>NC_064415.1:55937500-56573750 GCF_023375975.1 Astyanax mexicanus
CTTGCGGACTCCGCCTCTTGATGGATGCGCTCAATCCAGTTCTCCAAAGCCTGACTCCTCACACACAGACAATGGCTTACCTAAAGAGGAGGAGGAGGTGGAGGAGGAGGAAGTGGAGGCCACAACAGTTCCTCTGAACTCTGATGAGGCCTGTCACAAAGAACCTCCAGTCGATGGACCAAGTCTCACGGTTGAGGCTGACAGTGAAGTTTCTGAGCAGGTAGAGGCCAAGGCTAGTGAAGAGGCTGCTGTGTTGGATGGTAGAATGTCCAGATCCACCAAAGAACCATCAGTCAGCCTGACTGAGGATGAGGAGGAGGATCCTGATGTCTACTATTTCGAGTCTGATCACTTGGCGCTCAAACACAACAAAGAGTATGTGTAGTCTCCTGTTGTCCATATTTACTTTGTTCTGTTTGTTTGTATTTTTGGGCTCTAATTACTTTATTTATTTATTTGTTTATTTATGTGTGCTAGATCCTTTTATACAGTATTTTATGGCTGAATTCAACTCAGGATTGTATTTTAAATTATTTTTGTGGGTTGATTATTATTTTTTGTTCCTCTTTTGAACTGTCTTTATAGATTTTTCTAGTATATTGTGTATGTTGTTCTTGCAAAAACCTTGTCTCAATTTTTTTATCAGATCTTGATAATGGAAACCTGCTAGAATTTCAGTAATTAATCAATCAGTAAAAAATCTCCAAAAGTTACTTGGTTTTCATTGAAAGTTAAGGTTTTTGTGGGCTCTGAGTGGTCCAGTGGTCTAAAGTGCTGCCACTATGATCGGGTGATCGCTGGTTTGAATCCTGTTCATGTAGCTTGCCATCAGCTGCCATCACAATTGGCCTTGCTCTCTCTGGGTGGGTACAGTAGATGGTGCTCTTTCCCCACATCACTCCTAGGGTGATGTAGATCAGCACAATGCTGCGTCTGTGAGCTAAAGTATCAAAACTGAGTTGCTGCGCTTTTCTCTGAGTGCGCTGTAATGCTACTCGGCAATGCTGCATCAGCAGCAGTTAGAGAAGTATTGGAGGAGGCATGTGCTAGTCTTCATACCTCACGCCTTGTAAATTGGAAAGAAACTATGGGATACAAATTAGAAATAAATGTTCTAAAAGAAAGTTAAGGTTTAACTTTCTCCTGTCAAGTTGATATTTTGTTGGTACAAGGTTTTTGCATAAGAGTTTTTAGAACACTCAGTCTTCTGTGCCTAAATAAGGCTGTACTTTCACTTGAAGTGTAGGACAGGCCTGCTGAGGCTTTTGTTTTGTCTGTGCTGCACCTGCTATTTGCTTTGTGTTTTGGCTCGTGGCGCTTTAAGGATTTAAAAGCTTTGCGGCACATTGTGGTGAGGTAAGTACAGCTGAGCGTGTTTGTTGCTTAAAGCTGCCCGCATACAGAACGTGCTCTCGCTGCTGGATCCAAATCGTCTGCATGTATACGCTGCGGTATTTATGCTAGCCGTTGTCCTGGGTAATCATGCTGCTGGCGGTTGGTACGGCAGTTGGCGGAGGCTGCTACTGGTAGACAGGTTGCGCTGGGTTGCTCTCGTTCAGGCCGTGCCGGTCTCTCCATGCGGGAGCCCAGCTGATTCATCTATCAGCCCAGCAGGGCTCAGAGCTGCCAACTGCCCTGGTTTTGTGTGCTGGGAGAATGGGAAGAAATGGGGGAATAAAAATCAACTCTGATTTTAAAAACTCTCAGAAAGCTCATGCTTATATTATATAATAATATAAGTTAGTTCTGAAAAGTGCAAAATTAGAGACTGGGGCCTATATAGACTCTGCTGTGAGCCGGGCCGAAGAAAAAATCTTCATATAATATAAATGCATATAATATAATAGGTAGAGTTTTACTAAAATGACATAATTGGAGTTAAATTAATTATATTTAGTTGTATATGTGAATACTTAAAAAAAAAAAATCGACCAATAGACAAATGTAAATGGCTAGCATGATCTTGGCAAGTTCTAGCTATTTCTTGTCATCTGAGAAAAAAAATAAAGCTGAGCGATCCAGAATCTTTAGTATTTTAACTCTCCTGTTATGTTAATTTGTAAGGTACAATAATGGTGTTCCCGGGTCAATTTGACCTTTTGCATGTTTAATTATCCAAAAATGAAAAAGCACGGCGAGTATTTCATTACTAAATCCATTG
Source organism: Astyanax mexicanus (assembly GCF_023375975.1). NCBI lineage: Eukaryota > Metazoa > Chordata > Actinopteri > Characiformes > Acestrorhamphidae > Astyanax > Astyanax mexicanus. The sequence goes on from NC_064415.1 coordinate 55,939,662, forward strand.
CTAATTATTCTATCAATATTTAGTATACAATAGTGTTCCTTACCTCTAACAGGTAATGGTTCAATTACAATTATTAATCACTCATTTTTCATAAAAAAAAAAAATAAGTTCAAATGTTCAAACTTTTTTTTATGTTTTACCTCTTTTTTACTTTATTACTTTAAATTTTTTTACATAATACTGAAACATAACACTGTAATTTTGTTTTTAGTTTTAGTTTTTGCAGGAGTTGGTTGCAAATAAGTTAGATGCACCAGTTTCATATTATATGTTACAGGCAAGCAGACGAAGTTTCATACTGAAATAATACTTTTAACTGTTTATCCAAGATCTTCAAACTTTTAAAACGGGTCAATTTGAACCCTTATCATAACAGGAGAGTTAAATAAAAGACTAACAAAGTTTATTGAGGCGGTAGAGTGATATTAGTCATTAGATATTAGATATTGAAACATTTTCTATTGTATATTTTCTGTTGTATATTATTGAAGTATGGTCCAGCCCTAATTGCACGCGTGGGCTCACTGTAAGAGGGACTCTGTGAACCCTGAGGTTCCAGTGTCTACTCTATCTCTCTTTCACAATCTCTTAATGTGCACTAACTGAGGAGGTGATAATTACAGATGACTCATTAGGTGGCAAATCGCGTTAACAGGGTTTTCATCAGTTAGTAATTCTCCTCAGAATGTCACCCTATTTTTCTTCTTTTTTTCCTCCGGAGAACTTTCTGATCGCAGTGTAAATATCTGGTCCCTAGGTGGCAATGCAGTATCGCCCATGTGCCAGGACTAAAACTCAGTGTATATAATGCACCATATTTACAACAGTGTTCTAAATGTCTGTTCTCATTACACGTCTAAACAGAATGAATACATGCATTGTACTGCTGCCGATTGTTCAGAGTGAGGGCATTGAATCGACTTTGGCAGCGTCAGATGAAGTTTCTAAATAAGTACTTATTGAAATTGAGTGCTTTTGGACTTGGATTGATTTTCTTCTGTGACCTGTTAGATGTAGATTGATTCTAAGGCCCACTGAGTTTCTGAATAAGATTAGTTCGAGGCAGGAGGCCAATGCCTCGCTGTTTAATTTTGCTATTTTCTGAGCACAGTGTCTTTGTTCAGTCCTTGTTGTTTTCATAATCTGCACAGCTATTGATGGCTCTGTTGTTTGGATGAATGCTTCTAAAACTAAGTAGTATTCTTAAAGCAAAAGCAAAACACTGCAGGCGAATAGGCTAAAATATAAATGTTCTATGTTCAAATGTACAAATGATGGATAGTTCGTTCTCTAATTAAATACTCCTTAAATTGCTAAAACGTCAAGTTCCAGATTCTTGTTTAATGTTTTTAATGGGAGTTTAATCACTTCATAAGTGCAATTAAAAATATCATGTTTTTAGGCATAAATGTTACATACAGGTGCATCTCAAAAAAATAGAATGTCATTGTAAAATTACTTTTATTTCAGTTCAAATTGTTACTCATATTTTATATAATGTATTACACACAGAGTGATCTACTTCAAGTGTTTAACTCAAGCGAAAACCCAAAAATCAGTCTCTCTAAGAAATTTGAATATAATATAAGGCAAATTGGTACTTTTGGCAGTGTGGGCAGTGTGCCAAGTCCTGCTGGAAAATGAAATCCACATCTCCATAAAAGTTGTCAGCAGAGGGAAGCATGAAGTGGATCAACACCAGCAGATGACATGTCTCTCCAAACCATCACTGACCATCAGTAAATTTTACATTTCATTTAAAGTAAATCAAGGGATCCATCAAGCTGCTTGAGGTCTAGTGTGAAGTTTACACCAATCAGTGATGGTTTGGAGAGACATGTCATCTGCTGGTGTTGATCCACTGTGTTTTATTATCAAGTCTTAAGAGATAGTTGGTTTGGTGCAGGTGATGGTTGTAGTTTTGCATGTTGCGTTAGAAAGCTAATTTTGTGGTAAATTAATGAGAAATCTCCCATAACCAACGAATAAAAAGTGCAGAAAAAAAACCTAATAATCAGAAGAAAACAAAAAACAAATGTTTTAAAAGCTCAAAATATCAGAATTGATGAGTGGTGCATTATGGAACAATTACTTGTGTTTTGGTTTAAGTAAATAATTTTACTATCTCAGCCGGTGACTCCGCCACTTTGCCGGATCGTGAGTCACGTTTTCGCTCATGCTATTATGCAGAGAACACTTTTGTATTGTTTTTAGATTGTGCGGCAGCAGCTCTCGGTGATTTGCCAGTCACCCACACGGTGACTAATACGGCGTGATTTCACGTGAGCTGTTTACTGATTCTTTCTTCAGCTCGAGTTTGTGTGTGCTCTACACCTGAATGTATGTATGTATGTATGCACCAGCTGTTGAAAGTTTGATGTCCTGATGGCCAGCAGGTGTCTTCTGTTAATAATGCATGGTGTACTTCTACATCATTGTCCACTTCCTTCCTCACCCCCACCCCCAAGTTATCAGAGACTACTCCAAACCATCGGTGTGCTGGAGGCCCAGCGAACCCAAGCCATCCTGGACCTGGAGACGTTGGCCTTCCACCAGAAGCAGGCCCTGACTGACCCCATCTCCTTTGTGGACCAGCTTCAGAAACGGGTAATGCTGCAATACAATACAGCTCTCGATTATAAAATGATGAGTTTCTTTGATTTCACCAAATTGAAAACCCCTAGAATATAATCAAAAGGTAAATGGATGATCAGAAGCCATCAAACCAAACTGAACTGCTTGAATTTTTGCACCAGGAGTGAGTAGCATAAAGTTATCCAAAAGCAGTGTGTAAGACTGGTGGAGGAGAACGTGATGCCAAGGTGCATGAAAAAAACTGTGATTAAAAACCAGGGTTATTCCACCAAATATTGATTTCTAAACTTTAAAAAAACTTTATGAATATGAACTTGTTTTCTTTGCATTATTTGAGGTCTGAAAGCTCTGCATCTTTTTTGTTATTTCCGCCATTTCTCATTTTCTGCAAATAAATTCTCTAAATGACAATATTTTTATTTGGAATTTGGAAGAAATGTTGTCTGTAGTTTATAGAATAAAACAACAATGTTTATTTTACTCAAACATAAACCTATAAATAGCAAAATCAGAGAAACTGATTCCGAAACTGAAGTGCTCTCTTCATTTTTTCCAGAGTTGTATGTACACAGTTCTTTATTACAAAGTAATAAACATCTGTGAATGTTGTGTAGTGGACCAATCAGATCAGTGGTGATGGAAGTTCCTGTCTGTGTTCTGCAGGTTGAGTTGGGTTTGCCGTGTCCTCAGAGAGTGGTCCAGCTCCCTGAAATCGCGTGGGACCAATACACCTCAGGCCGCAGTGAATTTGAAAGGGAGTTCTGTGACAAAAAGCGCAAAACAAGGCGGTTAAAGTTGATCTTTGACAAAGGTATGCGTTGATTTTTGCAACACATTAAAATAATGAATATTGTCGTTTCATGATTAATGAAACGATAAAAATGCTTAAAATAGACTATTGTCAGCGGTAATAAACATGTAAGATGACTATGGTAAGGTACACCAACCAAACACATGGATATATAATGTACTTACAGTGGGGTTACCAGCAAGACCAAAAAGTCCAGTGGATTCCAAGAAGGAGAGTGACAGTTCTACTCTCTACTCCTCTTTGCCTTCTAGCGACGCTCCAGAACACAGCATGGCCAGCAACAGAACACAGGTGAGTCTCTTTTGCTGCCTTTATATGATGGTATTAGTTTCATTCTTTTAATTACTAACAGCAAAACTAAACAAGTGAATTTTAGCCTAGACTTAGCTTAGACACACTCTTAATATTTGGTTGGACCAAATATACTTAAGATCTGGACTCTGTGGTGAACTCTCTCTCAATCCATGTGAGAAAATGATAAATGATGATCTCATGCTCCCTGAACCCTGAACTCTTTTGCTATTCCAGACCCATGAATCCTGACGTTGTATTGTTATATTGGAATATGGCCATTTCTTCCATCAGGGAAGAAAAAATTGATTTATTGATGGAATAACCTGGTCTATATTCAGTATATTCAGGTAGTCAGCTGACCTCATTCTTTCAGCACATACTGTTGCTGAACCTAAACCTGCAGACCAACTGCAGCATCAACCAACCAACCAACCAACACATCATTTACTTACTTAAATCCAGGTGGAGACTTTTTTTTGTGGCCAGGCAGTGTAATACACAATAATATCAATAATATACACCATATAATGGCAATAAACACTGTTTATATGGCACGAAGTCTAAATAAAGTATAAATATTTATTCATAGTAATCAAACTTCTATATAAATCATACATCTATGCTTAGAACTGCACTAGTAGCTGAAGGCGCATTCTTCCAAACGTTTCTGAGTGTGTTTGGCTCCCTGTGGTGCAACAGATGAAGCTCTCTGGTCCAAACGTGTAATTTTGTCCTCAGTGAACTGGAGTTTAATGAATGATCACTTCACTCTCTGTGTGAGAGGTGGGGGAGGGAGGGCGGGAGCGGGAGGAGATGACCGTTCTGTGATTGAAGTAGAGCCTCTGGGCTCTTGGAGGAACAGGAGGAGTCCTCCTCCTCCCTCCCTAGAATGCTGTGTCCTCAGCTGCTGTGTTTTGTAGGGTTTGAGCAATGATGATGAGGATAATAATACTTTCTGATTTCTCTCTGATTTATGTGTCGATCACATTGCTTCCAGGGCTCCAAGGTCAGAGCGGGCTTGTCTTTGTATTTGGTGGTTGGCTAGTGGAGAAGACCTGCGTCACCAGTGTCGTTTAAAAACACAGCTGAAGCTGGTGATGTGTTGATGGCTGCTGCTGCTGTTGTTTTGTTTGAAAATGAGCAAAGGTTCAAATCAAGTCTGTGTGTTGAGGTTTTAATCATAACCCACAGCCATAGTATTAGGCTTAGTTTCTAGTCTGTTCTGTTTGAGATCAAAGACCTTTTTTTTTTTATATTATACAGACTGATTTTTCTATTATTTGTCTCTTTTTAGGGGGTCACCAAAGTTACTGGATCAGATTAGGAAAATTAGAATATTATATAAGACCAATTGGTGTGCCAAGTCCTGCTGGAAAATGAAATCCACATCTCTACAAAAGTTGTCAGCAAAGAAGCATGAAGTGCTTTTTTTTATGGAGACTTTTACGGAGATGTGGATTTTATTTTCCAGCAGGACTTGGCACACTGCCGACACTGCCAAAAGTACCTATTGGTCTTATATTCTAATTTTCCTTAATAAAAGTTCATCCATAAAAGTTATCAGCAGAGAGAAGCATGAAGTGCTTTAAGATTTTGCGGGAAAACAAAGCTGCACTGACTTTATACTTGATAATAAAACACAGTGGATCAACACCAGCAGATGACATGTCTCTCCAAACCATCACTGATTGGTCTTTATAAATTTTCTGAGATACTGACCTTTGGGTTTTCATGACAGTTGAATAGAAGTAAAGCATGACTCCATATTTCAAAACGTCTGGATTTGCACCCTGTGAAAAGTATATTTTAGGCCGAAGTAGTTTTAAATATAAGAGAATTCAGAATACATAAATTGATCAGCAGTTGATCTGTTTTCATTCTGAGACAAGAAGTTTTGAGTTTTTCTTTAGAAGAGCGCAGACTGTGGTTCTTTTCAGAAGAAATGTTTGTGTGCTGGCAGATTGTTCATATCATTGAAGACATTTTTAAACATTTCTATTAGAGAACAAGAGACAGGACACACACAGTCTCCACAGCCCTCAGTTCTGAGATAGACTGCATGTTTGGACTTTGCTTCCAGACATTATTTGTTCCTCTCAAACACACAAAAACGCAGTTGTCACATCTTTACAGTGTGGTTTTAGCAGTTATAATATAATACTGTAAATGGACATGTTTTCTTCTAATGATTCTGTTTCCTGATAAATCCTGGAATCAAACTCAAGCATTACAGGAAAGTCAGAGCAGCTTTTAGAATTGTTTACAACTTCCAGAGCTTGCAGAAGGTTTATCATTCCAGGGTTTTCTTAAACACTTATTTCCAGAGTATCTAAGTTTCACTGTTTTTCATGTGAAATAAAGTCACGGAGGCCACTGCTCATTCTCTGGAAGCTTGTGGTCAACATTTATTTATTTATTTTTGATGATTATGATGATGATGATTATGATGATTTGCCCACATATTGTATAAACAGAAGCTTGTGTGTGTGTGTGTGTGAACAGAAAAAAACATACACTTACACATTGATATTTTTTAATTAAATGATTAAGAGGTGTTTCTAATACCTAAATTTTTATTTGCTTGTCTATAACCTCGTTTTAAAAATCAGTATCTGATAAAATTTCCTAATCAGTCGTGATTCTGCTCCTGCAGATGATCCGAGGGCGACCGTATCACCAGAGCAAGCCAGACACTTTCAACCAGCTGTGGACGGTGGAGGAACAGGTAAAATTTTTGTTGAAGTAACTGTCAAATCATTCAAATCACTGAATATTGAAAAATTAAAATAGCCTAACATTAGCGGCTAACCAATAGCTGGTAATGCTAATGCTGCTCCAGCAGTGCTAGCCGGGGTTAGCAGCAGGCTACAGGCTGATAATGCTCACCTCTGAATGGCGAAAGAACTAGCACTTAGCGCGGTTTGTTGCTAATTCATAAATAAGGTGCAACAAATTATAAGGAGCAATAACCATTTTTGGGAAAATTAAAGGATTTTAGGTGCGCCTTATAGTGTAAATATTAAATATTAATTTCTCAGAACGTGGTGTGAATTATTTAGTATTTACTATGAACTATTTAGGAACTGCTGTAAATTTTTCAGTGTATGTAACGATGAATTGTTTTTTTTTAAGCTAATATCCGTATATCTGTAGTTTGCGCACTGAGTGAAATGCAGTATGATGAAAGTGGTTTGGCAGTTGTCTCTGCATAAGTTAAGTTAACCCTTGTGTGGTGTTCATATTTTTGTTACTTGTTTACTTTGTTTCTTGTATTTAATTCAGCAAAATTAAGCATTTCTACATTAAAATGCTTTACACATGCTTGCTTCACCTAAATTGCAAGCAATATAAACAGCTTACATGGTTAATATTTGCCCTTTACCTTTCTTATGTTACATTTCTTTCAAAAAGTGCTACTCTTTTTTTATTAGTTTTTTAATAAAATGTAAAAGAAAATGAATTAAACTCAAGATATGAGTAGAAAATTTGTTTAGTTTCAAATTTACAAATGAAGCAATGTTTATTAGCCCTTGGCCAAACATACTGGATGTAATAGAAATGTGTGTGTGTGTGTGGGGGGGGGGGGGGTGTGGGGGGGGGGGGTGTACAGTGTGTGTTTATTGAAAATGTTTTGATATATGTTTTTCACAAAAAATGAGCCAATGCCAATGAGTTTTTTAGTATCATTTGATGAAAAATGAAAACGGGTCCCACAGACCCGAACACCACACAAGGGTTAACATTGTTCTGTTCCTGTTTATGTAGAAAAAGCTGGAGCAGCTGCTTCTGAAGTTTCCACCTGAGGAGGTGGAGTCGAAACGCTGGCAGAAGATTGCAGATGAACTGGGGAACAGGACGGCCAAACAGGTTCCTCCTCTGCACTTTCTATACCTCTTCCTTCTGCTGCTGTTGTTTTTTTTAAGTTAGTTTTGTCTGTTTTGCTGTGCCAAAATAATTTCTCTATTGTTGCTTTAGTCACTGTTTTTTTGTTAGTTGTGAGTATTCTCATTCTGCAGCGTTCCCAAGGTCCCTTGCTGGTAATCTGGCATCATCTCTAAGCTGAGGCTCTGCAGCAGCAGATGTTGTGTACCTCAGCATCTCTGTTTCTGTCTATAGGTGGCCAGCCGAGTGCAGAAGTATTTTATCAAACTGACAAAGGCTGGAATTCCAGTACCGGGAAGAACTCCGAACCTGTGCATGTACAGCAAAAAGGTACAAACCCTCTGTTCTTACTGAGCATCTCTCTGTACAGCAAACTTTCACTAGTATATATCATTAAAAAGTTACATTATTTTAGTAATTCAGTTAAAAATGTTAAAATCATACATTATATAGATGTATTACACACAGAGTGATCTATTTTAAGTGTTTATTACTTTTATTGTTGATGATTGATTATTGTTTACAGCCAATAATAAAATAAATAAAAAAAATCAGTGTTTTAGAAAATTTGAATATTATATTATAAGACCAATTAGTGCTTTTGGTAAAGTGTGGGCAGTGTGCCAAGTCCTGCTGAAAAATAAAATCAGCATCTTCATAAAGGTCTCCATAAAAAAAGCACTTCATGCTTCTCTCTGCTACTGACAACTTTTATGGAGATGCAGATTTCATTTTCCAGCAGGACTTGGCACACTGCCAAAACTAAATTGCTGAAATAAATTACTTAAAATAACTTTTCAATGATAGTAAATTTTTTAACATGCACTAGTATAATAATAGTATAATAATTATGCAACAAAATAAAATAAAACAAATAAATAATTATAATATAATATAAGAAAATGTTCCATAATATTCAAATGCCGAATATTCAGTTCACAAATATAAAATGTTAATATTAACAATAAATACATAGATTTCCTTCAAATTGTTATAATTAATTTAAAAGAAATACAAAATAGACCACTTGAGAGAAAACATACGACATACTACACAGTATTTCACACTTTTAATACATTATAAAATAGTTGTTTGGATTGTTTGAAGTGTGTGTGTTTTATTCCGCTTTGTTCTGGGGTGTAAAATGTGTGTTTATGTAAAATGAAGTTCTGTTTTTTTGACTTCAGCTGCATTTACTTTCACTTCACAGGCGTCCGGGAAGAGACACCACCACCTCAACAAGCACCTGTACAGACCATCCACCTTCCTCACCTCCTACGAGCCGCCGGTCTACATGGACGACGAGGACGACCGCCCCGGCTTCTTCAGCAGCCTGCAGGATAACGCTGCAGATGACTCGGTCAGTGCCCTGCCTCAACAAACAAAATTAAAGTTATTTCAGACCAAAATTTCCACATTGGTTTATGCTGGGCACTGAGTGATCCAGCAACATAAAGCACTGCGACTATGATCAAGAGATCGCTGGTTTGAATCCCAGTCATGCAGCTTGCCATCAGCTGCCAGAGCCCTGAAAGAGCACAATTGGTCTTGCTCTCTCTGGGGAGCGTTAGCGTTTGACGCTACTCTGTAATACTGCATCAGAAGCAGTTCAAAAAGAGAAGCAGCTGAAGAGTAGGACAATTGGCCTTGCTAAATTGGGAGAAAATGGGGAAAACTTTTAAAATAAATGTGTAAACATTAGTTTATGCTTGCATGGAAAGACCGATCAATCAAAAACGCGAGTCTCAAATCCTCCCCTTTTTTTTTGCATATAGCAGACAATAAATCAGTAGTAGGAAAAAGTCAACATTTCTCTTCAACTAATATAAGATTTTGATAATGGGTCCATTTTTGTCTTTGTGTTGAAGTTATCCTGGTGTTTGTTTGGCCTGGGATTCTCAGTTTGCTTTTGTTTTAAAGGCGTTTTAGCAGAATTCATTGGTATTCTTCTAAAATCTCAGTGGAGTCGGTGGTTTTTCTGGAAGGGTCTATTTTTAGCCGGAGTAACTGTGCAAAAACAACAGAACAAAAGCGCTGACTGTATCTCAGCTAGTCTGCTCCGCTCTGCCGTTCAGGAGCTGCTTATTAAGTTCTTAAGGTCTTTTCCCCTGATGATTCTCCTCCTGTCTTTAGACTTACAATAGAGGCAGGAGCAATACAACTGACCGGTGTGTCTCTCTCTTTCTCTCGCGCTCTATCTCTCGTGCTCTCCCTCCTGCTCTTCCTCTTTCTGTCTTTCTCTTTTTTTTGCTCTCTCCTGCTCTCCCTCTCACTTTTTTCATGTCCCTCTTTCTCTTTTTTGTTCTCTTTCTTTCATTGCGCTCTCTCTTGCTCTTTCTCTCTTGTGCCATCTTCCTTGCACTCCCTCTCACACTGTCTTTCCTCTATCTCTCTCACGCTCCTGCTGTCTCTCTTTCGTTGTGCTCTTTAATTTTCTCACTCTCTCTTGCTCTTTCTTTCTTCTTTCTCTCATGCTCTCCCTGTATCTTTTTTGCTCTCCCTCTCTCTCTTTTGTTGCACTCTCTCATTCACTGTCTCTCTTTCTTTGCGCTCTCTCTCATTTTCTCTTTCTCTCATGCTCTCTCTCTGTCTCTTTTATTGCTTTCTCTCTCATATTCTCTTATGCTTTGTCCCTCTCACGCTATTTGTCTCTCTTTTTCATGCTCTCTCTCTCTCTCTCTCTCTCTCTCTCTCTCTCTCTCTGGCATTCCCCTCTTTCCAGCTGACCTGTGAGGGTTATTTGGGTTTGTGGTGCAACAGGTTTTGACGTTTCTCTTCCCGCTCTCTGTATAACCTTTATGCGCTGATGGGTCGGTGGTCCCCGGTGAGAACGTGGGCAGCGCAGGTTGCTTTGTGTCAGAACGACTTCAGCAAACCGAACCGACTGAACGCAGCGACTGTTTCTGGAGCTTAGTCTGAAAACAGAACTGTTGTTTTGCAGTTTCTCTCAGTTTGGAAGTCTTGTGCATTATGCGCCCCATTATCCGCTGAGCCCGCTGTGTCGTTGTGGCTTAAAAACTTTGTGGCTATAAAAAAAGTATATTGCCATCAGAATGTATCAATATATAAATCTGTTATTTATTTGTAACCTTTATTATAATGTGCGTCATATTACAATCCATTCATTAGGGCTACAAATCAGCAAGAACCTGATAATAAGATCTATCATCACAAAGGTAGTTTAGGGGTAAAAATCAGGTTATAGAGCAGTGATGATGTGGCTTTGCTGCTTTTAGAGTCTCTGTGTGGAGGGAGAAGCTGCGTTTTGAAGTGTGGTTTAATGAGGTGATCTGGGTTCTGCTTGAGGACACCCGTCAGGTCTTCTTTTGAACTGGAGTGGCAGTAATATTAATGACTGTGCTCTTCTCAGGATGAGGACAGCGTGCCGGTGGAGTTGAGGCACTTGCCGGAGTACAAAGAACTGCAGGAGCTGAAAAGACTCAGGAAGCAGAAGATCCAGGAGATCCACAGTGAAAGTGCTCTAGCCCAACACATGGGCTACAAGGTACAACACACAGCCTGAACTGGAGGAACTCTTTTAATTACAATTAATTACCAAGTTTTACTATTAGGGCACAAGTAAACTTTTTTTACAGCATTGATTTTTTTTTTTTTTTTAATGAATAAGAATATTATTCTATTTAAATGAGATTTATTGTCACGTCACAGAGTACCGGTGTACTGGTGAATGGAGAAAAACTTGCCTTTAAGTTTCCACAAGTATGCAGAGAACAATAAAAACAACATAGAGAACATAGTAGAACAATTACAATGATAAACAATAAACACAGTAGCTTACACTATAGACACATGGTATTGCACTGAAGATATGCCGTGTGTATACATGACATATATGACAATATAAAACCCTTTGATAAAACAAAGCCAACATACTGGCTCTTTCATATTAATGGGCTTAACTCAATAATTATGCACAAAGGGAAATATTACATCTTAATTTTTATTTGAGCGTTCCAAATCTGATTGGCATGCTCATCCCTGAATGCACTGAATGTTTTAATCTTTAATATATGTCTCTCTCATGCTCTCTCTCTCTCTCCCTCTCTCTCCCTCAGTGCGATGCGTGTGGCATGGAGCCGATCCAGGGTGTGCGGTGGCACTGCCAGGATTGCCCGCAGGACAACGCCGTAGACTTCTGTGGAAACTGCTCCGACTGGTCAGAACTGTTCTGTTCCTGTTCTGCTCTGCCAGCTCCCACTGTGTAAAAAGGAACTGCAGCAAGATAGTCACTAAATAATAGTAGCTTGCTCTGTGTGTGACCTCACTGTACATTCACCCCAAACATACTGGGTCATATGGCTTAACTATAACTGTGTATAAAGCAGTTTCTGATTCAGTTTCTCTGATTTTGCTATTTATAGGTTTATGTTTAAGTAAAATGAACGTTGTTGTTTTTTTTTAATAAACTACAGACAACATTTCTCCCAAATTTCAAATAAAAAATATTGTCATTTAGAGCATTTATTTACAGAAAATGAGAAATGTCTGAAATAACAAAAAAAGATGCAGAGCTTTCAGACCACAAATAATGCAACCTTTTTTTTTTTATCACAGTTTTCATGCATCTTGGTATGTTCTCCTCCACCAGTCTTACACACTGATTTTGGATAACTTTATGCCTTTACTCTATCCAAGCAGTTCGGCTGGGTTTTATGGCTTGTTGTGATCCACAGGTTTTCAATTTTATAGTCTGATATAGTCACCCAGACCAGGACTGGAACCCAGTCTCCAACTCTCTAGCAGGGAGTGGTGTTATCCACTGCACCACACCAACCACATAATATTTGCTGTAGTTTATTAGTTTATAAGTGTTTTGCTGTGCTGTTCTGCTGACAGTAGTATCAGTTCCAGACTGACCAGCTCTTTTTCTCTCACTTTTCTCCTCCAGTTTGTTCAAGACGGAGACCCACAAGCCCAGCCACCGTCTGGAGCCGGTGTACCAGGCCGAGACCTTCCTGGACAGAGACTACTGCCTGCCGCCCAGCGCGGGCTACAACTACCTGGACCCCAACTACTTCCCGGCCAACAGATGACACGAGCGCGGTGGGCCGCAGCCCCCGGGGTATTCCACGCATGGCTCATCCACCCGAGAGGCAGAACCGCTTACAGCAGGAGGAGGGATCCGCAGACCAGACCGCACCTCCACCCAAACAATCAACCGCTCGCACCACGGCCGCCACACCCTGAACCGGCCTCCTCCAGTTAAAACGCCACGGTGAAGAAGTGAAGATGCTGAGACAGGAAAAGAGAAGAAGCATCTCTGACCCAAACCCCCTCCAACGTCCAGAGGGTCTTGGTAGGAGAGAGCGAGAACGAGACGGAGAGCGTGTTTAGAAATTGATTTGAGCTGAAAGAGCAGTGGAATCTCAGACTGTTGGCAGATCAGAAGTGTTCAGAAGGTCAACGCTGAGAAGGTGTGAAGGTGTTTCTGTAGTGTGCTCTTTCTAAGTGTGAAGCTTTTCCATGTTTGGGCTGGACAGGGAGGGTCTCAGTGCTGAAGCCGCTGTCTTTCCGATTCATGTCAGGTTTTTAACCAGTTGAGGGGGATTTGCTAATAACTCGGACGTTCTTAACGGTAAGAAAAAAGAAAAACTTAAGTCGACGTATCCAGAGAACACGTCTCACACAGTGGGCTACCACTTTTACTAGAAGCTGCTTGATTTTTTTTTTTTTCTTTATCCCACCCAACTCTTACATCATGTTACTATTATTATTATTTTTCCTGTTTTTTCTTGTTTGTTTTAAATGTTATGAGCCCACTCCACTTAAAGCCCGCTAGGTTCTCAACTACGAAGCACTACAGCACGGACAAGACCAGCTGAGACGCACTTGCTAGGTGACTAATAGCTTATGAACGTGGGGGGAAACAAAAAGGGTGTCGTTTCTCATTTTTCTTTCTCTGTGTGTACCGTCGTCGATCATGTGGAGTATACAGATGTATGGTGAAACTAGCCAGTGGTAGGTGCTGTGCCATCTTTCTTTCTTTCTTTCCTTCCTTCCTTTATTTTTATTGTCCAGATAATTCCACGTCTGAACCTTGGCCACGTTTTAGAAGAAGAACTTTATAGAAAAAAAAAAGTGAAGAGCTTGTGGCACTTTTTGCTCTCGATGAAGCAACAACCCGATCATCATGCCCTTAGATCTGTGTAATTCTTTCTTTTTTATTTTATTTTTCAGTTTTGCAGTTTCCTTGTGGTCCACGACAAAATTTGTATTTTTATTATTCTATTTAAACAGCAGTGATGCCGAGGAAAAGAAGATATCAAGGTGGCGGCTGCCACCCAAAGTGGTACACCCACGTTATTTTATACACATAGATTTTGTTGTGCTTCAAGTAGACCATTTTTGTATGGATTCTGTTTCGTTCACACACCCCAGACTCACCCTTTGCCCCGCTTCAATATCAGTGTATAAAAGTCTGTTCTTAAATAATGTTAAAATTGTTAGAGGAGAACTGTGGAAATAAAAGTATGTGAAAAGTCTTTCTATACCGGACTGAGGTGTCATCCTTTTAAACACTGTGTGTGTTTATATATTTTTATTCCAGTTAATTATGTGCAGATTTAAAGGTTACTAGAATTACTAACATTTTAATTTGTGCAATTTTAATATAAAAATATTACATGGGCAAGTTTTTTTTATACTTAGTATAATTCTTTATATCATTTAATGTGTTGCTGCTGCATTTTATGGGATTTATTTCTGTATAAAGTATCAAACACTCATTATCGTTATCCTGTTTTGTTGACTATATTTGGTGTATTCTGGATTGTGTTTTGTGCTGTACCTTTATGAATGAGCATTTCCATCAGTTCATTTTCAATGTAGATTACTCTCAATGTACTGAAGCTTTTTAACCACTAGATGGTGCCTTATGAGCACCAATACACAGATGTGCTGTTTTTAACCCATTTAGGTACAATGATGAATTAAGAAACCTTTTTTTAACCTTTGTTTAAAATCTTTATAATATTGTTTAAAATCTTAATATCTTTATATAGAAATTAATTGTCTGAATGGCTTATAAAGGGGTGTGTGTGTGTGTGTGTGTGTGTGTGTGTGTGTGTGTGTGTGTGTGTGTGTGTGTGTGTGTGGAGTGCGTCCTCTTTTTTTTTTTTTTTTTATTTTTTAGGATGAAGTAAAGTTCAGCTGCAAAACCCAAAAAGGCCTGAAATATCTGTACATGCAAAAGGACCAAGGTAACGTTTATTTATTGAGAATCATCGCTTACATACATCATTCATCTTTCTTTTGCATCAGTCCGTTATGTACAGTCAAATATTCCTTCATCTTCAAATCGCTTGTAAAACCAGATCCATATGAAACTGTTTTACTTCATCCAAAAGTTTAAACAAACACACTTTAATAAACTTACCCGTTCCTCGACGCTGTAGTCCGGCGACAGTAAATACAGTAAAGCCTGGTTTTGACCTTTTTCCTGTCTTTTCAGTAAATACACAAAAGCGTTTGGCATATTGATCGTACTGCTATTCTGGCATGCGTTAGTGCACTAAGATGCGTGGGGAGGCGTGACAGGCGGTGGCCATCTGCTTGCGCTGCTTCTCTTCTTACAGGTTTTCTATGACTTTCATACATGATAATGTACAAATACACAACCAGCATGATAAAAGCCTTTCAGTATAAATTGTCTGGTTACTGACATGCCACAAGTCATGGGACTTCCCACATTCTATGGAAGCTAAAGATCTATTGGATGTATGTGTGTATGCCTGTGGGCACGTCTCATGCATTACTTGTGGACACTTGCTTGTCTGCCCAGGCAGTTTTAGTCTGATGCCATTGGTCAGGATCATTACAGTACACTGTGGGTGGTAATATTAGCCTACTTTGGTGTGGTGCAGTGGATAACACCACTGCCTGCCAGTGAGCTACCACATTGCGTGGGAGGCTGGGGTTCAATTCCAGGTCTGAGTGACTATGCTGTGCTACACCAATAATGGCTATGTTCACATTACCAGGCTGAAGTGACTTAAATCTGATTTTTTTTTTTTTTTTGCTCAAGGTAGCTCAGATCTGATTTTTTCATGGCTGTGTGAACGTGCCAAACCTTTTTTCAAATCAGATCTGAGTCACTTTCATATGTGGACCTAAATTGGATACGTATCCAATCCATGGACATATAACATGAATGTAAAAGATAAAATCAGAATGTACGTGCTTCTCTCTCGTACCCACACATCTCTTGGTGCAGCTGTAGCTGCAAAAACAGCAAAAGCAAACCAAAGCCTGGCCTTTTTTCACCTCCTCGACCTGAGCATGAACTTCAGAGCAGCTGTTTACTCTCCACTCCAGCAAAAGATGCTCCACATATGAGTCTACCATCAAGTTGGCCATCAAGATGGCCAAATCCGGATTTAAGCAATGTGGCGTGTCATGGGAACGTAGCCTAAGAGTCCTTGGGCAAGACTCCTAATGACAGCGTATGAAATCATACACCCTGCTATCCCATGACTTGTGGCATGTTACTCTGTAATGTAAAAAAAAAATGGCAAAAATTTTTCAAGCTCTTACTACCATTTCCACTGTTTGAACAATTATTTAGTTTTTTTATTTTAGGAGATTTCTTGACTCTCTGCATCTTTCAGATATTCCCAGATGTTCCCAATTATTTGCACTGTCCTTCCTGTCTCCCTGCCTGCCTGTCTCTCTGCCCGCCTGCCACCTGTCTCCATAAAACAATATTAATAGAAAGTAAAAACAATGAGAACCTCTGCTCAGCTATAATGTAAATGCAGCGCTGGGTTGGGGCCGTGCAGTCAGAGATCAGCAGAACAGTAGGATGAGTCTCCACACTGGATGGAGCTGAAGCACTTTGTTGAAGCGAGGCGAGTGTGTTCTTTAAACAACAAGCAGGCAGGTGTGTGTGTGTTTGTGCATATGTGTGTGTGTGGTACGTGTCTCTGCAGGCGGTCTTTGTTGAGCTGCTATGTACAGCAGGGAAGAAGAGTGGCACACATTGAGAGAAGTCACAAGCTGCTGGCAGGTGTCCCCGTCCTGCCTTTGCAGACGGCTCTGGATGGCAGTGGACGATGGCTGGTGTGGTGTGTGTGTTAAGTGTGTGTGTGTGTGATCTGTAATGATGTCTGTATAATGATGGATTGATCCAGCAGGGGGCAGTTGTGTGGTTCCAGTCCTTAGCAAGAGTCCAGGGCCAGGCAGATCTGTTCAAACACCTCGTCAGGGGGCTGTTCCGCATCAATCTGTGCACACACACACACACACACACACACGTTAAGAATGTCTGAATTCTGACACTTAGAATTAGGGCATGAAGGATGGCCTCACAGCATGGCTTCTTTTTGCTGGTTTGATGGAGAAAGTGTCTCATCGCTATGCTGAGTAGACAAGATTACAGGCAGTGGGTGGGAAACGTGTAGCGAGTGCCTCATCACAAAAGAACACATTTAAATACAGAGTTGTTTTTTCTTTTAAATAAATGTGAGTTTTAGTCCTCAGGAACGAAAACAACCCCTATAACTGGGGCTTAGGTCTGTTTATTTTATTATATTCATATTAAATTATCATTTAATAATGTGACCCAGTATCTAGAATCAATCTTTAATTTATCTATATGCACTTTGTAGTAAACTGCACCAGCAAGTTGGAATTTACTACAGGAACCTTAAAACTCAGCTCACTGGTGTCATTAAATCATTTTAAACTTTTAGTTTCTAACCACTTTCAGACAGCATGTAAAATAATAATAGAGTACTTCAGTTTCTGATTTTGCTATTTATAGGTATATGTTTTAGTAAAATGAAAATTTTTTAGTAAAATGAACAGTTTTATTCTATAAACTACAAACAACATTTCTTCCAAATTTCAAATAAAAATATCGCAATTTAGAGTGTTTAATTGCAGAAAATGAGAAATGGCTGAAATAACAAAAAAAGAGGCAAAGCTTTTAGATCTTAAATAATGCAAAGAAAACAAGTTAATATTAATAAAGAGTTCAGAAATCAATATTTGGTGGAATAAACCTGGTTTTTAATCACAGTTTTTTTCATGCATCTTGGCATCATGTTCTCCTCCACCAGTCTTACACACTGCTTTTGGATAACTTTATGCTGCTTTACTCCTGGTGCAAAAAATTCAAGCACTTCAGTTTGGTTTGATGGTTTGTGATCATCCATCTTCCTCTTGATTACATATATAGTGGTATAATCTAAAATATTTTAGCTAGGCTATTTTTAGTCCTCTATTTCTTTATTTTGGTTAAAGTTCAGACACTGATTTAATATGAATAATGAAAGAGGCTCAGCATTAGGTCGATATTTTTATCCTAGCATATCTGCATACATTTTAAATTGTTTAAAATGTACAAAGTTCTGATTGTGTATATATATATTGTGAATTATTTCTTACAGATTTTCTAGTTACCCAGCAGTTGCTACAGACTGATTGATGTATTTGTAAACAGAGCATGGGCAGGTGAGTGCTGGGCTTTAGTACACAGAACCCACCTTGTGCAGGACGCCTTTGTGTTCATAGTGATGGATGACGGGTGTGATGGTGCTGCAGAAGCTGTCGACTCTGCGGTGGGCGTCTCTGTCCCGTGCCTCTCTCGAGCGCAGGCTGGAGCAGGTCCTCTGCTGAAGACGTCGGCTCATAGTGTCTGAACAGCACTCCAATAGCAGAACCACGCATGGCTTTCCCATCTGAACACACACACACACTCTCAGTCATGTGTGATCCAACAACAACCTTCTGAGGACATGCTGATGATGTTAACAGGTGCAGAGGACATGCAGGTGCTGCAAGTGGCAAAGCTGTGCGGGTCACACTGCCAGTCTACTCTAACATCTGTTAATGTTGGCTGAACAGCTGTTAAAACATGCAGCTGATTCATCTAATTTGACCCATGAACATGCAGGATAAATGACCAATAGAAATGCTCCAAAATAACTTGGAATAAAATCATTTTACACCGATATTCCTTGAAGGTTAAGACGTTTTTTCATTCTCCTGTACAGTTTTCTAAGGAGTGTATAGCTAACAGAAGTCTTCACTTAGTAGCATCATACTGAGATATGAAAGAAACTAGGGATGCATTGTATATAGTTTTGTCAATTTGAAATTGGAAAAAAAGCACCTTTTAATAAACATGTTACAATAAACAAAGACTTTTTCATTTTAAATCATACTGCAGTATTTCCTTTAGGAGGACTGGGTGTAGTGTTGCGTATCAGAGCACATTATATACAATGCTGGCAGGGAGGAAGCTTATTTTTAAGATGCTCTGGCACAGGATAGTAAAATCTAACTTCATTATCATTTGTTTATACTACCATTCTCTCTTTTCTCAACTTACTCAATAACTTCATCCTGTATACTTAAGATCAAATCAAATTAGGTATAGAGAAAAGTGCATTTTCTATTTAATATACTTTGTATTTCCATCAAATGTATTTTTAAGCAGTATGCTTTAAATATCTTGTGCTGATAGGAAACATATATAGTGGCATTAAATACTAAACTTTAATGTAGTTTTTTTTCAGTGTCATTAAGGTGTACGCAATATGTGCATTAATACGCAAAGTAGCACATTTACAACATTTCTAATACAATATACTTCAAGTATACATTTTTAAAATATACTTAAATGAACTTTTCTTTTACAAATGAAAGTCCTCTGCAGTATTTGGTTTGTTGACCTTTTATTGGAAATTGGAAGCAGGGACAGCAATAATTTTGCAGCCGCAGGTTAACATTGCATTCAAACACTGTTTTGTTGGTATGTCTGCTGAAATATTAAAAACACTCGGTATTAGAAATATAGTTATTTTAAATTGCTTATTCTTTAAAAATCAAGAAAAATACAATTAGGCTACTTACTTGTACTGGCGAAAAAGGAGATACAATAAATGAAAACCTACAAAACCTTTGTCGTCAGCCAATAATTTTCAATTCAGTGAATCCCTAGAACAAGGGTGTCTAATCTGATCTGCAAAGGGCCAGAGTGACTGCAGGTTTTCTTTCCAACCAAGCAGAAGCAAATGTCATCAGTTGTTTGAAGACTGACTGATTGATTAAACCAGTGGAATCTGGCGTGCAGCTGAAAGCAGGGACAGCTATGTCACCTTTTATTTCAGGCATCAGTTGGCTGTACATAACCAGGGTTTTTATTTTGCTCCAGAGGCCAACGTTTAGACAATTTTGTTTCTGGGAACCACAAGATTTATAGGGATTTTTTTTACATCCATCATCTTCAACTCTTAGGGTGCTTATACACTGCACGCAGTAGGCATGGCACAGTACGCTGCCCCCATTGGATTCAATTGTATCTCCAACGGTAGAGTGGTGCAGAAAGCGGTGCATTCCCACGCCCATAACCACAACCCCCCGCGGTCAAAGTTCATTATGATTCAACTTTGACCTCGTGGCAAGCGGTACCGCAGCAGAAAACACATGGCGTAAACTCACACAACTAGGGAAAAAATGTAGACCAACCAAAAAAAAAAAAAAAACGGATCAGCAACTAATATTAACAATTAGTGAACATCCGCAGCTGTTCATCTCACTCATAGAGAGATAACAGGAGGAAGAACAGGACCAGAGCTTTATTCTGATGTTGAGAGAAAGATACAGGTCTACAGAGGCAGTAGCGACTCAAAACTACAAAACACTGGTCGCAGAGGTGATGAGTCTTTGAAATCTTCGCCTGTTATCAGCAGGCAATGTTTGGCGTCAGCATCAGCACAATGCAACCACAACTGGCCAGTGTCCAGCAGAGCGATGGGTAGAGCGGAGAGCAGAGTGGTATACTGCGCTCAGTGTTTAAACAATTTTTCTAGCCTGGGTTATGAAAGGTCTGGAGCTTCCTGGTATTATTTGGAAGAAGACAAAAATAACCCCTACATAGGGGCTAACATGCATGACTAGATGTACTTTGGCACTGAGCCCACAACAACCCGATATGCCACTAGATATTTGGTTTAAAAGCTAAGGAGCCATTCTCTCTCTCTCAATTCCATGAAACAAAAAGTAGAAGCTCCAACGCTCGATATGACTGGACCACTGTGTTTCTGATGTGATACAGCAGACCTGCTGTGACATGCCTTGAAAAGGAAAGGTGGCCTTGACAGTGATGGTATTTTTCTCTCTCTGACGAACACAAACACACACTGACCTTGGCCTCGTACTCCTCTGCCTGCCTCAGGTCCCGTGGGAATCCGCTGACCAGGAAGCCTTTTCCATGCCGCACTGTAGACTCCATAGACTCGCACAGGAGATCCAACAGTGTATCCTACACACACACATACAGAGAAAAAATATTTAAACACATTTCATCATTTGATCTCTTTATTTACACAATACTGTGAGATGGGATAGCAGTGTTACCTTAGGACATGGCTTGTATAGGCTGTGTGGTGTTATCTTGTGAGTGAGGTTGAAAACTGGCCAGCATGCTCATTGTAAGTCACTGGAAGCTATTGGAGTTAAAGTGAGGTCTAATAGTGGGTGTAGATCCCTTAATAATTTTTTAAGATTGCTGAGACTTATCTATACACATATTGTGTTCTGCTATGGGGTTAAACTTGCTAGAACAGTTTGACCTGACTATGTTGGCAGTTCTTTCACTTGTAAATGATTTAGCAGACAGTGGAATAGCTGATTTCTATTTGTTTTAAGATCTTTTTAAAGTGTTTTCCTGACTCCTTTGCCTCTGAGAGCTTTTTGGATCTAACCATGGTGATCCCACTCATAAAAAAGCCTAACTATATTGCCAATGATTCTATTTATGAAGGCAATAAAAGGGAAAATATCCAAATAACCAAGGGGTGAATGCTGTTTATAGGCCATCTATATTACCTCAATCTCCTTATATTGTTAAAATGAAGATCAAATGTCTGTATAGTTAAATAGATTAAAGGTTTTCATGGGATGTCCTCAACATGACCTACACTGCTGATTAAAGGGAGAAATACACACATACACACACACACCAATAAACATTTTATTACACACAGTTTAGGTCAACTGGAAAAAAATTTGACTTATGTATGAATATGTATGCACACACACACGTGTTAGCATGTGTGAACTGGTGTTCATGCATTTAATCATGACACAGACTTGTTATGCATATATAGTGCAAACACACACACACACACACACACACACACACAAAGGCTGTGAAGTCAGACACCAAGCATGCAAGAAAGTAGTTCACAGCAAATGTTAATGATGCTCACGTTGCTAGGCAACTCCACTGTAACATAAATCATCTGATTACCTCAAAATCTCACTGAGCTCACACCAAACGCTCAGAGCAAAGAAAGTCTCTGACCAGAGGGTTCAGCTCTAATCCCTCAGACAACAGCCTGACGGCATGCAATTCCAACCTCTGAGACGCAGGCACGTCCCCGATTTACCTTCTGTTCAACAATACAAATGTTTACCTTAGCGCTCCTGTGTGGTCTATAGGGTGTAAAGAGCTGGAAATAGACTCTTTATACTGATAAATCCCTAAATGGTTCAAAGTTGCATATATTTAAAAAATGTTTAATGTGTGAATAATCTCAATTAGAGCAGTCTGGTATAGTTTTAATGACTCCAAAACCTACACCACATAAAAATATTCAATTCGAAGGTTATAAATATGTCTACTTTACAATAGGTAACAAAAGGTTTTAGGACACCTTCTTATTCATTGTTTCTTTTGAAATCAATTAATCAACCTTTTTATTTTCACTCAATAATACATTAAAGGTTACCCTGAGGGTTACAAACAAACAAACAATATAAGATTAAATTAAGAAGAAATCAAATAATTCAAAATAAAAGAATAAGTGGACTGGTTAAAATGTAAAGCAATACATGTAAAGATGTGTAGATAAATAATTAAATAAGTAGCAAAAAAAATAACCCAAGATTATAAAGAAAGTAAATTATGGAAATAATAAAGGTAAAACAGAAGACACGACACTATAGAATAAAAAAGTAAAGGGCAAAAAATATGAAATATATAAATCAAGTTTCCTAAAAAGAGATTATCCTTTGTTTGTTCAAGTAACTGTCTCTATTGTCCAATGAAGGCGTCCACTATATTTTAAAGCATTGTTATGAGAATAAGGGCTTTATTGAAGACAAAGTTCTTCTGCTGCACAGGTCAATGCTGGGGTCTTTTTAACTCTTTAATTCACATCTTGTATTATTTTTTATAGAGACAAATATTCCAATATTACAACTCTTTTGAACGTCATTATTAGCCAATGTGAGAAAGGCCTTTAATTTCTTAGAAGTTCCCTTTTGCCCTTTCTGTTGCCGTGATTTTGGTTATAAGACCAATTCTTGGGCAAATGATCTGCTAATCCTAAAGATTCACATACTTTTCATGTAATACACATGAACATGTTTATCTCATTTGTTTGATTTGGTTCTTCTTATCTACTTTAAGGAATTGTGAGAAAATCTGATGAAGTTTTAAGTCAAATACTGCAGAAATATAGACAGTTTTAAAAAGGTTCACCAACTTTTAGGCACTGCTGTAGACCCCCGGAGCACCGTGGACATTTGCAGACATTGGCCCTATTATTGAGGTGTTTATGGGTCTGCCCTGGTATTGCCGTGGCCATCTGTGACTGGGAGTCCCAGAGAGCCTGACTGACCTTGCTATCTCTGAGTGAGCAGGATGGCTCTCCCTCTCCTCCTATCACTCAGCATAAAGCCAGCCAGTGTGAGCGTCTGTTAGCTACTAGAATTGGCAGTTAGCATTTGCCTCAGATCGTTGCAGTTTGAGAAAAAGCATTAGAGTTTAATCTGACTTGGAGGACCTACATGCTAGCCTTCAGCCTTCGAGCAATGGAGGTATTGTGTGATAAGAGAGAGATTCTAGCTAGTGGCTGGGAGTTGGAAAACCCCCCAATCCCTTCTCTCTAAAAAAAAAATAAATGAGCACTGTAGATTTACTATTGAATTTTGTGCTTTTGTGCACTGGTTCGTTTTGGGATGTTTTTTAAGGAGCTTAAAGCTGACTTTTTCTTTTCTGAAATTTAAATCAGCTTAGTGCAGTTTTTAAAGCAGTTGAAGTTTGGCGTCTAATCAGATATATCTATCTATTCTGTTTTTTTTTTGTGATTTGTGTTTTTTTTGGCTTTGTGTGCACAGCTTCTGGAACTTCACAGTCTATTAAAAAACACACACACAGCCGGCAGGCACTTGCCTTATATAAGCGGTAAATCCGGTGAAGAACGAACAATTGTTCTCTCTTTTCTAATGATGTTTAATTGGTGTCCTAACCTCAGGAAGCTGTTCTCCCCTCTCGAGGACGTCTCTGAAGAAGCGTCCCCTCTCACTGTGGGACTGCAGCTCACTGCACAGGATGTCTCCGGGACACAGGCGCTTTAATCCGTACTGCTCCTCGATCTTCTCACACTGCAGGGCCTTCCCTGAGCCGGGACCACCTACCATACACACAAACACACCACCCTTATCATTAACGGGTACCAGCTGGTACAATATAATGCAATATTAGGAATTATAAAGGCATGTTTTGTTCAGAACTGCAAATGTTTTTTTTTAGTATTTTACGTGGTACCTGGATAAACTAGTGCATCTTAAAAAAATAGAATATCAGTTTAAAATGTAAGATGTATTACACACAGAGTGATCTATTTTAAGCTTTTATTTCTTTTATTGTTGATAAAATCAGTGCATCAGAAAATTAGAATATTATATATAAGACCGATTGGTACTTTTGTCAGTGTGGGCAGTGTGCCAAGTCCTGCTGGAAAATGAAATCTGCATCTACATAAAAGTTGTCAGCAGAGGGAAAACCAATACAAACAAAAAAAGACAACCATGTAAACTCTTGAGTGCTCTAAAGAGCAGAACTGATATGCTATCACGGACCCCATTACCTGCACCTCTACATTATCTAAATAAACCTTGCTGATCCAGGTATCCACTTATTCCCCACTTCCCATGATTAGCATTCCCAACACGAGTAGATCTGGCGTTATCTCGTCATACAGCCCATAGCAGGAACCAAAGAGTAAAGGCATCTCCCCAGCCAACAGATACAGTCCATTAGTTGATTACTTGCATGGGAAGCCTTACGTTTGGAGTGTTTTTTTTTTTTTCTTTAAAAATCTGATAAAAGCCTAATGGGTCCATGCTGCTGCCAATTCTGACCCTACCATCTGTGTGCCTCTGCAGAAATCAAGATTTATTACACCAGGCTATTTTTCTATAGTCTTCAGCTGTCCAGCTATTGTGTTCCTGAGCCCACTGCAGCCACTTCAGCTTTCGGCTCTTGGCTGACAGAATAGGAACCTGAAGTGTTTTTTTTGCTGTTGTATCCTACTTTAATTGTATCTGGTTCTCTGAGCTACTGTACCCTTTTTGTCAACTCTAACTAGCTGGATTTGATCCAGGTACAAATATTTATCTGTAACTCTCCTTTAAAACTAAAAATGTCTGCATCCTATGACCTCTAATGAAGAACTAGATGATGACCAACACAACTGTACAGCATATGTTATCTACAAGGTGTAGCAGCTATAGGCAGGAGTGTTTAATAGAAAGTATTGTGTTTTTCCAGTAGCACTGCCATATATGATCCACTGCGGTACTGAGATTGACCCACAACCCAAATATTACATGCTCTGTGGTAGACCTGGCCATTACAGAACAGGTTGAAATACATTCAAATGTCTATTCAAGTCTATATTGAACAACTTCAACAACAAATGTTGTAAGATAAGTCTTGTAGCTCCGAGGTAAAACTAAACCTAAACTTCAGACACCTTCAGATATCTTGGTGAAAATTAGATTCAGCAGTAAATTTATCCTTTAACATTTTACACAATTGAATTCATTATTCCATGTGGTGATGCTATAATCAAAACCTGGGTGAAGAATATTGGTTGTTAAATTCTGTGAAACTGAAACTGGTATTTTCTTATTAAGGAGTAATTTATCCTCTTCAGTAACACAGGCGCTGTTAAGTATTGTGATAATCTCGAAATGTGAGATGCCCTGTGATTCCAACCCCTACTAAAAACCATTTAGAACAAGATTATTTATGTATTTTTAACAGTGTTTATTTAACAGAAATGTGCTGTGTGGGTTAATCATAGGACACCATTGTTAGTGGGTCCTGTAATGCTACATTTATTTAAGCTGTAATTAAAGAAACAGTATTAGTTACCTCAAGCTGAAGAAATTATTTGTTTGCATCAGAAAGCATGAAACTACATGTGACTCACATCTCCTGAAGGTAACCTCAAAACAAGCTGAAACCTGTGAGTGTGTTGCTCAACCTATCTGGGACCAAACATGAGAATTTTTAGATGTGGTTGGAGTCAGGCAGTCAGGTTATATAAGTAAAAGCTGCTGATCTTATCTGTAATTACAAGCTTGTGATGAAAACACTGACATTTATTTTTCTTTCCTTTGATTAACAGATGCAGCTTAATAATGAGAATTCTTCTTAACGAAGAGAAACAGTTTTTAGAAATTGCAAAAAACATATTTAAAAACATTTCATTAGTGATTATAATGAGTAGCTGCTGTATTTAAATTTAGATCCGTTTTATTTTGCTTCCAAACTTTTGCTTTGCTTAAAAAAAATCTATCTCTGAAGCGTCTGTCCAGGCATCATATCTGAAGCTTCAAATTCAAAACTCTTTCATGGAAATGACAGTAGTAAAGAACTGAAAGCTTGGCAGGGAAATCACTGCAGATGGAGGGCTAAAATCTAAGGAGGGGCTTAATTCTACAATAGTTATGCATTGATTACTTAATTAAGATGCATTGCATGGTGCCTAAATGCATGTTCATACTTTCCATACCGACATGCGTACCAACCAGTACAAAGATTTATGTTTCCAATGTACAGCTCTGGAAAAAATAAGAGAGCACTTCAGTTTCTGAATCAGTTTCTCAGATTTTGCTATTTATAGGTTTATGTTTGAGTAAAATGAACATTGTTGTTTTATTCTATAAACAGCTTTCAGAAATCAATATTTCGTGGAATAACCCTGCTTTTTAATCACAGTTTTCAGGCATCTTAGCATGTTCTCTTCCACCAGTTTTACACACTACTTTTGGATCATCCAGCTTCCTCTTGATTATATTCCAGAGGTTTTCAATTTGGTAAAATCAAAGAAACTCATCATTTTTAAATGCTCTCTTATTTTTTTCAAGAGGTTTATGTAAAAGTTTAAGCACCTTTGTTCAAGTAACATTTTTGTGTGTTTCTGCTGACTTAAAGCAAAAAAACTAAAGAATATATTTTTTTAAATTATAAAAAAAATATAGTATAGACTTAAATATAGTATTTCTCTGCACTTTTTTCTAATTGTCTCCCCAATTTATCTGAGCCAATTAACCCAATTTATTTCAGTAAATTTAAATAAAAATACGTCCTCAAACAAATATGTAATAAGTATGGAGTTTTAAGTTTTAGAATCTGTATCTCCTCTTGTTTAAGTGAACTACGATTTAGAAAAAAATTAAAATTAAATGCTTTTGATACTGCCAGTGTAAACCACAGTCAATTTAGCCATAGTGAAAAATAAAATCCAATTTTCTGTTTCTCATTCTGTCCAGAAAGAACCCAATAAGTCCAACCACCATCTTTTTCCCAAGGGAGCTTGGCAGGCGGACAGTGATGGCCAGTACTACCCATATCACTCTGACAGGTACCTTCATGCTGAAGGAGAGATGATTTATCTACTCACCGAGGCTCTACCCTTTGAATTATAGCAATAACTCTCACCACAGCATGTCCCTGTCCTTTACCACGGTTAGATTCAGCTATTATGTAGCCAACTGTGTGACACCATGGACTCTTCCTCAGCGAACGGCTACTATGCTAAAGCCGGACCTCCTCCTTCGTTAACCTTTATCACTGAGCCAATTAGCGGACGACGGGTGGTGCTGGCCGGCAGCGAGCTGAAAAGCAGACTAATTGATTTCCCTCTCTTTACCCTTTCTATCCTCTGAGATGTGGAGTGCGGCTTTTTACGTTCTGCTTAATTGACCGGTAAGAAAAGAAAACTTACAATGTGGGGATTTAAAAATAGATCACAGCCCATTTAGAGTTTTTTTCAGGTACCTCGCTGCACCTTCAGACAGGGTATAATTAAAAACGCTGTGGGAGCTCACTGTCTCGTATGGAGAGTCGCATTCATCAGGATAAATAGCATCTCCTAGGATGTGTCTAAAAGTGAGGAAGTAATAACCAGGCAGTGAGGTGGTTTTAATGGCATGAGCACTGAACATACCAATCACAAAGATGACCTTTGGTTTCTTCTTCTCCACGGAAAAACCTGGAAGCAGAGATATATAACACATCAACACCAAACAGCACAAACTGGCACGTCGTGTTAGGTGTGCCAATTAATATGCAGAGGTGTAAACTAGTTCTCGCTACTGGAGCTCTGAGCTTTAATGTTCATTATCTCCTGTTTAATACCGCTGGGACGACACAGAGTGCGATGCTGATCTGGCCCAGACAACATTAAATATCTTTAAATATCTTTTACTTGCAGGGCAGAGAATGAACTGAATACCTTACTTCCCCTCTGATCAATGAACAGTTCAGAGGAACGACTGCACTGTCATTATTAGGATCAGAAATAGAACTGCTTATCCGTGCTTTCACCCTGCCTGAACCAGTTTATTTTAGGATTCAGTTTTCAGGCAATGCTAATGTCTGTTATAGTGCGACAAGTGACTACACTGTGTCTGACTTCAGCTGATGCACATACATCTGCCTTAAATAGTCTGGTTTTAAATTTACTTATACACATGTATAAAATACAGGAGTAACTAGACATTAAGTTAAATGGTAGGTGAGCTTCTACAAAGCATTTATAATGGACAAAAAAGTGATAACAGATTTTTTTTTCTAATTTTTTACATTTTCTCCCAATTGTTCCACCAATTCAGCAGCTACACAGCTGTATATCTACCATCACTGGTGATACCACAACACAAAGAGGGTGAAGACTAGCACATGCCTCCACCGATACATGTGAAGTCAGTCACTGCCTCTTTTTGAACTGCTTTGAACTGCTTTTGAAAGCGCAGCAACTCGGTTCTGATACATCAGCTCACAGATGCAGCTAGAAGTGATAAGGGGAAAAAGCACCATATATTCACCCACAGAGAGCAAGGCCAATTGTGTTCTCTCAGGGCTCTGGCAGATGATGGCAAGCTGCATAATCAGGATTCGAACCAGCAATCTCCTGATCATAGTGGCAGCACTTTATACCGCTAAACCACAACTATCTTAATAACCAAAAAATTCTACTGACTAAGCATAGGAGACAAAAAGGGGACATGCATGTACTAGATGGGTTGGCCACTACAGTATTGTATTTATTAGTCCTGCTTTTTAAAATATTTTACAATGCAATGAATGCATTTCAAGGTTTTCCACAGTTCTGAAACTAAGCTGGGTGAGGGAATACATACAGATATTAAAATTACAGCCTTTGTTTACTAAACTCTGTATCAATAAGGTTTGAACTTCACATTAAACCTTTTCATGTGTTTCAATCCAAGAAAAGCTGAACTCACTTTCTTCACTCTGCTCTGTGAATCCCACTTCTTCAGCTGCCTGTTCAGGTGAGAAAAGGCAGAAATAAGTTCAGTTCAGTTAAAATGAATTTCAGTCTCACTTGGGTAAACACACACACCTGCAGCAACAACTGACCCATGCGAGTCACTGAGCTCTATACAGTACAACACAATGAACCATATACATCCTGATCTGCTGCGCTGAATGGTCTTCTGTATCTCTAAATCACTTCTGCTCTGCTGGAAAAATATTTGTGATAACTAATGTGAAAGTGGTGCTTTTACTGTTTAGTTTTTCCAAAAGATGAATGTAGGTACACACTATATTAGATGAGAAGTGTCAAAATATTTATGTAATATTTACATAAAGTGATTGCATGAGTGTATAATTAAGGAATAAATTGTATGTACACATGAGACATACATTATAGTAATAATTAGGGCAAAATTATTTATTTCATTGTGTTTAATGAAATCTCCTGTGGAGACCCCTCATTTATTGCCCATCATTTAAGCTCTATTAACTACATAATGATCCCCAGTGCTTGATCCCAGCAATTATAATTGCAATGTAATTTGAAGAAAACTGCTGTATTCTTTCAGCAGCAGTTACTTTTAGACAAACGTTACACATAAGCTGGATGTCTTTGTTGCTAATAATGCTTATTTATACATATTGACCTTTTCTTGCACACTGTTACAAATCCACTGAAAAATAATTCAGAATAGGGGTGGGTAATATGGACCTAAAATAATATCATGATATTTCATAATATTGCGACAACAATAGTCTTGGCGATATGACAAAACATTGAAAACATTGAAAAAATACTAGTGAACAAAAAAAATTAATTATACTATTACAATACATATATATATACACAATATGATATTGCACACCCCTAACTGAGATATTAAAAAATACAAGAATTTTCATTAGATTGTAACAGGAGTCAATGATCCAGAATGTCATGATACTAATAATGCACACACTCAGGTAAAATAAATGATACTGAACATATATGATCTTTCTATAGTAAATATATATTGGGAAATGAGAACAGTGTGATTTTTTTCTTTTGCTGAAAACCGCAAAAAAGTAGAACCATGATGTGATAATTAGGGGTGAGTGATATGGCACCATATTTCAGGGTATAATATCGTTCATGATATTAAAAATTGATGTTGATGATTTAATTCTGTACGTTGCGATAAGGCACACACATAAATTTCACATTTCACAAATGTAAAAAATTCACCACAAATCAAGTCATTTAAGTGCATATTTAAATTTCACTAATGGAGATCAAATTGAATAAACACACAAATATATATATATATATATATATATATATATTTTTATTGATTAAAACGTAATTTCTCAGATCATTTTAATGAAATGCACATGAAAACTGTTCATATTAAAATGACACCCCTCTGTTTCACAAGACTGCTCCAGACCTCTGAGGGTTAATGAGGGCCAAAGATGGAGAGGCTTGAGAGGAACAATCTTAAGCTGATTTGCAGCCTTTGCTCCAGCTGTCCAAAAGGTGCACGATAATGCATGTGCAGATTATGATTACATGGGGGATGTTGTGAAAGTAAGTGACCTGTGGGCTGCTGTGTGTGAGGCAGAGGTGGGAGTGTGAGGAGGTGTGTGTGATGGGAGAGTTGCGCTGTGTGTGTGTGTGTGTGTGCGTGTGCACGCTGGGGAGGCTGGGTGTCACTGATGAGCCAAATTGTAATGTGGGTGGGCCAGACGGTCCGATGACTCACTGCTGGAGAGAACAGGAGAGCGAGGGGAACACACACATTCCCACACACGTAACTGCACACACACACACTTCTAGGTTTATGTTTGAGTGAAATGAACATTGTTGTTTTATTCTATACACTACGGACAACATTTCTCCCAAATTACAAATAAAATGAGAAATGGCTGAAAAAAAAAACAAAAAAGATGCAGATATAATAATCCAAAGAAAACAAGTGCATAAAGTTTTAAGAAATCAGAAATCAATATTTGGTGGAATAACCCTGTTTTTTAATCACAGTTTTTATGCATCTTGGCATCATGTTCTCCTCCACCAGTCTTACACACTGCTTTTGGATAACTTTATGCTGCTTTACTCCTGGTGCAAATTTTCAAGCAGTTCAGTTTGGTTTGATGGCTTATGATCATCCATCTTTCTCTTGATTACATTCCAGTGGTTTTCAATTTGGTAAAATCAAGGAAAAACATCATTTTAAGTGGTCTCTTATTTTTTTCCAGAGCTGTATAATATTTATACTCATGAATCCCTTGTATGCCTCATTGCATTGTGTAGAGATATGACCTCTTATGTTATATTTATTTAGGACTGATTAAGATCATTATTCCCAAAATAAGCACTTACACAATGCTTGCACAAAGATCAGAGAAGAAAATAAGATTGAATGCCTTAAAATTGGACGACTTCACTTGCTGAGATTTAGTTTTTGCAGTGTACAATTCTGCTTTACCCTCTCAGTTTTTTTTGCTGCATTACTTGCTGCTGGTCATTAACCACGGCTACAAATTGTGCAGTATCATTGAATATGACTGGATGCCTGTTAGTGTGAACACAGGATTGGCAATGTGTATCTACCAGAAACTTAAAGTTTTTGTATTAATAGTTTTCATTAGAGATATTTTGTGTAAAAAAAAATGCTTGATTTATCCGCTACAAACTTTATCATTTTTAGCATGCATCTTGCATGCAGTGCCTTTCTGTTTGTGTAGGCTGTGTGAACACTCTAATCGAGGGATGCCAAAAATCCTGAGACAAAATGATGCCAAAAGACATTGCACTAAGAGGGAGAAAATGCTTTACAAATATAATATTAAAAGGAAAATAAGAGTATGTCATACAGTATATAGTTAAAGTATATAAACCCAATAGGTGAAGGGGTGGATTATGGGTAACTTTCTTTTGGGCACTTGACAGGGACGCTAATACAACTATGTATCGCAAGCACCACACAGAAGTCGCATGTATGTCTGACGTGCTGTTACAGATGAACGGAGCCCAGTAAACTCACTCAATCAGTTCACTGTGACTCACATAAGAGACCTGTAAATTAAGTCTGATGAGTCACCTGTTTGAGGGTGTGAAAACAACGGGAGGTTTACAATTTCACTAATCACTACAATAAAGAGCTACGTCTCGCAGACCCGTCCCTATAATCAGCTCCACGAATAGGAAAGAAGGTGATGAATGAGGATTAACTGATTGAGTGGATACTGAACAGCTGGAGCTGAAGAACAAAAAATAAGGCTTTCATATCAACAAGAGATTTAAACAGCCCTTTTTGACCCCATTTCCTACTCTCTCTCTCTCCTTCTGTCTGTCTGTCTGTCTGTCTTGCTTCCCCTCTTCTTCTATACTCCCTCGCTGAATCACTGAATCAACTTCAGCCAGCCCCCAGCTCATTAGCTGTGGAGGGAAGAAGGTGAAAGGTTGGTCTGACACGGAGGAGAGGAGCAACACTTGTTCTTGAGGAGCTGCGGGCGCTACAGGAAGTGCTGAAGTACAGCTTCTGAGGGATCACTTTACAGTGGGCTTGTGTAGTCCTATCCAGTAGTGGATCATTCTTAGCTATTGGTGACAGAAACCTTGTTCATACACTGTACAAACATCCTCTCTATGCAGGTTAAATAAAAGTAAATATAATATAATATAGTATAAAAAATAAAGTATATTTCTTTATGTTTTCAAGCTGAATGGCTGTAAGCAGGGTTTATCTGCAAAAATGATTGAATGATGAAGTAAATTTAAGAATTTATTGACAGATAATTTAAAACAAAAAAATTTTCAGCAAGTAAGCAAGTAATAGCCTTTCAGTTTTTTTCCTTTGGTATATTATTAGATGCACGATTACACCCCCAGGGCACCTGTGATTTTGTTCTAATTAGGTTACTAATGCTCTTGTTGGCTTACAGTTTAGACGTACAAAGAATACACTATAAATAATGCTATTAATACTAGACGAAATTTGCATAAGCTTCACCCTCACTCTTAGTCGGTCGTTCCTCTAGTAGTTCAGCCAGTATGGCAGCATTTCATGCATGTGCTTTGGCTTCATGCACAGTCAGCAGCACAGTTAGTAAACTGCGAATGCTTGTAATTACACTGACATGACAAAAGTCATGGGATAGCAGGACGTGCATTAATCAAAAGTTGTTTCTTTAGGGGATGGTTTGGGAACATCTACATCTAACTATGTTATCTTGTTGCTGAGACCGAACAGCTTGACTATTCCTTGATTCACAATGTCAATTTTATACAGGGAAGAGAAGGCTTTTCCACCCACAATGGCCAAAGCACTGGGTGGAAATAATCTTGACCGGTAGCTTCTGTCTATAGTTGTCCATATATGAACAACAGACAAACAACTCTGGAAGAAATCACACCCATTTTCAATGCACATTTATACACAAGTAATAAAACACTAGTCCCATATTCTATGACAAGTGGCATGTACTTGTGCATAATTAAGAAAAAAAAACGTATTTAATTGACTATGTTTGGAGAAATTTAAGAAAAGTATAATTTCTAGTTTTGTAGAGCTCCATGTAATAATGTAAATCAAGCTTTTAAAATTTAAATACGCATCATTGACCTCATTAATAAACTTGCCTTCCACATATAGGCATCCTGTCCTGAATGCCTGACACATTCCTTCAGCACACAACAATGAAAGAACTTGATAAAGCCCCTATAACTGCTTTCAAAGAAGCCTCATGCTGGGCTGAAGACTGGTTGGTTATCTGTGGAGGATAATGGAGGTTTTCTCGAGAGGACTGCTTCTCTGCTGACAAGTGCACTCGATCCAGTTCTCGGTGTGAGTGTGGGTGCTGAGGGTGGCACAGAGAAAAAAAGGAAAAAAAAAAAAAAAAAAAACAGTGGCCTGCCTGGGTGCTGCCCACCACCAGTTCACACCACTCTCGAGATATTCGCAACCTCCTCTTAGTGTTGTCGCCCACCACGAACAAACACCGAAATGCTTCCGTCAATAGAATGAATAAACAAGGCTTGTTTGGGAAGGCAGAGTCGTGTTTCTGAAAGCAGGACGTGAGCAGAATGGAAGATTTCGGTGTCAGAGTGTACAGACAGCGTTAAAGTGATAATTTGCATGCTGGTCTTATGTAACGTGACCTAATATGTAAGAATAAAAAACAAGCACCCATCAGAATGCTTGAGAAAAATATGAGAGTGAGAGAAAATAAAGAGGGAGAGAGGAAGAGAGGGAGAAAATTAGACAGGCAGAGACTGTCAGACCGAACAGGAGGTACCAAGAAAAATAGCTTCGGTGGGAACAAAAGGTCATCTGATTAACACTTTTTATTTTTTTACAGCTGTGTGAGAGCTTTCATAACCATGATTATACCTAGTCCTGGGCATCAATGAATATTATCTGTGGGTATCTGATGTCTATGAATCATACATCTTCAAGATATTAAACACAGATTATTTTTCAGGGTTGATATGCAAAAAAAAAATGCTATTTATCAACAACACAGTCAACCAATACCTTCATGCTGCTGACGTTGTTATCTTGAACCTCTGTATTTCAGTGCTTGACAAAGTTTGACCTTGTTTGCCCCAAAGTAATCCTTTGGTGATGTAAGGTTTGGATGGAGCTGCTCGGCCATGGAAACCATTCCATGAAGCTCTCTACGCGCACTATTCTTGAGCTAATCTGAAGCTACATGAAGTTTGGAGGTCTGTAGTGATTGACTCCATCATATGTGCATCTGCGGTCTACCACATCTTGGGTTTATACTGTCTGCATTTAAAAATAAAGTTAAAGCAAATGTAAGACAGACTTCATTAAGACATCTTAATGTTAGGTTGGGATGGGCTGAACTTAGCGCACACACAATATGCACTTTACTAAAATAATACAATATTAATATATTTCACTGAAGGCAACAGGAGACCAGTTTCTCAGCACACAGTTTATGACAGGGACAAATAAAACAGCAATAACATAAGGAGAGTCCTGAACAAATGGAAGATTATTGCTGCATTAGATAAAATGTCATGCAAAAGGAATGTCCATCTGCTAACGCAAGGCCACCTTTCACTGGCTGACTTCCATTAAAGACACACACTAACACTAGCTGACTCATCCCGCTTTCCAAACGGCAATTTAGCGAGCCTCGTTCCGAGCCAATTTAAGATTTCATTTTAACATGTTTCAATTGCTTTGCGATTAATTAAGGAGAAGGGATGACCCAAGTACTCTGCCGAACGTTAATGTACCGTTATAATAACGCCTGCAAAAGATGCCTAGAGCCGTCCTATTTCAGCAGATAAAAAAGGGCTCACATTAATGTGGAGCAGGGAGGTAATGAGAAAGGATAACAGTCCAAAAACAACTCCTTACAGATGAAACACACAGAAAGTGTAACAGATATCAGCTAGCATACCTGCTCTTCGAATTTACAGGGAACATCTGCCACACTAGTGTTGTCTCCTAGCAGACTCAGATCCAGCTCACTGGGACCTGGAAAAGAAACAAGACAAAATCACCCAGAGCATCAGTGTTTCTTCAACAACACACCAGTAGATACCTTTGGAGAAAACAATGGGGAAAGATGCAATCAGTCCACACCAACAACTGGAAAACTGGATAGTTCTGTTAGTTGCCATATTTAGTATCACATAGGTGTTATCACACAGTCCTGTTGAAAAAGAAGTCTATTTCTAAACATTAATGCAAATCCATGTTGAGATATATCAAATTCATACAGCTGTAGACAAATAGTCAACTGTAGACAGATAGATGAGACATTTGGCAATTGCAAAGAATGCAAGTGTAAATTAAAGAACTTGGTTAATACCATGAACTTGTCTGTTCACCTAAAACAGCGGCACAATGTTGTTAAGTTTGCTAAAGTTAGCACTAAATCCGTCATTTTAGCGCAGCCAAAGAAGACTGCACATTAATCATAGAAATTAAACAAACAATGACAAGGAAGCTTAAACAGCAGTATGTGGATGTGTGGCAATTCCTACACTTTGGCATCTGTCTAAGACCGCAAATTCAAAAAGCTGTCTTTTTAAAGTAAGAACTAGAGAGCTAAGCAACTTTCCAGTCCTTTTTCTAAAAGGCTTCACAGTGTATGGACCAGAAAGTACAGAGCTTTTTGTCTATATTTAGTTTTGTATTTGATACTACACTGCCTGGCCAAAATGGGTTCATGCTGGTCAGGTCTGGGTTCAGCAACATTATGTGCTGACTACCTGAATATACTGAATATAGACCAGTATTTTCCTACCTGATGGCACGGGCATATTCCAAGATGACAATAAGATAATCATAAGATTGATTCAAACATAGTTATTAAATCCAGGATAACTGTTTCTATTTCTAACTTTTTCTAACCATTTTTATATATGGAATATGTTCCCGTTTCCAAAAAGTCAAAGATGCTACAGGTCTTTTTTGTGATGCATTCTGTACTGTGGATCCAATTCGGATGATCAAAACCTCCAGAGAGCTAGCCCAATCTGAAATTGTAAAGTACAGAGAGACTGCCTATTTGAACCAAGGTGGCAAGGTGTTACAGTTGTGAAATCCCCTCAGTCTGAGTTTCCTCTCCTGGCAGATCTTGCCGAGACATACATCTGCATTGCAGGTACTTGCATACCCTCTGAGCATGTTTTAGCACTGGAGGTGACACTTTCAGTTTTAAGCACAGTCTACAGAACATGTTGATCAGCAGAGAGGACAAATGAAACACTTGATTTGTTTTAGAGATTACACTCTATAGTTACTCTTGATTAGCTCTTCTTCTTCTCTCTTATTGCATTATGGCTATACAAGATATTTAGACTACTGTATCAACACTCAATGGAAACCTTTGTTAAAATGTTGTTTAAAACCACCTAGTCATGCAAACTGCTTCTACAAACATTAATGAAAGAATGCATCTCTCAGGAGCTCAGTGAACTCCAGCATAGTTTTATGGAATGAAAAGTTTTCATATGTTGGACTGGTCACTTTGGTTTTGTTTTTGCTTTCTTTTCGTTTGTGGTTCACTGCTATTTTACTGGACATGCTTTCTTTCAGATATACTCGAGTTTACTTGAGTTGTTTAAAGCCTTGTTTAAAGCCTATGGTGTTGACATGGCACAAAGAAAGCACATCTTATTTTTTTCTTCAATAAGTGACACTTTGACAATAAAAACTCTACATTTTATATATATTTTTTGTGATCAATGTAGTCGACTTCAGCGACTGTTGTCGACCTTCAGACCTTGATCTGACAGGTTCTGCCGGTGCACTGGTTGTGTAACGACCAATTAGTTGGACACCGGGGAGCCATTTGAGCACATTTTTGAACCCCTGCCTTGTTTTCTGATTGCTCCTCCTGTGACTGCTAGGTAAAACGACCGCCATGCTTCAAGAAGGACGTCTGATCTCACAGTGGTGGTTCTTAGCACTGCTATTGCCGTGATACAATATCTCTACTGTGAGTCATTTGGTGTAGTCCGCTACTCCAAGCTGGGCATGGACAAGCAAAACCCTCTGTACTCTGTAAGTCTTTGTTGTGAAGGAGAACACATGTATTACTCTGCTTTAAAATTGCATCCTGGTAATTCTCGCAGCTCTATTGTGCACTGTAAAAGAATTGGTTATGATTTGTACAAGTAAATTGCGAGAGGAAACCCTGGGGCAATCTTAGATGGCTTTGATCCTTGCTTTATGGCCACAGTTTGTAAGAGAGTATAAACATCACGAGGGCTTCCTGTCTGTGAAAGATTCACTCCTCTATAGAGTATAATAAAAAACTTTCATATATATGCCATCTCTAATCAATATATGCAATCCACCAAGTTCTGGAGCTTTGGGTTGGATGTGAGCGAATAGGATGCTTCTGTTTATTGCTGCATTCAATCTACTGCGGCTCGGCAGATTAATCTCCCTGTCAGGTCAGAAAACCTTCAGGCCTGCTGGAGATTCAGAGTGCCATAAATATGTAGTACAGTGATTATACAGCTCATATTCCATCAAAACAGCCTCATTTGGAAAAAAAAAGATTCCAAAAAAGATTATACTCAGTGTTTATGGACTCGGTGGATCTGAGTATTCCACGGGGTGAAAAATATGTAAATTATCTGCTGTATTTTGGTAACAGGGTGCAAAGAATCTACATCACTGTGAAGTGCTAATAAAAGTGCCTCTATAGCATTTACTGTCCATACAAAATATGCACACAGATCCACATTTTGCTAAAATATTCAGTTTCCTGCTTTAAGACATCTCATATCCTAATCATTATGACCACACAAATAGAAAGCATTTTCCAGGAAATCTCAAAAACAATCCATCAATATATAATTTTAGTTATGAGATATACTGAGCCTAAGCATGAGGTCTTTCTTGAATCTTCAATATAAAGCTCACAGAACAACCCTCAGAAGGTCTGCTGAATGAACCACACTGACCAGGCCAGAGCTGCAAATAACGTGTCTCAATGATTCTGACAGGCTTCGAGGCGAACGCGGGAACACACGGGCACTCGTATCTGGAGACTGACCTCTGCTGAGAGGTAACTCACTCACAAAGCCAGAAAACCTTAATGTTTAATGTCTGTCGATATTTGACCTGCTGGGAATGTCAAGGTGAGGTCTGGAGGATTATGGACATTGTCTGGTGCCACGTCTGCACTGCCTTTTATCAGGAGGTGAAAACAGATAGAAAAAGATTTTCACTGGTTGCTGTTTTGCCATTTTTATTGCTTTACAATTTTCTTCAAACAGATACAGTGATAAAGCCTACAGCCATACACATGCACATTAGCCCAGTGCTAATGCTATATTAATGCTACCTTTAATTCTAATTGTGAAAGCATTTCTTTTAGTTGTCTGTATAAGGCTGTATTTTGAGGTAATCGCGTCGACATTACAATCTTTTCGAGTCAGGATGTCAAACCTTGTTACATTTTTTTCCTGGATAAAGCTACAGATCACTAAAACTACACCAATCTACTTCCATCTAATATGCACCGTCAAAATTTGACAGGTTCTAACACGGCTGCGGTGGTCATACTCTGCAGCGCTGTCGCCGTACATGCTCTAAATCGAAAGTGACGGGAGATATAGGACAATGTCATCCACTTCATCTACTACTGAAAGTACTGCTTTAAAATCCAATGTATCGCACACATCTGTGAGAAGGCAATCTCTAAAAGTGGTAGACCATCAAATGATTCTTGCCCTCCTCCACTCAGCCCTCTTTCTTTCCAAAGCTGAGATTTTATTGACTCTTGATTGAGGAACAGCACTTTGACTCAATGTTCCAATGCCATTGGCTTGCAAATGTCTGGGTGAATAAAACCATGAGGAGTAATAGAAGAGATTTTTCCCTCTAGAATCCAATTTCATGTCAAAGGAATTGATTTAGTAGTGACCATGTGGCTCTGTCAAAAATAACTTGTGAGATGAATATAGTGGGAGGAAGAACCCTCATTTAAGAGTCGTTTCATTCAGTCATATTGGGTAAGGTTTCAGCTTGAGGGCCTTTACTTTCTCCAGACATTCAATGGTATAAAAATGACCTTCTTCTTACACGTATACTTATACAATAATTTTTCATTAGTTTCAGAAAAAATGGCTACAATTACTATCATACATTATTTTCTCCTGAAACCTCGCAATTCATTTTTGTCCTCTGTAGTAGACATACCCAATATGAAATCTGTTGAATTCTGTTGTACTTTCTTTTTAAAATGCTGGGCATTGCAACTTTCACATGTTACTGCAACAATGTTTCTGTTGATACTTAAAACTTGATACTTAAACTTGTGAGCTTTTAGAAATGTACAGTCATTTTAACCCTTTCACACCACAGCTTTTATGCAGGACTTACTGTCTCCCATTTTTACCCAGTTTGTTCTATTGTTTCTTTTTTTAAATACAATGCTTAAACTATCTTTAAAAATCTAAAACATATTTTATGTGCCTCAGGAGGATATATAGATCTAAACAAATTAAAGAAGAAATATGGTGTGAAATGCACTTGATGTGTAGAAGTGAAACATGAAAAAGAGTATGAACTTTTGTTGAATAGCCCACCTCTGTTAGACCCCAGCATTTCGAAATAGAGCACTTTTAGACATTGTTCCCAACAGGCTTACAATGCTAGCGATAGGGGCATAGCTTTGCTCATGCAAAGGAATGACTATTACTACACCATTAAGAAGGTTGAAGTAACTCCATACTTCTACATTGGTAAAATTCTAAGGGCCAACAGGTTGTCTATTAAAAAACACTGTTTATACAAGCAGTACCTTCAGGTAGATCTCTGGCGCAGCCAACTTCAAATTAAGTCATGATAAGTCGACGAGAACGAACAAATAGGTAAGATAAGAGAAAAGATGGAAAACTACCTCAAGGTACAATGTATATAAAGTTTCAATCATGAGCCCTCTTATCTACTGGCATGAAGCAGTAAAAGTAAAAGAATGGATTCATTATTCTGCAGACAGAGGAGGAGGGAGGAGGTGATGTTTAATTAACTTGTATTCTACTTGACTGACACTACAAGCCCACTTCATAAAGCCAAAGGCTGTTGCTGGATGGCCTTATATCTGTCTCTCATGTGCTGAAATATTGATGAGAAGATGCCCCAGATTTCAACCTCCACAGTCATTCAGCCACAGACGCTGCACAAAAGTAATTACTGACAGATAAACATGCAGCTCTAAAACAATGCAGTCGATTTGTCTGAATTGTTTCTAAGATTAAAAAAAACTCCAGAAATTCTGTATACAAGGATATCTAATTGTTCTACTCGTATCTGGGGGAAAAAATTAATGGTGATAAGGCATGATGTGTATTCTCTTTGAGACCTACCCCTAACTATGATTGGTCAATATCACCAATTTGTTCTAAGAGCCCAACCCCTGACTTGAATTAGTACACACTAACTACCTGTTTGTTCTGAGAACTCTTCACAATTCAGTCCAGTGCAGAAAATAAGAATGTTTGTTCTGAAGCCTACCCACGACAGCACACACTATATCTGCATTCCAAATCCAAGGCAGCAGCCGAGGTGGGCTTAAGCTTATAAAGCTAAGTCATAGCAGGCTGTTCCAAAGTTTGTATTTAGCCCACACATGCAGCTAGCATTCAGAGCAATTCAGGGAAATTCAACTGATGCTTCGTTCTAGGCTCTCGTTTAAGCAAAGAAAACAAGTTCATATTCATAAAATTTTAAGAAATCAGTATTTGGTGGAATAACCCTGGTTTTTAATCACAGTTTTCATGCATCTTGGCATCATGTTCTCCTCCACCAGTCTTACACACTGCTTTTGGATAACTCTATGCTGCTTTACTCCTGGTGCAAAAAATTAAAGCAGTTCAGTTTGGTGGTTTGATGGCTTGTGATCATCCATCTTCCTCTTGATTATATTCCAGAGGTTTTTTATTTGGTAAAATCAAAGAAACTCATCATTTGTAAGTGCTCTCTTATTTTTTTCCAGACTGTATATATACACACTGACATGTAACCTAAGAAGCTACCTTGAGAAGAGAAACCTATATTAGTTGAGAGGTGTTATCTTGTGACACTCCTCACTGGCCAGGTTTCTCATGGCAAGGTGAGGAAGTTCGGGCGAGCCTTATTTCAGATACGTCCAAATTGCCAGCAATCACGTGACTCAATAAATAAAAAAATATCATACAGATCATATAGCCTAGTGTTTATATACAGTAAAATTCTTAGACGTGTATGCTTTTATACGATGTTCATAAGCAAGAGGTCATACCTAGCCAATACTCTTCTACAATTGTCAATAATCTTCATAATCAAATCTAATTCATATGTCAAACCATTATATCTTCTTCATGTAAAATTAACATCCAATAAAAAATGTATGTAGTGTAATGAGTAAGAGTCTACACAGACTAGCATATATTTATTACTAGTAATTTTACTGTGTTATTCAGAGCCTCTGTTTCTTTGCTTTTTTACAAGCAGAGGCATGTTCAGTAAATATGTCTGTAAATATGGTTGTATTTTCATACAGGTTGGTAAAAAAAGGTAAAAAAAAATGCTCTAATGTAGCTTTTGCTCCAATTATGGCTCACTTGGAAATAGAAATTTGAGATCTGCATCTCTAAAGCAGAATGAGAGATACTGTATAACTGTGTAACTGTGGGGAATGAAATGGAATAATGTCTACGTGATTAAAGCCAAGGCTTAGAGTTGACCTGACCTCGCTATGCTGCGTCACGCTGCCCTGCAGGAGTAAGGAAGTGTCCAACCCACTGCTGCTTCAGCTTCGGCTCTGTTCCCGTCAGCATCCGCTCCAGTACACAGCGCAGATCACACACATATACCACATACGCACACACCTTCATTCACATACACACACTAAAATCACATCCACTTTCAATTCCACACTGTGATTCACACACATACACAATACTGTGCAAAAGATAGAGACCATCTTCCAGAGCCAAATAATCCATGAACTTCTTATTTTAGAAAAGGCAACTTTGTTATAAAGACATTTTGAAGGACTTTATAAAAATAAAACTTTAACACCTTTAAGGCTCCATTATCTTTAATAACATCAGACATGCACAAAAACATATTCCATTTAATTAATAGCAGAGCCAAAAATGTTTGTACCGTGCAGAAAATAATGGATCTGGAAAGAAGGGCACTGAGACATCACTGTAAAAACAAAGCATTTCCCCCCTTTTTACTGATTTGCATCAGCACTGTTTTTAGCTAATCTCAAAAATCCTGATCTCAACTTCTTTCCATGGAAAATCTGATGAACACTCATAGTTCCTCATAACTGAAGATTATATTTAGCCTGATTAAAGTGGGAGATGCAAAATATGTGCTTGTTAAGTGCATGGAAAATATTCACAGCAGTTGACGTGCAGTTACCAGAAATAAATGATAAAATAGCTGCTTAGGTCATACCGTCCTCAATGGCCTGCCTGTTCTTCTACATCTGCGTTTTTTTTTCTTGTTCATATGAATTCAGTGACTCCAGTGTAATACTGATAAACCAGTGTTTGAGCTGGGGCTGAAATTTTGATTCTTAACAGTCAAGCTGTGTCAGTGACAATGTTCTTACCTGCAACAGGTTCTTTGGTGGGGAACAGTTTGTTGTCAACCGTCATGCTGATGTCATAGAAAACTTCTTCCTCGTCTCGATCGGCATCAAGCTGTGAATAAAAGAGGTAGAACATGCTTCAGCTTCATCCGTCTGTCTATGTTAAATAAACAAACTGCACATATTTGTAAATTCTACTTAAATCCTGCCTGTTGCCAGCAACATAAACATGTTATAATTATTATTTAGTCTATTTATTAACTATTATTTTTAAACAGCAACATTTGTTTGTTTGTAGGTAGTTGCTGTTTTCTTCTTAAAACAAATATAAGAGGTTTAAATTTTCTACACTAAAATGATACAGTACAATTAGAGCAAAAAATAACTTTTTGGATTAATATTTTATTACATTTTAAAGCATTATAAATGTATTAAACTCTAGTCAGCATGCCAGTGTTTCCTCAACGCTGTAATGTTTTCACATGATAAAATTCTGACAGTTGCTGATGAGCTTATACATATTCATGAGCAATGTTGAGTGCCTGAGACATGCTGAATGTTTAAGACAAGCTAATCCACAAACAGTGGATTTCTCAAAAAGTAATAGAAGTAATATTTAATAAAAAACAGAATGGTTATGCCTGAATATGATTTAATATGAAGATAAATGTTAGGGAGATACTGTACTCTGTCCACTCAATTTAAATGATGTTATATGTTATAGTTTTTCAAACAATCAAAGGGAGGTATCTCTCTGAAAAAAAGCAAAACAAGTAAAACACATAACAAGTATTCTAGAATCTCCTAAAAACATCCAGCCTGTGTGTATTAGCTGTCCTCACCTGTAAAAAGTACTAATGAAGGTCATGACTAAAAAAAATTGTGACTAATCGACTAATCGAACAAATAATTGGAAGATTATTTGACTAATAAAATAGTCATTAGCTGCAGCCTTATTTGTAAAATGCTTCTGATGCTTTGAATAGAGGTCAATATATCTTACAACAGCTTATAGAACTATAGACTATAGCAGTAAAACATAGTGGAGATAAAGGTAGAGAGATTTATGAATGGGGACAGGCTTCCATTGCTGGGGGAATTTCATTCACCCCCCCTCGATCGCTCCTTGAAACAAGGATAGATTGCCCACAGGCCTGTGATAATTACTAGCACTCCACTAGTAGTTTGGAAAGCCTTCAACAAAGCACTTTACAAGGTTGCTGCCTGAGCCCATCATACTGTAACTGCTGGAAATCAAGACAAAAAAATCTCAAGATATGGGGAGGCACAGGAACAGCACCCCCCCACACACAAACCTCGTCACTGTTTCCATGACAACAGACTAAAAGGAGCCACAGCATAGCATGCGATGCGTGGGAGTGTCCCTCAAACCTCAGGAGGCTGCCAAGCTGCTACTTGGGACTATTATGGAGTGCTGCAATGAGGGTCTTGCGACCACAGATCAACTTTTAAAGACGTTTTGGTCTCAAGTACTTTTATTATCATCGTCGTAAAGGTCTTGTGTACCTGATAAAACCCCTAAACAAAGAGAATACACTGAAGTTCAGCATCCATTTTTGGCGTTTTGGCGATGTCAGCTTTGACAAGACTGATGTAACCACAGTTGCCTGTGGTCTACTATTACCAGTTCATTCCCAATCAGTGCAAGAGATATGACTGATAATTCAGGTAATAAAGAAACCAACCTTTTTTCCAAAGCTAAAGCTCCAT
The DNA here is from genome assembly GCF_023375975.1 of Astyanax mexicanus. NCBI lineage: Eukaryota > Metazoa > Chordata > Actinopteri > Characiformes > Acestrorhamphidae > Astyanax > Astyanax mexicanus. Next base: position 55,984,661 of record NC_064415.1, read on the forward strand.
AAAACACAGAAACAAGCACAGTTTGGCTAGTCACACAGAGCGAAGGAAAGAAGAGCAGAACACAGCGGGGAAGTGTCTTATAAATTCATCTTTTAAACAGTCTTAGACTCTCAGAGCTCACAAATAATCACCTCAACTCTAAAAAAATTCATTTAAAAGCCAATATAAACTCAAAATACACTACAATCCACTGACATTGTGGCTCAGGCCATCCTGATTATGTTTTTTGCTTTCATGAGCCACAGTGGCCTGTGGGTCAACTGCTGAGGCTTATGGGACTAAGCGTGCTCTTTGTGTAAAAATGTTAACTATGGGTTTTTGGAGCTTAATCAGGCATAATGGTTGTGTTATAGGTGGGGAGCTGTTGTTCTGTGTCTGTGGCTGTCAGAGTTGGTTCTAATATCACAATATTTTAGGGTATTTTTCTATAAAATATACACAAATGTTGACAAGGCACACACGTTTATATTCAGCTTATATTCAGCTATGTAGCATTGCAAGGCTTTCTCTAGTGAATTGAATAGAAATATGGATTTAAGGGATTAGCAGCAATGACTGGGAAAAAAGATGGATTAAAGTAGTAAGCGTATTCCACACTAGAGTTACAGAAAGAAAACTGTTCAATGGTATTCTACAGCCAACTTTGCAGCCAGATGTGCACTATACACATAAGCAATCAATAAACACTTGCATCAAAGGTCACTCATGAGTTTTTAATGAATGTAAGGCCTGCCACAATCTGAATGTGCAGACAGAATTCATGTTAACCACAACAAACTGACCACTGTATGCACAATAACAGCTGCAGTAAAGGAACACATCTATTCCCACATCTGTTACAGAGGAGATCCAGTGGCAAATGCACCGTATTAGCATTGTTACCTAATTAACGCTCATTAAGTTGAGGAGACTCGGTGGAGAGCTACAGCAGCATCTGTTGGGAACAGAGCAGCGCGTCCATGTGCAGCGGAGTAATGTTTTCATTAAAGAGGTCAGTTCGGTACTCATTAAAGAGACCTAAGCTTTTCCAGGGGCTGACATCACGTCCCCCGTGGTGACAGTAAAGGGATAGAGAACCTTAGCCCCTGAGATTCTTAATTAAATTGATCTGCTTTCCTAGAATGAACAGGGAACTTCAATCAAAGCAAAACAAACACATCTGTATGTGTGTGTGTCTGTGTAAACCTCATGTGTCCATTAAAAGGTTTAGAGCAAGTCTAATCTTCACAGAGCTTTGGATCAGAACACAGAACTGCCTTTGACTAAGCAGTGGCTGCATCAGCAGAACCATTTCAAAGTGTTTAAATTAGTTGTTGAGTTGATGTATTTAATGTGCGCATACTCCCAGACTTTACAACACCTCTTTTCTGCAGTCGGAACCATGCCATGACTGACATCAGCATATTAGAATGTGGGAGAACAACATAAGGTGGGGGTGGTGGAGGGAGTCTGCTTTGAGCTGAAAGGTCAGTCCCCATCTGATAAGTGGAGCTAGGTCTGAGAGAACTGACTTAACTGGGAACTGAATTAAAGGGAGAAGATGAAGGTGCTGCAACACTGTCACGAAAAAAAAAACATTTGGAATTCACAGAATGTACAGGCATTTTCCTCCTCTTAAAATATATTTGAGCTTGCTATTCTTTAACGCTCAACACCACTGGTATTCAAGTACAGAAACATTTGGCTAAATGGTGAGCAGGGTCAGCAGATGCTGAGGAGCATAGTGCACAGAGGAACCAACTTTCTGCAGAGTCACTACATCACTACACACCTCCAAACTTCATGTAGCTTCAGATTACATCAAGAACAGTAAAGTGTAGAGAGCTTCATTTATTGCGTTTCCATAGCCAAGCAGCTCCATCCAAGCCTCACATAAGCAATACATTCAATCTTAAAGTTGTAAACCAAATTACCCCAAACAATCTAAAGCATTTTTGGAGAAAAATATAATAGTATAAACTAGAGAGACTTTTCTGTTTTTTATTATTGATTCTTCCTCAGGTAATCATGCTTACAGCATCACCATGACAACACAAACAAGAATAATTATCAAAGAAAGTCATGCATGGCTTAAATATCCCCAAAAGTCATTACGCTTCTGAAGCGTTTTCACGGTAAACACTTTTCTTCTGCTCCCTCTCTTTACTGCAGACAATTTACAGAGAGGTTCCTCCTGGGCAAGAGGTAACTGCCACAGCAACCCTGGCCATTTATTGCAGCTTGTTAAATGCATTTAATTAAGAACCGAAATAAGCCGAGCTCCCTGCATGGCATTTTGGGACATTCAGCATCCTCCTTTCTGGCACAGCGTGTGGCTCAGAGTTTTTGCCAGAGCCTCGGTAAAGAGGCAGATCAGAGCCAGCCTCACAGCTCAGCGAGACCGACACTGAGTCACTGCCGAATTCTCAGATACTCCCAGGACAGTTCTGTTCGGTATGAGTGCAAAGCAGCCATTAAAAAAAGAAAAAACTTCCAACATACTAAAAACACCTGCCATTTTTACAAAGACATGTTGTAGTCGCATGTCAAAGACATTAACTAAAAGACAAAAACGAAAACACAAAAAACAAAGTAATCAATGTAGCAAAGATGAATGCACAGATACTAATATTGATAAGTTGTTGAACTATTCCAAAAAGCCATATGATAGTCAGTCTGCCAAATATTTGTCTGTTTTTCCTCCTTGTTTACATTCTACAAAGCCATTCGTAGTTCTACGCTTTTCTTTTAGTTCTTTTATCTCCACCCGAGCCTTGCCTTGTCCTTGAGGCTCCCATCTTTGTGTAGCTTGTTAACATTTCTGTGGATTGTTCATGGTAAGCACAGAGGTCAGTTCTAAAGATATTACATGCAGATATTTTTTTTTTCATCCATTTGGTTCCATGGATCTAGATGCGAGATTAAGACCAACTGGTCTTCAGTAACACCACATTTACAAACCTACTTCTCTTAGCCCTAGCTCTTGCCCTCCTGAAACCTACCTAGTCAAAACTCTTGCCCTCCTGAAACCTAACTAGTCCACAGTCCACCCATGTAAGCCCCACATATGAATGTTGGAAGGAAATTCAATCATATTTAAATGATAACACTTCAGCTTTTAAAGTACAATCCGGTTGAAATCATAATTTTAGTTGTATGAGAGCCCCATCTGCCATCCTGATATAGGTGCCACAAACACTCACAATTCTTGGCTACCACACTCTGCCTTCAGAAAAGGTAAAGTAACTAGCTGTAGGACCTTTTTAAACATCACATTGGTCTGTCAAAGTGCCTGTAATGTGTGGTGCATAATATAAATCCTTCATCTTGGTGCTGTCCACAGTGCCTCCGCACATTGGACGTTGGTTGTCTACACCAACAGCATATACAGTTTAATAGCAAGATAAGCTGTTAAACTTTTGCTATACATTGTGATAGATCTGGTTCATTGTACCATAGGGAGCATTTCTCAGCATCTTTCTTTAAGGAAGGTGAGGGGTGGTATCACACATGTGGTGCAATTATCACTTCATTAGAAATATGCATTGATGACTCCTGATTACACTAAAACAGCTGACATTTTAATTTCCGCATGATTCCGTAAAAGGCCACGCTGCTCTTCTCTCCCAGCGGTGACGAAAACAGATTTCATACCTGTTCAAATGTAATTTTAATTTTATTCATTACAATATTTTGAGGGCCCTTAAGCACAAAAGCTATTAAAACAACTTAATCTATTAATGTCTTGGCAAAACACTGATGTAATCATGTCATATGCTTACAAACACTGCCATGACAGATTACGTCTATTGATGTAGCATCTATCATGACAGATACATGACAAGAAACATAGCACAGTTATATTCATGGGCATAATCTGTCATGACAGCTCCTGACATCTGGTATTAAACAATGTTATATAGTAGCAGTCAACTGTTCAAGCAGTATAACCAGAATATTTGTCCATTCACTTGTGCACATAAGAGCAAAGAGATATTCTATACTGTGCCATTTTTTTGATTTAGGGTTGTGTCTATGTAATCACATACATCCAAGAAGAGCTCCTAAACTGCAAAAGTACACTGATTTCCATGCGATTACATTAAATGGTTTCTTCTAACAGAAACCGTTTGAAATATATGAGGTAATATTCAATATACCTATCGGTGCAAATACATAGCTCAAATGTAAATATTATCCTTTTTCTCTGAGGCTTGGCATCCACTTTTAAATCACCGTCATTTGGCACAAACATTACGTGCTTCACCTCCCACGTCAATTAGGACTCGCTCTCTCAGAAAATCAGATAACGAGGGACAGATTTTAATTAATTGAAATGGAAGCTGTTTCAGTGGTAATACATGATAATGACATCCAATCAATTTAATACATTTATGAGAATTCTAGCTGTTTCTGGAGGGCAATAAAATACAGATTTAAAATAATATTTAGGTTTACGTGACGTGTTTTGAGCCATTAGTCATATTAATATACACTAAATTAATTAGCCATAACATTAAGATCACCTGTCTTAGATTGTCCTAAGAACTGAGAGCTGTCAGGATCTCATGTGCCAACAAAACTGCTCTGACCCACGGAAGCTTGTGGTATCTGCAACACAAAGACTTCAGCAGCAGATCCTACAGGTCTTATAGGTTCTAAAGTAGGGCCTTTATGAACATCCTGTCCTTTTTAAACATTTACCACTGTTTAACATCATTTACATATTATATATATATATATATATATATATATATATATATATATATATATATATATATATATATATATATATATTTCAGTCTCAAAGGTATTGTAATTAAGGCCCAAAAAGGGTTGACACAGAAACTGTATGGAAATGGTCATCTCTAATCTTTCTTTAAAAAACACAATCTCTTCATTTGTCAAAACATCTTACACTGCGCAATGATTTGCATCAATGTTTCGCTGCTTATAAAAACAGCTCTTTTTGGCAGTATTGTGTTGTATGACAGTATTATGTAAATTGTTCATCCCAGCACATTATGTTTCCTATTTAGATTTTTTTTTTTCAAAGTCATGAGTCAGAAAGTCAATATGGGCACATTTTATGCTTAATTTTCAGACTTTGCAATAAGCCATTCAGACCTTTCCTTCCAATAATACTAGACGCAGAAACAAATCGGAAACAGTCATTCTCTTAAATTGTATTGCCTGATACTGGTGCAACACACAAATGCAAAGCAATAAATTCAGGATGCAGGGAGAATTGGATTTGTGCAGACTCGTCGTAGACTGGAGAGGCCTATTTTGTGCCTTGGGGAAAGAAATTGCATCAGTTTAACTGAAGCTCAGAAAAAACCCACATTCATTACGACAGAGCATTCAGCTGCTCCACTGCTCGATATGAGAAATATTCCTCATTAAGCATAACAGCCACATGCTTAGACCTGAGAGATTATCACAGAAAACACAACCATCCAGAGATAAATGGACTTGATCAAAGGACAGTGTCCTCAATCTCCCTGTGTTTATCATGCAGGAATAAAGGGAAGGAAGCTTTCCTAATAGAGACGGGAAAAATATTTTCTATATTAAAATTTGTTATCAGATGATATTTCTCTACTTAATTTATGCTGAGAAACAACCAGATCAAAATTAGTTTAGGGAGTTAAGGATTACAGCAGCTCTGTGTGAGTCTCACTATAGATGCTCCTCTGTCACATAATGCTCCAGGATTGTGTGTTAGATGGATCTACATAGCTTTTAGATGGTTGCAGACATTTATTAAAGCCAGTATGGTACTTATTTTTTTCTCCCATCTGAACCGAAACCACCTCTTCTGGTCTGATCTTTTGGTCTGGTTTTGGTTTGGTCTTCTTTGATCCCATTCTAGAATCTGCCTTGAGTTTACCCAGCTGCCTGTTTCAGTTTATTTAAATGACAAAATACTGTGGCATTAGATAATTGTAAATGTCATCTACCAACCCAGATTTAGTCCTATCAGCTTTAACAAAGCTGCTGCCAAACTAAGAATATGACACTTTCAACTTCTTTATCACCACAGTTTTTCAATTGACAGCAAATGAAATGATATTTTCCAGTGAGGAAAGGCGATCTGACAGGTCTAACTGACACTAGGTTAATAGCCTTGCATAAAAATGTACAGCAAAATCTGGCAGTGTCATTTTCTCCTGTCAGCATACACTTGAACTGTGATTTGCCTTGCATGTGAAAATAGATGGCTAGCCTGGCTTCAGGGGAACGTAATGCAGATTAACTGAACATTATTGAAAGACGTAACTAAATAAACTAATATTTTTAGTTAATGACTTGAGACAGAATTTTTTTTTGGTATAAGCTGCTCAAATTGATCAGTTGGCTCACTGTTTGAGTTCTGCTCCACATTAGTTCTGCTCCACACTAGATATGTGGTAGTCAATCATGAGTTTATTTTAGTGGCAGGTTTATTTTAAATCAGACAGGTGCCAAAACCAATCAGGGTCTTTGGGGAATGTCTGTGTTCTAGTCTGTCATTGCTAGCAACACAGGGCTAAGTGATGATGAATCTAAATTGCACAACATTATTATGGTATGTAACGAAGCAGAACATAGGGTGTCATCTAAATAGAACATGCTAACTAACAGAATTTTAAAATAGAATAACATAATAAAGACCAATTTTCCATTAATTGGCCAGTCCTACTAGATCATGGGTATATGCTGTATCCTAAGTGAGCAGACTTTTCACTCTGCAGAAATCTTTCTAGTGATGCAATACTTGTAAAATATTTTACAGCTTTAAAAAACTTTTCAGCACTCTCCCCACACTATATAACTAGGTAACAATCTCCAGTGAACATTAACCTCTTTATAGGCTATTGACCGAATTGAACACTGCAAATGGAGTGTTGTTTTTTTTTTTTAGTTTGAATTAACCTTGGTTGTGCACTAGGAGAAAGTCTAGAGGGGGCACCTAAACTGCATTTTACTGTGGAGAGCAATCAATGGCTTTTAAGCTTTCACTAATGCTTATTTGTAGGCCTGGGGATTACAAACTGATGCATCTGATGGGGGTGCAAATAGGAAATGCAAATGGGTGAAATTACATTGACCGCACCTTCTGCTCCCTCAGTAGTCTCCAGCATTTTTTCCATTGTGCATTTTTTTATTCTACATCCAAGATTTTGTATCCCAGTTGTTTGAGCTGTTGATTGCAGATGCCACCACAGCAAGTTTGAGACTACACTAAAATTATACTGCAAATCAAATGGCTTGCACGAACAGCATCTGGAGTGGACAGCTTCTATATCAAGTCTTTTTATAAATGTATGTAAGTTACAATCAAGATTCATCAAGTTTACTTTTGGTAAAAAAAAGTGACAGTAGCTGAAAATACAATATGTCTAAACATCCTCGAAACGTAGAAATATGAACAATTTTAACACGCAACTGAAGAAGAGCTCCCATCATGTTGGCATGTCTGTCTGATTAAATTTTTTTGATTGTATTCATTAAATAATTCTGAGGGTGTAAAAGGTATTTTGACTGTGTACTTGCTGCCTAATATACACATCTTTACTTATCTAGAGTTCAGTAACAGCCTTAATAATACTAGCAAGTAAATAACAACTAACTACAACAATATCAACAAACTAATGATTAAAAACAGTTATTTGTATATATTTATGTTTTGAGACTAATATCCAGTATTTTAAAGAACTTATTATGAATATCCTTGTCAAAATTACAAATACAAATTATGAACTTTCCTAATATATATGTATATATAATCTCTCTACATATGAATTAATCTTTATATATGTGTATATCAAAGAAACCTTTGTTGCATTACTTCTCTGTAAGGCTTTTTTGTACATTTTATCTACATTTGTCAATCAGTTTTGAGATTTCAAGTTCAGAAAACATTTCTAATATCAGCATTTTTTAGTTGTCATTTTGATACAAATAACAGCTAGAAATGACTTTCTCACTGCCTGTAGTTGTCTTAAAATCAATACATTATTGATTAAAAGAAATACACCGTCACAGCTCCCTTTTCAGTCAATTTTTCTTACTGAAAAATGCAAGGCAAACATTACTGGAACACAATGCAAAAAAAAATCCTGAATCATGCTTTATCTAGCACACCAAATATCTTACAAGCGATGCACAATCAGGATTGAATTTCAAGTGCGTTTACGCTACTACAGCAATCAGCAGCAGTGTAGAGAAGCAGGTGGGAATGAGAAGCTGCTGAAACAGACAGCTGTGCTCTGGTTTATTTACGCTCTGTTGAGAAAGACTCGCTCTGAAGGAGGCTGCACTCCTGTCAGGAGCAGCAAAAGATTCCACACATTGTCAAGCCATGTTGTCATACACAGCGTACGTGGATGAAGAAGGAGTCCATTTAAAACGTACAGTAGATCCTCACGGCCTCCCCTACTGTGCTTTTTGGGGTTTAGCTAAAGCTGAAGACTGACAGCAACTTGATAAAATATATATCATGATTCAAACATCAAACTTACACAACATTTTTTCAAATAATCTCACAGAAGGGCTGTGTATTGACAAGAATCTGGCTGTTCTTTAAGCAATGCAGTAAGCAAATTGATTGCAATTATTATTTTTTATATATATATAAAATTGTAGGAAAACTGTAGGATCAACTGTCAAAACTGCAGGCATTGGGAAATAAAAAAGATCTTTCAAAAAAACATAATTAATAGTTTTGCACAAACAAAAAAATAGAAACTGTCTGTACACTAAAACTCGGCTCCAATGCAACTCAGCTCCTATGTAACCCCCATTGCTAAAGTAATCTCTACGCTAGCTAAAGAAAAGTAAGCTAACTTGCATACGAAATTTAAGCCTTTTCAAAACAAATTAAGGCTTGTTTTTTAACTCAAATTAAGACTTTAATATGTTTTTAAAGCTTTACATTTATCCTGTATATAAAAACATCATCATGTCCATGAAATCTGCGTAAAATAAACATTTTAATGCGCTCAGAATACTGGGATCTAGCACTCAGAACTTTGAGAATCGATGCAGTATTGGATAAACACAATAATTAAGAGAGCACTTAAGAAAGTACTAATATATATTAGAGCTTCTTTTGAGCTATCTTTATCTTCTCCACAGGTTCTTGCATAGTTAAGTAAACAATACTTTCAGATACTAGAATTTTATTGTTAGCAATGGGATTATTGTGTGGCTCCTTTTCAATAGTATCTTACATTAGGGGTCTATCAATACTAACCTTGGATATTCTGAGTGAATGATTACAAACTTTTGTAAGATGCTCTGGATAAGAGAGTCTGCTAAATTCCATAAATCTTAAAGGAAATGTAAATCCTATTGTTTGGATTGAAGTACTGCACTTGAACAGCAGCTACCTGTGCTGTTATTGATTAGACCTTTCATTAGCATAATATGTATATCCATCAGGGATATGTGGAGCTCACTGCTGTTCTGCCTAGTATGTATTTGTTGTTTGGACCCCAGCAGGTTACACAGCGTGAATATATAAACTGCTGTCTCTTTTTGTGATGGATGCAAAGCAAGAGGTGCTTCTCTCTTTTGACTGTGGTCAAAAAGCTTTGGCACGAACCAACACATCTGCACCACTCAACACAAAACAGCATGGCAAAGTCATTAGTCTCCATGCAGCAGTGAAAGGACTCCCCTGCATTTAAATGGACATGGAGCTCTCACTCTTTTATAAACCCACCTTCTGTTGCTATGATGTGTCTGTCTGTGTCTGTTGGTGGTGACAGCAGAAAAGAGTGGCAGATTAACAATGAGGACTATTAAAATGCGAATTGCACGAGAGATGATTTTCTTTGCTTATCCGATATTATAAGCCAAAATTCTGTATTATCCAATTGTGCATTGTGATGCTAAGATACTACTTTTAGTCAGACTTGACATCTAGCTATATCAGAACCTGAGCAACTAAAAAATAATGCTGGAGATGCGTATGTATGCTTATCAGTTTATAATATGTAATGAAAGTCCTCATCTAAGAGCCTAAGAAAATGCAAAAGTATCCAAGAAGGTTTTAAAATGATCTAGTTAGCCTACTGAGATGCTGTGGTACAAACTGAAACAGGCAGGTCATGCTTTAAAGCACTCCAGTGTCTGAATTAACCATTTATGCTTCCAGACTTTAATTACACCCTAGAGATTATCAGTCGTGTCTACAGTGGTGCCACAGGTAGCTTGTGTTATTGATTCCTGATTTTATCACTGCAGGGAGGAGAGATTAAGCTTTACCTCAGCTAAATATGGGGGTAATATGAAAAATATTAAGTGAAATTAGCATGCAGCAAAAGTCTTTGGTCCCTCAAAGATAAAATATTATGAAAACAGTATAAAACTTGTGATGTTATTGATACCAAAATTTTAAAGGGGTGTGCATATCAAGATGACATGGTGGACAAAGATACTCTAAAAACTTAAATCTCTAAATTATTATTTTAAAAATCAAAACTATCATAAAATGTAATTGTTTGACAATTGTCTTATTTACGCATTCAAAAGACCTGCACTGTGAAACCCTGGCCATGTACTGGCGGATTGACCGTATTTGGTTTAATGCTAACATTTCACAATCACAGTTGTGCGATGGTATTCACTTTTACCAGCCAATATGTCCCTTTTATGTGCCTTTCTTCTGTAGATACGAACTTGATTCCCCTGGCATTCAACTTTGGCTGAACAGAGACATTCAGCTTGAGTCTAATTTGGACTAAGCGCTGCAGCATTTGCCCTCCAGCCTTCGTCAAGAAATGAACAGTTTCCAGGGAGAAGGAATGGGCTCAGCTGGAAAGAGTCGCACTAGCTGGGCATTAGTCATATGAGCACTTGGCCGTGCTGTACAGAATGCTACACAGATTTGACATTCAGCATAGATGGCGTTCTGTTTTTTCAAGACCCCTCGGCACACCATTGTTCGCAAGAATTTCAGTCTTTTCCGTTTCCATGGCTACCTAACAGACACCCGAGGGATCGGAGGAAATGGGCTGAATTTATACGTTGCTCCCATGTTACTTGGGCTTAATTAACTGAAATGAGTTGGTTCTAGTTACAGCTCAAGCTCCGCCGGGACACCGTTACACACGCTGAGGCAGACTGCCTCTGTTTCCTGACAGTTACGTTACTGATGGTTTTTGTGGCTTGCGAATTACAGTCATGAAGGTGTAACAATACAAAGAGTAAAGACAAGAGTATGTCTCTTACAAGAACCAATTACGAGATTCTCTATCTGTAACTAAACAGCCACTAAATTACGAGAATATATGGGGTAGCCAGTTGGTTACCAGGTTGGGAGACGAGCCAGCAAGCATTATGTTCTAGAAACTACAGTGATGTGTCATCTACCACGTGCCTAATCATTACCATCACTCATATCTTAGTATTAACCACTCAGTAATATGACCTGCTCATTACATTTACTCATTGATAACCATTAACCACTCATTTTCATCCCCAAAACTCACCCCCTACTAATGTCTTAAAGTCTTTAATTATTCAACTGTTACTATTAACCACTTATTACCATTACCCACTCATTACATTGCTCACACATTACTATTAATCACTAATTGCTATTAATACTATTATATCAATTACTGCTCATTATGATTGATAAATCATTAACTTTACTCCATGATTACTATTATTTATTCACTAATGTTGACCATTTGTTTATTATTATTATTATTATTATTTAATTACAGTTGTTACTACTACCCACTCATTTCCTTTACCCACTTATTACCATTACCCACTAATTAAAATTGCCCACTCATTACTATGAAACGCTTCTTATCATTATCAAATGACATGACCTCTTTGTTGTGCAGTGATGGCTAGCATTGTATGCCTAATACCAAGGCCTGGAAAAATGTGATGAAAAACTAGGAACTCGAATCTGGATCTTACTGTGACGATTAGCCCCTTCTCCTGGAAGTATTTCACCAGTGGCACAGCGTTCTGCTTGAAGTTGGCGAGCCGTCGCTCTGTTGCCTTGGGGTTGTCGTCAGGGCGACCCTGCTGTTCTGCTCGCTTCTCTAGACGCTCCTTTAGGCGTTGATTGGAACACGCAAGAAAGACCACCAGATCTGGAGTACAAATCTGCAGAATCAGAGCATAACAGTAGATCCTGTATTAAAGATAGCTGACACAGATAAGATACTTTACACATTGTTTTAGCATTATTTAAGCAATAATACACAAGAGGGGGGTACAATCAGTGTCAGTATTTCACTGTACATCACAGCCAAGTGTGAAACAAAAATTTATTTTTGCTTGATTTAGGCCTTAATTCACTTTTTTTTGTGTTTGCTTGTTTTAAGAAATCTAAGAATAAAAAAAATACATTTTTAAAGAGCAAGAGAGTTTGTTCAGTTCAGACCTGAAAATCTGAGTCTGAGACTTTTGGTTTAAGTGCTGAAGGGTTACTGGCCTGTACTGTATGAAGTGCTACAGCATAATAGTTATCCTGGCCTTCTGAAATGTCACAGTGTGAGACACCCTGATAGGAATATCTCTCCCTTTGCCTTCTGAAAAATAAGTAGATATATTTCTCCCTCCTGCTGTCACAGAAGTTGAGAGATATACAAGCAGACCAATTCCTTCCTTTGTTCTTTGCCAGACGGCAGCGAGTGTGCTTAAGGGTGTGTAAAAATAGCATTCGGATAAAGCTTCAACTGAAAACTCAGCATAACAAGAACATTCCCACAAAATGAGACAGGCATATCGAGTGTGCTTTTTTTTTAAACCAAAGCTCCTGTTCTACTTTAAACAAGTCAACACTGAGAAAGGAATACAAATGAGACACATATAGACATTTGTTTCAGTGTGTTACAAATCAGATCACATAATTGTTAGGTATTGAGGAACTCAGGATATCTCTCAGTTTCCGTATAGCATATTAGAAACCTTTCAAATGAGATATTTTTTGCAGAATAACTTTCTGCGTCATCAGCATTTCACCTAAAAAGTAGCATCGCCCTCTCAACAAATCCCTTGGTGCACTTAATGAATCATTCTCTGGAAAAAACAACTGAGCAGAAGAAAACAGTCCAAATTACTTTTATGCAACAGGAAAATTACACTAATAATTTCTGCAGATGTCTGAAACAGAGCTTTGACAATGCCTGAAATTTTAGCAAAAAAAAAAAACAACAACTATTTTCTTCATAATTCTCTATATCTAAGGCAAAAAGGTAATGTAGGAGCAGTTATGCAAGCCTGCAAACCACTTAGCAACACTAGCCCTTTCACTTTCTTCTGACAGCAGTGGTGTGCAGGTCTTCTCTGTTAATTAAAAGGTAGATGTGCTTAGTAGATAACAGGATGTGAAGTGTGGAAAATATCACAAGGACCTTTGTTTGACCTCGCACAGAAGCTGTCAGAAAATGTCAAAAGCTCTAACCCCCAGCTTTGTGTCTGTGACAGGTTTATGGCAGTACATCAAACAATCGCAAGTCCAATATTTACATGGAGATTAATTTACACTATTTGCGGTATGTGCTGATGTAAGGGAATATTAAACATTTAGGGGAATATCAAATCCTAATTAAAAACGTTCATAAAACAGCACAAAGCTTCCTCTGGACAGTGGAAATTGTTTTCCAGGTGGCATGCGAGGATAGAGTGAAACCAGTCCCGGAGGAGTGCCATGAGGTTAGATAAAAAGAGAGTGAGAAAGCTATGCTTAGAAAAATGTCTGACGTGACATTTTAAAGGGCGCTGTAGCCAGAGGTCTCCAAGCCCCTGGAGAAATGCTGCCACTCAAGCCTCCTGGTGGGAAACGCACTTTTCAGATTTCAGACAGGAATTATTCGCACACCTGATTTAATTGATGTGTTTTAAAACTATAAAGGCATTTTGGTCTAAATTTATGGTATACTAAATTTCATGGTTTTTTTTTGTTCAGTTGAGCCAAATAAAAAAAAAATATCAAGATATTAAGAAAGCTGCAGTTGTGGTGTTTATTCAAACTTGGCACAAAGCTGCTTGACAGAATGCCAGAATTCAGAGTTCAAAGCTTATTCAAGCAAGGCAAGCAGGGACAAATCTACACAGGAACTCGTTTCAAATTGTTCATCTCTCTGTTGGCTATTGCATAATTTCTTGTGTGCTATTTTAGTTGTTTTGATGTTTTCACTTCTACTCGAATAACGTATCATGTGTAGGAGTGGTCAAACTGGTGCATTATGCACTAACTGACTACAATATGTGGAACAATTGTCTGTAAACACACACTTGCAAGTATCTAATCAGCAAATCATGTGCCAAATGTGCAATGCGTAATACCATGTAGACACAAGACAACAGCTTTAGTTAAATGTTCACATCAACCATTAAATGTTTCCTGATTGTTGGTGTTAAATGTTTTAGTATTTGTATTTCTAGAAATGCTGGCCTTTTGAGATTTTCAGCACACTAGAGTTTACTCACTGTTTACTCAGAATGATGCAGTATAAAAAACACACCTGGTTGATGTGAAAAGTCAATGGAAAAGACTGCTTGGGTGATAGAAAGGCTACAGTAATTCGAATAACCACAGCATACATTTGTCTTGAACAGAAAAACATGACAACTTTAAGGAGTATATGCTACAGACCACGCCAGGTTCCACTTCTCTCAGTCAAGAACATAAAGCTGAGGCTGCAGTGTGCACAAGCTCACCAAAACTAGATAGATGTAGACACCCTTTGGGTCAATCACTGCTTGATTCTTACCATATATTTAAGTATTTTTTGTAAATACTCAAATATGAGCATATGTATCTCTTTACAATCACAATTTACTGTCTTTTAGCAAATTCTTCAAACATTTCAAAAGTAAAGCCACCTTAAACTGATTTCATAAACAGTACAGTTAAAATGTTAAAATGAGTTAAAATTAGTGTTTTTCAGTATTCTTTTCAGTCACTGAATACATTAGATTAGATTGGATTACATTGGATTAATTTGAGATGTGGTAGAACAAGTATCTGAAAACTCTGCAGAAACAGCATGATGAAATCACATCAACATGGACCAGAATTTCATAATAATGTTTTTAAAATCTTGTAAAATCCATGGCACGAAAAACTGAGGCTGTCTTAAAAGCATAAGAAGGGCAAACCTACAAGCAATAGTATAGGATTTCTATTAAAGTGCTAGTTAAGTGGATGTTCTTGCATTCTGCTCTCCTTTCTCTACAGCTAAAAAAATTCAGTCTAGTTAAAGTAGAACGTCTCTTGTGCATTGCTTAGGCTTTTTTTACTATAATCTCTTTCATCTTCTTTCTTCTCTGGTCATTGGCTCTTTCTTTCTCTCTCTCTCTCTCTCTCTCCATGCTATCTTTCCAATCTTCTGTTCTCCAGATATTATCCTTGTGTGAATTCCCCTTTCTCTCCACTCTCTATTCTTTTTATTATTTCTGTTCAAAATAACTGACAGTCTCTTGCTCTATCTGTCTCAGTGGTGCCACCACTGAACCTGTGTTAAGCCTCCAAAGTTATCACTGTGATAGAAAAGCATAATGTGATTCAATGTCAATCATTTCTTATTGAAAAAGACAGGGAAATTGTATTGAAAGTGCAGACTCTAAACCACACAGGTTTATAAGTAGAAGAAAAGATACCTTCACAAGTTCACAACAAGTTTTTCTAACCCACCATCACCATGTCTCCTCAGTTTAACGTCATAAGAAAGAACCACCTGAACTCCCCTAAGAATTATAATTTTTACTTACACTCCCAAACTCCCAAATTATTATATACAAATGGAATGGAACAAACTCAATCTTTGTTTGGTTCAGAACTTCTGACTTTTCAGTTTATTATACTAGGAGTGAAACATGCAGAGAATCTTAATCAGCAATGCACATTATGAATTGAAAATAATTTACAGCTAACAATAAAAATGGATTTATGAAAAATGCTAAATATATGCTTTTTTCCATCACTTTTAGCAAGAATGAGCTTCATTGCATTCTCCGTTTTTGAACCTATTTGCATAGAACAGTTTTTTTTTACAAACTGTTTACCAGTAAAATTATCTTCTGCCTTCCTTTAATCTCTTCAAAGCATTTTAGTACAGTCATTCTGCAAGCCAATGTGAAAAAACAGGCTCATCTGTTTCACAGTTCATCTGGCATTTACTAGTGACAGACAAACTGCCTCCACATCATCTCCTTCTTTTTTCAGCACATTAAAACATCAGACTAACTGAGCGCTCTACCCGCCTGCTGACATTTTGGGATAATATTTGGCTGACATTTGTGTGGATGTGCGAGGTTGAGTCTGTCGTCGCTGTCTCTGTCCTGGCGTCTTTCTGTCCAAAGGAGAGGTTTCAGATCCACCTCCTTAAATCCACCTCCTTGTCTCTACGATTGACTCCTAATTAAGTTTCTTATAGAGTCAAAGATAATTTAGTAAAGAAGGCTTTTGTCAATCGTCATTGTCGTGTGGTCAGCCTATTACTCAGCACATATTGGTCTGTTACTGGTCAACCGCTGGCAATATGATTCAGCATTGTATGGGCTTAATCTCTCTTATATAACTCTGATTTGTCCTTCTCCTCCTTGAAGGTTGGATGCATTTATACTTTGTGGAGCAATTTCACGTTTGCACAGAACTGTGAACAGTACTGTGAAATCCCCAAAGACCTCCACTGAAATTTATACTCTACCGAAAAGACCAGAGATGACTGTTGCAGTAAGAATCCAGCTCTTTACTCACTGTAATTTGGTACTGTTTGAGTTTGCCAACAATATGAAATATTGAGCAGATGCAACAATTTGAATGAATTTGAAAGAAGTGCACTATTAACCATCCTCTAAATCACAAACTCTTCCCTAGTTCCCTATTCACTAAATTAAGCACATAAGACTTCAGGTAGGCTCCTCTGCAGACTTCAAACTTATCAGACCTATCACTTAACCAACTTCATGCATTAACATCATTTGCACATATTAACATCTGCAAAAAATAAAAATAAAAATATCCACATCTGCTACCATATTATACCAGCACACACAATCACATACTGCCTCTCTCCACTGGACCTCAGCCCTTTTTATTCACAACTATTGACTAGGGCTGTCCCTAACGATTATTTTTTAAACGATTATTCTAACGATTATTTTTTTCGATTAGTCGACTAATCTATTCATTGAGAAACATATTTAAATAATTATTTTACGTTTTAAAGCAAACGATAAATTACTATATTTATATATAATAACAACAACAACAACAACACAAGCCTACTAAACCAAACCCCACACTTATAATCACTTACATGTACAGCACGTTGTTTAGATCTATAACGCTAAAAATGGATAAGCTCCCATACACCACAACCGTGTGTTGCACTGTTTTCTGTGACCGCTAGATTTTGTGACCACTGGCAAGTAGTTCTCAGCAGACCGGTGCACTGGCCGATTCGAAACGTGTTCGTTTCTAATGTTTACCCCGACTGGCCAAAACGGTTCAGTTTAGGGCTGAGGGTAAGGTGTAGGTATAGAAAGCTTCCGTTTTGCCAATGAACGCTCATAACCGTGAGCACTGGTCACAAAATTCCGACGGTGACAGAAAACGGTGTAACACCGCAGCGCCGACGGCGCTAGCTAAAATAACTTAAGGCAGCTAGCTTAGCTAAACACCTGAACTTATGAATAATGCTACTGTTTCTGGAAACTGCGAAATGCCATGCACAAATATAAACCAAAACTGTATAATTTCTGCCTGTGGCAGGTTTAAAACCTTTGGTAGACAGCCTTAAGTCTTTTTAAGGACACCCGCGGAGACCCTGATGTAAACGGTAACTTACTGTGTGACCCTGTTGACATAGTGCTCCTAGATGTTTGCGCTTCAAGTGCTCCTTTTGCACGTATGGCAGAGGACCACATTGTTGCCCTTTTGCGTGAAATGCTCCCAAACTTTAGATGCCCGCTGGCGTTTTTTTGTAGCTGGAGATTGCTCTCCGGAGTCCAAGCTCTCTAGAGCTTAGATTCTCTGCCCGAACCCGACATGACCCGAGGCCCGCCCGTAAATCCGACCCGGGCTCCAGAAAATAGTCCGAGATGTAGGCGTCTGTTTTTTAATTATATTTTTATTTAAAAAAAAAATAACGAAAACTGAAAGTGAAACTAAACTAATTTATTTATAAGCGCTGTTTTCACTACCGCAGTTCTACAGCGGGGGTGTTGTGCCGATTCTGTCCGCGAAGCGGGAGTCAGATTCAGCAGAGAGTCGGATTCGGCACAAACGCGGCGGCACCCCGCGGTCCGCGGTGTCAGTTGTAAGCGCTCGCGCTAGCCGCAAAATACGGCAGAAAACACTGAGGGAGCTGCAGAATTATGAATGGAGCTCTCACCAGAAAAAGCAAATCTCTCTCTCTCTCTCTCTCTCTCTCTCTGTGTCTCTCGCACGTGAACTCCTCCGCGTTTGACTTGCAGAACTGTGTTTAGCTGTTCTTAAAAATCATTTTAATTAAATAATAGTTCTATGCTTCTATGTTACCGTGTTAATTAACATAATTCTGATCATATTTCGCTCATTAAAACAGCCCGAAAACAGCCAGTTGGAATTTTTGGGCCCGATCTAACCTCTAATGCGCTCCACAGGCGCCGCCATGTTTACGACGCGCCGACGCACGTTATGCAAATCGATGTATTTTTGTAATCGATGACGTCGATTATGTCGACGCGTCGCCCCAGCCCTACTATTGACTCAATCTTTCAGCTGCATCTGACACATCATTCACGGCTGCCCTAACCACACTAGCGCCTAGAATCCAAATGAACCAGCAAAGACATAGCAGACTTCACTACAACACCTCTAACACTTCTATCTACTGGTCTTATATATGCTTTCCACCCATGCTCTCACCTCAGTCACTAGATCTGCATTCAACTTCTTCTTTTCATAAGCTTTTATAAGCATAATTTCATTTTTAAATAGAACTGCTCTCTCTTTCAAATAAATCTGTTTTCTTTCCAAGTGTAATACCCATGCACAGCAACCCAATGTAGAATCTTCGGTTTATTGCCCACATCTGTCAACAGCTTCCAATTTCGAGCAGCTACCCATTTCCTAATTTCATTATTGCTACTAACAATGGTCGTATTGTTAGTCTCGAATTGCTCCTATCAAATGTACATGCTAAAAACACCCCAGGAGGGTTCTGACCTTGTCACTCACAAGAGCGATTTTTATTTCAATGAAACTGAAAAAAAGATAAATAAATAAACCCCAAAAAGTTGGTAAGAACCCACAGGTCAGACAGCAGAAGCTGGGGACCTCAGACCTCCAAGACTGGTCTGAATTTATTTAAATGATAGGTTGAGCACATCAGTTTATTACTTCATAATCTTAGCTAAATTTGATGCTTGTTTTTCTGTAACTGGGTTGATTGCGGCCTGACAATAAACTGAGGTGTTGGATGTTTCTGTATGTGTAACTGGGTAAATAAAAACCATAGCAGCGTCAACTGGAGAAATATCTGGTTAGTTAGTACCTTGGGATGGTGCAATTTAAAAACCTGCCACTGAAGCTGTTATCCTTCTCTCCTGTTACTCTGCTCCATTTCTCTTTTCTGGTTGAATGAAATTTCACCCTCCTCCACTCTGTTTTCTTCTAATTTCTAACGGGCTGGGTGTGCAGAGGCAGATGTCTGGCATTAGCCTGGCGGGGATTGCTTAATCCTTCTTGCAACTGGGAAAAATAGTCTCAACTCCGGGTTGCCACGATGTGGGGGCGACCAGGGAATTCAGCCACGTCAAATTCGGTTGATATGATATGGAAGAATTCTGAGATGGCCGCTTTCGTGGTCTGGAGGCTGGGAGGAATTAGGCCATCACAAGAGTGGCAGCAAATAATAATTTCTAAAGAAGATTCTACAAGATTCTGTCATAAATTAATAAAGTTTTTAAATAATCTTTAAGCACAGAGGATGTGTAACACAGGGTCAAATCAAGAGCACAAAAAACAGCACAGATCTCATTTATAAGGTGAATCTTAATTTTAAAATGTATAATTCTATAGCAGTATGTAAAATTATCATGAGGTGTTACCTCAGATGACGGCTTGGGAATGACCACAGCTGTATAAGTTGTTAAGTATTATCTTGTAAGTGAGGATAAACACCAGCATTTAATGACAAGGCAGTGTAAATTATTGTGTGAGTATCACATAACTATGAATACTGATAATGATGGTGACAAGCAGGTGTTGTCTGGGTAGAAATGTCATTGTGAATACACAGGCAATTCTGGCAGAAATCACGTCCACATTCAATACAAAAATTCCTACATGCTTATCCCACAAGTCAGTGTAAAATATATGTAATCTCAGTGTACTTTAAATATCCTGCAACTTGTTTATTTGGTTGCTTTTTCTTTTACTGCAACTACAAATCAAGGTCACTTCAGCAAAGAGATTTAACCTTTCACGCTGCAACAAAACAACCAAAGTGTTGGGAGTGATCATGTATCACTCTAAATATAGACATTACAGCAGTATAGAGTGGTTTGAATGAAAAACTTCTAAACCATTTCACATTTTTCATTTTAACCATTTTGATAATTGATGTTGCCAAATAAATTCAGGTTGCCAATTAATTATAAACCTAAGGTTTGAACTAGGTCTCATAAAGAACAGTGTCTCCCACTGTATTAAATCTGCCTGTCTTCTTTTCCAGTTACATCTTCTGTCAGTCCATTGCTGCAGGATCTGAAGAGAGGAGAACAAGGAGACACACAAGATGCTGCTTTCCTTTATTATCATACAGTAGGCATCTTTTTCCAATCATTTCCTCCCTTTGAAATAATTTTTGAATGCATTACAACATACAAAATTACGCAAATCATTCTATGTTTCAGATTCTCATAAGATTTAAACACTCATGTCATTCTCTCTAGATGCTTTTCCAAAAAGTCTAAAGAAAATACATGCATGTTAAGACCTTGCTGGTGCAAGTTTTATTTAGTATTACATAATCAAAGGCATTCAAACTGTGATTCTTGCAATTTAGCACTCACAGAGCTAATTTAACACTAAAAGTTTAACACTGGCGAATTTACTGTTTAGAAAGAACATACTCTTTATTACAATCAGGATTTTCTATAACCAACAAGGGGCAGACATGGCGCGCTCTTTCAGATGACGTGACATCCTCAGAGGCCACATGACAAGCAATTTCCTCCCAGACGCAACAAGTGCACAGCGCACAGCTGTCAGCCTGCGCGGACTGACCTCGCCGATAATTGGTGTGAAATGAGGAAGGATGAGCGAGTGATAAAGAATGTAGAGAAACAGAAGAGCGAGAGGGAAGAGTATGATTGTCTCTTGATTGTTTAGTCTTACGGCTGGTGGAGGCAGGCATCAACACGAATTGTGACATTTCCAGGTGACGAATTCCAGCAAACTGTCTCGCCTGCGTTTAAAGGTTAAGGCGTGCGATAATGCTTCGCTGGCCAAATCCACAGCATTGAGGAACGGTGAAGAATAAGCCTTTAGAAGCGGAGCCGCTGCGTGCTGGGGAAGGTCACTGATTCAGACGTAATATGGAATGATCCGCTCACTCTGCTGTCAGGGAGCATACGAGTGTGCGTCACACAAAGCTAATTAACTACGCAGAAAAATGGGCTGGGGATAGATTGTAATTTAGATATGAGCACACATGAAGATATGAAACCAAAAGCAGCTGCGTTAGGTCAACATGAGCCTCTTATAGATTGAAAATGACCCATTAAGGCTAGAAGCATTGGGCAACAGGAAACGTCCAACCTTTTATATATTTTTTCTAATACAGTGTATTAAAATATCAAAGGCTGAAGGTATTGTAGTATTTTTAATTAGTTGTTTATTAAAATCACCAACAAGTTATTGAAGTCTAAATAATATAATATCTGCAGGAACATTTTAAATGTTCCTTAAAATCTCTGTAATGAGGTTAAAACCTTTTTTAAAAATGACATAAAATCTACAGCTTTTATTTTGACATTCCTACACTTTTTTTCCTACACGTTTTCCAGCTTCCTACTTATAAGAGGAAGTTGTATATAACTAGAGAACCTTCAATAAACTGTAAGTAAGGCCAAAATGAACTGAATAAACTAAACAGCACAATGTTTTACCAATAATGATGCCTTAAATGGTTCTTTGAGAACTCGTACTAGATCTTCTCGAACAGGCCTCCTCATTATAGCCCACCCTAATCTTACATGGGTCCCATTTAGGTCCTGTGTACAGTATGCAACCCAGATTGAGCCCATGCTTAGCCCTTTCTAGTCCCATCACAAACTGACTTCCAACATGAAACCTGGGGGGCCAACATGAAACCTGTGGACAAAACTTTGTTTCCAAACGCCCAAACCATACAGTCCACCCATACAATCCACATATACAGTCCTCACATGGGTATTCTGGACAATTGTGTATATCATTTATGTATGTATTGTATTTAAAAACGTAAAAAAAAGTACTTTGCTTACATAATTTTAAGCTTACATAAAAACGATTTTTTGAGTTCTTTTAGCAAGAAAGTGTAAGTCTGACTAAGTGTGAATTTGAAAAGTGTGAGTGTGAACCATGCACAGCACTTATTGAGCCAGCCAGCAAGCTACTAGCACCGTCCAACCATTGTTTGTGACAGACAGGGCTGAGTGAATGTGTATCAGAAATCTTGTATAAGTAAATTCACCCCACAAGCAAGACGTGTTAAAGCAGAGATAAAGAAAACTGCTAATGGAAAAGCTCCACAGAGCCAAACAAGCCATTTGTCCAATTCTTTTTGACCCACCATCAGCACTAGTCGTTAAGGAACTTATAAACACAAGCACAATAATTGATAGCTTCTGCCTTTCCAACTCCATCACCCTACTCCATCACCCAGCAATGACGCACTCAGCTGTGAGAGAATAGACTCTAGTTCATATAGTTTGGAAGCTGACATGTAACACATTGTCTGCATCACTGCCCTGCATGAATCAGAGACAGTTTGAATGCTACTGTGAATTCGATATAGCACTTCAGATGAGAAGAGCTACAGGTAAAAGACAACCATAATCATCATTATATACTGTACACCCTACTTTAAGTTGCACCCATTGCTGAGATAGACAGGACTCGGAAAAGATATAAATCCACCTTTTGCCACCATGCCTAATGCCAGGAAAAGATTGTAAAGATGCTGCAATTATGATAAGGCATTTTGTGGAATATACTGAAATGGACAAAATGTGAAAAGAAAAGTAGAAATCAAATTTTAATTAGTACATTTTAATAGTTACTAATCAGAAAACGTACGGTTAAGCAATATATCATGATTGCATTAACATTGCAACATATTGCCCACCCATGATTAAGCTGACTGTGAGCAGAGGAAAGAGCTGACAAAATCATTCCTCCTGAAATAACTTTTGGATGTTACTTAAAACTGACAGCTGAGGCTAAATTACCAACAGGAACACTGCTGGAAGTTAAACTCATGTGCATCACTCGGTGACATCGGGAACACGGCCCTAAGAGACTAACTCTTTAATATTGCAAGACAACCAAGCTATTTTTAAAAGCACTCACCTGATCTTCAAATGAAAGCGCCTGGCCCACATCCCGCGGGAAGCCGTCTATGACTATCCCATTCGCATCTGGTATCTTCATGATCTTCTGCTTGATCTCAGTGATGGTTGTCTCCTGTTTGAAAATAATAATGAAGTTCAGTCACACAGGAGAATTTTTATCCAACATTAGAGGCAAGTAAAGCATAATTTTAGCATTAGAGAACAGTCTCTTTCTTGTTTTCCCTGATCCACATTAGCAACAGCTGAGTCAGATACATTTAAAGCAACAAAGTATGGAATGTGCTTTATATACTTTAAGCTGTGATTTAAAGCATAATCCATAATCATTTTAAGGGCTACTGCCAGCTTAAACCATGTAAAAAGAAAAAAGAAATCCTTGAGCAAATCTGAATGCACACAACCTCCATAGTTGAACCGCTGCCACGTGATATTTCCGACGAGGACGGCATCACTGTTTCAAATGTCCTTTTCTAGATCACTGCCAATCATGGATACAGTTCTTCCTCTCTACATTTCAGTCTCTCTGATCTTTAGTTGACAGGTTTTCCCCAGCTAATACTGTCAGCTTTCCTCTCAAGAAAAAAACAGACCTGAATTGTTCATTTAAAAGACAAAAAAAGAGCAGTAAAAGAACAGTATTTGTGACTGGCACCAAGTAATTTAGCGTTTAGTGTAATTTCTCAACTTGTTGTGGAGTAGATTGATATCACTTTAGTGTAAGCCAGAGGGCAATGGATAAACAGAGCATATCTAATGAGGAAGAGGAACTTATTTAGGATGCAGATGCATACTTAGTGTGGGATAGCTCTAAAAATATGCACAACTTCACTCCTTGTTTGCCCTGGAGTTAGGAAGAAATGCAGCAATGGAATCTGTAAAGCCTAAAGCACATTTTTCCCCAAGGGCATCCAGGCGGAATTGGGCCCTTTTCTGACTCTAGGACATCACTGCTGTGTAGAGGCTGCTGTCACACAAGCGGTGACATCCTGACTGCTCTACATACAAAACTGCAGCATCCAAAAATAGTTTCTTGGAGTGTATTATGATTTTCAGGCTGTGCTGTACGATTTTGTAAACAAGTATTAAATAATTATTTAGTAAAACATATGGCTGTGTTCATAAGTTTACATACGCTTACCATGAATTTACAATTTTACGATTACGGCAATACTGGCTTTTTTAGTGATTTCTCTTGCTATTCTTTTGGGGCAGAACGAGTTGCAACATAAATCTTTAATACTAGGGTTCTCTTTCCTGGTCTTGGAGATCTACCCCCCTGCAGAGTTTACTTCCCCCCCTAATCTTACACTGAGCATTTTCATTCCAATACTGCATAGTTATCGCCATCCGCAAATTTTAACAAAATGATCCTGTCACAATATCATAGACTATGACGTTAACGTGTATGGCAGATGTTTCTATTTGACCTAATCCAGTAATCTTTGCTAGACTGGCGCTTCATCTCTCAGACAGGGAAAGGAAAGCAAGACTCATCGCCTGTCCAATCCTGGTCGTATGTATTTGAGGCAGCTTTGGATTAGTGGCTCAGGTTGGCCATTTCATCCTATCAGGAATAAGCTTTATGGATTGATTCCTTCCCTTCTATGTGCTTACACAGGGGTCCTCTGTATGAGGCAAGTACTTCTGGGAATATAAATCCAGGTGCAGGGTTTTTAAGATTTGTTTATCTTTTAAGCCCTGCACTACAAATCACTTTCACACAAAGCCAAGCCTTTGTGCTGGTCTTCCTTCAAAACGTTCTACAGGAAAGGGTGCGGGAGCTACATTACCTGATTGTGGGGCTGGTAGAATCAAGGACGTGTTATTGTTGGATTTGGAAACACACACTGGTGGTGATACAGATATATGAATAGTGCACAGAACAAGTAGATTTCAACTGGAGGGGAGCCGTCAAACTCTCTTTTCCTTTAATACTGCAGAGACACCCATACAGTAGGTACACACACATGCACACAGAATCTATTTCGGGCTATTTCCTGTCGCCTCTAGAGAAGGTAAGCGTTGAGTTTCTGCATCTGAAAGGTGTTCACAAAGGGAATGTATGATGAGGATCTGGGTTTCGAAAAATGAGTCACAGCCGACATAGCCAGACGAGAAAAGAAAATGAGAATATTTAAACGAGGAGCCAAACAGAGATGCCAGCTGAACACCAGCAACCAATAATGCTCTCAAGACACATTCTGCCACAAAGAGAATTCCTTGAAAGTGGAGCAGTATTAAGCATTCATAGGAGCATGCTAAACCTCTAAAATCTGTCCCTAAATCTCCAGGATTAACCCATATCTATGCTTCACTGCAACTATATTAAAGCTAAATAATGTCTCGATTACTGTCCTTTGAAACGCCCTAACCAGCCTTACCTCGACTACAGCATTAACTGTAGTTTAGTATAGTAACATAACAAGGTGGGAGAAACAACTGTCCTTTTCTGACCTCAGTTTACATGAGGTTAATAACATTTTTTTTCAACCTATTAAGTAACTTTTTTTCATAATTTTTCATAATTTGTAACATAATCCAGTGAAGTGAAATACCATCAAGAATCTTATCTTATCTATATACTGTATATTGCATATTGAGTTTTTAGTAAAATCGCCCAGTCCTTATTTCTGATATTATTTTGGTAACATTATCTCTTTTCTCCTCAATAGAAAGCATTATAGTAAACAATACAAGTGTCTGTTAGATGATGTAACAGAACAATAATTTAATATTGGGAAATCATGAGGGCCTTCTAGAAATGTTTAATATATATTTTTTATATATAGATCACAGTAAACCATATTATACTACATCCGCAAATCCGCACCATTTTAGTGAAGACCTGGTTGCAGGTTATGCAGGTTGACAGAAATGTGTGGGCAGGTATTTACCGAAAAGATTTGGTTGATTACTGATTTCGAGTTCATGCTGACTACATCAGTCTTGCAGCTTCAGTGCAAAAACATGTCATGGCCACATGAGCATGTATTTAGGGTTTAGGGTAAGTACAACATTTTTTCAATTTGATTTTATTTCACCTAATTCAAAATCTCTATTTTTTTTTTATTTCAACTTGCTCTGCATATAAAGGAACATGGTTTCTCATAATTTGGAAACAAAAAAACAATATTCAAAGGTTATTGCTTTCAGTTTAAACCATGGTGAAAATCACAACAAAACGACCAGGAAAACAAGATTGTCCCCATCAAAAAAAAAAATGTAAAGCTTATTTTACATCAGGTCAAAGGGCATAATCATCTTTTTCTAAACCAACCCCCACTCTCACATGCTCAAGGAAAAAATGTACAAATAATGCCTACTTCTTTCACTGACTCAATAGTAAATTAAATACTGTAATTATCCTTATAAGCAAGCTGTGTGCTTGACCTTTACTTATAGATACATTTTATCCTCCATTTGCTAATGGTGAAGGCATTACCTGTGGAGCCAGCTCCCCATTAGTGATGATCTTGGCGATCAGACTCCATTTCCTGTTGCTGGTGGCATTGTGGATCATCTTTTTTCTTAGTAGTTCCCCTACTGAGACGTACTCAAAGCCATAGCGCTCTGCAATCTTCAGGCTTTGCGTTCCTTTTCCGCTGCCTGGGCCACCTGTTGAAGAAATAGCATTGTGCAGAATAACTGTCATACTGATCCATATAATGACTGCAATAAACTGTACCTGACAGTGTGACAAAACACTGGATATCACACTGTAAAACACTGACCTGGATTATTTTGAGAACTTACTTTTTGCTTTCCTTATTTGTACTTGCTGGATTATGTAAATATATACTGATTATTTACTCATATGGAAAAAAACTGTTAAACTATCTAGCCATACTACAAATCCTAATACCATGATAAATAATATTACAACAGTGCCAAAAGTCATGGAATTGCAGTATGTAAATTGATTATGCAATGTTACCTTAGGGTATAGGCTGCGAAGTGTTATCTTGTGACTGAGGCTTAACACTAGCCGGTGTGCTAGTTTTATGCTAGTTTTGTGCTATGGTTTATGCTAAGTTCATTTGGAAGGTGTGAAAAAAGTAAGGTTGAATCTTTGGTACACACAGCCATGAATAGTTTTGGCACCAATGAAGATTGAATCTGTTATGTCCCAAAAACAATGCAATGAATGAAATGGTTATATTTATAAGAAACTAGGGGTGGGAATCGTTTACTATCTCACGATTCGATTCGATTCCGATTTTGGGGGCCACGATTCGATTCAAAATCGATTTTTGATTCAAAACGATTTGAATTATAAAAATTTCTGCTTCTGGCTTATGAATCTTATTGAAAAAAACCCCTCCATAATATACACTGGTCCTGGAGCAAGTAATGTGTTACAAAAACAATAAAATGTGCAGAAATTTGGGTCCTCAGTGACAGAGGAATCACTGGGATATCACAATGACGTTAATGAACAATAAATCAATAATAAATAACACTGCTTTATTACCAGGCTACTAGCGGTGGTGTGTAGGTGACTCTGCTGGGCTGATGTGACGATAGCAGTGGAGCGCTAAAGTTCAGAAGCAGCTGCTGATTAACTAGTTAATTCTAGGCCGTTGTATTTCTTCAGAAAGGGGGCAGGAGGTGGAGAAATTAATTCATATTGTCCATTCCTTAATTCCTCTGTGATGAGGAGCTGAAATTAGCTCTGATTAGCTTATTGTTATTTTTCCGTTCCGCCTTAAATGCTGCAGCCCGCTGCCACCTGTAGCGTTATTTAAGGTGGAACTGGAAAGTTAGCTAATTAGCTAGCTAACAGTTACTGAAACTAACTACTAGCGATCTTTTTTATGCTTGTTATGAAGCATTCTGCAATAAAACATTGAAACTACACGTTAATCTAAGGTAATATAGTGCTTGTTCTGCCATCTTACCGGTGATTCTCAAACACCTACGCTCTGTGTGGGTCTGGAAGATCTCCGTTTGAAGGGACAAGCGCTATCCCCAGGGTTGCCAGGTCCAACAAAAATACCCAGCCCAAAATCAGTCTAAAACCCGCCCCTCAGAATCGATTTTGGGACATTTTAAATCGATTCTGAATCGTAGTAAATGAGAATCAAGATTCTTATGTGAATCGATTTTTTGGCACACCTCTATAAGAAACGTATAAGAAATTTATAAGAAAAGGTTAAAATGCTTAAATGCTTTTTCTTCTTGGATTTTGATACTAAATACATGCATGTAACAGAGCATTTTGAATTTCAATAATGTGGCAGTGTATGCACGGTGTATTTTGAGAGCTGAGAACAATGATTTGGGTATTCAGTATGCATAAAGTATTGTGCAATGACTGCTTTAATACTAGGCGTATTAGGTGATGCAAATCTAACACAGACCAAATTCATATGTTTGTATGCGTAAAATATGAGGTACTTGCAGCTTGCTAACCGTTAACAGATGTGAGTGGTGTAGAATGCTCAACCCTGGGGAAAATTTACCTTTTGCTCCATTTATCAGGCTGTTACCTGCTCAGTCTCTATCGGTATCATACCACAATTTATGTCCTCATCTCTCAGATCTGTAAAACACCTCTGCTTGCCCCTCATTTTTACACAGCACTTTCCACTCTAATAATAATCTCTCCCTCTTTCTCTCGCTCTCTCCTCTCCCACGCTCACATGGACGTGGTTATCATACTGTGAAAATCTCATACCTTTGCAACCCTAATCAGTACTTCTCTTATAATTTACCAAAAAGAACATTTTTCACAAGTTTTCAGTGTACATGAACAGCATTAAGAATGATTACCTACCACCACCACACCCTTACCCTGCAATTAGTTATAGTTGTGACATGAATGTTTCATATAATTAGTGCAGATAATGCATAATAATCTAAAAAAGTTTACAATTATTTCAATATTAGTATAGTATTTAACTCATAACTGCAGGAGATTTCAACTGAGGCACTGGATAAGAGAGAAAGATGTATGAACCACTGTGAATCTCATTTGCATGGAAGCTGTATTATGTATTTCCTTTCCAAATGAAATCAGAACTTTATACAGCTTGTCAGTCAAGGAAACTAGACAGGATTTGGCAGATATATGTAAATATTTCATTCTGAGATGCCTATTTTTAACCATTCACACGGAGGTACTTGAATGTAGTGTTTTAGCATCTTGTGTAAACTGAAAATTCTTACAAACACTATATTTTAGTATTTCACAGTTATTGTTTAAACATATTAGTTTATGTTGAAGTGGCATATGTAAGTTTTATGCAGCTATTTATGTAGAGGTGTGTTGTCATCTGACATTGTTGCTGGTTCTACACTTACCAATGATGAGGATGACTTTGGGCCGTGGTCTGGAGGGGTCGAAAACTTCGTACTCCTCGATCAGCTCAGCTGTTTCAGACAGGTCTGAGTCACTCTCTATGGAGAACTGATGGATGGGCGGAAGGCGGTCATACCTTCGGTAGGGGAAGTTGGGACTGTCTGGCAAAACTATGAAGAGGAAACACAAACATGTGCATTAGAATATATCAAGAAAAACTGCAACTGCAAATCTGACAGGCTTCTCAGCATGTACTGACATGAAAGGTATAGGCATAACACTCAACGCAGGATGACCTACTTCTGCTACATCCAAAGCAATGAGATGCATAAAAAGTGTCAAGACGGTGTAAAACTGTCAAAACACAATACTGAAATAAACAACATTACAACATTAAAAACACATTTGATATATTGTTTTATATTTCACTCATCAGAACTAGGCTTGCACTAGTAACAGGCACCTATTAGAATAACCGTGTGGAAAACACTTTTAAACTGTATTGCAGCGGCAATTCCTTTGCTTTTCTTTTCATTTTAAAACAAATATATGTCAGTTTCAGTTTGTGATTGTTTCAGACACTGGTTAATAATAATAGAGATGCTTTTAATATTTTTAATCAAACAATTAGTCTGTGTGACTTATTGTTGGTGATTTAGTTAAAGCTTGCAGTCAATTAAAATAATATGATAAACAGCAGCTCAGTAATAAAGTTGTGGGTGTAGTACAGAATCATCTCTCAGAAAATGTTTTTTTTTTTTTTTTCAACCAGTAATAAACACTTTTTACCATCACTGTGGGCTGTTTAGCAGCAGTCATTGGGCACAGCCCAATTCACAACTAATTCAGTGCACAGTACTTGATTTTCTCATCCATTCCCCCAAGGATGACAGCAAATCTCCAATGATCTTCACACTCTCACATACAAAATACAACAGTTTAGGGACACACACTCACAGACACAATTTACACGTTTGCCTACTGCTGCAGATGTCCTGATAGTGTGATCACCTCTACAACAAGTAGTAACAACAGTGTTAAGCAACTGCCAATAGAAGTGTGAGGCGTGATGTAACATCTTTTTGTACTGTAGGGTGAGAAACTTCACTTGTGTACTGAGTGGTTGGAAACATTACAGCTCTTTAAACAGTATGATTGCTTGTTGAAAGTGGCATCTGAGAATATTTTCTGTTACTTTTTTAATGATAAAAAGATTTCTGCAACAATTTCTTTAATAGTGCTGGTATTTTGTTACCAAATGGGGAAAAACAGACCTGATGGAGAAAAGGAAAAGAGTTTTTATCACTGAGATACACATTTAAATGGCTAAATGGTGTAGTAATAGTAATTGTGGCAGGTGCTTAGTGACAGAGATACTTGGTGTAAATACAAACGTTGTCAAACAAAGACTAGTAAATGTTGCATTGCAGCCAATCTGGAGATCACAACGCAATATACTCAGTGCTTGGCTACCCACAGGTTAGATGACATATTTGTTTTGCAAAGCAAACTCAACCGGTCGGGATGCTTGGCATTAATTTTCCTATCTGCACAGCCTGCAGCAAAAATACATTTATAACCGGGAGACCTGTCTGCTGCTGAAATACAACACAACCCATATGTCAGATATGATTGTATTGTGACACCACACTATCCGTGTAACATTCACTACACAACATTATCTCAGAATATGAATAATTAACATTCAAATGTTGAACAAAAAAGTGTTGTTTGAACACTTACTACAACATATTTCCATTCCCTCAAAATGAGTGCAGACAGAATGGACCTACCTCAATATGATGCAATTAATGTTGCAATTTGAAAGTCAAATAAAGACGTCAAGCAAACCTGTACGTTTTTAGTTTGCATATTGCATCCTTCTGGTCTGCATTCGTAACTGGAAAAACATGGCAGGCATATGGCAGGCATATCTAAAAGCAATATAAAAAAACTAGCTTCACAGGCTTGCTAATGACAAAAAAAAAGAAATACAGAAGTAAGAAAAACTCTGACCCAAAGAGGTAGAAAAAAGGTGAATTCAAACCAGAGAGAACATTGTGAGGATTTCAAATAGAGAAGTTTTTGAGATCTGCTGTTTGAACAACACAGTGATGAGGTAGTATATAATTGCTAAATGGGATTATTTGCAATTGGGGTAAATTTATGAGACTTCCTCCCCCACTGTGTTTGTATCTCGTTCCTAAGCTCTCTGTATGATTGGCTGTGCACACTCCTGTGTTTTGGGGAGTGGTTTTGAAAGAAGTGCTGAATGTAGACAGTGGGGTGTTTCCAATTAGATAACCTATATTTTTTTAAACAGGCTTACATTAATGGTTTCTTTAAAACACTTCCATAGCTTATTTTTTTTTATTTTGTTCCTTATTTTGTGCTTTATGTATTTAATGATAATAAGGTTCGTTGTTTCATTTCTGCATATAAAAAAAGATGTTATTGTTGTCATTGTTATTGTAAGCTCTTCTTACTGGACATACCGTTTCTGAAAAAAGACCGTCGAGATTGACCACCATTGAGTGGGGGCAAGGACTTCTTCTCCTGTCCCACAAAGGTGTCCCACCGGACTTTTTCTGTCCCTCCCAGTTCCCTGACCTTCTTCAAACAGCATTCCAGGTAGTCTATAGGATCATCTGGACGGTAGTACATCAAACCTGTCAGCAAACTCTGGGGACAAAGGAGGAAAAATTAATAGCTTTAGCAATCTGACTTCATCATCTGTACCAATGTTGCCCAAATACATTTGTTCTGGGCTTTACATCATCTGCACTAACGTACAATTATAGTGGCATGCCAAGGTTACAGCATCCCTGGTCAAAATGTCTGTTCTTGTAAATAGTTATGAAAGTACATGAGCTCCCAAAAGCATACAGTTAAAGATGAAAACATTATCATTTTTTAAGTGATTCATTAATCACTGCCCCAAACTGCACAGACAGCAGTCAATTTGTTGCTACACTATTCTACTGTGACACCTGCAAAAATACAGTGTTTCTTAAAAACGTTTTTCTATATATCTGCATAAATATGACCTAAAAGAAAGACAAACATTCCATTCCAGCATAAGAACCTTATCCCACCTGTAAAACATGGTGGTGGTAGTATCATGGTTTGGGCCTGTTTTGCTTCATCTGGGCCATTATGATGAAACAATCTTTTCTGAATTATATTAGAGAATTTTAAAGGAAAATGTCTGGACATCTGTCCATGAACTAAATCTCAAGAGAAGGTGGGTCATGCAGCAAAGAATGGTTTAAGAAGAATAAAGTTAAAGTATTGGACTGGGAAGATCAAAATCCTGACCTTAATACAATAGAAATGTTGTGGAAAGATCTGAAGCGAGCAGTTAATATAAGGAAACCCACCAACATATGCGTGCAAGACTGATCAACAGGTACAGGAAATGTTTAGGTGCAGTTATTGCTGTAAAGGCAGATTTTGCTTCACCCAGGCTTATTGAAGGCACTAACTCTAGTAATATGCTTCTGGTTGTGCCTGAAAAGTACAGCGCCCTAAAGCCCTAAAGAGCCCTTAAGGTGTAGAAACAGTGGTGAGTTTCCCAAAAGGTTCTTAGCACTAAGATAATACCTAGATGGTCAAGCAATGCTTCTGGGAAACTGAGCCCAGATTGTTAAATTGTGGAAAGGATTTATTAAACTGAGAGAACAGATTTTTGGAAAATTTTGGAAAGGACTTAATAAACTGAAATAATTGACTGATATTTGTTTACATTATAGGAACAGATTGTTGAATTATGAAAATGATTTACTAAATTGAAGAAACTGATTGTCAAATTGTGAGGACTATTTATTACAATAAGGGAACAATTTATTCAATTAAGGAAAGAGATTGTTAAATTGTGAGAACAGATTGATAAATTGAGGAAAGAGATTGTTAATTTGCGAGAATAATGTATTAAATCGTGAGAACGATTTAATAAAATGAGGGAACAGATTGATAAATTGGGAGAACGATTTATTAAATTGTGAGAACAGATTGATAAATAGTGAGAACGATTTATTAAATGAAAGGAACGTATTGTCAAATTGTGGGAATGAATTGTTGTCCTAAGAAAATTAGAAAATTACTAGCTATTTAACTAATATTAGGCACATAACTTAACTAGCTAATATTTATTTTTTAAATCTTATTTTCTACCGAGAAAATTTAGGGGATCCACAGAAAAGTTTAGCTAGATACATCTTAAGACTTTTTAAAGGAAAAACTAAAGCTATTGTAGAGTGTATCAACTAGCGTTAGCTAACTTGACGCCTTACCTCACCTGAATACACGCTAAAATGAACAAAAATTACAGGATTTAAATGTAATTTTTGCGTTTTAGAGTCTAAATAACCAATGGGTTCTATGTTAATAACATTTTATGGACTTTTAACGTTAAGAAAAGTCAAATATCTATAATTTCTTGTCTGAGGTAACTGAGCGAGAAGCTAAACTAAACTAGTTAGCAGCTAAATTAACGGTAACCGCGCGTGCCCAACTTCACTAACGTTACCGCTGGACTGTGTTGAGGTATTTAACCTATTAGCAGAAAATAAGAGCTAAAGCATGACTCCAATCATCTCACCTCAAACAGCTGTGGTATTTCCCTCCGGGAGAGATACTCCTTGGCGTCGTTGGTGTTCATTGTGGTCTTGAGAAGAAGAAAACGCCGTTAAAATATTAATAATATTATTATTAATCACAGAAACGCCGCTTTAGTCAATCAGTTCGTCCCCGGCTTCTGTGGCGACGACGACACTAGTTTTATCCTAAAATAATAAAACATACGATTTAAACTCCAGTTCTAGCGCATTCTCCAAATTATGATAAAACAATTAACCTTAAACTGGCGATCTGCAGCCCCACAAACAGAAGATTATATCCTCTCAGAGAGAAAACCGTGCAGTGACATCCTACTCCCCTCCAGCCCCTCCACTCAGCGGCAAGTTGACAGCCGTCCACAGCGTTCCTTCTTTTACCACCCACATTCGGGCAAATCCCACCACCAGCGATGTGATTGGCCAGCCACGGCGCACCTCCGGCGCTGTGATTGGCTTGCGATTCATACAGGAAAAATCTGACGTTCGGCGGGATAGCGCTGACCAATCGCAGCCCAGGAGGCGGGTCTTTTCCCTCAATACGGCTGGAAAACAAAATAACGCGAGCGCAGCACGATTAAAGCGTCGAGCTGAGCGCTCTGAATACATGTGACAGGTATTCAGACTCAGCTTCCCTTATCAGGGGCACACAAACAGGGCATGCATATAAATAAATAAATATATATATATATATATATATATATATATATATATATATATATATATATATATATATATATATATATATATATATATATATATATATATATACATTTATATATAAGGGACCACTTAAAAACGCTGATTTTCTTTGATTTGACCAAATTGCAAACCTCAGGAATCTAATCAAGCCAAGCTGAACTGATTGTCCAAAAGCAGTGTGTAAGACTGGTGGTGTAGAAAGAATGTAAAAAATGTGAAAATGAATATAAACTTTGCATTTTCTGAAAACTCTGCATCTTAATTGTTATTTCAGCCATTTCCAAGTATGTCTGCACATGCAAAATAAATAAATAAATAATACATATAAATAAATAAATCTCCCTATTGATCAACGTACCCAAATTATGCCCTGGCTGCTCATTTTATATTCATGTTCACAGCTGGTGGGTGTCTACAATCTACAATCTGGTTAATCCTGAAAAAAAATGTTACAAACATCTTCTTTGTGACTCCACTCTCTGGTCAGTTATTAAGAAACCCCAATTTTGTACTTTTCACTAGCATATTTATCATAATTTTTACCTTGTATTGATACACCTTACAGACACCCCGTTAACTTTAAAATAAATACAAATGAGTGTAAATTAATTTCTTTTAAAGTACACGACCAGTATTGGGCATTGTGGAGGACTAACACTTTTTTGTGTACTAAGCAAATTCCATATGTGTCCCTAATTGTTTTTGTGTTTTTAATATTAACCTACAATTTAGAAAATAAATCAAATAAACAAATAAAGAAAATCACAGTGTATATATATATATATTCTATTTTTGACGCACTATTTTCAGTTGGGCTGTGGGATCTGGGTTAATCTCAGTGCCAGCTGTTCCCTACGACATACTGCACTTTTATTTTGAATTCAGGACTTTTATGTTGAAAGGGAGATTTCGATTTCCTAGAACAGAGGGCGAAGCTGCAGCTGCTCCCAGATGAAATTTCATCATGGCAAATTATTTCACATTTCTGTCAATATTTGCTTTTATTAATGTGCTCGTTTTTCTGCCAGTGATACACGGCAATAGCTTTGAGGTGAGTGTGCTGTTTGTAGCTTTTCTCGGCGGTTAAAGCGGGGATTTCTTCTCTGAAAGAGCTGAGCTCAGTGCCGGGGTGGTTTGTCGATTTGTGCTACACTGTCAAACCGTGCTACTCTAACGTGTATTTTAACGTAAAAAGACCAGAAAAAGCGCAATATATGAAAATGCTTCCTACTGAAATGTTGGGTAAGATATTTGGAAAGCCTGAATGAATACATTAGGGTACAGTTAGGAGGAAAAGGGTGATTTGATACTGTTTTTTTTACAGTTAAGGACATAGGTGTGATTTGACCCCGTTTTTGTATGTTTCTTTATTGTATTTATTCTAATATTACTTTTCTTAGTAGCTGTCATTTCCACATGTACCCAAGTACATCTGAATTAGCATAAAAACACATTATATTATAAAAAATTAGGTCCGCGCATGCGCACTAGTGGAAAGAAGCATATATGAATGGGTATCTCAATTCGACACAACAGCGTAGCTAACGCTAATACAGTAAAGCTAGCTTAGCATTGTTACTCTGCTAGTATTATATAGTCAATAATGTGTGTTTTATAGTATTATTCTGTTTATTTTTTCAACAGAGAGAAGCTTAATAATAAGTTTAGTAAAGTGTTTATGTTGATAGAAAGCTATTTTAGACATTTTCACCCCTGTATCTAACTGAGTTGTGTAGGTTAGTTTAGCTAGCTATTTGCTAGGTGTGTCTCTTTTACTGTCTCTGATATCATAGCATTAAACTGCATAAATATGAGCTAAAATAATAGCTATGGACAACAGCTAGTTTACTATTAGGAGACATTCTAAATGATACACTGAGTACTGTGTATTAAATTTATATGAGAGGAAATTATATTATATCAAATCGATTCAATAATCTTTTTTAGAAACCTACCTGGGCTACCTACTTTTCATTCTCCTTGCTGACAGCAGTCTGTTTCTTGTGTTTCCTTGTGTTTTTAGACTAAAGCCTCTCAGTTCTTCAGCAGCGGTCACACCAACAACTGGGCAGTGCTGGTAAGCTGTATTTGCTTTAGTTAGTTTTTGTCTAAGAACAAAATGCTGATCTTCACCTAACAGTGTGTGTTTCTGTTTATCTCCAGGTTTGCACATCCAGGTTCTGGTTTAACTATCGACATGTTGCCAACGTGCTGTCTGTGTACAGGAGCGTGAAGAGGCTGGGCATTCCAGACAGGTATCTGTTAACAAAACACAGCAAAGCTTGTGCTGTTCAGCTACAGTCTTTAAAAAACACAATTACAACTTTAAATGCTTATGTGGTTCATTTCCTGGTTTAAGAGTCTACAAATAAAAGTAGGTTGTTTTCTAGGACCCTTTAAGAAGGTACTGACCCCCCTGGTTTTTGCTGACTCCACCCTCAGCTCAAATTTGAAAACGGCTACAAAAAATGGGAGGGGTTGTTTGGGCGGAGCACTGGGTGATGTATGGGTTTAGGAGCGGAGCAGGAGAGAGAGCTGATTGGCGGAGCTGCAGCAGCAGTGTGCCTATGATAGTGGTGAGACGCAGATGGTTGGACCTCAAGAGAAGGTAGTATTATTAATAGACTCATTTGCATATTGTGATGTCTCTGGGTACCAAAGTACACGGACACATCATCCACACCTATAGCACAGTTGAACCTGAGAGGGCGCTGCAGAGGCAGTAATTACCACAGTAAAAGGATTTAAATGTTTATAAAAAAGTTAATTAGGACAAATTTATTTCGTAAAATGTCTGAGTGATAAATAATAACAAGTAATAATAATATAAAAAACAGAATGTCTTAATGGCTCATCTTGAAGACAGTAGACATGATGCAGATTTTAAAGAATCAGATTTTAAACAAGGATTGTTACTGTATATTTGAATGTGTATATTTGGCAAATATATTGGAGATTTTTGTTGCGATTATTTGTAGATATATGTTTAATTATAGCTGTAGATATGTAATTATATTTGTAGATATATGTGTAATTAGTTATAAAATGTACTATGCACATATGTTCTGTGTGTGTGATGTTGTTCTGGGTTCTTCTTTGACCTCCTGGATGAGCTGTCCATGCCCTTTTGAGGTAATTCCAGTAGGGCAGTCACTGGGAAGGTTAACCAGTGTTCCATGTTTACTCCATTTGTGAATAATAACTGTGGTTTGCTGGAGACCCAAAGCTTTAAAAAAATTAGTCTTTGTAAGCTTTTTCAGACTGATAGATGTCAATGACTTTGTTTTCCTCATCTGTTCTTAAATTTCAACAGGTCTGGCAGTAATCAGGCCTGGTTGTGGCTAGTGAAATTTACACAGCCGCTAATGATTTCTGTTAGCTGTCAGACAGAAGCTGTACGTAGACATTTTTTCAGACAGAAGTCGCTCTTAAGGGGCAGTAAGTAGCACTAGAGAATCATAATCTTAACCATTATTTCAGAATGGCAGAAATTGATCCAGATCAGCTTATGGTCTCTGAGCAGTGGAGTGTGTATCGATGGCCCCACCTGGGAGATTTAGGCTTCTTTTTATGTGCTGTGATTTATAACGGAGCTTCAGCTTCCTCTGCTGCTGCTGCAAACGGCTGGGGACAAATTCTGCTTTACTGAACTCTCATTGAAAGGTCCTTTCACTCCACAAGCACTTTATCACCAGCATATTTACTGCCTGTCAGCTCAGTCAAGAGACAAGAGGAGATTTGGCAAAACTTTGTTTTGTCCTTCAGGCAAAGCAGGACAACATATTATGTTGTTCCTTTTTTGCATTTAGTTAAAAAAATGCTAGCACTACCC
Organism: Astyanax mexicanus; assembly: GCF_023375975.1. Classification (NCBI taxonomy): domain Eukaryota; kingdom Metazoa; phylum Chordata; class Actinopteri; order Characiformes; family Acestrorhamphidae; genus Astyanax; species Astyanax mexicanus. Next base: position 56,023,659 of record NC_064415.1, read on the forward strand.
TGCACATACCTTTAGGCTTATTTCTCTGTTTTGTGTGTACACTAGGGGTAGGTAGCCCTGTTTCTAATTGGAATAGAGGGGTAGGGGTGTAGGGGAGTGTTAGGGCTTTGAACTGAGATTTTTAAGATTCTAAATGGAGAGTTATCAGAAAAGTGACTAGGTAAACCCACAGATGTAGTATTGTCTTTGATTTTCTTTGATTGTTTAACATGGTTGTTTATATGTTATGGCCCTTTTCTTTTTAACATACTTAAAATGCTTGTAGTAAGTCTCATTAGCTAGCAAGTTAGCCAGCCAAAATGTCCATTCCACCTTTAATGATGCAGCAGTCACATTCTGGCACTTGAGGCTGCTGCATGATTTAAGGTGGAATTGGATTTTTCTAACACTTAGATATATAGTTAGGGGTAAAATCCTCCACCTTAAAAACTGGGACAGCCCTTTAAGCACCCGATATGTTATCACTCAGGAGCGCTAAAGTTCACTAACATAGCTGCTGCTGGTTAGCTAGTTAACTTTAGGGCTTTTTTATTTCTGTCTTCAGAGATGGTGCAGAAATTAATTTTTACTGTCCATTCCTTAATTTCTCTGTGATGGGAAGCTGAAATTAGCTTTGATTAGCTCTTATTTTATTTTATTTTATTTTATTCTATTCTATTTTTCCATTTAAGGTGTAACGGGACAGTTAGCTAGCTAACTAGAAACTGATACAAACTACTAGAGATCGTTATGAAGAACTCGTCCATAAAACATTTAAAACTACACATTAAATCATGGTAATATAATGCTAATCTTCGCTTTTAACAAGGAACATGTAAATACTTACATTTGTGATTTTTTTTCTTTGGTCTCTTGTGCCAGTGCTATCTTACCAGTGGTTCTCATACCCCTCGGTTTAAAGTGTGCATCTGAAAAATCTCTGTATGAAGAGCTAATAAGCCCTATCCCTTCCCCTAAACTACACCTCCAGACTAATAAGAATCAGGTAAGTGGTAGGGCCAAGGGATGAAATGGGATTGGGCCTAACTATAACCTAATAATATGTATTGACTGTTCCGTACTTGCAGTTGTGTGTTTAACTTTAGAAAAGTGAGATCAGTGAACTTGAACATTTTAATGAAGTCCCAGTGAAATCTGCTGTGTTTTGCTCTCAGGTGCTTTTCTAATTGGATGCGCTCGGTTCCTCTCTTCGTCCTTCTCCTGGTTCCTTTCCAGGTTTCTTTCTAATTGGACATGTTTTCTCTTTTACCTCCTCCAGTCACATCGTGCTGATGCTGGCTGATGACATGGCCTGCAACCACAGAAACCCCAAGCCGGCCACAGTGTTCAGCCACAAGAACATGGAGCTGAATGTTTACGGAGACGATGTGGAGGTGGATTACCGCGGCTATGAGGTGGGTAGCGATAAACAGATCACGTTTAGACCTTCACTGTACCTTTTTGCCTGAAGCAAAGGCTGCTTCTGTCTAACCCACTTCCTGTCAAAACAACTAAACAAAAATGCTGATGCTGGTGATAAAGTTTGAGCATAGCTGTGGTGCAGTTATCTGTTTTTTTGGTCACACTTATTTTCGAGTTATGTTTCTGTAAATCTGTGGTTTGTGACAGAAATATCATCAAATTATATTTTTTACTAATGAGACCATCTCAGTTTCTGAGAAAGGGAGATTTCAAAGAACAAGACTATGATTTATTAGTGTAATTTACAAAAAATATATTTTTTAACGTAAACATAAAATAAACATTTAATTCCGACAATATATTAAGGCTGTGTTTTGGCAAGAACTTGAATCATAATCATCCTTTTTTCTTGATTTTACCAAATTGAAAACCTCAGGAATATAATCAAGAGGAAGATGGATGATCATATCAAGCCATCAAACCACCAAACTGAACTGTTAGAATTTTTGCACCAGGTGTAAAGCAGCATAAAGTCTAAAATCAGTGTGTAAGACTGGTGGAGGAGAACATGATGCAATGATGCATGAAAACTGTGATTAAAAACCAGGGCTATTCCACCAAATATTGATTTCTGAACTCTTACAACTTTATGAAAATGAACTTCTTTTTTGTTGCATTATTTGAGGTCTGAAAGCTCTGCATCTTTATTGTTATTTCACCAAATAAATGCTTTAAATGACAATATTTATAATGACAATGTTTATAGAATAAAACAACAATGTTCATTTTACTTAAACTTATACATATAAAATAGTGGTCTGTTAATTTTTTTCCAGAGCTGTATATAAACTTGAATAAAAGAAAAGTTTACGTTTTATTTAGTAAGGACAGACAGATTTGAGCTACTCTGGTTGCAAAACCAAATATTGCAATATTTCCTTTCTCCAAAATAATGTTTAAAAAATTTGTTTATAGTTTAACACTAAAATAACTGGATTTTCACGTAAATAACTTAATATTAAGCTCAGTGATACAGAAATTGAATGTTAAACTGGGTAAAAAGGGATAGAAACTTTGATAAGTTGATATCTTTTGATCTGCTGTTTTTAGGTGACTGTAGAGAACTTTTTGCGAGTCCTGACTGGACGGCTCCCGCAGAGCACCCCTCGCTCCAAACGGCTACTGTCTGACGACCGCAGCAACATCCTCATCTACCTGACAGGTACAGAATCCACTTCTCCCAAATAGACCTGTCATAGTAATGACATTTTATCTGAAAGCTTTAATCTTATGCCTCTTTAACAAATCCTGTACAACTGTGTAGTGAAGATTTATAGTGCTAAAGTATCAATGTGTTTCAGGTTGAATTATTGAATAATTTCAGTGGATGTTGTAGTATGATGTAATACCACTACACAGCCAAAACTTTTAAACATGATTTTAAACATGTTTACACTGTATTTTTAACACTGTGGATTTTACTGTACATACAATGGAAAAATAGATTTTTTTTTTATCCTGTATTCGGAAGTAAAAACACAAGCTAACCTCTTCTGAATAATAATTCAGTAATAAATAGTCATATCAATTGACTTATCTTCTTCTAATTTTTTTTTTTTTTTTTACTTTATTTTTGTTCAGAAATTAGATTTGGACCACTAAGCGTCACAATAGCATCCTCTAGTAAGACCTTATTAACCCCCTAGCAACCATGTATCCACACCGTAGCAATAACCAAAGCAAACAACTTGCAACCCCATAGCAACCAAAGGATATATATCACTATAGCAACAACCTTGTCATGCATCATAACAGAAACTGTTCATAAAGACATGGCAAAATCTTCACACGCTGAAGTGTGTGTGCAACAACCTAGAAAACCACTGAAACTGTGCAACCGGTGTGAGTTTCCCTCATGAAGTTCACTATTCTAGATAATAACTGTGATCAGCTTAAGTAATTGGGGTTTATGAAACAACCGTGAGAAGCCTGCTTGTAAACAGAATATCTTTCCATATAATTTCTCTTTAATAATTACAGTAATTACAACACTGCTCATGCACACAGGTCACGGCGGCAACGGCTTTCTGAAATTCCAGGACTCGGAGGAGATCAGCAACGTGGAGCTCGCTGATGCGTTTGAGCAGATGTGGCAGAAGAGAAGGTAAAGCTGTTTTGAGGAATTTGCAGGAGGAAAGAACACTAGTATGGAATTGTTTACAAGGGATGCATCAAACTTTCGGTGCTCTGCCAAATAAAAGTGATTCAGAGACAGTTAAGAGTCTACTTACCGTGTCCGTGTCTCAAAGTGCGTAAACACAACACATGATATACTCACAACTATTATCAAATAAAGGGTTAGTTCTCCAGACAAGATTAAGGCTGGGATTAATCCTAGTCTAATTTTCTCCTTTTTCTCCAAATTCATCTGGCCAATTGTCCAACCAATTCAGCTGCTAGTCATCTGTATATCCCCCATCACTAGTGATGCCACAACACACCAGGAGGTTGAAGACTAGCACATGCCTCCTCCGATACATGCAAAGTCAGACTTCGCTTCTTTGCAAAGTAGCATCACAGCGCTCTCGGAGGAAAACGCAGCAACTCGGTTCTGATGCATCAGCTCACAGACGCAGCATTGTGCTGATCCACATCACCTTAGGAGTGATGAGGGGAAAGAGTGAGCGTCATCTACTGTACCCACCCAGAGAGAACAAGTCCAACCAACTGTTTTCTCTCTGGGCTTCGGCAGCTGATGGCAAGCTGCATGACCGGGATTCGAATCAGCAATCTCCTGATCCAAGACTAGGTTTAATTTCTGTCTGGGAAACCAACCCTTGAAGTTTAAGTGTCCTTCCTGTCATGTTGTGCTGGGATTATATAATTGTATTATATAAATACATAGTTTAAATTTTTTTTTATTTGTAGTTATGCAATTACATTTTCTTTTTAAAGCAAGACAAACATAACTTTATACTACCTAATTTAAGTGATTGTAAAAAAAAAACAAATTGGCAAAACTGTTGAAAATCATTGAGTTTTATTTGGTTTCGCTACTGTTTGCCAGTTTTTGGCCAGCACTCTTTGTGTAGTGGACAAAGCCCAGTCACTGATAAAGCCGTATGAATGCTGCCATTTGTTTTTGGTTGATATGTCCTTGAAATGTTGCCATTGACTCTGAATGGTTTGGAGTCAACAACAGCCAAACCTTTTACGCTGCCACTCTGCCTACGGCACGCCCTTCGACCCATCCGAACCTCCGGAGGCAGAGCGCTCCTCTATTGAATCAGTCTAATCTATTAATGGTGTGTTTTTTAACCATGCTAATTGCACGTTTAGGGTCCGGCGCTGTGTAATTAGCAGAGAGGTAAATGTGATGGGCAGTAAAAGATTCCATCCCACCATTATGGCTCTAAGCCCCGAGGGCCACGCGGTGCCAGCTCAGCCCGTCACTCTTCGGCTGCCCGCTGATGTGGTAATTGGAGGGTTGATGTACCAAATTGCTGCAGCCGAAGCTCCTTTTGTCCACAGCTTCGCTCTGTGACTCCACAATTACATCCGCACTTCTTTCACAACAAGAGCTCCTTTCTTCTCTTTCCACTCCTCGTCTTCCTGTTTTCTGGGAATGGAGGTCGCATGGTTAGGCCTCCTTACAGAACTAAAAATATAAAAAATAAATCAAATATCTTGCAAGTTTTGCATTTTATGAATGGGCACCGGGTCCGCGGTTGCCGTGGCAACAGGCTGACAGAGCAGGAGGATTAGTTGCTGTTCTTTGGCTCTCGTGTCCTTGTGTTGTTCATAATTTTTTTTCTGTTACGTTGTCCATTTTAAAAGGTCTGTGACCTTAATGATCATTAATTTAAGTTTTGTAAATATATTATAATTTTATAATAATAATATCAATAATATAAAAAACTGTACCTTAAATGTGTAGATATTTTTCTTAAGTAGCCATGGCAACTTAATAGGATGAGTAGATTTCACAGTACCCATAATCCTGCACTGAAAAATTTAGGCCCTGATTCAGGCCTTTATTAGTATACTAAGTCATATTGCGCTGTTAAGGTTTTTTTTTTTTTTTTTTTAAGCAGCCAACATGTTCTAGGGTGGGGATGAGGTGGGTGATGATCATCTAATATCTTGTCCTCGTTAAGAAGCTTATCACTGAGTGAGTCCTCAAAGTCCTCACAGCAATGATCCCAGGCCGTTACTTAATACAAAGTACACAAGTTTGTACTTCCGGACAGTATGGACTTGGTAAGTTCGACTCACGAGTGCACACTCCTGAGGATGAGAGGACGCAGGACTTTTATTCTGTAATTGAAACAGCTGCTTTGTTTCGAGAAAATTGGAGCACAATTTTACATAGCCGCTTCCTTAACAAATAATAAACATATCTGAAGTGTAAAGCACTACATTCTCACCTAAAGATAACTTCAAAACTATTTTTTTCTCTGACGCTATTGTTGCGAGGTGCATTCTGTTTTGTAGTGAACTTGGCTAAATGGAACAGTACTTGGGCTGCGACTGATGACGTTTCTTGAGTCAAGACAAGACAAGAACGCTGATTGAGAAACGGCTCAAGATTCCCTAGACAGAAAAGAAAGTTCCTTCAACAAAAGCAAGATAAACTGTACTCTTTTTCCAATATATTTAAAGAAATTATGAGCAGATGTTCCAATGTTTTGTTCATGTAGTCCAAGTTGACATCCCCATTGCCCCAGAGCTTTGTTTTTTTTTATTTAAATGTTTTTATTATTTTATAGGTACAACGAGTTGCTGTTCATCATTGACACCTGCCAGGGAGCTTCCATGTACGAGCGCTTCTACTCGCCCAACATCATGGCTCTGGCTAGTAGCCAGGTGGGCGAGGACTCTCTTTCGGTAAGTATACCAAACGCAGAAGCACCCAGTGTGAGTTTGTTTGAGTAAAGGCTGCAGCTTACCCAGTAAACCCCCAGGCAAAGGGCTGTAGAGCAGTCAATCTGGATTCTCTGGAGTAAAAACAAGCTTCATCCAGTACCTTTAGGATGAGTTGGAGCGCTAAAACCAATCATCCAGCGTCAATACCTGTTCTCATTAATGCTCTCATGGGGCTGAGTGCAGTCAATTCAGCAAGGTTTTGCCTTTTAGTAGAAAGCCTTTCCATTTGAGTCGATGCTGTTACTGCAGCAATCTGTGTTTTTGTCTGATCTATAGCATCAGCCAGACCTTGCCATCGGGGTTCATCTGATGGACAGATATACCTTCTACCTGCTGGAGTTCCTGGAGGACATTCATCCTGCTAGCCAGGCCAACATGAACGATCTGGTAAGTGCACCTTTAAATCAAATCAAATCAAATGTTCTATATTTTGCAGCAAATATTGTCTCAAAGCAGCTGTACATAAATCAGCAATGAGACAACAGACAAAAAACAAGAAACAAAACATAAAACCCACAAATGAGCAAACTAACTCAAAGCTGAAGGAAGAAGCAACCTGCAGAAGGGAGGACCAATACTCCTCTGATCAGAATTATGACATCTATGAGCAACTTAAAGAGCTAAAGAGATGGGATTAGTTCTAAATATGTATTTATAGAGTGCAGAGCTAAGCTAAGTAAACAAAACTGTATTTCTTAAGAAAATCATTTCCTTTTAAAGTCAGACCAGAGATGAATCTTAATCTACAGAGATTTCTCTCCTAAAAACTATTTATTTGGGTGAGTAAAGCACCTCCATTTATATAGTAAGCTTAAATTTCCAGATTTCAACTAAGGCTGGGTGCAGCAACAGCAGCAGCAGCAATATTAGCATTAGCAGCTAACTGCAGCATTAGCGGGATGTAAATGCTACCAGACAGCGCTACACTGAGGAACCCTGAGGGTTCTGGTAAGCCAATATTAGGGCGATATTAGCTAGTGGTTGATCCCACATAGCTTGTTTTAACATGGTAAACTCGCAGACTACAGTTTGAAATACTCACCTCTGAATGGCAAAAGAGCTAGCGCTTAGAACAGTTAATGCTAATGCTGCTCCAGCAGTGCTAGCCGGAGTTAGCAGCGGGCTACAGGCCGATAATATTCACCTCTGAATGGCGAAAGAGCTTGAGATTAGCTAGGTTAGCGGCTAATGCTAATGCTGATCCAGCTTCGTTAACGCTGAACTTCAGTGAAGTGGCTTTACTGCTCCTTAATACCTGACTGGTAGAATTTATACATAATGTACACCGAATTATAAGGTACACTGACAGATTTTAAGTGTGCATTATAGTCCGAAAAATACGGTAACAATGCTTTAAGCTAGTTAACAATGTCTACAAATGTGCTAAACACAGATTTTGAGCTTCTTCTTACTGTCCGATTAAAACTCCTACCTTGAAATTCTTACTTTCTTCCCTCTTTAGCAGAAATATCAACCTTCTTCAACTCACTGCAAATTTAATAAAAACTCTTACAGTCTCTAAAGTCTCGTAAATTTCTCTATTTAGATTTTTCTGCCTAATTTATCAATCTCATCTACTCCATTACTGACGACTACAGGAACACTACAGCACACTTGGCAGATGACTGCTTGAAAGGATAGGTTAAGTAACTCCCATTCCTGTTTCTTTTAACAGGGTCCAAAGGCCATTGTGCGTTTTCCTATACCATTATGTACAGAGATAAGATCTTGTGTGTATGTGTAGGGTCTGGTTGAGCAGCTGCCTCTCTGAGTGCCCCCTGCAGCGGCAGATGAAACAGCGTGGCGGTGGTGAACGCAGTCCCCCCACTTTAAAAAGAATGGCTAATCTACGGCGTGGGTCAAGGTGCTTTGAAACAGACAGGAGGTAGACCTTTTCTCTGAAGGCCTCACCAACCCGTGCTTCGTTATCCACTCATCTGACTTGGTCGGGCATATACCGCCCACTCCAGCTGAATCGATTTTGATCTGCCTTTTTTTGTGTGTCTTTTAAAATGCTGTCCTCCTCCACACTCTCAAACCTACCCAGATCAAACAGGCTAACAAATGGGCTTTTACTCTGCACTCATGCTTTTTGTCATCCCTTTTCCACAACATTCTTTAGGATGTCAATATTATTGATTTCCTCCTCAGATTTAGCTTCTACCGTGTGAATCACTAGTGTAGTTGTACAGTATGAATTTATAGATTCCTACTGGAAATGCTACAGTATGAATCTCATTTTTTTATACAGTTTTGAATAGCAGACTTAAGTTGATTAGCTTCTGCAGTATGAATTGTAGGTTTATCTCCTAGAGTAGGAATTTTGTTTTTTTTCTGGTTTATATTTTACAGTTTGAATCTCAGGTTTATATTCTCCAGTATGAATTTTAGGTTTATCTCAGGATTAGCTTCTACAGTATGAATTGTAGGTTTATTTAGGGTTTATATTCTACAGTATGAATTTTAGGTTTATCTCAGGTTTAGCTTCTACAGTATGAATCTCCGGTTTATTTCGGGTTTATATTCTACAGTATGAATCCTTGGTGAACTTCTACAGTATGAATTTTAGGTTTATCTCAGGTTTAGCGTCTACAGTATGAATCTCAGGTTTATATTCTACAGTATGAATTTTAGGTTTATCTCAGGTTTAGCGTCTACAGTATGAATCTCAGGTTTATATTCTACAGTATGAATTTTAGGTTTTCTTCTGGTTTATATTCTACAGTTTGAATCTCAGCTTTATATTCTACAGTATGAATTTTAGGTTTATCTCAGGTTTAGCGTCTACAGTATGAATTTTAGGTTTATCTCAGGTTTAGCGTCTACAGTATGAATTTCAGGTTTGTTTCGGGTTAATCTTCTACAGTATAAATCTCAGGTTTATCTCAGGTTTTGCTTCTGCAGTATGAATTTTAGGTTTATTTTGGGTTTATATTCTACAGTATGAATCTCAGGTTAACTTCTACAGTATGAATTTTAGGTTTATTTCAGGTTTAGCTTCTACAGTATGAATTTTAAGGTTTATTTTGGGTTTATATTCTACAGTATGAATCTCAGGTTAACTTCTACAGTATGAATATTAGGTTTATTTCAGGTTTATCTTCTGCAATATAAATCTCAGGTTTATCTACTACATTCTGAACCTCAGGTTCAGTATACAGTATGAATCTTAGGTTTATCTTCTATATATTTAGCTTTATACATTATGAATAGGAAACATACTTTCTACAGTATGGATTTGAGGTTAAGCTTCTTTAATATGAGTCTCTGGTTTAGTTTTTTTGTACAGTATGAATCTTAGATTTGCTTCTACAGTATGAATCTCAGGTTTATCTTCTACGGTATGAATCTTAGGTTTGTCTTCTGTATATTTAGCTTTGTACATTATGAGTAGCAAACACACTTTCTACGGTATGAATTTAAGGTTAAGCTTCTTTAATGTTTTTAATTGTTTTTTTACAGTATGAATCTTAGCTTTGCTTCTACAGTATGAATCTCAGATACTCAGCATCTACAGTATTGCGTTTACTGTTGCTTGACTCTGACCCAGATCTAACAGGTCCAGTAAATGGGCCTTTATTCAGCGCTGATCCTTTTTGCCGTCTGGGTCTTCCCTTTTTTCCAGACCGTTCTTCAGGATTAGCGTTATGGATTTCCTCCCGGACGAGACATTTGTTTAATCCTGAAAGAAAGAGCCGCTCTCGGATGAAATTACAATGATAGCTCACCGCTCAGCATCACCCCCTCTCACAGTCTCTCACCTCGGTGGTGCTGCTGGTTCTGTTGCTGAGCTGCAGAATCCGTCACAATGCTGCGGGTTCATTTAGCTCCGTTTGGAATAGTTCAGCAGGCGTCAAGTATGCACTCAAGGAAATTTCACCTTGCCTCCAATTTGCTGAACGCACAGTGCTTTGAAGTAACTCAATTTCAGCCTGAGGAACTGACATCTGGAAATATGTTGGGCTGCTGAATGTGGCAAGCTCCAATTTCCTATTTTTACGCTAATCAGCGCTACATTACAGGTTAAAAGCCTTCCATTTAATTTGAGAGACAGTCTGAAATGTATGTATTATAGTTGTACGCTGCAGCAGTTGAAGGGTATTGTTTTGCTGTATAGTACAGTACAGATGCTGCAGTAGTGTGTGTGTGGGGGGGGGGGTGGTGGTGGTAAGCTATTCAATTGATCTTTTACGCTGGTTGAGCAACACATTTTGCTTTCTTTAGTATGAACTGAATTAAAAATTTTACACACTATAATTTCATGTAGAATAAACGGTTTATATTGTTTGCATTTGCAATGCTAATATTAGGTTTACCTACTGAGGTATGAAAATCAGGTTTAGCTTTATTTGTTTCAATATTATGTGAACCCAAGGTACAGTATATAGTAGTGCATCTAAAAAAAGAAAAGTTACTTTATTTCAGTAATTCAGTTCAAAATGTGGAACTCCTATATTATTTAGATGTATTACACACAATAAAAACCCAAAAATCAGTGTCTCAGAAAAGTATTAGAGTATTATATAAGACCAATTGATACTTTTGTAAATCGAGGGAGCGGAGTCTGGAGGAAGAGTGGAGAGACACACAGTCCAAACAGCTTGAGGTCTAGTGTGATGTTTCCACCAATCAGTGATGGTTTGGAGAGACATGTCATCTGCTGGTGTTGATCCACTGTGTTTTATTATCAAGTCTAAAGTCAGTGCAGTTTTGTTTCCCCACACAATATTACAGCACTTCACGCTTTCCTCTGCTGACAACTTTTCATTTTCCAGCAGGACTTGGCACACTGCCTGCACTATTAGTCCTATATAATAATCTTAACTTTCAGAGACACTGATTTCTGGGTTTCAACAATAAAAGAAATAAACGCTTCAATGGATCACTCTGTGTGTAATACATCTATATGATATGAGTTTCACATTTTAACTGAATTACTGAAATAAAGTAACTTTTTTAAATAAAGTATACCTGAGGTAAATTAAAGATACATTGTTTATATATCTGAAGTAAACCTGCAGTGCTGTAAATAAACATGAGGTGAATCTCAAGTGTACCTTAAACAGCATGTAGAAAGAGGTGAAAAGCTTTTATTTTTAATTTGATTGTGAAAGAGATGGTGCTTTATTTATACATTGAAATAGAACTAGTACTGTAATACTTACTGTGTAATACCTGACCCTAGATGACTCTGAAATTTATCCAGGGAAATGTGATTAATTTAGATAATTTTTACATTTTTTTGACCACTGATCTGTTAAGAGCTTCTGCCTGTCTGTTCACCTAAACTCATTGTAAATTCACATTATGTATATGAAAATGAGCACTATTACTAAACTGAGTCCACCGTCCGAATACGAATGAGGCTGTAAGTTGTGAACTGTTTCAGCAGCTCTTCTCACGCTGGCATTTATAGAAATGAGTTCTAGACACGCTGGCTGCTGTGCGTTGGGTTTGTTTGAACCACCTGTAATTAACTGTAATCTCAGAGGCCTTCTTCACTCTCACCCTGACATCTCCCATATAAATCCCCCAGCAATCTCAAACAAATCGAATTTATATATGCAAACCAGTATTTGTTCCCGATAGGCGAATGCTATTACAATGCTAATGATTTATGAGTTAAACTATGAAGCACAAGAAGATTTCATGAATAATTTCGCTCTTATTTCCTGTCGGGCGATTTGCTTTGTGAATTAACTTTCATTGAATTTTCTTTGTGTTGTGTTCCAGTTCAAGGTGTGCCCGAAAAGCCAGTGTGTCTCCACTCCTGGCCACCGCACTGACCTGTTCCTGCGGGACCCTGGAAGCGTCCTCATCACCGATTTCTTTGGAAGCGTCCGCAAAGTGGAGATAACCAGAGAAGCCATCAACTTAACCACTACTGCTGAACAGCCTGTGGAAATAACGTAAGTATAGTGCGTCTCTGGGCTATAGCTAAGGTTAGAGGTTGCAAGTGTGAGAAGGTGATGTGCACATGCTCAGTGTTGGTGCTGGGCGATTTTCACGATTAATTTGGTTAATTCAAATTACAGTTTTAATGCACTTTTCAGTAAATAAAATCACAATTCCAGAGTAATTGTGATTTTTGCATACAGACATTTTTTCTTTTTAATCTAAAAGATCTGAAAATGCCACTCATTTCTGAAGTGTTTATCCATCTTACCTTGGTTACCAGCACCTCCCACAGACTAACCCGCGCATATTTTCTAAACTTCCGCTCTGAGGACTGAGCTCATACTGAAAAAAAGTTCCAGCACTGTTCCAGCACTTTCAACACGAACACGCAGTGGGAGAAAGCATATATTATTTTGCTAGAAATAAATTCTAGTTGATCTATAATATCTATATCTATTTGTTTCTATATATCTATTCTATAAATGTTAATCACCAGTAGGAAGTGCAAAAAGAGGCGTGTCAAAAAATAATCGCGACTAATCGAAAAATAATCGTCAGATTAATTGACTACTAAAATAGTCGTTAGTTGCAGCCATATCCACCCCCTGACAAGTGCCACTGGAACTAGATGTACAATCAGTGTTATTCACATCGTCTGTCAGTGCAGTGTTCTGGCTGATCAGTGTAATTTTGTTCATTTTTCTAGACAATAGAATGTCCTGCACAGTCACTTCAAACACATCAGGGCTCTAAATATGATTGTATTGAATGAGAAAATGGTAATGAGCGGCAAAGAGAGATAGTGGCTCACGAAAGCGTCATATTTGAATGTAATTACGGAGGCAATTATGGCTAAATTTATGCATGACTCTCTGTTTTGTTCCGTGTCAATTATGGATGACTCTTTGTTTTGTTGGGCGTAATGCGCTGATTGACACATTTGCTAACTTCACTTACGGAGGTTCCACACGCGAGACGGTTTCCGTCTATGGGGAACGTGCGCTTACAGCTGAGGCCCGGATCGTAAAACGAGTGAATAAACACACCTCAGACCACGAGCCACAGGATGGTCCAATTACCTGCTTTTTATTGTCTAAAAGACTCTTCTGAAAGACTGCAGTTTGCTTTGGCTTGGCTCCCCAGGACACCGATCAAATAAAAGCCCTTATTTGGGATATAGGCTCCCTCTAATGACCTGTTAATAACCGCCGTGCAACTGTTGCTATGGCCACTGCAGCACAGGACAAATCAGGACACCATCCAGTTTGTCCAGAGCTGAATAGGCTCTAAGGGAGGTGACGTTCCTCCCAGCTCATTTCCTCCTAGAGGAGGCCATTACTGCGTTTTAAAGCTACGCTAGCTCCAGCTGTTCCGCTGAGCTGCTGCGTTCTGCACAGCTGCAGGATTTAGCACCTAAGTCCTGCTTCTCACTCTAAGTGATATGGTATCACCCGTGCACAGTACGTTCCTGACGTTCCTGACTACGTAACGTTGTAGCATTAAGGTCCATTTTTGTTTTAATTGTTAATGGAATGATGGATGAACGAGAGCTGGTCCTGTTTCTAATAGTTTACTGCTCAGATTAAGGGGTGACTCCACCCTCAGCTCATATTTGAAAAAAGGCAAAAAAATGGGAAGGGTAGTTTGGGAGGGGCATTGGGTGATGTATGGGTTTATAGGTGGGGCAGATTCAAAACAGAAAAAAATATAGCAAATATTTATTTTTAAATATATTTTGTTTCTTTATTATTCTTTGATTTTTTTTAATCTATTTCAGTTTGCATTTTTCCAGTCTTTGCTTTTATTTTTGTCTTTTTGTGGTTTGTTTATAGATTTTTTTGCTGTTAAAGACTACTTTTGCTTCTGGAATCTCTTGTTTGCTTCTGAGGTTTGCACAGTTGTCACAGGTGGGTGGGGCTTAGAAAAAGGCGTTCTCCTTGAATCTCAATTGGTCACCTGATTGTGGATTGACGGGTACCCTAAAAAACACAACAATGAAAGCAAAGACTGGCAAAATCCAAAATATAATTATTAAAAAATAACTGCAAAGAATAATTAAGCCGCCAATCTTTTTTTAAAAACATATATTTGCTTTTTTTTTTCTCTGTTCAATTTGCAACATACACATTTTACTTTTGATACTTAAAATTTTGATTGTGGATTCTATTTTTTTTGGCACAAAATTCACCACATATACTTGGATTAGCCAAAGAAAGCTTTATCACTGTTTACACTAGATATATTTTGTGTTCCATCATCCAAAAAGCTGAGAGCCCCAGCCACTGCGCTGTGGTGCTGTGAGGAGAGCATCACAAGGTGGCAGTAGTGCACCGTGCCATGATTTCCTTCCTCCATCTGTGGTGCCTAATGTTTACTTTAGGCTTCTCCCTGCTGTTAAACTCCAATGTAATGTCTCAGTTAAAGTGAAATCCCAATTAATCTGTGATCAAATACAATTAAAGTAGAACTGCTTCTGGTAAGACTGTAATTAGAAGTTAAGACTCAAGGCTCTAACAAAGCCAGACATTACACTCTTTTTCCTATTTTTTCCTATTTAGTTTCTGCAATAAGTGAGGGAAAATTCTGCAAAACAGCCTGTTTTAAATTAATGAAAATGTCAACATTTCTTGACAAAAAGTGTCGTCAGGCTGCAAACAAACCAGAACACGGTTCAATTGATCTAGACCAAGATAACCTCTTTTGATCAGACCACATTTTGCTCATCTTGACCAATTTTGTAGCATCTTTCACACTTGCTGATTTGGTTTGGACCAAACTGATATAAATAGAATAAAAATGTATTCTTAGTTTAAAGGTCATATATTGTGAAAAACTTACTTTTTGTATGCTTTTGTATTTCCACTTGGGTCTTGACTGCCTGTATAAACACTACAAAACACCAGCAGACTTCCTCTGAGGGAGGGATCTGTACCTACTCTCTGTGGCAAGCTAGCAGATGACTGAGAAATAAAAACATTAAAATAAGGAGTTTTGTGCTTCTATCGAAGTTAAGCATAAACTAACTTGTTCGTGTTTTGCAGTTTAGCACAAGCTAACACTAGCATGTGGTAAACGCACAGCGTAATGCTGACAAGCCCATTCATAACAATTAGTCGATTTAAGAAATTTGATTCACCTTAATAGAAAATGCTATAAAAATCAGTGTGTTTGGACGTCCCCTGTTTAATCAGAGCTGTAGTAGTTCCTGTCGATAAATAAGGGGTGTTGCGAGGCCTGCAGATGTTGTTAAATCACTGTTTGCTGGCTCAAATAAATAGCATTATGCCCTAATCGAATCATCAAAGATGCTTTACAACCAATTAGCATGTGAAATGAGGATTTAGTCGTATGGTTTCAACTCCCGCCTCGGGCAGCCTGCGACCAGTTTCTTTTTTTTATACAAAAAAAGCTTCTCTCTCTCTCTCTCTCTTGTTCCCTCACTCCTCCTTCCATTCCCTGTTCTATTACCGCCCCACTGATTAGCTCTGACGCAGCACGCTGTCTCTCCAAAGCCTCGAATTAAAACGAGCAAAATGAAGAAGCTCTTCCATTAATTGGACAAGCTGTCACTTAGACTCGGCCGGTAATAAAGATGGCTGTTAGCGAGTTTCCTCCGAGCGCCGAGCTTCACGTTTCTTCAGGAAGGCAGTTTTTGTGTTTGTTTATAGAGTAAATGTGTTTTATGGTGATCAGCAAGATCTTAACAAGTTTCTTCCTGAATCTTTTTTATATATATATTTTATTATATTTCTAATTTCTTTCCCATTTTCTCCACAATTTACACGGACAATTACCCAACCCACTCATTAGGACTCTCCCTATCACTAGTGATGCCCCAACACTAGGAGGGTGAAGACTAACACATGCCTCCTCCGACACATGTGAAGTCAGACTCCACCTCTTTTTGAACTAGTAGCATCACAGCACACTCTGAGGAAAGCGCAACGACTCGGTTCTGATACATCAGCTCACAGACGCAGCCTTGTGCTGATCCACATCACCCTAAGACTGATGAGGGAAAAGAAAGAGCGCCATCTACTGTACTCACCCAGAGAGAGCAAGGCCAACTGTGTTCTTTCGGGGCTCTGGTAGCTGATGGCAAGCTACATAAAAAGGATTCGAATTCGGCAATCTCCCGATAATAGTGGCAGCACTTCCAAGACAACTTCAGTTTCTGAATCAGTTTGTCTGATTTTGCTATGTATAGGTATATGTTTAAGTAAAATGAAGTTTTTTTTTTGTTTTTTATTCTATAAAACAAGGACATTTCTCCCAAATTCCAAACAAAAATATTTTATTTGCAGAAAATAATTAGTGGCTGAAATAACAAAAAAGATGCTGAGCTTTCAGACCTTAAATAATGCAAAGAAAACAAGTTCATATTCATAAAGTTTTAAGAGTTCAGAAATCAATATTTGGAGGTAAAACCCTGGTTTTTATTCACAGTTTTCATGCATCTTGGCATCATGTTCTCCTCCACCAGTCTTACACACTGCTTTTGGATAACTTTGTCACTCTTGAAACTCAATTTTTTTAAGTGGTCTCCTATTTTTTCCAGAGCTGTATGGGTGTAGTGAGTGCAAGTCAAATATCCAATTGTTTAATTGTAAGTTACCAGTCCTTGCCTTTATTAATTACTGCTAATGAATGCAATGGAAAAAAATACAGTGGTTTGGTTCTGGTCTGTGTTCTGTAGGAATTCAGGACTAGTTTCAGGTCTGAGAGACAGAAAAGCCACATTTTTTGCTATGTGGGACAGAACATGAGGTCGTGCGGAGCCGTTCTGCTCCAGATGTGACAGAAATAGCCAGGGCTGTTATGGTCCAGACGAGGTACAAGGTGACCGTTTACCTGCAGTCAGAAACTGAGCAGCAGACAAGCTGTCTTCACTGTGTAGAGGAAAGAAAAAGAGACATAGGAGAGAGAGAGCGAGACTGAAAATGGAGAGAAAAGGATAAAGAGAGAGACGGACAGAAAGAGGGGAAATGAGAAGACAGAGAAGAATATTAGAAAAGCTAGGCGAGGCTCACAGCTGTGAGGAAATGAGAGATGGAGTGACCTCTCCTGATGTGCAGCTGTGCTAAAGCATCTCCGCTCATTAATGCTGGACCTTGCTGGAGCAGGGGCTGGACCTTGCACCTCAATGTCCAAAGCACTTCGACTAGCATTAAAAAAAGGCACGCCAGGCAGCAAGCAGTCCAAAGCTTGAGATTTTTTTTTTTTTTTTTTTTTTTTTTTTTTTGATGATGATGATGATAAAAAAAAGCATATTTTTTGCTGGGTTGTATCTAGGGATGGACCAGAGTATCTGCATTGTAAAACATGGCAAGTTAAATAAACTCAAATGATTTGAAGAAAGGATTGCCTTAAACCATTTAAATTTTAATAACTCAAACAATTTGAGCATATTTTTTTTTTTTTAAATGAGCGTGAATAATGCACATAATCGTTATATAGAATTGAGTAAATCAAGTGACTTGTGCTGACCATGTTCACAGTGTAATTGTTAGTTTATTTAAGTATTTTAGACTCGTGTGCACTGTGTAAACCCTAATAAGTTAAGTCTACTGAAATCATTTTTTAGGTAATTTATTGCCTCAAATTAAAATTAACAAGTTTTTTTTTAAAAATTTTTTTTTTATTAATTTTAATACTGTGTGGAGTTGAACAAACATTCATTCTCAATTATTCATTAACATAAATTACCTACAGAGTGAACAGTATTGAGAGCACAGCCAATAGAGAGTTACTGCAGATCTGAGAATGATGCTTGTTCTTACAGCCTAAAACAACACAGAGGCCAAGTAGTTATTCATTATCTATGAGCTACAAGTTTACCTAAAGTAGCCTGGGGGAGTGACTACACACTAATGGTGAGTTTCAGATGATAAATTATTAGTGCTATGGTTTTATTGCTTAGACCTACAAGAGTGTGCGTCTCTCTCTCTCTCTCTCTCTCTCTCTCTCCATTGTTAATTACAGTATTGCCAAAGCATTCATTAATTAAATGATTAATTAAAGAAAAAAAAGAAAACAAAAACGATTGATCAGTTATAACATATACATAAACAATTCACATATACATAAATAATTGATAAACAATGATAATTAATTATCATTGTAATTGATTTTTTGGACATTTTAGATTATTTTTTAAATTATATAATTTATATGATTATCTCTGTATTAGAATCTGGTGATTCTGGTGTTTTTGGTGTATTTATAACTGAACTCTTTATCTCTCTCTCTCTCTGTCTCTCTCTCTTTCTCTCTGTGGTGGGGATGAGCTGACAACACTAAATCTATGTTTCTCTTTCTTTGCTGCTTCCACCTCAGCACTGTATCTAAGCCCTCTCCATTAAGAAAATTGCGTTTCCGTGCAGAGCGACGCTTTAATAGACTCTCCCGTCCTCTTTATGATGTGGGCCCACTCTTTTATGAGATTGTATTGTAATTCAGCTTGGCCCGGGGGGGTGAGTGCGTCAGCTGCGCCGCGCAGGCCTCGAGCCTCCGAGTAATTAAATGTCAGGTGATGTTACCAAATGAAAAATAAATCAGGAGGAGTAATAAGAAAATGAGAGCACTCTCTCATTACACGGGGAGGGTCCTCTAGGGGGAGCCGGCAGATATAAATTTTCTAAAGCCCGTCGGTTGAAAGTTCACAGAGAAGCGTAATTGCCAAAACTTCCAAGGATGTTATTGAATTGTTCAGATACACCGCGCCTCAGACACAACAGAAACAGCAGACACAACCTTGCAATTTGATGGCAACCTGTAGTTATTACTTAAATTATTTATTTACAGCCAAATCAATGCAGATAATACATTTCAGACACACACACACACACACACACACTTCTGCATGTTTCAGACCGAGTGTGTAGGCAGCCCACTTTAATAGAAAAACCTACCTTATATTTCTCTGTGTCCACTTTATTAGAAACCCTTGCTTTAAACATATTTTTACTGGTCAGATTATTAGAAACACCTACCATGTGCTTTCACTCACTGGCCACTTTATTAGAAACCCTTGCTTTAAACATCTTTTTACTGGTCAGATTATTAGAAACACCTACCATGTGCTTTCACTCACTGGCCACTTTATTAGAAACCCCTACCTATGTGCTTCCGCTCTCTGGCCACTTTATTAGAAACACCTACCATGTGATTTTACTCACTGGCCACTTTATTAGAAACGCCTACCATGTGCTTCCACTCTCTGGCCACTTTATTAGAAACCCTTGCTTTAAACATCTTTTTACTGGTCAGATTATTAGAAACCCCTATCATGTGCTTCCATTCTCTGGCCACTTTATTAGAAACACCTACCATGTGATTTTACTCACTGGCCACTTTATTAGAAACCCCTACCTATGTGCTTCCGCTCTCTGGCCACTTTATTAGAAACACCTACCATGTGCTTTCACTCACTGGCCACTTTATTAGAAACGCCTACCATGTGCTTCCACTCTCTGGCCACTTTATTAGAAACCCTTGCTTTAAACATCTTTTTACTGGTCAGATTATTAGAAACCCCTATCATGTGCTTCCATTCTCTGGCCACTTTATTAGAAACACCTACCATGTGATTTTACTCACTGGCCACTTTATTAGAAACCTTTGCTCTAAATATCTTTTTGTTGGTCAGATTATTAGAAACGCCTACCATGTGCTTCTACTCACTGGCCACTTTATTAGAAACGTCTAATCTTACACTTACACTCCATGGACGGTTTATTAGAAACACCTACTCTTGTGCTTTCACTCTGTGAACTCTGGACATTATTGTCCAGTTTTGTTATAAGAAAACCTCTTTCCTAGCGAACTGTTCGAGTCTGTGCCCCCGCTTTATTCCCCACCCCCCCTTACACACATGTAGCAACACACACACAAACACACACACACACACTTTCCACAAGCACACACACACACACACTGCCATTCTTCATGGAAATGCTCTTACATCTGCTGCTGTTTGTTCAGCTCACATGGAAAAGACGCCTCTGAAATTACCTGCCACTCACCTTCTCTACTCTGTGCGCACGCACACACACACACACACACACACACACACACACACACGTCACTTGATTGCCCCCGTGTGTAATAGTGTTCCTCCAGCGTCTGCAGATGTGTATCACCCTGAAACAGAACCCCATTGAAACGCAGCAGAGCCTCAGAGCTCAGTAAAATAAGCTCATCTATACCGGGGGGATTCCACTGTCTGAGGGTCTCGCACTACAGCACACTGTCCATCACCCCACCCCCCCAACAACACTACCACCCCCTACCACCCTGCCCTGTTTCTCTTTCATTCTCTCAACAACTCGCTCTCTCGCATCCTATCTATCTCTCTCTCGCATCCTCTAAGTCTGTATCTCTCACATCCTCTCTGTCTTTGTCTCTCTCTCTCACATCCTCTCTCTCTCTCTCTTTTGCATCCTCTGGCCTTCTCTCTAGCATCCCCTCTCTCTCACTCTCTCTTTTTCTCTCTTTTACATCCTATCTGTATCTCAATTTCTTTATTGTTCTCTTTTTCTTTCTCACTTTCTCACCCCTTTGCCAAAGCATTGAAAGTTAATAAAGAAAAGTAAAAAAAAATAACAATAAATATAGAAAACATACATGAACATACCTTACATATAAAATGTATTCATATAGATAAACAAATAAATTAAGAAAAAAAGATAAATGAACAAGATATTGTGATTAGACTGTTTAAGCTGATTTCTGTGATAATGTAGAGCTGAGACGTATTTGGCTGATAGTGTTATGGTCTCTGCTTCTTCTCTGAGAATGACTGTGTTTATCTCTGTCTCTCTCTCTTTCTCTCGCTCTCTGTTCTCTATATTTTTCTCTATACTTGGCACCACTTGGTTTGTATAATGTTGTCAGTTTGGTGAGTTACTTTTCCAGGTGTTGTGCCGATTTCTTTCTCCATACCAGTATTTGAGTCCCCGTAGTGTGAGCATAACAGATTACCCTCAGAATCCCCTTTTTCTGATCATACAACAGGGCTAATCTACAGTTAGAGTAGATACAGAAATCACCAGCGGAATCTATGGGTTTTACCCATAATGCTGCTTAACGCACTCTGAATATCTGAACAAATTGAACCAAATTGAAAAGTCTAAAGGTCTAGACCAAACAAGGAAGGTGTGAAAACACCCTCTGGCCTTTTTGTTCTCTTTGTCTTAGTCTGTATCTGTCTGTCTTTCTCTCTCTCTCTGTTGTTCTGGACCTCACAGAGGTTGACTGGTGTCAAGCAGGATTGAAAACATGCCATCGAAGTGAAAAGCCTGTGAAAGGAAGAGGAAGAGGAGTAGGAAGAAGAGGAAGAGCGGATAGAGGAGGAGGAAGAAGAGAGCAGTGCTCTAAAGTGCCAGAGATTGTCCTCTTCCTGCAGTAGCTGCAGTTAAAGCTGCATTTGGTTAAGGGTGTATGCAGTTAGTTTAGAGTAAGGCTGTAATTTAGCTCTTTGTTGTCGTGTTGTTTTGTTTAAGTTTCTCTGTCTGAAAGCCTGGAATCTGCGCAGCCCACGTTCAGGAGGAGATTTGTTGTGTCTGCAACAACAGAATGTAATGGATTTCTCTTTTGTTTCTCCGCAGGTCTGTCAGAAGGGAAGTGAAGAGTGAAGCCCTGTCTTATGTGGACCAATTACCTGTGGCTGAAATCATTCATCAGGTGTGTTTTCAGTTTAAATCCACCACAACGTGTGAATAAAACGTTGTCCATCATTCAGAAACAGATCCTAGAAAAGCCACAGGTTTGAGGTGCAGTGATTTGTGAAAGCTACGGCTGAGGCTGCTGGAAAAGGCAGTAGATGATATACCCTGGTTGATTGAACCTGCTTTTGGGAGTGTAAACCTCAGTGGTGCCGTGACCCGTCCCTCAGTTGGTCTGCTGATGGTCTGCATTAATGATAAAGAATGGGACACTTCCTACCATATCTGGAAAAGTTTGCTGTATCTAGACATTTATATCAATATTGGCAGGCTTTATGTCTCCAGACATGATTGTTGTATGTAAACATTCCTAGCAGTAGGGGTGGGCGATATGGCCCTAAAATAATATCACAATATTTCGTGGTATTTTTGTGATAACGATACTCTTGATGATATAACAAAACACTACTTTTTTTTTTTTTTTTTCAAGAATACACTACTACACAATACTAATAACACACTCCAAATATATTTCCATATTTTCAGTGCTGCAGTAAAACAAATGATACTGGACAGATATATAATCTCTTGTAGATATATAAAGGGAAATAAGAACAGTGTGATTTTTTTTCTTTTGCTAAAAACAGCAAAAAAAAGTCTCACCCTGATGTGATAATTAGGGGTGGGTGATGTGGCACGATATTTTAGGGTTTAATATCGTTCACGATGTTCAAAAATGTTGGCGATATTATCGCGTACGATATGATATGGCACACTACTACCTAGCAGGATTTGTTACTATGCCAAAAAATCTTCAAAATGCCAAATTTACGAAAATAGGGGAAAAAAAATCATAATTTAGCTAATAAATGAGAAAATATTGAGCACAGCAATTATGTTGGTCTGTTTATCATGAAACTTCGTCAGAATGTGAAGAACTCACACATTCACAAATTCACACATATACACACACACACACACACATTGTCAAATATGGCAGATAATGTAAATAATTGCAGCTATTATATTTATATTAGTGATGTCAGTTAAAATACTAAAATATATTTCTATGTTTGGGGGGAGATAAAGCCAACATGCGTTGCTGGAATAAAGGATGTATGATATGCACAATAGGAATAAAAACAGAGGAGCGTGGCTGTGAGCAGTGAACGCTGCACGTACTGCACATTAGTGTGTAAACAGCATGGAGCAGCAGAGACAGCGTTTGTTCATAGCAGTATATTACGTGCTTCTCTGCTAATATATCAGATGAAACTGTGCCTTATCAGCAATTTAGCTTAATTAAAAAGAAGTACAATTGATATCTGGGTCTGATCGAGTCCAGATCATGTTCTCGCCACACCAAAAAAAAAATAATCTGCACATTGGGCGGGGCAGATTGTGGTAAAAGGTTGGGGTCAAACTTAGTGGCGTAATTAATTTAGGTTTAAAACAAAAAACATAACTGATTTTTATTTTATTTTATTTTTTATTTAAATTAATTGTATGCATTAATGCTTTAAGATTGACAGCCCTACTTTAAATAGGAGAACAAATACAGCTAATTCCTCACAGCTAGTACTTAATTGAAATGCTCAGATAGATGGTTCTGCAGGGCGTGATTCATGGAGCTGTGTGGTGTGAAAGCTTCAGAGATTCAGCTGATAGATCCCCATCAAAACCAGCAACTCCACCACCACTACTCTCCCCCAGCCCCCCCAGCAGTTCTTCACAGAGCCGCTGCTGATTGGTCCTCCCTCCCACTGAGCTCAGGACTCTATTACTGACCCCACACCGATGCCATCAAAGCCTTTGATCACCCCCACCATCACCTGAGGAAGAAGAAGAGGGTTAATGGCACATTCTCTCTCTCTCTCTGTCTTCTTTTTGTTTTTTTCCTCCTTCTCTATATATCTTTCTTTCTATTCATCTCCCTCAGCCTCCTGCTCTCTTACCCTCCCATCCATTCCTTCTCATTACAGCAGTGTGTTCAGAAAGCCCTGCACCCGGTGCATCCCGCAGGAGAGAAGCTCGAGATGCTCGAGATGCTCGAGACGAGACACTGCCCTTTCCCTCCCTCTTCTTTTGACTAAGCCGTCACAGCTGTTCACATGTTACAGGAGCGCTTTGAACGGGTTTAAAGTGATAGTCGGTGGGGTCAGATTTGCATGATTCTCTTTATGCTTCTTGTTAGCTTTTCGTAGGTTCTGTGCAACAATAAAGTAGTAAATAAAATAGGAATTTAAAGTATGACCAAAATTTCATTTTAGCTTATCCAGGCCTAATCCAAATTTAGAGGCAGTTTGAGCTCACATAATAACTTGACATGCTTTGAAGCAGTTTGTGTAAAGCTACCGTATTTTTCGCATTATAAGCCACATTATGCGACACTAGTAAGGAAAAGGGGTGCTGCCATAATTCCCTTCTAATTCAGCTGGTCTAGCTGCTGGGTGGGAGGATTTTCTTTAAAAGTCATACGAGTGCTGAATGTTAATCTACACAGATTTTTCTTCTGAAAATGGTTTATTTGGGTGAGTAAAGTGCTTCTGTTTATTTACAGTAAGCTTACATTTCCAGATTTCCACTAAGGGTGGGTGCAGTGGCATTAGCGCTAGTAGCTAACCACTTGCGCTATCGCTAATGCCGCCCGTCAGCACTACACTCAGTGTTCCAGTAAGACAGGGAGATATTAGTTAGCTGTTCGTCCCGCTTGTTTTAACAGGGCAAACACACAGACTACAGTCCTATATACTCACTTCAGAACAAACACGCAAACGAGCTACTGCTTAGCACGGTTGGCGGCTAATGCTAACGCTCCTCCAGCAGTGCTAGCTAGAGTTAGCAGCCTGCTACAGTCCGATATACTCACCTCTAAATGCCGAAAGAGCTAGCGCTTAGCGTATTTGGCGGCTAATGCTTATACTGCTCGGGAAGTAAACTTTACTGCTCCTGAATACCTGACTGGTAAAGTTTAAACATAAGGCGCACTGGAATATAAGATGTACTGATGATTTTTGGGAAAATTAAAGGATTTAAATTGCATCTTATCGTGTGAAAAATACAGTAATTACTGATTAGCTTCTGTTTTTTGTTTGCTACATTACTAACTATGTGTAACTATTACACAAAAGGGAAAAAAAGTACATTTCAGAGTTTAAACTTCTACTTTTCGTTGGCAGATGGAATTTAAAGCATGGCTAAACTATAAGTTTCTCAGTCCCGCGGGGCTTCTCCTTTCAGCCAGTGGTCTGAAGTAACGTTCCAGTTGCTGTATTCGCAGTCTGCTGCCCGCAGAATAAAATGCTGTCATACTGGAGAATTCTGCTCCCCATAGACTCACTGAGGGAGCCATTCTCTGCTAAATTGAATTCTCTCTTTGCACTCGATATAAATTCTAGTGTTGTGTATATACAGCTGAAAGAAAGCCCTTTGTCTGACTCCACAACCCAGAGGTAAGCAGCTGAGGGAGCCGGGATCGCTGTCTAAAGCTTATATTCCTTTTTTCTTTTCTTGCTTTTTTTTTTTTTTAAAGGCACATTATTAGCAGATAATCAAAAGACGGCGCTGAGAAATAGTCTCTGCATCCGTTTTGTGTAGAGATAGCTTGACAAATACAGAGCCTCTCGTCTCAGAAAGGCTCTCTCGCTGTGGGAGACGAGGTTATCCCCCTGCTGAAGACTAATCATACTACTACACCCCCTCTAAGATGTGGGCTTGTTTTGTTTTTTGTTTTATTTTTCCCCTCAACACTCTACTTGATTACTTTCTCGCTCCTTGGGATCACTTTTCTAACCCAAATCCCGTCTCCAGACACCCAGTCATTTGTAACGTCGGCGGCGCTCGGCTCGAAGATAAAGGAAGAAAAAGGAAAGACGTTTGTTTTGCAGACGGCCTTTTTACGCAGGGTACGACTTTTCGCCTACTGTTTTCTCCGGCAAAGCGCAGCTTTCTCTGAATTATTCATCAGAATGTTGGGCTTTTTTCTCTGCTGGCGTTTCGCCTTCAACATGCAGCCGTTTACATCCAGGCAGATTTGTAGACTCGTGAGAGTACTCGAGATCTGAACGTCTCGTAGCTTGACACATTGTAAGCAGCCAAATGTACCAAAAAATGTAGGCTTTTATTCATGGCGAGAGCACTTGAGTATGTACTAGTGCATCTCAAAAAATAAGAATATCATTGAAAAGTTATTTTATTTTAGTTACTTTATCTATTACAGCCAATGAAAACCCCAAAAATCAGGGTCTCAGAAAATTAGAATATTATATAAGACCAATTGGTACTTCTGGCAGTGTGGGCAGTGTGCCAAATCCTGCTGGAAAATGAAATCCGCCTCTCCATAAAAGTTGTCAGAAGAGAGAAGCATTTCTCTTTGGACCAAATGTACATAAAAAAATTAATGTATTAGTTTAATCTCCTTAAAGATTACTCAACACTTGGCTTGGCTGCATTATTTTTCCCCCAGGCTATGTACTAAGATGTTTGGCATGTGCATTCAATATGGACCTCTGCCTCGCTTCGCCTCCAGCCTCGTTATATTACGTAAGCACAGTCTGCAGCGGGAAGAGCTCCCTCTGTTGGTGCACACGGGTGATACAATTTGAGTTCCATATGTTTATCATCAAAGTTAGAGATGGGACCGATCCGATACAATATCGGTATCAGGGCCGATATTGATGTAATTCGATGAATCGGGTATCGGGCGAGTACATGTAAAGTCAGCCGGTATTAGCTATAGCAGCTAATCCACTCTGCTACCTGTCAACATAAAAGTCTCCTGCACAACCAGTGCAAAAAATGCCCTGTATATAATATTTAATGTAGTTAATATTTAACTTTTTTTTTACATTTATTAAAAGTTAAAACATTTTATTTTGAAAGGAAACTATTGTGTATTTGCATATAAAGTGTGTCAAATAAATGACTGGACAATTTATCACTTTCCGTATATTCAGAAAACACCTCCTCTGGTTAATGCTTGAAAATGAAAGCTGGATAAAATGGAATGGATAGAGTGCGGCCAATAAGATTGCAAAAAGCAAACAGATAAAAAATTGTTGGTTTTATGGTTTTAACATCCCATACATCACCAACACCAACCCACTCCTCAGGGGTAATATATTTTCCTCATGATGTACAAATCACCACTTTATACATCAAAATGTTCAATTTAGTCCTAAAACCAAGACCTCCGACTGTATCTACGTGTGGAGTGCTGCTGGTTTGTTTGGTCCAGCTTCAGCGTGCCAGAGAGAATGCTGAATTTTACTTTGAAATGTTTATCTGAACCTTACACCCACTCACACACAGCTGGCACACGTACAGCGTCTTGCACTTTTTCCAGCATCTTATTTGATTTTAAACAGGCATTGTAAAACGTGCCTCTGTGAATTTGAAGAGAAAGTAGTGTAGTAGTGTGTGTGGATGTGTGGAATATTACACACGTGGCATTGCCGATGTGTGTTTAGATTAGGTGGGCGTGTGTTGGGTGTGTATGTTGGTGGGTTTTTGTGTGTTAGTTTGATGTGTGTTGGGTGGATGGTTGTGTGTTGGGTGGATGGTTGTGTGTTGGGTGGATGGTTGTGTGTTGGGTGGGTGTATATGTCGGGTGGGTTTTTGTGTATTGGGTGGGTGTGTATGTTGGTGGGTTTTTGTGTGTTGGTTTGGTGTGTGTGTTGAGTGGATGGTTGTGTGTTGGTGGTTGGTTGGTTGTGTGTTGGGTGGGTGTATATCTCGGGTGGGTGTGTGTTGTGTCAGGGTGTGTTTGTGTGTTGTCTGGGTGAATGGGTGATTGTGTGTGTTTGGTGGATGGTTCTGTGAGTGTATGTTGGGTGAGTGGGTGTGTTTTTGGGTGTGTGTTGGGTTTGTTGAGTGATTGTGTTTGTGTGTTGGGTGTGTGTGTTTGTGGACGTAAACACAAGGTAACCACATGGCCGCCACATGGCTGGGCACGTGCTTGTAAAACAGTGGCAGATATTTCCAGTTTCAGTAGAATTCACGCTTTTAATCCCAGAAAAATGCTCTTATTTACCTTTTAAAATGCTGTTTAAATGCCCAATTAAAGGGCCGATTATAGTTGTTTTGCTGTTGTCCTCGGATTTTGAGTGATCAGCTGACTCTAAAGTTCTGACTCAGCTCTCAGTAGGATGGGTGATTGGGTAGAGTGGGTGGCTTGGACGTGTGTTAAATGGGCGTCTCTTGAGTGGGTGTGTGTTGAGTGGGTGGGTTGGTTGTGTTTTGGGTTAGTGGGTGGTGTGATTTTTAAAAGTTCAGCACAGCAAAAATAAACCTGTTGTGTAAAATACAGTGAACAAGAGGAAAACCTAAACATTTCTGAGATGCGAGTCAAGCTTTGAGTCTATAGTACAAGAGTCTGTGTCAAGTCTTGGCCTTTAGTCTATGTTGAGTTAAGTTTATAGTCCTTATAACTCCAGTCCAAGACTCTTCATTTTCAATCTTAAAGATGCAGCAATGAGTCTTGAATCTCTTTTTATTCAATAGCAAGTTGGAGTCAAGTCTTTACTCCCAGAGATTCAAGTTTTGGTCAAGTCTCCAGTCATAAGGATCTGGAGCTTCAGTCTGACTCTAGAGTTGAGTCTTAAGTCTAGAGATCAAGTCTGAATAAGTTCTTGTGTCTCTGGAACAGCAGTATAATAAATCAAATCTGGAGTCTTAAGTCTTGAGAGATGCTGAGAGATAGCAGAGTTCTCCTTTTTGAACCATCTGGAGTCTGGTGATTGTCTTTGGCCCGTCGCTCTGCTGCTCATGTCCGGTGAAGGCTGGGAGGAAGACGGCTGGAAGCTGTAGGTGGGTTCAGTCAGTAATTATCTCTCGTATGTAATTTCCCTATCCGCAATCTCGCCCAGATCAAAGCCCTGTCTGACAGCAGTGTGCATGGACCTCCAGCGCTGCGTGATGTGGTTTCCATGGTGATGAGAGATCCTCTTCCCATTATAATGGCTGCTGCTGCTGTCTTGAGCTGCTGGAGTGAGCGTGACCGTGATCACCAGGTCTACTCGCAGCTTACCCAAATGTCAGGTGTGCCTGGCAGCGGGTCACAAGTTCAGCTCTGCTCTTCAGCTAATCCCTGGAGGTGAAGTGAGGATTTGAAATCTTCATCTCAGTCGACAGAAAACATTGTTAAAAGCGGTTTAGTTAAAAATCTGATGGGCAGATGCTCTTTTTTGTTTCTTTTTACAAGTTTTATTTAGTTTAATTAAGCAAATTAGTCCAACCACTGACGAGGTCTCACCCTATCACTCACAATGCTCCAGACACCAGGAGGGTGTGGACAAGTGCAGGCCTCCTCCCATACTTTTAAAGTCAGCCAACACTATCCAGGCACCGCTTTTTAATCTGCCATCATTGCAGCATCACAAGGCAGCAAAAACAAACTTCGAGGAGGGTGACGAATCCTGTAATGATAGAAAAATATAACATGCACAGATCAAAATGTACAAAATGGCATGTGCTAATTCTCTTAATAAATCATGGCTGTGGTTGAAGCATTTGTTGATCATTTACTTGCAAGATCGCAATGAACGTCTGACTGTTGATGTCTGTCTAGGTTGTATTCAGTCAGTGGTGCACCTGTGTTTCTATTGCCAAGATATTTCCAGACCACCACTCTCATCAGAAGCCTATGGAAGCTAAGCTAAGCTAAGCATAGACAGTTCTAGCCATAAGACTATATTACGCTACTGATATAAAGATAAAATTATAGTGTAATAAAACAATTATGCCTACAGTTATGAATATAAATGTTTAAAATATATATATATTTAAAGTAATTATAAAAATAATTTAAAAACTGTAACATATTATAATGTTAAGATAAAAGTAAAAATGTTTGAGGTTATGTCCAAATTTTGTTCGACTAATTTTATTGAAGTAATTACTTTCAGACATGTTTACAAAAAAAATCTATCCCAACAAATTAACAAAATTAATGTACAAGTGCAAATTGCAAATGCAATGTAATGCACCCCGTAATTTTCTGACAGAATCTATATTTAATATGGAATCATTGTTCAGCCCTATTTCCTTATGTAGCTTTTTTTTAATCACTGTTTTTTGCACCCAAAAATTATGCAAATATAGCTTATTGGTCAGCCTGTCAACAGGTTGCCTTTACGGCCAGTTCTTTTTTTTTTGCCTCTCAACTCCTCAAACAGAGTCCAGAGACTTTTTCATATTAAATTTTTGTATCTAAAACCATTTTTATACAGCATTCTGCACGTGTCCCCACGTCGACTAACAGCTATGCCCCCCGAAACGTTGCTTTGCTGTTTTGGGATAATGAAGATCTTGCTCTTTAAAGGATGCTGCCGGTCACCTGCAGTCTATACCCGTGCCTTTTAAAGCGTCCTCGCTGTAATGTAATTGGAAAAGTTATGGGGACTTTTCCTTTTTAGAGGTTAAACCCATCTCTGTAGAATATTCGGACCGCATTAGCATATAAATGCACTTCTGGTGATGCATGTTTAATAGAGGACAATTTAAAAGTATAATATCCGTACACAAAGTGATGATGTGGCTGTAAATGGGCAAACACCGGCTGGGGAAAGTGTCTCTTTATTTCTTTCATTATTTATTCATTCATCCGTCCGTCGCTGCATCCCTCCCTGATTTCTTTTCCCTTCATTCTTATGGAATTCTGTTTTTATATTGATATTATGTATTTTATTCCTACTACAGCTTTTGTTGACCCTTATTTGGTTTTCCCTCTATTGTAATTCCTTTCTTTTATGATTTTCACTTCAAATATTTTATTTAAAATAATTTCATTTATTTATTTTAAATTTTGAAATGTATTTACTCTTCATTTTTGTTGTACTATATTTTAATACAACAATTTTACACTTGCTTACACTATCCTAATGCACTAATGTTCCTTTTACAATTTTTAATTCCTTTTTATATTTAGTATCAAATATTTAGATTTATCCCCCCTTTTTCTCTTTATTTTTTATGTTTTTTACCATTTCTATTTATTTACATATATGTAGATTTAAAAATATGTATTTTTTAAACTGTATGTAAGCAATGCAAATGTAAAAAAAAAACATAGAATGTATTTATATTTAACGCAGTATTACATAGCATTTTACCCAATTTTTTTGTTATTGGGATTGTATTTTTTTTTTCTTTTTTTTTTTCTTTTTTTTATCTTTTCTTTCCTTCTTCTCCTCCACCTTCATCTTCCCTTATTTTTTCCTTTTTCTTTTTTTTCCTTTTTCAAATTCCTCCTTTAGCGCCACTCTCTTTTACCTCATGTCTTTAAATTGGTGTTCATCACTCTGTATGATATTTACTAAATCCTGCTCTCTCTTTCTTCTTCATTCTTCTCTTCTGTCGCACCTCAGAAACCCAAGCAGAAGGACTGGCACCCTCCGGACGGCTTTATCCTGGGCCTGTGGACCCTCATCCTGCTGGTGTTCTTCAAAACC
Organism: Astyanax mexicanus; assembly: GCF_023375975.1. NCBI lineage: Eukaryota > Metazoa > Chordata > Actinopteri > Characiformes > Acestrorhamphidae > Astyanax > Astyanax mexicanus. Next base: position 56,054,998 of record NC_064415.1, read on the forward strand.
TACGGCATCAAACACCTCAAACACATCTTCTGAGGGGCTCAGCAGCCGGACCACCTTCCTGGAATGCTCGAGCAGCTCTCTCTCTCTCTGCTTGGTGCTCATAAATTATTATTTCTATTTGCCTGCCTGGTGAAAGTTTCATCGTCAGCGCTCGTTCTTTTCAGAAAGTGACCTAGACTGAAGGCCGGCGCTGAAAAGCGGCACCACTGACTGCTGGCTTTCAGAGCTGCTTTGTTGACCCTGTGCTCACAGGCTGTGATCTGGGCATTTTCTTTTTCTTATTTCTTTTTTCTCCTCCGGTTATTCTACTCTTTTTATATACAGCAGCCAAGGACGAATCCCAATCGCTACGATTAGACTCAAAACTGCAAAACTCTCCTGTTGTCTCTCACAGCACTTTTCGTGGATGTGAAACCAGCATCGCTCTTGTTCAAAACCTAATTTTGAACTGTTCGCTGTGTTTCCACCAACAAAAGTAGGTTCCGGAACAAGAAATGTTCAGTTGAATCGGGAACTCGAGCCTCGAGCGGTTCTGATACATCGGCTCACAGATGCAGACTTGTGGTGATCCACATCACCCTAGAAGCAATGAGGGGGAAAGAGCGCCATCTACCCACACAGAGAGAGCAAGACCAATTGTGCTCTCTCAGGGCTCCAGCAGATGGTGGCAAGCTGCATGACTGGGATTTGAACCAGCAATCTCTCCCAATCATTGGGTGTGCCCCACTGTACCATCTCCCTTTTATCCCTCAGTCCTCAGTTCTAACCAAATCTATTCTTTATCTTTTGTAAATATGGTTCATTCTACTTTAAATCATTTACTCTAATGATTTTTGAATGAATTTTGTATTCAAAGCTACTGAGTTTAACTCTAATGCACTGAATTAAGGTTTATAAGTGTGTTTATTAGGTTTGCTTGAATGTACATTTTACTGTATGCTTGAAGGAATGCGTATGAATCAGTAACACTGCAAAAAAAAATAAAAAATAAAAATAAAAAAGACCAATTGTGCTCTCTCAGGGCTCTGGCAGCTGATGGCAAGCTGCAAATAGTTTTTTTTTTTTTTTTGTATAATGTAACATTATAATAACAATGCATTATTTGTCCACAGTAGATGCACACCTTCAGCTTGTCTTCAGCTAAATATCTAATAATATAATTTAAATAAAACTTAAAGTATCCATTCAAAAAATTCTCATTCACTGAAAATTAATTGGCGTTTTTTGTCCACATATTGCCTTTGTAATGGTTCATGTTCCAACAACAGAATAAATGAATAAATGAATTAAATCACGTTTGTTTGTGAAAAAATTTAATGACCTTAAGGGCGGAGCTAAACTGCTGTAGGCTGATTTTTTTTTTTATTTCTGCATGTATCCATATAGGGCAGACAGTTCAACATGTTTAATATGTTTAATACTTATTTTAATCAGTCCTTTTTATAGGGCCTAAAATTATACATTTAAACTTGTGACACATCTTAATTATTTACAAAATATTTCTAGTCAAAACAGGCATCAATTACCAATAAAAAATAAAAAGAAAAAACTCATATTTAACAGAGAAAAGCCTCAACAACTGAACTTAATATCAGATGTTTGAGTATTTAGTACATCCATTCCTGACCTTTATCACTGCTCTCTTTTAAAGACCCTCACTTTCAGACCACCTCACCTGTTAAACATGGTGGTGGGAGTATTAGGAGTTTTGTAAGAGTGGAAAAAAATCTTCTGCAGATTTTCAGTTCAGAACATGTTCTGCTCCTCACCCCCCTGATCATCTCGAGCACGTTCGTTCAGTGATGTTGAGGTCCGCCGGTAGTTCTGAGAACAGCAGCAGCAGCTTGTACGTTTTCTTTTTCCTCAGTAAGATCTTCTTGATCAGCTCCACATCCTTTCAGACACGCAGCACTGAGTTGTGTGCTCACTGTGGAAGGATGAAACGTTTCATAGATCTGCAGATGTTTTCAGATCTGAAGTGAGAGTGGAGCTAGCTCTGGAAGATAAAAGTGATGTTTATCTGATGGGAGCAGGTGGGGTGATCTACTAGGTGTTACATGAGGTTGGTAAGGTTTCTTTTTCCATGTCTGTTTCTTTGAAATGTCTCCTTCTAAGGATATAATGTATATATTGTATCTAATCTCATCAGAACAAAATCTGTTCATAGTTGGATTACTGCAATTATGTCATTATATATGCAAGTAGTCTTGTAATCTGATTTAAGGAGATCTGAATTTTAGCTCAGAAATTGTATTTCTCAGTACATTAAGGCTCTGAATCGAAGTATTTTCAGATTTCTTAATCTGTGCATAAGTAAAAACAGACCCTGGTACCAGAAATAAGTGAACAGCGTTTAACACACCACCTGCAATAAACATAGGGTTTGAAATAATCTACATTTTACGCCATTTTTTATGTCTTATTCTGTAAATTTATTGGCTGATTGCAAAGCAAAAGTCTTGATTTTTTGATCTGATTACCCAAGTTTTTGTAATCTGTGTTTGATTGATTGGATTACTGACAAACTTTGATTTTCTGGAGTACTGATTTTCTGCATTATAAAGGGCATGTAAAATAGGGCAAGTAGATAGATATATTGCACACATCGAGTGATCTATTTTAAGCGTTTATTTCTTTTATTGTTGATTATTATGAAGCTTACAGCCAATCAAAACCCAAAAATCAGTGTCTCAGAAAATTAGAATATTTAATATAAGACCAGTTGGTACTTTTGGCAGTGTGCCAAGTCCTGCTGGAAAATGAAATCTGCATCTCCATAGAAGTTGTTATGTCTCTCCAAACCATCACTGATCATCAGTAAATTTTACATTTCATTTAAAGTAAATCAAGGGAGCAGAGTCTGGAGGAAGAGTGGAGAGACACACAGTCCAAACTGCTCGAGGTCTAGTGTGAAGTTTCCACCAATCAGTGATGGTTTGGAGAGACATGTCTGTCATCTGCTGGTGTTGATCCACTGTGTTTTATTTAATATCAAGTCTAAAGTCAGTGCAGTTTTGTTCTCCCACAAAATCTTACAGCACTTCATGTTTCCCTCTGTTGATTTTTAACTTTTAGGGAGATGTGGATTTCATTTTCCAGCAGGACTTGGCACACTGCCCACACTGATGCCAAAAGCACCAATTGGTCTTTTTTTGAGATGCATCTGTATAAAACAGTGTTGACCATTGAAGAATGAGCATGTAGAAGCATTTAGCTCTCTGCTTCCATTTGTTCTGCTGGTGTGTAGGACCAGTTGTGCAAATGAAAGATTGACAAATTGAGGGACTTCAGCTGATGAGAGTATCTCATATCTGACTGTTTAAGTCTGTGTACAGGTTTGACAGCTGCGTATAGCGTCTGGAGACCGGGTGCATAAAACCAGCCGCACTGGAATAAGTACAAAACCCCGCACTGCTGTGTCAGCGACTAGAGCTCTATGATGCATTATGAAAGGAGTGTTTTCCTCTTTCTGCCTCCTTCCTCTTTATTCTGTTCCTTTCCCGCTCTAGGTTTGACAGTTTGTGAAAGTGAGCTTTTTCAGGGGCTGTTTTGAATCAAGTTGACAAAGACGAGGCTGGAAGAGCTTTTTGCTCATCTTTCAAGGCTTGAAAACTCACATAAAAGGGTATACCAACAAAGTAATGAAACTGAATGTTAAACAGCTCTGAGAGCTCCTCACTCTGCGGCAGAACCGAGTGACCAAGGACGAAAAAATGCAACTTTCCATTGGGGGCGTCTGAATCAGTTGAGAGCATTTGAACACAGTGCCATTTAAAAAAAATATGTATTTGCACCTTTTTCTTTAGTTTTTGCTTTTTTATTATACTTACATTTTTTCAGATTATCTTAAAAGATAACAAGGAAATGTAAAAAAAAAAAAAAAAAAAGGCTAAAAAATGGGAGGGATATTTTGGGAGAGGAACTGGGTGATGTATGGGTTTAGAGGCAGGGCAGGAGAGAGAGCTGATTGGCTGAGCTGCAGCAGCAGCAGTGTGCCTCTAATAGCGGTGAGACACAGATGATTGGACGTTAGCAGGGGGGCAGTTTTATTGGTATTATTGATTGACTGATTTGCATATTGTGATGATGTGTCTGCAAAAGTACCAAAGTACATGAAAACATCCTTCACGTCTATAGCACAGCTGAACCTGAGGGGGCGCTGCAGAGGCAGAAATTACAATGACCTCAATAAAAGTGTTTTTAATGGTTAGGAAATGTTTATAAAAATTTTAAACAGCGCTGGTATGTTTCATTACTTCAAAAAAAAACATATTACAGATATTTCTAGAAAAAATATGGTTTGGATCAAGGGTCGGACATAGGTTGTTTAAACTATAATGAACGATAATGGAAAAAAATATATAAATAAAATGCTTCTTGGGTTTACCTGCTTTTTAAGATCAACAGTTTTGCAATTGGTTTCAACAACCCTCTGGGCTGGAGAGCTATACTAGTCTGTAGCACTCCATCCCATTACAATTAATTTTCCAAAATAGATTTAATTTTTTTTTTTTTTTGGAAATGGCTTGGAAAATATCTGGCCCACGGCCAAACTTAATTGCCGACCCCTGGTTTAGGGTTTAGTGGCTCTTAAACAATGATTTCTTTTAATAAAGGAAAAAAAACTCAACCCAAAGTCTCTAAAACTGGCATAAAAGGGTCCACCAACAAAGTAATGAAACTGAATGTTAAACAGCTCTGAGAGCTCCTCACTCTGCGGCACAACCGAGTGACTAAAGACAAAAAATACAACTTCGGTTGCTGAGTAACGATAATATATTGTCTATATTAGATTACGTGACACAATGCAGATGCAAGAAGCCCTAAAAAGGTTGGGAAATGAGTTCACCTCTTTGTTTCTCGCAGCTTAGAGAAACTTCACGTCGAGCCATCCGGCTCAGATATTAGATTCACCCTAATTATTCTTATAATGGGACGCCGGCCCCCGGGCTGTGATAACCGCTAATTGCGACGGTTTTGCCATTACCCAAGTCACGGTCTGTAATTTCAGTCATGCAGACTAAATAAAGGCATTTCATTAAGGCTCTAACACCAGAGGATTGCACCACAGTGAGCTTTGTTCTGCGGGACTCGGTGCTCTGAAACCAAAAGAAAGCGTTCAAGGTCCTGCAGGACTGCGATTGTAATTGGAAGATACTTTTGCTTCAGCACTAATTTAAATGGGCCGCCAATGTCTTTTGAGCAAACGATGAAAAAGATTCACTGGAACTCTTTCTTGGCACGAAATGAATGTTCAGTTCAACTCCAACCTTCAGTCCAGGGGACAGCAGATGGAAAAGGCTTGCGCTGGTCACTCAGGCTATAAAGAAAATTGCTGCAAAAATGAGAGAAATGTGTACAACCAGTTCTCTACTGAAAAATGCAGCTGGTAACCGGGTTTTAAATGGTATTTACTGCATGATCTTTGATGGTGGTTAAAAATCTGGCAACAAAATCTGAACTTGTTGGTTATATGGGTGATGATTGATGACCAGCTTAGTAACACAGGTTGTGCTGGTTGACCAACTTCATTATGGTGAACCAGATAAACCAACTTTTGACTATTATTTATTTTTTCAACACTGTCACTGCCAGTTAATCCACATTTTGTTAACCCCTTTTCCCAGTGTTAAAAAAAAATGCAATTTTGATTCATATGCAATTTTGAGGGTCCCTCTGTTCAGCTTAGAATATTTATTTAAAAGCACACTGTACCCTGGTGGTTATTGGCTTATTTGTAAACAGATACTCGGGCCCCAAAAATGGGTCCATTGATTTTCAAAGTTTGGAAAATTGGTAAAGTAACCTCTTATTGATTATATAGTTTAATAATGTTAAAAAAAACTGAAAATAAAAAAAATATATATATATATTTATTTACAATTATTCCAAATGTCCATTCCAACGGCGGTAATCATCCCTGTAAAGCCAAATATTTCATTTTAAAAACAGAGAGGTGTGGTATGTTTTTCATTGAGTCTTTAGGTCCAGTTTTGCTTGTTTAACCAATACATCAGTTCCCACGCTTTGATTTCCCCTGCATTAGGTTCTTGTTCCCATGCTTAATAAGTCGTGGCCATGCCTTAATTATCTCCTTTGAATTCATTAGGTTATCATTCCTATGCCTTAATAAATCATGGCCACGCCTAAATATTTCATTCCTATGCTTTAATAAGTAGTAGCTATGCATTATTATTTTTTTTTTTTAATATGATGTTAAAAGGAGTTAAAAGGCAAGTTAAAAGAGAGAGTGCTAAAAAGGCAGATTTATCCATCATCACTCTGAAAGGAGAATATAAGACAAAGCATGTTTTAAAAGTACTTTTCCACTTGCTCAAAAGAGAGCTCTCTAAATCCCCAAACTTATGGACTTTGACACTTTAACAGTGGTTCATTTGGTACAGTGGTTTGTTTGAAGATGGAAAAAAAAATAATAGAAAAAATGTAGTGGCCAGTATGTGAAGTGTGGTTGGAATAAGAGATGCCAACCTCTGCTTCTGCCCGATACCAGAAAGAGGTCATTGGAGCTTTTTCTCCACTGTATAACTGAATTAGGACTTTAATCGTTTGCTCTGGAACGCGTGCCTGACCCAGCCGGGAATCTCTGTATCCTCCAGCACAAAAGAGCAAACACAGTCTTCCCATAACTCATAAAGGTCCAGAGCTGCAGGGCAGGTAGCACTAGCGGGACACTGTTCATCCATTATACGCAGATTCATCTAATATGAATGACCAGAGCTCCAGCGTTATCTCTGGCCCGGCTCAGGCCGGACGAGCCTGGCGCTCCCCTCCGTCACCATTATCTCAGTAGGCAGGGGAGCCTTGTCTTTCAGACAGAGATTCATGGCTGAAAAATGGCTCTGGCTCCTGCGTTCGATACTGCAGCAGGACAAAGCCCCCCTGCTGTAGCAATCACACTCTCCGTGTCCTCCTCTACCGCTTACTTTCTCTCTCTGCTCTCGCGCCGGTTCTTTTGTTTCAGCAAAGGCATAAAAACGTCACTAGAGTGCTGCACTAAAACTCTTTCATTGTGAGTTCGGACAATATGCAGTGTATACACTGTATCATTACGTTCGTCATCATCATTATCATCATCATAAAAATAAAAATAAAAGTTTTAGATTAGATAGATTAGATAGAAAAAAGCCTTTATTCATCCTTGAGACCATCACAATTAATTCATAAAAAAACATAAAAATGAGACCTTTAACATCCCTCTATATTTGTAACAATGTGTTCATTCAGAGTCACCCAGTGTTTGTGTGAAAACTTAACAACTATATTATTTTGTTTCTAAACTGAAAGCTGAAGCATTTCTGAGAGAAGAATGGCTAAAATATTATGTTTTAATGGTACCAGTGTGCTGAAACCACCATCCCTGCTAATCCTAATAATATATTAATTCTAAAAACTGGGGTGTCGGCTCGCTTTTAGTTGGAGTTCTTTTGTCTACGTCACGCATCTTTACGTACTTAAGTCACATTTAAGCCTCTAAAAGAGGATCCGGCTCAGTTTTACTGAACGCGAGCGGCTGGTGGAACAATGGAGACTTCAGAAGAGATAACTCAGAGCTCAGAACTAGATCATTCACTCATAGTAAAAACAAAGAAACGACGGAGTGAAGTTTCTATCTGAGCGTTCTCCCTCTCTCTCTCTCTCTCTCTCTCTCTTTCTCTCTCTGACTGAACATAACCTGTAATCGGATTCATCCGCTCTGAAAGGAGACCGCATCACACCCGCCCGGTTTAAAATGATTCTTCTGCATGCTCGGTGCAATTACCCATTCTCTCCAGAGAGGGCTCTAAATCCCCAAAATCCCAAAACTTACGGACATCAGCTTTAACCTTTGTACAGTCTTTAATATCCAAACAGGTGACATTTATTTTCCCAGATTAAAACAGATTAAAACTGTTAAAGCTTACTAAAGATGCAGAGATCTTTACATGACGTAGCTTTGATTTCTCGCATCCAGTATGAATTACTGAGCCACATGTTTCCAGGAACATATTCTGCAGCGCAGGGACAGCGTATTGCTTTCTGTTAGAAAGGTGTTGGAGACACATCGTGATCAATAGCCTACGGGAGACCATTTAACCGGCTTGGAATTGGAATCCGAGATGAACCGCATGCGCAGCGAGCTGCCGAGGCCCCTGACCAATGGCGGTGAAGTTCACATAACTCACCTCAAAGCGGACGAGTCCAAAATCGATAAAGCAGTGGCAGGCCAATCCAATAAAATAATGACCCTGTTTTGTAGGACGGAAGTCCTTTCTTACGACCACTCTGTCCCCGTCCTGCCCCTCCTACCGGGAACCTCACGTACGCCTGATCTTAATCTTGGGCTTAAGCTGGACTGACATGCGTCCACATTTACATGACAGCGCCTCGTCTCTTGGAATAAATCACGCCATTAGCGACGGACATATCTTTCGGGGCTGAGTGGTATTAATGTGTCGGGCAGCGTTTGCAGATCTGACAGTGATCTAACGCAGCTGCTCTGGAGCCGGATGGTAATGAGTCAGGAAGCGCTCGGACCGCCTGACTCAGGGTTGCACATGTACGTCAGACAGGTGGGACATGGCCACAGTAAATAATGCATGGCTTTTCTGCCCTGACAGATGGAATTACACATCAGTGCATGCATAATTGCTACATATCTATATTTTTAAGGTAATTTTTAAGGTAAAGCTACAAGCCTTATTGACTAAAACAATGGTTCTCAAACTGTGGGATGGATGGATAGATGAATGGATGGATGGATGGATGGATGGATGGATGGATGGATGGATGGATGGATGGATGGATGGATGAATGGATGGATGGATGGATGGATGGATGGATAGGTGAATGGATGGATGGATGGATGGATGGATGGATGGATGGATGGATAGGTGAATGGATGGATGGATGGATGGATGGATGGATGGATGGATCCACTGGTGGTTCTCGAGGCATCCCAAGGTGGTACACTAACTAGATAACCTCAGAAATTTCCTGTACCTGTAATTTTCCTAACATTACATTAGTTTTTCTTTAGTGTTTTTTACCTGTTAGAACCTGTACACAAGCTACACGCCAGACCTTCACTCTCAAAACTACAGTTTTATAATAATTATCACAATTATCACTTTCATTGGTCCAAGAGACTCACCTGCAACAAAAAAAATGATTTCATTAAAAAGGTTCTTTTTACTTCATTAATTCAGTTTAAAATATGAAACTCATAAGCAAGTATGTATTTTATTGTTGCTGATTTTTGCATACAGCCAATGAAAACTCCCAAATCATTGTCTCAGAAAATTAGATTATTATTTAAAACCTATTGGCATCTGCTGGTGTTGATCCACTGTGTTATATTATATATCATGCTGCCCTCTGCTGACAACTTTTATGGAGATGCGGATTTCATTTTCCAGCAGGACTTGGCACACTGCCCACACTGTACCAAAAGTACCAAATGGTCTTATATAATAATCACATTTTCTGAGACACTGATTTTTTGGTTTTCATTGGCTGTAAGCTACATAATAATCATCAACAATAAAGAAATTAAGGCTTAAAATAGATATTTAATATATGATTTGCAAATTTTGAACACAATTGCTGAACTTTCCAATGATATTGAGATTTTTTGAGCACTAGTGTAGGGTAATACAGGACTTGAGGCCAGGACAAAAGTACAAAGGACATAAGTCTTAATCAAAGAAGAAACAGATCGCAGTGTATTATTGGACATACTTATGTTTTGTGTTGAATAGACATGTTTTATATTCCTTTGAATCATTTTTTAAAGTGTACAAAATTCTTCTTCATTGATGCTTTTGAATGAGAGCACATTCTTTGAACTGATGTAGATCAATTCTCTTTCTGCTTTTTGAGATTCTTTTTGCAGAAAAAACATCCTTGACAACATTAGAAAAGGAACATTATGCAATAAAAATGTACTGGCTCTACCTACGACTGCCTGGGCTGCACCACATTCTGTACAAATCAAAAGTTCAATTTCTGACTAAGATTAACTGATGGATCAAATCCCTGCAATCCTTCCTTCTTATAAAAGTTCTTTTAAAGGTCTAAAAATCTTTGAACTCCCATCTTGCCTATTACAGATATGCTTTATGAAGTCAAAACTGATTCTTCTATAGCCCAGTTCATAAACATTTGAAATACTATTATTTTTTAGGATAAAAAACAGTGATTTTGCCCACTTTTTCGCTTGTTGAGTACAGTTATATGACAACAGTGCCAGCTAGTACTTTAGCAAGCACCTAGTTAATGTATATTATTATACATTATACATTATTATAATGTATATGTTATAAAGCACACTGGATTATAAAGAGCATTTTAAGTGACAATAGTAAGGAACAAGGGTGTCACTATGTTTTCCTTTTAATTCAGCAGAAAACTGTTTATTTGGGTAAGTAAAGCACTTCTGTTTACTTAGAGAAATTTTAAATCACCAATATTTTCAACAGCGCGGTTAGCAGCAGCCCTTGCTGCGGTTAGCGGTCGTTAGCAGCACTTAGCAGCGCTAAGCGCTAGTAAATGCTGCCTGACAATGCTAGACCGAGGAACTGTAAGTGTTCTGGTAAGCAACATGCATATTACAGTTTTATATACTCACCTCTGAACAACGAAAGAGCTATCGCTGTGGTTAGCGGCTAATGCTAATACTGCTCCAGCCTCGATGCTGGAGAAACTTTACTGGAGAAACTCCTGTATAACGTTGTACTTCAGCAGAGTGGCTTCTTATTACCTGACTGATAGAATTCATACATAAGGTGCACTGTCAATTTTTGGGAAAACTAAGGATTTTAATTGCGGAACATGAACATTATTATGAATCGAAGCAAAAATATTTCTGTGTTATAGTATAATTTTAACCCATTATGCTTAAATAGTTAAAAACAGGGTCTCTCAACAAAAGACCTGAGACAATTTAAGCATATTAATTAATTTGGTGTGCTACATAGATTGTTGCTCTACATTTATTTAGATTTTAAATGATTCATTCAATTTCCATATGGGATGCAGAACGTTTTGTGATTGGTTAATTGGGTTGTGGAGTGTAAAAGTTTCTTACGATGTTTAATCTGTCAAGTTTTCTGGATGTTCATGTGTAGAAGCATTTTTATTTAACATTTTTAAACATTGCTGCAACATCATTTGTGTCAATATTTCAATTTGTAGTTTACTTAGAACATTATTTTTTAGCTTTACTTTACTAAGCATTTATATAATGTTCTCTGTTCGTTGGGAAGCTACTTACAATTTCAGAAAAATCCATTATAAAGGCTACGTATTGTTTTTTTATTCCAAATTCCAAGTTGGACTCTTACTCACCCTCCTTTCAATACGCTAAGCTTACAGGGTACGCTCATTTCTTCTCACTGTTCCTCCCCATTTATAATAAGCAACATGAATCCGTGCTGAAATTGGGTTCAGTTCTTCATGTTCCTTCAAGCTAATCTGCTAAAGAGCTGTGTGTGCACCGGTGCCTTGAACTGATTAAATGAGATTAAACACTATGATTTAACTGATCTGATGATAGTGGCTCCATGTTTAGGGCCCTAAAATAGAAAGCTCCTTTTACCCCAATTTAGTGAAGACATGCACAGTTTCTGGTGTGTGAAGTACATTATGAAGTCCTGGGTTTTGAATGAGAATGATGGGCTGAAGATTGACATGTTTCTTCTCTCACATCACTGGAACTGATTTCGGATTTTCAGTGTAGCTGAGCATTTACAATAAACAGAAAGAGAACTGAAAGATAAGATATATTTAATCACAGTAAAGGAAAACACTAAAGGAAAACCAACAAGCTAAAAACCCATAAAAAAGAACTAAGAATTAAGATTTTAATAAAATATTTTAATAAAAGATTAAAAAGGAAAAATAGCAATTAAGATATATCACTTCATAGAGAGAACATATGTGGAAAAAGGACAAATCAGGTCTGAAATCTGGCTAATTATTGCATAGTGTGTGTCTGTATGGCATTGAGGAATTCTTCCTCCCACCTCCTCCCTTGGCGATGCTCATTAGGGGGCTCGTCCGGGATTTCTGGAAGCTGCTTTGGGACAGTATCTGTTGTAATAAGCTCCATACAAATGCAATTGAGTTTAATTGAATCTTATTCAGCTTTAGTTTAGAGGATTGGGAACAGCTCTTGAGTCCTCATTTTTTATTTTAGCAATAAAGAAAAAAGACCCTGATAACGTGAAATGCTCAGTCCATACATTTTAGATAGAATGCCACATTCCAGTGTAATTTACTGGGGCGGTAATGGTGATCGAGGGTGAGATGGGCTGTGTTTTATGTAATAGATTGCCATTCAGCAGGAATACTAGTAGGAATGCACAGTATATTGCACAACATTATTGGATTCATTGGTTGGTGAGCCACTGTAAAAGGCTGCAGTGTGCCACCTTAAGACCTCTTAATAAAAGCAATTGCGAACCAGGTTCATCTGCTTTGGTGCAAGAGACAACAAAGCAGTAAACTGTATTTCTATTAAATACAACTTAACCTTAAGCTGCCTAACCTCAACCACCATAAATGGTGGGCGGTCTTGGGTTCAAGTCCCTATCTGAGTGGACTATTATGTTTTTCCTGTGTCGGTGTGGGTTTCTTCCAGGGACTCTGCTTTCCTCCCACAGTCAAAAAATTGGAGATCAATTGAATATGCTAATTTACCCAGATAAATTCAATACTCTAAATTGATCTGGTGTTTGTGGTAGGTATGATCCACTGTTCTTGGTAAAATGCTATAGTGTCTGATGCAGTCTTCCAAGTGGACGGTTGTTTCCGGTTGAGAGTATGCTATTGGCTACCGATGTGTGGATGAGTGTGGAGTATAAAAGGTTGTGCGTAAAAAAAATGATTGTAAATCGTCCTTGGGCTTCTAGAAAGGCACTGAATAAGTGTAACTTCATTCATTTATGAATCAAACCAAAAATCTTAACCCAAACCTGAAATGATAAAATTCGTGTTTGGGTTGGAGTTGAGTGTAGAGTTACATTCAATAGGGAATCATTTACTTTCACTTTAGACTTCTGTTGCATTTATTGTAATAGGCATGCAGTTGAATGAAAGTTCTAATGAAGCATCTATGAGGCATCTCCAATGGACCATCCAAATAGAGTGTAGGGGTGAGTAACAGAAAAGTAACACAATAGTTACTTTTACTGGTAAATAGTTACTTTTATAGTGGAGTAATTAGTAACTCAGTTACTTTTTTGGAGAAGTAGTAACTAGTAGCTATAACTAATTACTTTTTCAATGTAACATGCCCAACACTGGTGCTGTATCTTCGAGGAGAAACCAGGACATAGGCTGTAACATTAACAGAGCAGGACAGGACTGTAGAAAGACAGCAGGACAGTAGCAGGACTGGTATCTGCTTCTTTGTGCAAGACAGAGCTGGAATAACACACAAATAACAGAGCCCTACAAAATGACCTTCAGCAGGCTACTGATGTGCATGTTTCTCAACAGTCTTGTTTGCATGGTTGGTAATGGTGATCAATGGTAATATGGGCTGTATGTTTAGTAAAATAGTTTTTTTTATTCATGCTAGTGAAATGCATGTTTCTCAACAGCTGTTTGCATGGTTGGTATTGGTGATCAATGGTAATATGGGCTGTATTTTTAGTAAAATAGTTATTTTATACATGCTAGTGAAGTGCATGTTTTTTAACAGTCTTGTTTGCATGGTTGGTAATGGTGATCAATGGTAATATGGGCTGTTTTTTAGTAAAAGAGTTATTTTATACATGCTAGTGAAATTAATGTTTCTTAACAGTTTTTTGCATGGTTGGTATTGGTGATCAATGGTAATATGGACTGTATTTTTAGTAAAAGAGTTTTTTTTATTAATGCTAGTGAAGTGCATGTTTCTCAACAGTCTTCTTTACATGGTTGGTAATGGTGATCAAGGGTAAGATGGGCTGTATTTTTAGTAAAAGAGTTATTTTATATGTGCTAGTGAAATGCATGTTCCTTAACAGTTGTTTGCATGGTTGGTATTGGTGATCAAGGGTAATATGGGCTGTATTTTTTTTGTAAAAGAGTTTTTTTTATTCATGCTAGTGAAATGCATGTTTCTCAACAGTCTTCTTTGCATGGTTGGTAATGGTGATCAATGGTAATATGGACTGTATTTTTAGTAAAAGAGTTTTTTTTATTAATGCTAGTGAAGTGCATGTTTCTCAACAGTCTTCTTTACATGGTTGGTAATGGTGATCAAGGGTAAGATGGGCTGTATTTTTAGTAAAAGAGTTATTTTATACATGCTAGTGAAATGCATGTTCCTCAACAGTTGTTTGCATGGTTGGTAATGGTGATCAGTGGTAATATTATTAATAGTATTTTTGGTAAAATAGTTTTTTTTTTATTAATGCTAGTGAAATGCATGTTCCTTAACAGTTGTTTGCATGGTTGGTATTGGTGATCAAGGGTAATATGGGCTGTATTTTTTTGTAAAAGAGTTTTTTTATTCATGCTAGTGAAATGCATGTTTCTCAACAGTCTTCTTTGCATGGTTGGTAATGGTGATCAAGGGTAATATTGGCTGTATTTTTAGTATTAGACAGTTTAAATGCACAGTATATTGCACAGCATTTCTGAAGACATTGGTTGGTGCGCCACTGTAAAAGGCAGCAGTGTATCACCTCAAGACCTCTTAACAAACACTGAAATGTCCTGTTTGTGCTGCATGAATAGCGTCCGAGCTCAGATGATCCAGCCGATGCTCAGAGTATGAGTGGTCTGATGAATCACTGGCATTCTCATTGTTGAATATTTTTGTTGAAACCTTGCTATTTTTAACCACGTCTCATGGAAACGCGGTCAGTCGCTGATGCGCCTTGTCATATGACAAATCATATCGCATACCAGTGTATGTGGTTCATGCTGTGCAGCTCCACCTCTGTGTTCCTCACATCTCAGGTAATGCTTTGTTCTCCTGCTTTAGAGTTGCCGGGGAGATTTGCACATGGTAACGCTATTAGACGGTTGGGTGACATTTACACCCACGCTCTTTAAAATAAAGGGGCTTCAAAAGGTCTTTGAGGGAGGCCATAAAAGAAACACATTTGGTACCATTAAACATAAAGCACCACGTTTGTTGTGTTTGTTGAGATGTGTGTATAGAGCATATAAAGAACTTTCATCAGGTGAAGATAATTTAGACCTTTAAAAACTTTATTTAAACTAAAACTTCTAATCAAATCAGTTTACATTGAATTGAGTTGAATAAACTAACAAAAATACATAAGAAGTTTTCAATTTAATTTTTTTTTCCATTTTACCCCAGGCTTTTTTTTTTTGCTGTATTAAACATGAGAAACATCAATATTTTATACACATATTTGTTAAATAATATTGAGGTCACACTTTTGGTTGGACTGTCAGTCTGCTTCCTCAGGACACTAAATTTCACAACAAAGACTCCCATTTCCGAGCGTGCTCAATGACTGGACTTCCCTGACTCTTCTAACCACAAGACGCTACAATGTGCATGCTCGCCGAGCTTCTGATTGCTCTGATTGGACTGCCTTGTATAAAACCCCCCTGTTTCCTTTGTTCCCTTGCCAGGTATTAAATCTAGTTTGATAGTTCTGACTACCCCTTTTTGCCTTGCCCTCTGCCAACACTGACATGACAATCCTGTATCACATAGCCAACAAACAGACACCCTTGGCAACACAGAGTAAAGGTAACCTGCTCTTACAGCTTACAACACTGAGCCTGGCAGATGTCCAATGTATAAAATAAAAATGCACACCCAAAAGACGGTAGCATTGGGGGAAAGACAACATACTGACGTTAAGCCAATTTGCAAATATATATGATGGCCAATGGAAAAGATGTTTGTTTTATGAACCAACATTGAAGAAAGAGTCTTGGCGCATGTTAAAATATACTAAAACTTCCCTCTTTTTTAGACTCTAAATGTCAAAAATAGTCCAAAGTCTAAGGCCAAATGACAAACTATTTAGCTATTCAAATGGAGATGCGGATTTCATTTTCCAGCAGGATTTGGCACACTGCCCACACTGCCAAAAGTTACCAATTGGTCTTATATAATATTACAATTTTCTGAGACACTGATTTTTGAGTTTTCATTGGAGGTAAGCCATAATTATCAACAATAAAATAAATAAATGCTTAAAATAGATCACTCTGTGTGTGATACATCTATACATCTATATGAATTACTGAAATAAAGTAACTTTTCAATGTTTTTTTTACTTTTGGAGATGCACCTGTGCTTATCTGCCAATGAATGTGAAGAAAACCTTTTAGTGGTAACTTTAAAATGTTATTCTCAATTTAGCCAAATATGGATTTTCCGTGGCAGTACTTGAAGAATCCACTGAAGCTCGTTTTCAGTAGAGTGGCCCAGACGTCCACCTGCTTCTGCCAAGCGGTTCTCACTCAGGTCTGATTCATCTGTGCACGTTCCACCCATCTTCTACTTCATTAAAATCAGATTAATTAGAAATGAACATGAAGCTCATTTCACTATATGTAATGATGTTTTGGTGAGCTGAGAACATCTGTTTGCTGAAACGTTTGTGTGAGTAATGAAGGCCCAGCAGTTGGCGCATTTGGCGTTTGATTTGTTTGTTTTTTTTAACATAAATCCAAACACTTCATTCTGATGGCGTCTTGTTGTTTATGGGCACAGCGATTTTGTTTTGCCCGATGTGCTGCTGAGCATGTTAACACAACCCCCACGAATACACACAGGGAACTGCACTCAAATTCAGAAAATACTTTTTAATAAAAGAAAAATACCTTAGGTATTTTTCTTTAAGATCCTCATATAATGTAATTAATTTGTGTATTTGAAAGATATATTTTGAATGCACATTTTTCCTGATTTTACATTTTAAATGCAACACATTATGCAAAACTTTTTGTGTGCTTTTGTATTTTAACTTGGGTCTCAAATGTCCCTATAATAAACTCCCCAAACACCAAAAACATCCATCCGTCCATCCATCTGTTTTCTGTGAATCAGCTAAAAGAGTTTGGTGTCAGGAATCAGCATTTGCTTCTATGAGCAGCTTCAATGCTCCTTCCTTATTCTGATGTCACAATAAGGAAACCTGCATAGAACCACCCTGACTCCACCCAACACCTGTCAACCCCAACCAGAGCCCCACCCACTAGATCAGTTGAAAAATTTCCATTTTGGTCATTTTGGTTGTAGAACCTCAGACAGTACACAGTAGTATTATTAACCAGCAGTGAGGGATCTGTACCTACTGTTAATGGAAAGTCAGCAGATGAAGGAGATTTACTTACCAATTAGCAAGCTTTGTGTTTCTATCTAGCAACTTAGCAATTCATGTACTGTTTTAGGGCCCTACTTTAACGATCTATAGCACACTGGTCAATTGCGGATTGCGCAGCTTTATGTAGATAGTGTCTTTGGTATCCTTAGGGTGCAAAAGGTACGCCTTGCACTACTCAAATTGCACAAAGGGCATGTATTTTTTTTTATTAATAACAAGTGTGTTTTGGGTTTAAATGTACAGTATATGAAACAGAAATAAACCAGTTAGAGTGACACCTGCCATTCCCTTTAAGAGGCAGGTGAGCTCTGACTTTGGCGGCATGACAGTAGCTCATTTAAAGGAACAGTAATATTATTTTATTCTTTATTCTGTTTACTGTTGAGATAAAAGTCGAGTTTGTGCCCTGCCAGACTTTAAAGATCGACTGTTGTCAGGGTTTTAATCAGTCAGTGAAGCTCCTGTGTTTTCCACCACCAAAAAATGTATTTATATATAAACAAGCCAGAAATTTACCTGAACACACCTCACTTCCAGTCCATCACACCCATCAGTGTAGATTAATTCCTATTTAGGCGTGAAAATGGACTGTTGACGGGGTGTAAGGTAGCAAAGGGCATCGTGACACACCTTACACAGGGTACAATAGCGCCCCTAGTGTGTTCCTAATACCACAGAACACCCTCAGATGAATTAGGGAGTTGGTTTTAATGTTATGGCCGGTCTGTATATAGTCTTTAAACACATTCTCTTAGAGAATGACTAACAGCATTATTTGTATTCATGACTTCACGCTCACATGCAAATATTTGTTAATATAAAACCTCTGCCCACCATGCAGCACATTAATGTTTAAAATGTTGAATATGAGGAGCTGGAGCTCCAAACCAAACCCGAGTAGAACTGGGATGTCAAGGACACACATTAAGCACACAGTATATTATACATTTATTATTTATTAGCTAGGATTTATGAGTGTGAAATAACACAATGAATAATTGACTAACTATCCTTAATGAGTGTATATATATATATATATATATATATATATATATATATATATATATATATATATATATATATATATATATATATATATATATATCAAGATATTTATTGTTTTTGGGTTGATAAGTAATTTAGCATGTAGCAATTATATAATTATTAACCAGCCAGACATTGACAATGTCAATTATATTGACTTATCGTTGCTGACCTTTCAGCCATAACGCAAATATATTATATCTCCTTATTTATTGAATATTAAACTGAAGTCAGTGTCATTTTGGAGCATTTCTATTAGTCAAAAATAAATTAGAAAAAATAGAAAAAAAAACACAAAATGTGTTACAGATGTACATTAATTAATTTTCATTTTTTTATGATATATAGTCTACACATGCATCTAATGCATCTGTTTTCTACCTCATTAATAACAGATCAGTGACAACGACTCTGGCATATTTTACTGTATGTAATAATGTTTTCTTGAGCTGAGAACATCTGCTAGTTCAGACGCTTCTGTAAGTGATAAAGGCCCAGCAGTTGGCACATGTGGTGTTGTTTTTCACATAAATAAATCTCAGGTTGACAGCATGCTGTTCTTAACAGGAACACATATTTCCATTAGTGAAGCCTAGTGAGTACATGAACACCATGATGTTAGCAGGAAAGCAAATATGGGCTTTTTCAATGCTTTTAATGATTTTTATACTACTTTTAATGTTATGTTTTATGGCTACCAAGACAAAAAAAAAAACAGTATTAAAGGTGACAAATTATACAAAACACACTCCAAGTGTGAAAAAAAAATTTCTGTGAATCAGCTGAAAGAGTTTGATATCAGGAATCTTGTGCTTCTATGGGCTGTTTGGATGTTCCTCCCTTATTGTGGCACTACAATAAAAAAATCTGCACCCTAGCTCCATCCCTCACCTGTCAAACCCACACCAGAGCCCCACCCACTAGATTAGTTGAAAATCAGCAATTTTGGTCATTTTTGTTGAGAACTTCAGACAGCACACAGCATGATTACCCAGCAGACTTCACCTGAGGGAGGGATCTGTACCTACAGTCCGTGATTTTGTTTTTCTATCACAGTTAAGCATGAATTAGCTTGTTCTTGTTTTTTTTGCCATTTAGCACACTAATGCCCAGCATAAACATAGTGTGGCCAGCAAAATCTATCTTTTATTTGCATTCAAGTGACAAAGCTCTCAAAGCCTTTATCTTTATGTGAGAGTAAATTTGTGCAAAGAACTTTATGAACATGTTTTGTAGACCATAGGCCTATTCTACTATTCTAACCTGTGTAAAACGAGGTATGATATGAAATTCACCACAAGTAATCAGAAAATAGAAATTTGAAGAAAAGAAGAAAGATACAAATTAGATCTTTACCCAACATCTGAAACATAGAATACCATATGTCAAACATGGTGGGGGTAGTAGTGTTGACGTGACCACCATAGTGGGAACTCGATTGGCCAACATTTGTTGGGGAAATTTGTGACAATGTTTCAAACAAGGAGCCACCAAGGGGGGCAGTTGCCCCTCCCTGCCCGTTTCATACTGAATGTCAATGAAATCTGATCAAGAAACCCTTTTTCTATAGTGATCCTTGGATTCTAATCAAGATATCCCTTTTAACTTGAACAATCTTTAATGAACTCCAATAGATTATGTTCAAGATACTTTAACTGAATCCATAGGAAGTCACAGAAAGTGATGGGAAGATAAAGAGAAGAATGAATAAATTTGCTCTTATTAGAAAATGCATTTGAAATTCAGTTGCAGTGTTTAATCTGGGCATTCCAAACTTAAAACAATAACAGTTTTAACAACCATGACGTTCTGAAGCCAACACAAATATGGAGCTAAAAACATTGCACTGATTGCACGGTTTCATTAAAACTGTGAATACAATAGAATACCTTCTATACGTCCGTGTTGAATTATTGTCTACTATGTACGATTCGTTCTTAGAAAAGACACAACAGATCCTGAGAAATAGGATAAATAACAGAGAGGCCGACAAACCTCTGCTCCGAACATAATCCAAAGCATAATTAGACATAACAACAAACAGTAATAAATTAATAAGACAGAATAAATAAGACTCAATTTCTATGAGAATGTTCGGTTTCAATTCAGTTATACTAAAAGCAACGTTTTAAACCATATCACAGGTTGTCTAGCAGAGGTAACCTTCTCATGACTCATAACTCTTAACTAAATTTCCTTCATGTTTTTGTTCATATGACATTCATGCCTCTGTTTAGTGCACTTTTGCAGATATCATCCAGGCAGTGATGGTGGTTATTCAGCTTGTTTCCACACGATTCTCAAGGCCAATACTTTAACCCTATCCGGATGGGATTAGTTTCTCAGGGGGACGTTTGGTGTGAAAAATATTTTACACTTTTACTCAGTGATAAAACTCCTGCATCTGGACTGCAAATGAAAAAACAAGAGGACCAGTGTGTTTTTTGTCGTCTTTCTCGGTCACATGACATCGCGGAGTACAGTAGCTCCTCCATTTCCACTCGCTGTTGTGTTTACATGGATTTCCATGGAAACGGAGCACACCCAAAGTGTAATTACGGTGCATGGCAGTGGACAAATAGCTATTTTTTAAATGGGAGGTGGTGAAACTTGGAGATGTGACTCCAGACAGGACTAAAATCACCAGAGGACCACAGAGTTTAGAG
This sequence comes from Astyanax mexicanus, assembly GCF_023375975.1. NCBI lineage: Eukaryota > Metazoa > Chordata > Actinopteri > Characiformes > Acestrorhamphidae > Astyanax > Astyanax mexicanus. The sequence goes on from NC_064415.1 coordinate 56,076,017, forward strand.
AAAAACAGTGGGTACTACTCTGTGATAAAACTCTAGCATCCGGACTGCAATTGAAAAACTGGAGGACCAGTGATTTAGCATTGTGATTCTAGCAACTCTTGGCCAAAACAAATCCAAAACTAATTTTTAATTGTCATTGTCAAAATAAAAGTCCCCCTAAAATGTAAAAAAAAAAAATATGTGTTAAGCCTCTCAATGAAATACTATGAACTACTTTGTGGGAGTCCGTATGGAAACACATCTCTCCATCAGTAGCTCCTCCATTTCCACTCTCTATTGAGTTTTAACGTGGATCTCCATGGAAACAGAGCACGCCCAAAGTGTAATTACGGTGCGCGGCAGTGGACAAATAGCTGTTTTATTAAACATGAGGTGATAAAACTCAGAAATGTCCATCAGGACAGGACTAAAATTACTAGAGGACCACGGAGTTCAAAGAAAAACAGTAGATAATTCAGCCTGTAATTTTCTCAGAAGACGTCTGAGAAAAAAAAAAACATCACCTAAATGGTCGTTCTGGACAGGAATAAAATCACAGAGAAAATGACTCCAAGACCCCCTGAGAAACTAATCCCATCCAGATTTTGGCTTTTGACATATTCTGTCCTGGGCTTTGCTTCTACACAGTCTTCTACACATGCTGGGTATCTGTGGGTATCTGTGTTTGGCCAAACCTGCAGTGGTCCTCAGACAGAACCCTGTGGAACTCCATCAGTTAAGTGTACAGTATACTGTATAAGCATGTAAGGAAGTGCTGACCATAACTGACCTTACTTTAAGGTATCAGTAATTGCTTCTCTTACTGTTTATGTTCTTTAATAGCGCAGAGCGGACAATCACATGCTTTTTTATCTCCTTTTGAGCATGTGATTCTCTGATCATCCCATTTATTCCAATATGAAAAAAAAGTGCCGAAAAGGGAAAGGCGTCCGGCTCAGGGCTGTCCGAGGCACAGCGCGAGAATTGCTTCCCAGGACCTACCAGTTTCTGAGCAGAGCACTTTTCAGCCACTTTAACTTCAGCCAGTGTTCTCCGTGCTCCTTTTAATAAGACGTCCTCTTTAGAGTCACGTTCTCCGTGACTGAGCTGTAGTTCCAGTGGTGTTTTTGGGCAGGGGTGGCGGACTCCAGTCCGGCTGGTAGAAATGGATGTTGTAAGTCCTCGCCCAGTTAGCAAAGACACGTTTCTCAGTGATGAAGCGGTGATGGCTGCCCCGCCTCCCGCGCTCATGGGAGATGTACATGGCACATTCGTCTGGTCCCAGAGGCTCGTAGTAGTGATACGGAACGGAGGGACGTTGCGCTTCCCTGCGGAAAAGAAGAACAGAGTAGGGGTGTGTTTAAAAAAATCGATTCCTCATTTGAATGGTCCGATATAAACATATAATCCCGAATCGATCTTTAGAAATAGCTCCTTTTTTCTCGTATATGCGTACAGTTTTAACTTCTCACGTTTAATCTCGCGAGCATCGCTCTCTGACTGGGGTGATCAGTTAAGATGGAGCACAGGAGTCGGCACTGTTGCTTACAGTTTCTGTAAAAAAAATGTAAAAAGTAATTTTCTTCTGTATTTCCACTCAATGCTGCCCTTGTTTATCAAACTCTTACATTTAACACTGTTTTAAGTTTTTTTTAAGTTTGACTTCTGTTTTTGTGACACACACCACGCAGCGACACCCCAATCCACTGTATCACTCTTAATTATAAAATAAAACTAGGCCAAAATGACAAAAGTACACATAATGTCTGGCTTGACCATATACACGGTTTTGTTCTGTAAAACCACTCCTTGCTGCCCTGCTGAGAACAACAGGTTAAATATTCAGATTTTAAATATTTCAGGTCAGAAAATACTTTCTTTATTTTATATTTTTTATAAAAACAAGTATTTATGTTAAGGGAAATCAAGAAAAAACATTTTATTTTTTAAGTTAATTCAAGAGAAATGGTCTTTTATTTTTATAAAAACTTCTTTTTTCAGGAAATAGTTAGTTACTTAGTTACTATTTTTTTTTACTATTATTTAGTTACTTAGTTACTGATTTTAAAAGTAACTTAGTTACTTTTAAAATCAAGTAATCCATAAAGTAAGTTAACTAAGTTACTTTTTAAAGAAGTAATCAGTATCGGATTACTTTTTCAAAGTAACTATACCATCACTGGCTGTTGTCCGAAGCCTCAGTAATGTTATGTTTCAGCCCACATGTAAACATTTGAGTAAAGTGGCCGTTTCAAACCTGTATAGAGATGTGAAGCACGATGTAGCAATTAACTACATTAAATGACATAAAAAAAAGATGTAACTGTTGTGTTCTATATAAGTCTATATATTTTACACACTAATATTTCAATAATGGAAGTTAAAGTGTTCCTTATATATATAATTTCATATTTAAACTACATTTTTTATGGTAAATTTACCTAAAAGAATCGATTTTAAATCTTGTGAATCAGAATCGAATCAAACTGAGAAATCAGTGATGATACCCGCCCCTAGAACAGAGTATGTTGAGTATAAAAAAGCTAAACAAAGCTAAACAAAGCCAACTTCCCAGATTCTTGAATAAATCTTGAGCCAAATATCCACGTCCGAGGCAATTAACCTTAAGTGGTCCGGGGAATAAGTAGCAATAAGTGGAATAAATTGATTCCGTGTAACACAATAAGGCTTCAGAATGGCCTGGGAGAGAGAGGTCACGCCTCCGCGGGAAATAAGCGTAATAAATCATCTCATTTTCTGCTCCTGGTTGTTGTTGGAGCCGAGCCGGTGCGCAGCAGGGCAGCAATGACACGGGGTGGGTGGTTCAGTTAAATGCTTCAAGCAAACAAAATAGATTTTACTCCTATAAAGTATTCATTATGCAGAAATGATTACATTTGTTGTTGCGCAACTGGACCTACTTGCAGAAGTCTGGAGGCACCATGCCGTAAACATTGATTCGGTCACACAGCTCCAGCGCTATGGTCATGGTGAACCATCCCGTGCTCAACCAGGAGTTAGATATCTTCCTGAGGGACAGAGAAAAAACAGATGTTGGTTGATTGATAAATAATCGAGATGATTGATCAAGATGCGCTCATTAAATTGCATTCAATTGCATCACATCAATCAAATCACACTTTAAAACCATAAGTAGTAAAAAAAAAAGCTGACAAGTTTAAAAGCCAATCAATCCCTTGTTGCAGGAAGCAACTGCAATTGATCTGGTCTAACAAATTCAACCCCAGTTATTCATATCCATCCACAGTCATTTGATTCTACCAGCTGCAGCAGTGCTGCTGGAGTTTTTAAACACTGTGTTCACTCACCACACTATATAAGGCAGCTGAAAAAACATCAAGATCGGTTACATTACATTACATTACATTTGTGAGAGAGAGAACAATTGGCCTGGCTCTCTCTGGGTGGGCAGCAGTTCAAAAAGAGGCGGAGTCTGACTTTACATGTGTCGGAGGAGGCGTGTGCTAGTCTTCACCCTCCTTAAGTGTTGAGGCATCACTAGTGATAGGGATATATAGCTGAGTAACAGCTAAGTAGCAGCTGAGTGGGTGGGACAATTGGCCAGATATATTGGGAGAAACAAAGAAAAAACAAGTAAATAAATAAAATAAAAAAGCACATTTAAAAAAACACAAAAGTTTGAACAAATAAATGAATAAGACTAAACAACAAATAAGATATAAGACAAGTAAATGAAAGTAGTATCAGCAAACAAGATTCAGATTAATCCCGGACATACAGATAAGTCATTAGAACTAGAACTAAAAACACTGAAAGGCCTGAGAGTACTGTTTAAGTCTGGATAATGCCCTAATACAAACAGGAAGACAATTCCACAGTTTTCGAAACTGCAACAGAAAAAGCTCTGTCACCCGTTGACTTCAGATTAGAATCCAGCATCTCCAAGAGCAGCTGATTTGAGGATCTTAGGTCTTTTTGGATTGAATATACGGAGAAATGCTATGTATGCACATATGCTGTGTCTCTGCTACAAAAGAGAATAATGAAATAATTCAGGGGGTGCTAATTCTGGCTAAGTCAGAAGCACAGGCACCCAACTCCCGGCGCCATTTAGGAGCAGTGCCCACCTGACACAATCATTCCTATAACAGAGCGTTATTATCAACTGCTCATCAACTCCGCTGTCCTGCCATCTGATACGGAAGCCCTAATGATTTTCTGACAAATAACATAATAACAGAGGAGAAACAAACACCATTAGGGAAGAACAGCGCGGAGCGTGATTGATTAGGTGCCGCAACTGCTGCTAAATTACCTCCGCCAACACAGAGCTGCCCATCTGGCGGCTGTCACATCCATAATCTCCTGTACATATGTGCCAAGGTGGCGCGCTGTTCGCTGTTCGTTCAGCTTTACCACCTCGTTCGTTCTTTTCTTTAGGGGTCTCCCTTTTCGCCGGGGTTCGGATTGAAGACACTGGTAATTAGCCTCTGGTTCGGCCTGAGGGAGGTTTAATAAAGGTTACTCTGCCTGCTTTGTAAGGGCAGATCATTAGATAGGGAGATGTTGGGCGGTTCACGCGGGAGGATGAGAAGGTCTCGCCGCTGGCTGTACCAGAGCTGACCTATAATATATCAAACCCGCTGAGCTCTCGGTGGAGCGCTGATTGCAGTCCTTTAAATATGCAGCTAAAAAGGGGCGAAAAACAATTGGTAAAAACAATGGAAGATATATGATAGGGCTGTTAATGCATCGTCATCATAATGCCAGGTCACTTAAGGCAATTAAACACAAGAAGTAGATACACAGCGCTGTCTCTGTGTCTGTGTGAGTGACAGGCTGCTGCTGCCTGAGATGCGCGAGTCCAGCACAGTTTTGCACACAGATATTTCCAGTTACAGCTGAATTCACAGCATTACAGCTTTTAATCCCAGGAAATAGTGCTCTTCTTATTTACCTTTAAAAAAGTCATTTAAATGCCTGATTTAAAGGCCGATTACTGTTGTTTCGCTGTTTTCCTCTGGTTTTGAGAGCTCGGCTCTGACTGATCGGTGGATAATGGATAATGGATAATCACTTCATGCGTGATTATGTTTCAGTTCAGGCAACACGTTATTTAACTGATGCAGTGAGTAGCTTCTTATTTGTTAAACAACCATGTGGGAAGACACATTCTTAATGTGGACCATATGTGGTCCTTTTTTAGCTCTGATATCTATGAAATTAATCTACAATATAGAAAATAATACTGTTGAGTGGTGGAGTAATCATTGAGTGATGAGGTCAGATTATAGTCCAGTTTGGGCAAATTTGACCTAAAATAGATTAAAGTTAGCACAAACGACTGTTGAGGATGCTGAGAGCTCTGTCCCTTTTTAGCTGTTAACAAAAATGCAAATAAAGAAAAACAATGACTAAGATGGTATTTCCAAAACTTTGACTGGTACTATACAGGGGTTGGACAATGAAACTGAAATACCTGGTTTTAAACCACAATCATTTATTGTCCTGTTTTTTGGATACAATCCGGGTTAGCACCCGAACATCCCTTTCAGACAGCTTCCTCTTACAGCATCCACAGTTAATCCTGTTGGATGTGGTTGGTCCTTCTTGATGGTATGCTGACATTACCCTGGATACCGTGGCTTGATGCATCTTGATGCATCACAAAGACTTGCTGTCTTGGTCACAGATGCTCCAGCAAGATGTGCACCAACAATTTGTCCTCTTTTGAACTCTGGTATGTCGCCCATAATGTTGTGTGCATTGCAATATTTTAAGCAAAACTGTGTTGAGTGCTCTTACCCTGCTAATTGAACCTTCACACTCTGCTCTTACTGGTGCAATGTGCAATTAATGAAGATTGGCCACCAGGCTGCTCCAATTTAGCCATTAAACCTCACACACTAAAATATTGTCCAACCCCTGTACATAATCTGTGTAAAGTGATGCAATAAAAAAATGAATCTAAGCTAAGGGATGCGACGCTGCGCTTCAGATTTTTACACAACACAAAAAACAACAAATCAAACGCTGGTTTTATCCCGAACTGCCCCTTTAAAAGCGCTCTCTGCTCCGTCTGTGTGATGTGTTTGGGGAGATGAGCAGCGTTTGGGTTTGACACTGATGCTACAGCTGTTCTCAGGGTGTCTTTGGAAGGAAGTGGAAAGCTCAGTGGAACACACGACCAGCGCGCATCACAGAGGCAAAGCCTGTAAGCCTTTTATTTGAGGATAATCGTGCTTGACAGAGTTTAGCGCGACTACAGCACTTTGGAAAATGGGGTGTGTGCTTGCGTCTGGGCGCGTGCATTCATTTGAGCGGGTGAGTTTGTTTGTGTGTGTGTGTGTGTGTGTGTATATGTGTATAATGTACTCTGTGCGGACAGTCATAGCTCCCGTCGTTGTCATCATAGATGATGATTACTGCTGATCAAGTTCCGCACTCTAGAGAAATGAGAGATAATGTTTTAGCCGTTACTTAAATCCTTAGAAATCTGGTTACTGCTTTTGTTTTTTATGCATATCAGAATCACATTACGACATGATTTAAATATTTATTCAGAATGCATTATTAATTATAGTTATATATTTATACTCATTTGTCACAGAAATGGTTGCAGAAATAAGTGTGAGACTGCTGTGCTGTTTAGAAGGAAGAAGAAAGGTGTCATGGTATGTACAGAATGGCAGACACGTGCAGATACTGATAAAATCAAAATGTGTTTATTATAAGAATAAACAGATGTAATCAGAGTCGATACAGAGAAATGGGTGATCACCAGTAAACAGAGCAATGAAGGCAAAACCATACCAGAAACGAGAAACAGTCCAGAGTTCATACACGAGCAATCCAGTATCAGAGGTAATCCAAGAGGCAGTGGTGAAAACACAGTCCAAGTCATACACAAACAATCCAGTATCAGAGGCAAAGGCAATAATCGGCGTTGAGAAAACAAAAGCAAGGTCATACACAAGATAAACTGAGACAATAGATAAAGTAACGCTTTGTAAAGAGGAGAACCTACAATACGCGGCGTGGTAGTCTGTTTGGCGTGCACCTTTATAGTGCCAGTAATCAGTATTCGGGACTTCCTGGAGGAAGCAGGTGAGGTGTCACGTGATCAGGTGAGTGCGTGATGTCAGCGGGTGGTGCATTCTGGGTAGTGTAGTTGTTGACCTGAGAACCTCCGTTAGAGCTTGGTGTGGAAGGGACAGAGGAGCTAACAGCACCAGACGTGACAAAAGGTTACCAGAAATAACAAACAATTCTAACTTTAGACTGATGCTGGCAATATTTTTTCCGAGCAAAACAAACATTAATAATTTGTTATGAATCCCACACATTTTGGCAAGTCGTTTTTTTTAAATGACAAAAAAGAACAAACACTAAGACTTAAAAATCTACGAATAAAGAATGGAATATAGAATTCATGATAAAAAAATTTTACTTTATTATAAACAGCTCAGATTGGTTGTATATACTGTATATATATATACAATATAATATAAAAATGTCAGGAAGTGTTTTTTAATTGCACACATGCTTACAATGGGGGGGGGTGTTTGGGGGGGGGGTTTAGCATTTAAATGGTCTATGGGAAAATATGTAACAGGCAGTATTCAGTAATGAAAAAAGTGTTACAAAAATAACGCATTACTGATTTTAAAAACAACAAAAAAACTGGAAGCACCTGGGGAAGGAAATGAGGGGGCGGGGTAACAAACGAGACAGGTGGGAACTCTAGTGACTGGGTGGAGCTAGGGGAGACAAGACAGAAACAAATCAGAGCCATGTGCTAAAGAGCACATGATTTGGATAAGTAACTTTAATCAGATTAATTACTGGATTGGAAATATTAGTGCATTTGATTACTCATTACTGAAAAAATAGTCAGATTAAGGAAGAAAAAATATCTGTTCCTGCTTTCCAGGGGCAATCCAACCCCACTCCTTAAAAATGGTCCTAAAAACTACTAAAAATAAAAAGGATGTTGGATGAAAACTGTACCATGTATCGTTCCAAAAAGCACAAGCAAGCATAATCATAATTTAGTACAGGTCATACGATCCTGCAAAATTCAGTTTTTCCATGTAGAAAGCTCTAAGAGGAGTGGTTTAAAAAAAAAAATTAAATAGAATAATATTAAGAAGATTACAAAGAACAGTAAAGCACTAACTGTATGGAATTCGTTTCTCAGGGGATTAGTTCTGAGTTAATTTTCTCTTTCATGGTGAGGTTTTATCCTCCATGTATGTGTTTTTCTCAGACGTCCTCTGATAAATAAATTACTGGCTGAATTATTATCTACTGTTATTCTCTGAACTCTGAACTTTTTCGTGGTCCTCCGGTAATTTTAGTCCTGTCCGTCTCCACGTGTTTAATAAAATAGCTATTTGTCCACTTGCACTCACGGATATTACACTTTGGGCGTACTCCGTTTCCACGGAGATACATGTACTGTAAAAACAACAGCGAGTGGAAATGGAGGAGCTACTGAACGCTGCAATGTCATGTGACCGAGAAAGCTAAAAAAAAACGTAAAAACTCACTGGTCCTCTAGTTTTTTAAGAGTTTTATCCCCCTGAGAAACTAATCCCGCTTTTCCAAGTCAACTTATAGAAACACTTTACTAAGGAACGCATTACTGACTCACTGGTTACCAGTGTATAGAAGGAAAAAGACTATTAGAACTCCTGAGGAACTTTCTTTAGCTGCACAGAAGAAGAAACCCACACAGACTCCCATTAATCTCAAGCAGCTCTTGCTGGTTTCTGCTTTTTCCTCCTGGTTAAGCAGAACACACAGCAGATCCTCCAGAGCGAAGGCTGTTTATATTCCTCTCCAGTCTGCTCACAAAGGCACAAATCAGTCTGAGGGCATGGAGAAGAGGGGTAGAAACACACACACAGAGCTAAGTTGCATGAAGTGTCTGTTTGGTGTGTGTCGTGCTGGGCTCATTCTCTCGCTCCCGCTGCCTCAGCCAAACCCGAAGGCAGCGCTCTGCCATCGTCAAGGGCTTTCTTCCTTCCAGCGTCTCGCTCCGCTTCAGCGCCGCAGTCGGAATCGTCACAAACGCTCTCAGTCAAGGCTGGATTGTTGCGCGCCTGTTTTTCCACGCCGAGCCAAATGAAGGCCCTGATATGCAACGAGCCAATCTGTTGTTCGCGGACTCAAAACCGCAGAACGCTTACGAGAGCGCTGCCAATTCAACACGACAAGCGTGATACACACCGAAAACAAAGAGCACTAATCCTGCGGGATTCCGGCTGAATTTTCATCATGTCACGCTTCGATCTGCTTGTTCCTGCGTTAGAGGCAGCGGCCGGAACGTTTGATCGCTGATTTGTTTCATTAAAGCGAAAGTTTGACAAAGAAAAGTCTCATTTCATCAGTTAGCAGGACATGTTCAGTGTGCAAAGTTTCAGAGATTAGCGCTGAGCAAATTGCGAGTTAACCCTTGTGTGGTGTTCGGGTCTGTGGGACCCGTTTTCATATTTTATCAAATGATACTAAAAAATATTTTTTCCAACTCAAACTCATTGGCATTGGCTCATTTTTTTGTGAAAAACATATATCAAAACACATTTTCGATAAACACACACTGTACACCCACCCCCCCCCACACACACACATTTATATTACATACAGTATGTTTGGCCAAGGGCTAATAAACATTGCTTCATTTGTACATTTGAAACTAAACAAATTTTCTACTCATATCTTGAGTTTAATTCATTTTCTTTTACATTTTATTAAAAAACTAATAAAAAAAAAGAGTAGCACTTTTTAAAAGAAATGTAACATAAGAAAGGTAAAGGGTAAATATTAACCATGTAAGCTGTTTATATTGCTTGCAGTTCAGGTGAAGCAAGCATGTGTAAAGCATTTTAATGTAAAATTGCTTAATTTTGCTGAATTAAATACAAGTAACAAAGTAAACGAGTAACAAAAATATGAACACCATACAAGGGTTAAAGTAGTGTAACAAATCAAAAAACTAAATAATTCAAGTACTGAATCACAGTTCTGGCCATTTTTCAGATTAGTACCTTTACTCAGTATAGTGGAGTAAGTGATGAACTCCTGAGTGTAGTGGGGCACTTTAGTTTTTTCCTTGTTTTATAACTAGATTTGGCTAAAAAGTTATGATATAAAAAGTAATATCTGGTTAACATCATCTAGTGAACTCAACATCTAGGTAACATCAGAGTCCTAAATATTTCATATTTTAACATATACACCTTTTAACATTTAGCTAAAATCTAGATTATTTAAAACTTAGCTAACATTAAGCTAACAACATGCAGACGCATTCACATCCACCTAAATGAATATGTAACATCCACCTAACATCAGAGTAGTTATCATTTAGATCAAAAAAACATCTAGACTAGTTAAGACTTCCTAACATTGGCTAGAGTATTTCACATCTAACTAATGTCAGCTAGTGTAGTTAGCATTTAGTTAACACTGAAGTACTTATCATTTAATTAATCACATCTTGACTGGTTAACAGTAGCTAACATGATCTACAGTAACTGATATATATATATTTATCTGCTAATTCTAATATTTAACATCAACTGGAGTATTTGACATCAAGCTAACGTCAGAGTACTTGACATTTAGCTTATATCTATACTATATAAGAACACCTAGCTAACATTAGCTAGAGTTTTTAACATCTTTCTAACATTAGCTAGAGTGCTGAACATCTAGCTAACGTCAGAGTACTTGACATTTAGCTTATATCTATACTATATAAGAACACCTAGCTAACATTAGCTAGAGTTTTTAACATCTTCCTAACATTAGCTAGAGTGCTGAACATCTAGCTAACGTCAGAGTACTTAACATTTAGCTTATATCTATACTATATAAGAACACCTAGCTAACATTAGCTAGAGTTTTTAACATCTTCCTAACATTAGCTAGAGTGCTGAACATCTAGCTAACGTCAGAGTACTTGACATTTAGCTTATATCTATACTATATAAGAACACCTAGCTAACATTAGCTAGAGTTTTTAACATCTTCCCAACATTAGCTAGAGCGCTGAACATCAAGCTAACGTCAGAGTACTTGACATTTAGCTTATATCTATAGTATGTAAGAAAATCTAGCTAACATTAGCAAGAGTTTTTAACATCTTCCCAACATTAGCTAGAGCTCTGAACATCAAGCTAACGTTATAGTAGTTATCATTTAGCTAACATAATCTGGATTAGTTAACATCTACCCAAGATCGGCTACAGTATTTATCATCTAGGTACATTGGAGTAGTTATAATTTAGTTAAGAGTATCTAAAATGTTTAACATCTTGTCAACATCAGCGAGAGTATTTTGCATTTAGCTTACAGAAGCTAGAGCGATTAATATATATGTATTAGCTAACCTTATTAACAATTAGCTAACATGTAGCTAACATTAAATTAGCTCAAAATTAGCTAATGTCCACATTAGTTAACATCTAATTAATCAGCTACAGTAGAAGATTAGCAGCAGCTGAAGAAAATAATTGATCAAATGAATAAAACTAGCTGTAAAAACAGTTTAATTGACAGACAGTCATTGCATTTCTTCGTCCTCATTTTAGTGTTACAGCAAGTTTTCCTTCTAAACCAAGACAAAATCTTCACTGTAGAACAAACCAGTCTGTTTTTCATAAGTTCTTTCATAAGTTCATAAGAAATGTAAAAATGACGTTAAAACAAAAAAGTCAATTGAAGTTTTGTCTGTGCGTGAGACTCGTAGACGCTAATCATGCTTAAACAATCGGGGATGCTCATTCATCCGGGTGAGATGAAGCGTTTTCTTCCTCCTGATTAAAGAACGCTCTCAATCAGAAAACACAGAGCGATGACAGCCTGTTAAATAAGCAAAAGGGCTTGTCAGAGATTCTTCCAGCAACTTTCTGACAGGCCAACTTCGCTCTGATGAAATTCCGAATGTGTCAAGAAAACAAAGATAACACAGCGGCGCATCTAACGCTGACATCTTACAGCGGCGCCTCGGCAAAACAGTATCGGAGAGTTCCTCGTAGCCATCTTCACTCTTTCATCCCGGCATCTGCTCTTTTCTTTCCGCGCACTCCGGAGAATCGCTGCCAGTAAATAACACATAAAACGCTGGGAAAAGGCACGACTGATTACCTTCCAACTTAAACAGTGTGGTGTAACCTCGCGCTGTTAATACCGCGTAATAAGGAGCAGGAGATTTTGAGCAACAGGCTAATTCCAGTTCGTCACTCAGGCTAATTAATCAGCGGCAATATTTGTATTGCTTTTGTAATTAGTCTCCACAGAGTTTGAGAGAAAGCAGTGCATCATTAAATTAGGCTGATTAGCTGATATCCCATGTTGGTTTTGCAATTCCAAATGCCATACTGACTTACACACTCATACACACACTCACACACACACACACTTACACTGTGCCGACAACGCCATATCGCCTTGATGACATACACGCTCACACACTGTAACATCTAACATCTAATTATACGACTACATGATAACATTCAGCACTGAGGAGAAAACAATTTCTATACTAATCCAAATATCAATCCATCTTATTTTATTATCTGCTTCTTCTTGGTCAGGGTCTCGGCACAAGACAAGGCAGGAACACTCCCTAGCCAGTGTGCCAGAAGACTTTTGGGGCATAAGTATAAAAACATGCTGGTTCACAGTTCTTTTGAAACCAAGAGCATTAATATAAAAGTTACAGTGCCCTATTTAAGAGATCTATATTCTGCACCATTCAATTGTGTATCGTGTTGCTGGATTTAGGGGCGTGTCGGTGCGCCTTTAGTATCGTAAAGTCACAAAAAATACGCCTTACGCAGCTCCAAACGTGCAAAAGGCATGAACTAATTCTCTTAATTAATCACAGCTTAATTTGAAATAAACCAATCAGCGCGTCATCATTTGCCATTCACTTTAATAAGAGCCAGGTAGGCTCTGAATTTGAAGTTTGCATCAAGAAATAGGAAATTCAAGTTTGAAACAGCAGAATAAAAACATGTATTGCTGTATATACACAGCATACAGCATATATATAGGCAGAGGAAGAGGGCAGAGAGGGGGGAGGAGCTTGTGTGATAGACATTAAAAACATAAATATAATAATAATAAGTGTCAGTGTCATTTTAGCAGCAGGAGCAAGGAGAAGACGCTAATGCGAGGATTTATTGAAATACAAAAATATAATCAAACAAACACTAAGAGACTGAAACAAAGGAACGACTATATACACATGGACAAACAGGAAACACCTGAGACCACTTAACAAGGGGGAGGAGCTACAAACAGTGAAAGACGTCAAACAAAACACAGGATTAAGAGACAACTGGTGCTTTAATACTGAAACTGAGTCGCTGCGCTTTCCTCCGAGCGTTAGCGCTGTGATGCTACTGGGTAATGCTGCATCATCAGCAGTTCAAAAAGAGGCGGAGTCTGACTTTACATGTATGTATCGGAGGAGGCGTGTGCTAGTCTTTATCCTCCTGGTGTGTGTTGAGGCATCACTAGTGATGGGGGGGATATACAGCTGAGTAGTAGCTAAAAGAGTGGGACAACTGGCCAGATACATTGGGGGGAAAAAAAAAACGGGAGAAAATTAGAAAAAAATAGTTATTTTCTTTAAAACCAGGTTAATCTTGGTCTCCTACGTCCACAAGACCCTTTATTTTTAGAACTCTCCAGCCTCTACATTAGCATAATATAATCTGCCCATCCTAACAAGTTGCTTATTGCAATGCAGCCTCTATATTTCTGGTTATGAAGTCCTGAATAATCCAAAGCAGCCAGAAAGCGCCTCCCTCTCAGACCTAAATAAATAACCCAGCCGCAATAATTCAGCATTATCTTGGCTTGATGCACCAGTAACTTTCAGCTTAATGTCAGAGTCTTAAATCCCTCAGAAATTGATTTCCCTTGTGATAGCCCCAGTGCCTCACTTCAAATAAGCACAAGCTCATAACTTAGAAATGATAATGACCTCAGCATACTTCACTCTAGGGCCCCAATCTACATATTCTCTTCCTCATATTCCCCCCTTTTCTCTTTTCTCAAATAAAACGGGTCAGTGAGCATTAGCGCTACAGTTTGAGTGAGTTGGTGAAATGTAGAAACTAGAAATTTAGAATTGCTTGGGTATTCAGGAGTCTAGATGCAATTTTTGTAACTTCTGACCATGAGATTCTATGACTATTAATGTAGTGCCAATGCTAATACCTGAACTGGGGTTAAATTCAGTCAAAAATTTAAATCTTCTAAATTTAAATGCACACAACATAATGGGTGACATACCAGAGTTCAAAAGAGGACAAATTGTTGGTGCACGTCTTGCTGGAGCATCTGTGACCAAGACAGCAAGTCTTTGTGATGCATCAAGAGCCACGGTATCCAGGGTAATGTCAGCATACCACCAAGAAGGACCAACCACATCCAACAGGATTAACTGTGGACGCTGTAAGAGGAAGCTGTCTGAAAGGGATGTTAGGGTGATAACCCGGATTGTATCCAAAAAACATAAAACCACGGCTGATCAAATCACGCAGAATTCAATGTGCACCTCAACTCTCCTGTTTCCACCAGAACTCTCAGTCACCACAATAAACATGTAGGGTTATGTAGATGTTCTGTAGTCTTACAGTCAAAATATCTAGACCTCCTACCTGTCTTTGCCCGTCTCTCTCTTAAAGAGGTCGTCGAACTGCAGCATCTTCTGCCAGGAGATAATGTAGACCTTGAGCTTGGGCAGCACCTGGTTCATCAGCCGCAGGTTGTTGTAGACCAGTCCCTTCCCGTCTCGCCGCATGTAGTTGCTGGGACCCCAGAATATGAAGACAGTGTCCTGGCTGGAGTTGAGAAGCTCATGACGGCTGCGCAGGACCCGCTGCATGCTGGAGTGAGCGATCACCCGCAGGCTGGTGCGGTGACCCACATCCAGCCCAAAGCCTCGGCCGGTGGGAGCATCGTTCATTCGGATGACGCACTCCGCCTGGTCGATTTCCTGGCCCCGCCCTCCACCTGTCAGGTGACCAGAGCTGGTGACCAGCGCACAACTTCCACAGTGCATCTTCAGAGGCTGTGAAGAGAAAAGACAAAATACATACATTAGTTTAATACAATTCAATTCATGGTTTAATACATCATAAATTCAAGTCATAGCTGAAAGAGCTATGATGTCAAAGAAACCCCTAATTTTACATTATTATATGATGAAATTGTAAAAAAATACTCTTTTATATGGTCACTAAGTATAGTATGGTTCTTTATCTAAGAAACTCTTGGACACAATATATCCAGTGTGTTAGTGTCACACTAAAATCTTTAATACTGGTTATTTTAGTTCTGCTACCTAATTGTTGTATTTTGAATGGCAGTAACAAACACATTTAATAAAGGTAATTTTATGGTCAACTATGATGCAGAATGTTTTTTAGGATGACATATTTCAGGAAAAGTACTAACTAAAAACAATCCTAGAGAAAAAGTATGCCATTTTTCAAAAAAAAAAAAAACAAAAAGTATTACAATGTACACGTCGTATTTCATCAAATTTACAGACTATAGGGCACACCATATTAAGACGCACCATCAATGAACGTCTATTTTCTGTTATATTTCCATACATAAGGTACATCAGATTATGAAGCACATTTTAAACAAAACTGTAAAGAAAAAAACTTTTCTTTCAAAATCAACTAAGCGCTGGATTTTAATCTACACAGATTTCTCTCCTTAAAACAGTTTATTTGGGTCTGTAAAGTGCTTCCATTTATTTACAGTAAGCTTAGATTTCCAGTATTTTAGCACGGTTAGCAGCAGCAGCTCTAGCGGCAGTTAGCCACGGTAACCTATTGCGCTAGCGGTTCTTCCCACGCAGCTTGTTTTAACATGGTAAACATGCAAACTACAGTCCAATATACTCACCTCTGAATGAGGTGAAATAGCTAGCGCTGCGGTTAGCAGCTAATGCTAATGCTGCTGCACCAAGCCTTAATGCTGGAGAAACTTTACTGAAAACTTATAACCCTTATAACGCTGTACTTCAGCAGAGTGGCTTTACTGCTCCTTAATACCTGACTGGTAAAATTCATAATACATAAGATGCACCGGATTATAAAGCGCGCTGATGATTTTTGAGAAAATTAAAGGATTTTAAGTGCCCCTTATTGAGCAAAACATATGGTACACTAGGTCAAACTTAGCAAACTCTGTATTAAGACATGGTTCTCACTCCTGACTGTGCACTGAGACCTCATTTGCACTGAGACCACTTAGTTCACATGGTTACTCCACAAAAAAGGATAACCTCCGCAATCTCTGAGACAAATGCAAGTATATCTGAACTATACATAACTATGGAGCAATGAGTCAAAAACTTTCTGCCTTCTCTTTGTTTGCAGAACAGAAAGCACCTGAGCTAACCTTTTTCAACCCAGCGGGGTCCCTGCCCGCTGAGGCGGCTGCCATTATTAGAACAAGAGCAACGAGTGAAGAAACTACAGCTTTTCCAAATTGTCTAACAACAGTACAGCATCAATATCTCAGGCTCACCTCATCTCGTGAGGGAGGAATATAAACGTACCCAAACAGAAGACAACAATTCAGAGCTTCATTGGCCTATCATTACCATCTAAACCTGAATTGCTGCTAGTGGCAATTCAAAACCTGAAGTGAAAGAAACTCCAGCAAACAGACAGTGATATCCCATTTGTTCAATTGATTTGGGAAAGGACAAAGACTGTCCCGTTGTGAAGCGGCGTCACTGTGATTCACTGTGTCTTCTAAGGTGTTATTTCAAGCAAATTTGAATCTGTTTCAACAAAGGCAGTTTTATAATACTGTTCAATAGCTGAGAGTTCCACTGATGCACTTTATAAAGACGTGGACTAAAGAAGAGACAGTCTTCATATAGAGGGATACAGGGTGTAAAATATACAGCTCTGGAAAAAAATAAGAAATCACTTCAGTTTCTGAATCAGTTTCTCTGATTTTGCTATTTATATGTTTATGTTTGATTAAAATGAACATTGTTGTTTTATTCCATAAACTACAGACAATATTTCTCCCAAATTATTCAAATAATGCAAAGAAAACAAGTTCATATTCATAAAATTTTAAGAGTTCAGAAATCAATATTTGGTGGAATAACCCTGGTGGTTTTTAATCACAGTTTTTTTTTCATGCATCTTGGCATCATGTTTTTCTCCTCCACCAGTCTTACACACTGCTTTTGGATAACTTTATGCTGCTTTACTCCTGGTGCAAAAATTCAAGCAGTTCAGCTTGGTGGTTTGATGGTTTGTGATCATCCAACTTCCTCTTGATTATAATGAATCATTTTTAGGTGGTCTCTTATTTTTATTCCAGAGCTGTATATGTAATACGTAAGATGCTTTGTCTGTTTGCATGGACAATTCTAGCCAGAAGCCACCGATCACCATCATTACCACATTCTGAGCTTTGTACTGTCGGTAGTAATGCCTTCCTTTGGTAATGGAATCCATCATCCATCTGGAAGCCAGTATCGGACCTCGCCCAAAATCCATGAGCACATTCGCCAGTGTTCATCCTCACTCAAGATATAAGATATACCTAAATAATCCCTAAAATGTTTACAGCTGTGGGTTGTATTCACAAGTCATCCCCTGAGGTGATCAATATACTTCACATACTGTTATCCTATAACTTTTTGGGGTAGTTTTAAGCTTTTAAGCTCTGAATTGTTTCCCAAATGTGATTCCTACCAAGGTTCCTCTTAACAGACTCACCTGTCAAAGTCACTGACTAACCAGGCAGCTGCCTTATGGATGAACCACACCATAAAACACACTGCATCATCCAGACAACAGGTTTTTTATTTTCTTGTTTTTAATTCTTTAAGGCTTTCTGTTTCTAAACTCAGACACGGTCCTGGGGCGTCCTTCCGAGACCCTGTTTTCGCAAATCCCTGACACCGAGGGGATTTAACAAGAGACACTGCCCTTTTCCTCACACCTTCACCTTCATACCGAGCACTGTTTCACCGTAAGCCTCTCTCCATTCTTTACGGCTCTCCATGAATTATTCCGAGCCGACGTAAACGCACGATTGGTATTCAGCTGGCGACAAGGGCAGTTCCCTTTCACCCTGCCTAGTAATACAGATAAAGAGGGGAGGAGGGTGTTTTCGGGGATAAAAGCCTGTATCCGGCGCTCAAGGAAGTGTTTCGTTTATTCGTTTATTGCGAAATTTTCTTCTCTTCCCGACCCCCTCCCCCCGTTCCGCTGTTTAAATCAATGATATGCAAAGAGCCCATACAAAGCTGTGTAATTTGTCCTGGATGGCGGCATCTGCTCTGAGAGAAATAATAATAACAAATGGCGCCGGTGCACTCAGTGGCCCGCGGGCGCCGGAGCGACATTTGCATGCGTTCGCCGGTCTTGGCACCCGAGCCTCTGTTTCTCTTGTTAATGGAATCTGCCGGCCCCCACCTCCCCGGGTCACCGGAGGCCCGGATGCTGCTCCACTGACATAATGTTTAATGAAGCCAGGAGTTAATGAGGTCCTGGTGGCCCCACGTGCACTCCCCACGTCTCTTCTGGCACTTCTTTTAACTTTGCAGACAGACACAGCAGAAAAAAGTGCAAGCAGAGGAAGCAGAGCGGCTGAGCTCCGAAGAGCCGTTTTGTCCAGGTGTGCAGAGCATTAGAGGCACTTAAATGAGGACACACTGTAAAAAACTAAACTTACAACTAATATATACAGTGGTTGGACAATGAAACTGAAACACCTAGTTTTAGAGCACAATAATTGATTGTGGTGACGGACAGTTCTGGTGGAAACAGGAGAGTTGAGGTGCACATTGAATTCTGCCGTGATTTGATCAGCCGTGGTTTTGTATATTTTTAATACAATCCGGGTTAGCACCCGAACATCCCTTTCAGACAGCTTCCTCTTACAGCGTCCACAGTTAGTCCTGTTGGATGTGGTTGGTCCTTCTTGGTGGTATGCTGACATTACTTTTTGTCTCAACTAACATCATTAAGCTTCTTGTTAAAAATTGGTCTACGGAGCAATTCAGCAGGGGTTTTCACCTGATGTTGGTCATGCTACCCCCCCTGTGTAGTCATTCCCCACAGCATGCCTTCTCATACTATTAATAGCCTGGCCTAGTCCAGCTGGTAACATTTGCATTATTTTAAATCTTATATTATTGACCATACAGCAGGTATGAAATAAATTCCCCAGTTGCTTTGTTAAATTAACCTAAATATAGTGTTGCACCCACTAGATGATGGATAAATTAATGTACACCTTTTCATTTGCACTTAATGGAACTTAATTTTTTTAGTTGATCCTAAAGGATAATCAGCAAAACTTTCGTAAAACTTAAATCAGGCCAAATAAAAACACAATTTAAATGTTTAAGTTGGTGAGAGTTAATATCTGAAGTTTCAATACATATAAAAAATTAAATATATTAGTTTTCTTCAAAACTTTTGAGTTTGAGTTGGCCTCCAAACTCGAAAAATCTAGTGCAGTAAGTTGCCTTGAATTTTTTTTTTAAAGAGTTTTCTCAACTTTTTTGTTTTTTACAGTGCACCAATCAAAGGACACGGTCGTTCATCGCCTTCCACGTTTGCGCCGGCCACGGACGGAACAGCTCAGGGATATGCTTTAACAGCACGACAGCATTTCCACATTTCCAGCGTCTCGACGGGAGACAGCAAACAGCAAATCAGCCCAGTCTGTGTTCACCTCTTCCTCCCAGCGGAGTCAGAGCCACCGGCGCAAGGGCTCGTCCTTCACGCACTGAGAAACACGCTGCTGCAGAGACGAGTGGAGATGCTGGCAGCGAGCTTGAGAAAACATCATCTCTGGCCTAACAAACAGATTAACCTTGGGGAAAGGGCACAAGAGCAGCGGGGGCTAACCACGGGGCGGGTGAGCTGGGGGCTCCCAGTGCGTTGGGGGGGGGGGGGGGGGGGTGTAACCTTATCAAACAACATATCAGCTCAACCCTGCTTAGGGCTTGACCTAAAATGAGACGAGCATTCGAGTCTGTATGAGGTCTACCATTCGCTGTTCTACACTCTGGAGTTGAATCGAGAAGGAAGATCCAGAAGAAGTTTACCAGGAACAATAAGAGCCCTATCTTGCTCATTGCTATCTTACACCCCGCCAACAGTCTATTTTAACGCCTTCCTCCTCCTGCATCGTTTAAATAGTGACGGAGCTTAAAAATATATCTACATCAATAGACGTGGTGGTCTGAAAATTAGGTGTGATTTGATATCTATCTTGCATCTGTCTTGGCAACAGAAACCACAGGTGCTCCAACTACAGAAAACTGAAAACTACAGTCAAATGTTTATTGCTATCTTGGCGACGTAGAGACATATGGACACACAGCAGTGCATAAACCCAACTTTTACATCAACATTAAAAACAGAATACTAAATAAAATACTATTGCTGTTCTCGTAAATGAGCTGCTTAAACACATTTACAGCATAAACGAGCAGGTAAGTTTCTTCTGCTGGGAATTGCCTGAAGTGCTGCACCATTAAAATACCAATCCACCAAAGTCAGAGCACACCTGTCTTTGAATAGGAATGGCAAGTGACGCACTGATTGGTGGTTTATTTCAGGTTACGCCCAAAATTAACCACAGCCATGATTAAGAGATAATTAAGAGAATTAGTACATGTCTTTTATGCGTTTCAAGCCAAGCAAGGTGTGCTTTTCCTGTCGTTACGATGGTGATCCACTTGGTGACCTGCAGGATCCTCATCCCAAATGCATTTATTGCAGTTTATCATGTCTAAATAAAATGTTAGCAATATAGCAATGGCATGGCACAAGGCAACATTTAAGGCAAGGTTTTGGTACACATCTGATGACACATTTTTCATGGTTGTTCGTGGTTCATCTCTGGCAAAGGCAGATTTCTAACAATACAGAGAAGATGTGAAGATTGCAAAACGAATTCCTAAAAAAAACTCCAATAGAACTGACTAATTTGAGACTAATCTGATTCTAAAGCTTTAAAAAGACAATTATGAATGTCGATACTAATATCACGAAGCATTCTGTGATGGTTTGAGGCCATAAAAACGCAATCATTTGAAATTTCCCCTCGCATGTATAATTACGCTGAATAATTCTCGCTACTGAATAGAGTGAAAAGTTGAATAAACACAAAAGCAGCATTTGGCTCGTACCCTTCATTGCTAGTCCTCGTTCTGGGGGAGGAAATGAGCATAAGAAAGGCCTCACAGTAGAGTAATCCAGAAGGGTTCGCCCATAGTCTACCAGTCGTTTACACTTCTTAATTATTCTGGCACATTATTACGAGAACGTCCTGTAACACATGCTATGAAACACAAAGAGCTCGCAGGCAGCTATGCTCGGATGTAAATGCTCGGAGGCGTCGCTGAGAAGAGCAGAGAATAAAGAGGCAAATATCGTTTTAAAATGTGCTATTGAGGGCAAATCAAATTGCATTTTCATTATGGGAGGAGAGGGGCTCGGGGGCACAGTCGATTAAGAGCCCTGCTGGGAGATCACACTCAGTGTGTATCTCTCTCTCTCTCTCTCTCTTTTACTCTCTCTATCTCTCTATCCGCACACACCAGCCTACTGATCAGAGATGCCTGTAGCGGAGAGATACAGCAAGCTAATGAAGGTGAACCGATCGGGCGTGCCAACCTTACCAAAAACCGAGCGCCAATTAGCCAAATCCCTTCGGCCTCCCATCATCCCTCTCTGATGGCAGCCGGAGCACGTTCTTACCGTAAGCTCTTAATTAGACAAAAACCTTCTTTTATCAACCGTGTCTTGCCCGAGATCTTTCCAAAAATAAAAAGAAGCTGGGCCCAATTATCCCGGACCGGAAAGCACGGGTGAGTGACCTGCAGTAGCTTGATTAAAAGAAGTCCACTTGTGTAGGTCAAGTAAGCAGTGGGCTCCTATTCAAACAGAGATTTGTGGACCACCAAAAGGAGTTCAGGGGTTTATGCAGAGGGAATTGAAAAGGAAGGGCCTTGAAACTTAAATGAAAGCAAGACTGGCTTGTGTATGGAAGGCCATGGAAGTGATGGGCTACATTCAAACGGAAACTGGGAGACCACTGAGAAGTAGGGTTTGATCTGGGTCTAAGTTTATGCAGAAGGAAATAGAAAAAGAAGAGTGATTGAAGTTTAAGAAAAAGAATTTGAAAGGTTTGTGTAAATCAGGTGAGCGCTGGCTTGCTTCGGATCACTGAGAATGAGGGATAGAAATGGGATCTGAGCTTACAGTATATGAAGGGAAACTGGGGAGAATGTGGCTTGAAGATTAAGAGAAGGAAAGGCTGGTTGGTGTAAAAGTTAGGTGAGGGCTGGCATTGCAAAGGGGAATGCTGGAAAGGGGTCTGAATTGATGCCAAGGGAAGTGGAGAAGAAAAAGCTTTAAGTTCTAAAGAAAGCCAAGCAAGTTGGTGTAAGTTAGGTGAGTGCTGGCTTGTATTTAAACAAAGGAAAGTTGGAAGTTGGAAAAAAATGGAAAAGCGTCTACACTAGGTTTACAACAAGGGAATTGTAGAGGAAGAAGCTTGTAGTTCTAAAGAAAGTAAGAAAATCCTCATGTTGATCAGGTGGGCTAGGCTGCATTCAAATGGAGACTCAACGGCAATCAAGAAGGATGTTTGGATTTTATAAACCAAGCAATGGGTTGCATTGATACAGATACTTGTGAGCCATCAAAAACGAAAGCCAGAAGGGGGGTTATGCAGAAGATGGAGCTTGAAGCTCAAGTGTAAGAGAAGCAATGGATCACAGATAATGTGGGAAGGAAATTGGATGTGAGCTTGAACAATGGAAATTGGAGAGGATTGGGCTTAAAATTAAGAGAAATAAATATTATCTTGAGTAGATCAGATGAGTACTGGCTTGCATTCAGATAAAGAATCATAGTCCACCAAGACGGAAGGTTGAAAATTGGGTCTGAATTTGTGCAGTAGAAAAGTAGGATGTGGCTTAAACTTTTAAAGAAAGTAAGACGGGTACATGTAGGTCAGAAAAGCAATGGGTTGCATTCAGATGGAGATTCACAGACCACCTAGAAGGAGGTTTGGAAATGGAGACTTAGAAGAAAAGACTGGTGCATTGGTCAAGTGACTGTTGGGTTGCATTCTTATATACAGACTGGAAGACCACCAAAAGAGCAGTTGGAATGGGGTTAAATTTTAAGCAAAGGTAAATAAAAAGGACTTGGGGCTTGAAACCTAGGTCATCTGAGCGCTGGGTTGCATTCAAATGAAGACTCGTAGACCACCATGAAGGGTGGTTGAAGAGGTTGGGGCTTGAAGTGAGTATCGAGAAATGGGTTGCATTCAAATTGAGACTAATGGACCACCAATGAAAATGGTTGGAAACTTTAAGAGTAGAAAGACTGGCTTATATAGTTCATGTAAGTGATGGTTTGCAATTAAAAAGCGAGTCGTAGACCACCAGGAAGGAGGGTTGAAAGAGTTCTAAGATTACCCAGTGGGAACTGAGTAAGATGGGACTTAAAGATTCAAAGAAGGAAAGATTGTTTTAAATAGGTCATGTGAGTGCTGAGTTGCATTTAAATAGAGACTCTTCGTAGGCCACCAAGAAGCAGGGTTGGAAATGGGGACTGAGTTTACGCAGAGGGTACTGAAGAGGATGGGGCTTGAGCAATCAGAGAAAGACTGGTTTGTGTAGGTCAGGTGAGCGCTGGGTTGCATTTGAATAAAGACTTGTGGACCACTGAGAATTCATGCTGGATCTAGGTCTGAGTTTCTGCAGAGGGAATTGGAAAAAGAAAGGGATTCTTCACACAGAAAGAGGTTAAGGTCAGTTCCTCTTGACTGCGAACTAAAAATGAGCAAAGGAGCAGACTTTGATTTCAATTTGTCTGGCAAGAAAGATGTTCAGAGAAGCTTCAGAGCAGGAAAGGCTGGTTTGCGTAGGTCAAGTAGTAAACGATGAGTTGGATTCAAATGAAATACGTATGAATCTAGGTTTAAGAAGAATGTCTTCTAGGTCAAAAAAGCATTGGGTTGCATTCAAATACAGTGCAAAAAATCAAGTAGGGCTGCAACTAATGATTATTGTGGTAGTCAACTAATCTGGCGATTATTTTTCCGATTAGTCGGCGATTAATTTGTGATGCCCTCCAACTCTGCTTGCTGTGGTTATGGCTTCTATTTCTAGCTTTCTCTATCGCTTCAAAAAGATAGAAACAGCTGAATATAGGGTTTTAATAACCTGCAAATGTCTAAAATATTGCCCTTGGAAAATGCGTGATATTCAGATATTTAGAAAAAATATGTAAACTGTTGTGTTCAGTCATTGAACATTTTGGAGACGTAGGCCTAGCTACAAATTAGTGATTAGTCGACAATTAACAGTTGGGGTTGACAAATTTTTATAATCGACAATGTCGATTATATCAACTAATCGATGCAGACCTAGTTTCAAGAATTAAGAATACCTTGATTTCTGACTTTTTGGGCTAATTTTGAGTTCAAATGGCTCCAAAGATTGATTTAAATAAGTAAAATAATCTACAACTTAACTACAACTTGAGATTTATTGCCTTAAAATTAGACAATTTCACTTGCTAAGGTTGAGTTTTTTTTGCAGTGTAAAAACACGTGGACCAATAAGAAGTAGAGTTGGAAATTGGTAGTAGGAATGGCTTTTGGTTTTGTGTAGGTCAATTGAGCGATGTTTTTTTTTTAATCAAAATGGGTCACCAAAAAAAGAGGATAATAATGGTTTCTGTGTTTACTCTTTTTTTAGGCAACTAAAGAAACCAGAAATGAAAGAATCAGGAAGAAGAAGTAGGGCTGGTTTGTGTAGGTCAGGAGAGTTCTGGGTTGCATCTGAATAAAGACCTGTGGACCACTGAGAATTCATGCTGAGGCAACTGGAAAAGAAAGGGCTTAAAGCTCGAAAAGGTAAAAGTCTCCCTCAAGTGATTCTTCACACAGAAAGAGGTTAGGGTCACTTCCTCCTGACTGTGAACTAAAATGAGCAAAAGGAGCCGAATTTGATTTCAATTTGTCTGGCAGGTCTAACGCTCACCTCGTCTCCCTCCTGCTCAGGAGCTGCATCAAACACGACGCGCTGCAGCAGCATGTCTCATGAGAACAGCAGTCCTATCCAAGAGTGCTGCAGTGCTGAACAACACACTAACACTATCCAATTACACATCAGACCATCTGCAGCAGGTCCAGCTTTAACCCTTTAACACCAGTGGAAAAAATCTTAACCATGTATCATAACCATATTTCTCATACACTGTTCTTGAAAACCTCTGGAATATAATCAAGAGGAAGATGGATGATCACAAACCATCAAACCACCAAACTGAACTGCTTGAATTTTTTCACCAGGAGTAAAGCAGCATAAAGTTATCCAAAAGCAGTGTGTAAGACTGGTGGAGGGAGGAAAAAAGAGCCAACGAACTCTGGACAAACGGCAGGTTTAAGTTCATTTTATGCGCTATCTGCATACATGTAATTAAATAAACCATTCATATTATGTTAAATGTCACATTTCTTGAACTTCAGTTCATTACAGTTTGTTTCTGAACCTCTGAACTAAACCTAAGTGTGGAACATGTGTATAATATCTTACATATTTAATTCCATTCTGATAAAATATACTATAATATATTATAGAAGATTTAGATTTTCTTTATTTCAATGCACTTTATTTGAGGTCTAATTTGCTAATTTATGGCTCTATATATACCTGGACATGCATGTCTCCAATTTCCAGCGAGATACTGCCACTCTGTTTTATTATTAAGTGTTATTTACCCTGTGTTTTGTATTCACTAGATTTTTGACTCTTTGTCTGTTTTGTGGACTCTGATTTTGCAGTGCAATTTTCTATTAAACATTTTCTGCATTTGCATCCAACTACCTGGTCCAAATATTACAATAGCACTGCTGAAATACAGTAAATTCATAATAAAAAATGCACTACTGAGGTAAATGCTGAAGTATTATGCTTTGTTCGAAAAAAAAAATAAAATTGTAGTTTTTGTAGTTTTGTATTTGCTTCATATTTTTAAAAGGTACACAAAAATACACTCAAGCTGTTTCAATTATTTGATGGAGAAAAAATAGCTAAATTAATAAAAACCTGTTAAAAAATGTTCGGTATTAGGTGTTTGGCCTTTATACACATGAGGCAAAAAAATTAATTTCAGTGCATTCCTACATGTAGCCGATCTCTTCAGGGACACTGAGAATAATACACTCACACCACAATTTCACTTAAAAAAAATCTAATATTTTTACAATTCTAACCCCATGCCCTCATTACACAGAAAAACAGACAGAGACTAAATCAGTGTCTCCAACCCTCCATCTCCCACACCCTCCTGAAAAACAACCCAACCCAAATCTAATCACCACGCCGCATCCAGCCAGCCGAGACATTCTGAGGGCAGTAATGATTTGGATCAGGTGGGTGGATTAGGGCTGGATCTGCAGTCTGCTGGAGACAACTGGAGTAAATAAATGAGAATCAAACCAACAGACAGCAAACATGAAGAAATATAAGAAACACTAGAGTATACAAGCCTGTATATTTAAGCATTTATGCAACAGACAGCAAAAATACAGGGTCAGCCCAAGGCATGCTTAAATTACGGGGTCGCTTATGCCCACCACGCCACAAGGGGGCCCCCCAAGAGCACCATGATCTCATGATTTTAATTTTTAATTTGTTAAAGGTATAGTTAGAAGTGATTTTAAATTATTTACCCTATTTCTAACACTATGAGGCTAACACTATAAAGCGCACTATCAATAAATGTCTATTTTCTGGGGGCTAGACCGCTAAGCTAAGGTAAGCTAAGCTAAATTAAGTAAACAAAACTGTAATTTTCTTAAAGTCAAACCAGCTCTGAATGTTAATCTACACAGATTTCTCTCCTGAAAGCTGTTCATTTAGGTGATAAAGTGCTTTCGTTTATTTACAGTAAGCTTAGATTTCCAGATTTCCACTAAGGCTGGAGCATTAGCATTAGCGGCTAACCGCTAATGCCTTCTAACTGCCACATTATAGTGCAAAAAAATACAGTAAATAAAATTTGTACTATTATTTTTTTCCTCCATTGAATAAAATGCCGTGTTTTGTTGTTAGCCTAGTGTCCTGATATTCTCAAAATACATCTCAGATTAGACTAGTTAGTTACAGGATAAGTTACTAGTTGTCTGCTGATGTTACTTTATAATAGTTAAATTAATACGCCACACATATACACCACTCCGTATTTAAATATGAACATTAATTAGAACATTTTTTCATTAGTTAGATGTAAGCTAATTATAAATAATAAAATCCCCATAATAAAGGCTAATAAAGGCTAGGGATGTCCCTGCTAAAATATTATACCACAGTTAGTTCCAAACTCAGAATGTGATTGGCTAAGAGCCATTCTATTGGTGCAAACTTCTCTTGAAGTGTCAATCAACTTAGTCAGTCTATAACCTAGCAATTTAACCAGCCAAGTTTAGAGTGGCTGTTTATGTGACTACACTCTCAACAATAAAGCTGATGCAAAATGTTCTTTGTGCAATGCCACAGAAGTTGCATTTTTGGCTCTATATAAATAACTATTTCTGAAAAGCAAAACTCCCACCACCAGCACTTTACAACTTAAAATATCTGATACAGAATCATGTTGATGCTCCAGTGATTATAATAGACAGACTGATGCTGTGTGCTGTGTACATTTTTCAGTAGGACTCTGCTCTATTGGTTCTGTGTTGTACCAGTGAGTTCACTAAAAATCCGACTGACCAATCAGAACTCAGAACAGGTTGCAGACCAAACAAATAAGCATCAAAATTACAGCAAAACAGAAAAAAAAATTACATAACAAACAATAAGCTCACTTTAAAAATGTAGAGGTTATTAAGGGGAAATTAAAGAAATTAATTTGCTAATAAACACTTGTGTAGAAAAAGGAAAGTAAAGAGAGCAGGCAGATAGCAGACAGGAAGCAGAGAAAAAGTAGAAGGGAAAAATATGAGAGCTGTGGAGTTTTTATCTCTGTTTACAGAACACAGAAGGCTAAAATTGTGTCTGCATTTGTGTGAAGTTTTCATCGTGTTAAAAATCAAATGATTTGTGTTAAGGGCTTTTTCCACAAGTTTCACAGATGTTTTTTTTCAAGTGGAAATCAAAACATACTTGGTTGGAAGGCCTTTTTTTAGTCATAGTAAGTGTAAAATCCTGTAATATTACTCTATTGCTTTATAAAGAATAAAATAAAAATGGCCTTTCCTTTAAATGAGCTAGTGGTGTATCTTCACAGTGTGAACTTGCAGTACAGTATCTGTCTCTGCTGAGACTCAAAAAAGCACTGTGCTGTTAAGATAAGAAAGTGCCAAAGTCAGAGCTCACCTGGCTCTTAAAGGGAATGAATATTGGCACACTGATTGGTTTATTTCACATTACCCCCACAATAAACCACACCCATGATTAATTAAGAGAATTAGTTCATGCCTTTTGCGCTTTTCAAACTGTGCAAAGTGTATTTTTGCACCCTCACAATATCAAACACACATTGATCCACTGTTGAACGGTGAGCTATAGATCACAAAAATAGGGTCCTGAGCTGTTTTTCTTAAAACGTTCTTTTCAATCAGTTTTAGCATCTGAAAATATATAATCTAGAACTGAGGTTTAATCAAAATAACATATTTGAGCTCATGCTGTACCATCGGATAATGCCTTGCATCACAACAGCAGAAGAATCCGACTGTATTATTATGTAAAAACAGAGCAAAAAGGCATTTGGACTATTAGACTATTATGGCTCCAAATACACACTTTAATAAACTAATAAAATATTGGGATTAATGGATTAAACACAAGAGAGCACACAGAGATAAGATCTGGACTGCCTTCAATGGATTATTTAATTGTTTAGGAACATAACCAATTATGCAGCCCGTCAAACAGCATGCAATCAAACTGAACATGACCAAACATGATTCTGAATGAATGGAGATAATAACTGTGAACAACAGCAAAGAATATGATCATGCAGTTCTTTCTTTCTCTTATGATATGCAGAAAATACAATAGTACACTGCCTGACCCCAAAAAAAGGTCACAAACTCTATTAATATTTGGTTGGATCGTCTTTATCTTTGATTGCAGCTTTACGCATTTGCTCTGGCATTGTTTCTTTTGGATAAGCTTCTGCAATGAAGAACAAGATTTATTTATTTTAATCTAGTGTTAAATTAATTTATTCATTTTTCACCAAGATCTTGCAGCAGCATTGATGAAGGTAGAGTCTGACCACTGCACAAAGCAGCTCTTCTCCATCCAGCACATCCCAAAGATTCTCAATGAGGTTAAGATCTGGACTCTGTGGTGAACTCTCTCTCAATCCGTGTGTGAAAATGATGATGATCTCATGCTCCCTGAACCCTGAACTCTTTCACAATTCCAGCCCCATCAATCCTGGCATTGTCATCTTGGAATATTCCCATTTCTTCCCATGGATCCACTGATGGAATAATCTGGTCTATATTCAGTATATTCAGGTAGTCAGCTGAACTCATTCTTTCAGCACATACTGTTGCTGAACCCAAACCTGCAGACCATACTTACTTAAAACAAATGAAGACTTCTTTTTTTTGGCAGGCAGTGTATAATATAATAAAAAAGCAAATTTCTCTTCCAATAAGCTAAAGATGGCTGGGAGTTTCTGTGTATTTTTGGAGATGACCCAAATTCATCATGTTTGTGAGAGACAGTACAGTGTGCCTGGTCTGGGAGTGACCTTGCCAGGAGCACCCCGTCTGTTCAGCTGCGAGTGGCAGCACCGGCAGCCTCCTCCTCTCCAGCTCAATCTATGAGGTGCATGGACTCTCCTCTACCTCATGCGGCAGGCTTATTTTCTCCACAGCGGGAGGAGAGAGCGACGAGGACAGACTGAGAGATAAAGACACTGTCTGAGAAACCACAAACCCAAAGGTGTGAGCAGCAGACGCTCATATTTTTGTGGAGAAAACCAGATATGAGTGGGTGAGGATGGGACAGTTTTCAGGAGGGGTGCACTGATTCATCCTGAGACCTGGACTTTAGATTGGTGTGCATATTTAATTTCTTTTATCTATTCGGGAGCACCTAACAAGTATAAAAATATATAGAAACTTTACTTTCTATTTGTATTCGAAGCGTTTTTGCAAAAAAAACAAAAAAACATTTATATCTTAATATGAGTACTCATATTAACATTGTATTAACATGTATTCTTGCCATTTGGGACCAAAAGGACCCAATTAGTCCAAAAACTAAATTTTAGCTTTCTACAGAAAGTAAATTACCTAGTTTCAAACATAAATTTCAATGATATTTTTTACCTGTCCCATGTTTCTCTCTGGACTGGCTGTAGAAACTTTTGACTGGGATTCTCGCCATCTTGTTTTTAATCACTTAAGTATATAAGTTGTCATGTGACCACTAAATAGTACGGGTAGTGTCTCCATATAAGGCTAAAGGGTCAACATTAAAAAAAATTAAGAATAATGGTGTAGAGAAGCAGAAATGGATGGTCCTCATATGAGGACGCTGGGTCTAAAGAGAATATACAGCTCTGGGAAAAAATGAGAGACCACTTAAAAATGTTTTACCACTTAAAAAAAAGTTTTTTTTACTTAATCAATAATGAAGAGGAAGATGGATGATCACAAGTCATCAAACCAAGCTAAACTGCTTGAATTTTTTTGCACCAGGAGTAAAGCAGCATAAAGTTATCCAAAAGCAGTGTGTAAGACTGGTGGAGGAGAACATGATGCCAAGATGCATGAAAAAAACTGTGATTAAAAACCAGAGTTACTCCACCAAATATTGATTTCTGAACTCTTAACACTCTTAATTCATTTTACTCAAACATAATATCTATAAACAGGAAAATCATGGAAACTAAAGTGGTCTCTTCATTTTTCCCAGATCTGTATATAGTCACATTTACTCACCTCAACATGCCTTTGGCAATCATTTAATCCCTTGTAGGCAATGCTGAAAGCACTATTACAAACTGTACAGTGGGCAAGACTTTTAGTGTTTTTTATTTTTACTAGACATTTTTGATGGGGGCCATGATGCTCCTGAACGCATCTCGTCCAGGAGGGAAACAAAAAAACACTGCCCGCCCACACTAAGAACCATCTACCCACCCAGAGAGAGCGAGGCCAATTGTGCTCTCTCAGGGCTCCGGTAGCTGATGTCAAGCTGAATGAACAGGATTCATTCGCAGATTGAATGTTTATGAATGATCCAAAAACTTTATACTAAGCAATAATTGTTAGCTGGATGATTATAATCTGTACATTACACTGAGGTGGTTTAAAGTGTTTGAGTAAATCCACTATCCTGCAGTGATTCTAATCATTCTAAAACCCTTTTGTCTTGTTTCAGTGGACGATTGTGAACAGGGCTAAACAATTAAACCCAGTCCTCGAGAACGAATCCACATCCCAGCCCAGCTTTAGAAAGCTGCAGTGGGCCACAGTGATAACAAGCTGTCCTCAGGGAGCAGCAGTATCAGGAGAAGTGAGACGGAGAAGAAGACAGGGGAGCAGGGGGGTGGCGATCGCAGCAAAATGAGAGAGGAGCGAGGGGATCAGAAAGTGTGTGTGTGAGTTTGTATGTGTGTGTGTGTGTGTGTATCGACTAGGGTGCGGCAGAAAATAGGGCAGGACGGGAGGAGAAGGTTTTAGAACACATGTGTCAAACACAAGGCCCGCGGGCCAAATGTGGCCCGCCACGTCTTTTTATGTGGCCCGCGAGAGCTTGTAAGATCTTAGTGTCTATAATAAATAGGTAGGAAGCGTTCTTTGGCCAAACAATACATTTCCCACAATGCTTGTCGATTGTATTACCCGCAAAGTTACGGCTTACTGCCACTACACGGCAGTGTAGTCATTGATGTGGAAACCCTGCCGGAGGGAAGGCGTAACTTCGCGGGTGGAATTGAGACATATAAATGTTTATCCCATAATGTCCAGAAAAAGAGAAGCTGATGCTGACGGACGGCTGTGCTTCAAGGCGAAAGACCGGTATGCCTTTTGTGTTACGAAGAGTGTTACTGACCAAAATAAACGCTTTTTAGGAGAGATATAAGTTCTGTGTAAATATTTATACGACAATAGCTGACAAAATCTGTTTTAATGACGTTAATAAACATCACTGTGACAGCGCTATTCACAGTTTCACCGAAGCAAAGGAGGAGCACGTGAATCACTTATCTAACCAGCCTTTACTGATTTCTGCCCCAATAACCCTTTCAATAACCTCCAATAGCCTTTAATAGTCTTCAGTAGCCTTCAACAGTCTAACCTTGCAGCCATGGTGTGTCCACTAAACTCCGTAGTTATAAACATCCTGAGGTTAGCAGCGCGATAACTGACCTGTTTTTAATGTAATCCTAGCAGTGCCTCCGTGACTCTGCTCTAAACTGCTGCTGTTAGCTGGTTGGGCTGAAAGATGAACTGTAGAGAGCTGTATTATCCGGTTAGAAAAGTCTTTATTTCATACACAGAAGAACTTAAAATGTTAAAATCGCTCCAGACTGGCTGGGCTGAGCCCTGTAGCCCGTGGCTGGGCTGTAGCTCTGACTCAGTGAAGACTGCGGACTTGTGTTGCTGCTGCTGCAGCTCCCACTAGTGGTTGGATGAGGAACTGCTAAATCTGAGGAAATGCTATGTTCTTAACAGCTCACAATTTTTGATTTTATATTTATTAATATCAAAGTTAATATAACTTGATGTCATTTCTATTCACTTGAATAGTTTGGTTCTTGATTGATGGAGTTTTTGGATTTCATGACATGACAAATTAAAAGGATTTATGTTAATAGAGCAACACGCAAACATTTTTTCCATGCAACTGTAATATTTGATTGAATAAATAATATATTGAGAGTTATTTAACATTAAGGAGTAATTACATATATTACATTTGGTTACATTTTATTACATTTATAGGTTACATCTGGCCCTCGGAGGACAGCCAATATGCCAATGTGGCCCTCGGCCAAAATGAGTTTGACACCCCTGTTTTAGAAGGATTCTTTGGAGAGGTTTGAATGGCACTTCCTCTTACTGGCAATTTAGGCAGAAGGAGTGAAAAGGATGAAAGTGAAGAAGAGAGCGTGCCTTATTACTCCACGCTACTAAAAAATGTTAGGGGGCTCCGCGTTTCTTCTGAAGTGAGCTTTGCAGAAATCTATCAGAGTTTTTTCACCATCCAGCTGCTTTCATGCGTACGGCATATCTATACTGCTCACCAGCAGGGGAACAAACTGAGAACTTCCGTATGATTCACTGCACAGAAATAATAAAAAGAGAAGAAGAACAAGGACGCATCTAAACGCCAATTTCTGACACCTCCGTACACTAATCTTCTGGAAAATATCTGCTAGAGTTTACAAGAAAACTACTAAAAGGGCAATTTACTTCTACTAGGGCTACGTTTTTTGGCAAATCTAAATTTTGTAACAAGAATATGGATCATTTTTTATTTTCTGGAAACACAAAATACACCCAAAACTAGCCTTTTGCTAATCAGATCCATCACGTTATGGTTAAACCCAAGTTCATTTGATGTTGTTTTATTAAGAGTATTATATGCACAGTACCACTTTTACAGAGAGTAACTGTATAACTGTATTTTACCATTGATTTAAAATCACGAGGTCAAAATTTGTGAAAGTTAAATAGTTTAAATCATTATTTATTTTTTCCGTACCACTTTAAAATAAGACTACCTTTATAAAGGGTTTATAAATGGTTTATAATTAGTTTATTAACGGTTACTAATTAGTTTGTAAACGCCTTAAAAATCATTAATAATCAGTTATAACACATACGTAAAAAGGGCAACAATGACCTGTTGTTTGCCAGATAGTGAACACACAGCAATCTGTATTGTTGCTCTTTCTGTATGTGTTATAACTGATTATTAATGATTTTTAAGGCATTTACAACCTAATAAGTAACTATTAATAAATTAATTGTTAACAATTTATAAACCCTTTATGAAGGTAGTCTTATTTTAAAGTGGTACCATTTTTATTATAACGGGGGTCGGCAATTAAGTTTTGTCCGTGAGCCAGATATTTTCCAAGCTATTACATGGTGGGCCACAAAAAAAAATGGAAAATGAAGTGTAATAAAGTGTAATGGGATGGAGTGCTACAGACTGGTAGCTCTCCAGCCCAGAGGGTTGTTGAACCCAATTGCAGGACAGTTGAATTCAAAGCAGGTAAACCCAAGAAGAAATAAATAAAATAAATAAATAAATAAACACACACTGCTCCTCACGTGGGATCAAACCTGTGTCATCAGGGTCACGTTTCAATACACTACCCTAACTGCGCTAGTGAATTAGGACACAGCCAGGAAAAAACGCCCTTATAAGGAGATAGGGAGCCTAAAAGGGTCACGCCAAGCATGACAGATGGAGAGACAGGGGAGGGATATAAACAAAAGCTCACCAGAGAAGCATTTTATTGACTTGGTTATTAAGTGAAATATTGATTTCATTTTACTCAGGTATAATAATGCAGTATTAGAAGTCTGGCTCTAAGACTCGTATTGGAGCAGAAGAGAAACACAGTAGAACCATGTTGTTGTTGATGATGATGATGATGATGATGATGCTGTGGAGAAGAGCATGACAGACACACAAGCCTCAAGGCAAATGGCTTTAACTCCAATGATTAGACACACACACACACCCACATACACACAACCACATACACACACAGCAATTGCATCCATTAGATGCATTCTGCCTGCCCTCTCCTCTGAAGAAATGTGTACCCACACACACACACACACACACACAGAGAACTATACACATGCTGTGCCAGTCATTTACTTCACAACTCTTTATCTGATAATGATAATGATCCTGGCTCCTGTGACGCCGTATGCTCGAGAGCGGATCTCGCGGTGATAATGGCCTGACGGTCCACAGCACTTTCCATCCTGGACGTATCGACACCTCTCTTCCATCGATTTCTCACTTTTTCTCCACCAGGAACACCCCCGACATTTTCCACCACACCCCCGCTGCGGCCTGCTAACAAACAGCGTTAGCATTAACAGCAGGCTCTCCTGTGATCTGGGTGTAACTGATAATGATGGCAGTCTGAGGCAAACAGCATTTGTATGGATGGAACAAGAAGAGTAACATGAATAATCTACACTGGGTTGGATTATTAATGGGTTCTAGATGTTAATTATCATTGCATGCTACATTTACATAACCAAGAATACACAGCTTAAAAACCTTTTTCATCATTTCCTGTATCAGTCCTACCCTGACAATGTATAACAACATATAGCTTTAAACTTTATTTACAAATATATACAGTATTGTATTACACAATATTGATTGATGATTATGGCTTACAGCCAATAAAACCCAAACAAATCAGTGTCTCAAAAAATTACAATACCTATTATATTAGACCAATTAAATTTTTTGGCAGTGTGGGCAGTGTGCCAAGTCCTGCTGGAAAATGAAAGAAAAGCCATGTCATCTGCTGGCGTTGATCCACTGTGTTTTATTATCAAGTCCAAAGCTTCCCTCTGCTGACAACTACTTTTATGGAGATGCGGATTTCATTTTCCAGCAGGACTTGGCACACTGCCCACACTGCCAAAAGTACCAACTGGTCTTATATAAAATATTAAAATTTTCTGACACACTGATTTTGGGGATTTTTATTGGCTCTCAGCCATAATCTTTAACAATAAAAGAAATAAAAGCTTAAAATAGATATTTTTTAACATGCACTAGTATACTATATATACATATTTCATATATGCATTACTAATAAAAGAATAAAAATGAATGAACCCCTTTTTTTGAGTCAGAATTGTCAGAACTCACAGTGGTTTTGATATGCAGCAGACACCTCAATAATTTATTGGCTCTAAAAGCTTCCTCATATTAAGTTTTAACAACAAATGGTTATGAATGTTATAAACTGCCTGATGCCGGAGACACAGTCTTACAGCAGATTTTTGTGAAATGTAGACCAGAGGCCATTCTAGGATCTACGATTCTAGAAGTTTTAAGAATGATGAGGACCCAACGAATCCCGTCAAAAACGTTTTCAGGGCACCTGCCTCTGCTGGGTATTGAATCCCGTAATTTATTTTCACCTTATTCTCTCAGCTGAACCTGCCTCTGAGATAGTTGCGTTAGATTACACTACTGAAACACTACTGAAAAAATTGTCATATC
Source organism: Astyanax mexicanus (assembly GCF_023375975.1). Taxonomy (NCBI): domain Eukaryota; kingdom Metazoa; phylum Chordata; class Actinopteri; order Characiformes; family Acestrorhamphidae; genus Astyanax; species Astyanax mexicanus. The sequence goes on from NC_064415.1 coordinate 56,112,291, forward strand.
ACAAACTGATAGAACGCACTAAATGGCTCAATTGGAGCAGCCTGGTGGCCAATCTTCATTAATTGCACATTGCACCGGTAAGAGCAGAGAGTTTTGCTCTAAATACTGCAATGTACACAACATTATGTGTGACATACCAGAGTTCAAAAGAGGACAAATTGTTGGTGCACGTCTTTCTGAAGCATCTGTGACCAAGACAGCAAGTCTTTGTGATGCATCAAGAGCCACGGGATCCAGGGTAACGTCAGCATACCACCAAGAAGGACCAACCACATCCAACAGGATTAACTGTGGATGCTGTAAGAGGAAGCTGCACGAAAGGGATGTTCGGGTGCTAACCTGGATTGTATCCAATAAAAAACATAAAACCACGGCTGATCAAATCACGGCAGAATTCAATGTGCACCTCAACTCTCCTGTTTCCACCAGAACTGTCCGTCACCACAATCAATTATTGTGCTCTAAAACCAGGTAATTCAGTTTCATTGTCCAACCCCTGTAACTGCCTGGTACAGCTGCAGACGATGAGCCATAATTTCCTTGCTGTGACAGCTCAGGATGTATACCATGCATCAGCTACGTCCCTAGTTACCCAGGTACCCAACAGTTCACATTCACATGAAGTCCACTAATTGGATTGGCTCTAGTAGCCAATATTAGCACAGGAGGTGAGATACTGCTAGCCAGCCGTCGCTGGCCCTGGGATTGGGATATTGCTGTAACGGATGAGATATTACGGTCTGTCCAAGGCACCAGTCATTTAAGCTGCATAATCAGAACACTTGCCATTTCTGTCTCGCCTCCCTCATCCCAGAGACAGCCGTCAGCGACAACACTGATCCTGAATTACTGTCAGCTCCCGGCGGGGCTCGGAATATGCATAAGAATGGGAGATAATGCTCAGTTTGTACAATGGCGCTCATGAAGTCCCAGACAATAGGCTGTCAAGGGTGTTTTAGACAGAAACAATGTTAAGACGCTTTATATTGGCATGTTGTATGCGCCACCGAGAGCCACTGACAGCATGGCACCTACCACCCCGGCACCACCCGGGCGCTCATTAGAGGGAGCGAGGAGTAGTGAGCGTACAGCGTGAACGCCTTGCCTTGCCTTCGAGAGCATCGCTATTTTTCTTGTTTTAATTCGTGTTTGCTCCGCTTGGAAAACGAGAAAGATATCAAGCTGTTCTGGGAGCACCACTTGTTGAACCCAAAGGGAATAAAGCAGGATAAACAGATATAAAAATGATCCTCCAGCCAACAAAGCAAGGAGGCGTGATTAAAACTGCAAGGCTGGAAATAGTGGAGGTCTCCCAGTGGCTGTAACTTATCGCTTCACAGTAGCTTTAACTCATCCTAAAAAAAGGGATTTGGAGCGGCTCCAGCGCAATACAGCTTCGGCAGAGCTTTAATTAATAGCCTCTACATGCAATATGCCGCTAATCTCCGGGGAAATGCAATCGGCATACAAACTTATCACAGCCAAATTACATAGAAAACACAAATAATAGCTTGATCATTCCCTTTTTCAGCGCCGATGACGGCCTCATCAATCACACCTAAACAGCTGAATAATGCCGCCGGCCCTGGAAACGCACCGAGGGTAAAGAAAAGCATTACTGAACAGCACTCATCTGTAGCTTTTCCCTCACCATTTCTCATTAAAGAAAACCCCCTGCAGTCTGCTCCATTTATCTGCTCTATATATCTTCCGCGGCACTCAAAAGTTTGGGAACATCTACTTATGGAAGGGGTTTTCCTCTATTTTGGGTTCTTGGATTCTTTGGGTTCTTCTTGCGTAAAATCTGTGCCACTGCAGTTTTTGTGTATTGTACCAACCATTCAACGGATAACTCAATCTCTACAATACCTCACCTACTGTATATTCATTTACAAGCAAAACCCATATTAGTTTCAAACCCACATTTCTGTTTCAGGTGTAAACACTCTACTTGTTTGCTTAGGTAGCTTTACAAAGAGTCAAAAGAGAAGAATTTCTAACAGACTTAAGGAATTAAAATACATGTATCGCATCAGTCAGAAAAAGACGGAAGAATAGAATAGAAGAATAGGAGAGCAATGAATGAATAAATGAAGTTACACTCATCATAAAGCGCCTTTCTAGAAACTCAAGCACGCTTTACAATCACGTTTTTTTCCACACAACACTCATCCACACACCTGTGAGACAAAGCAGCCAATAGCACACAGCGTACTCTCAACCGGAAACAACCCCCCGTGCACCTGGAGGATCGCATCAGGCACTACAGCATTTTACCCAAGACTGAGTTCCAATCCATATCTGGGCATATAGTTATACACACACATACACACACACTTACAACATACATACCACACACCTACACATACACACCAGATCAATTTAGAGTACTACATTTTTCTGGGATATTTTAGAATATACAAATTACTTAAGGAAAAAGGAAAACATGGAGACTCTACAAGACAGGGACTTGAACCCAAGACCCCAGTGCTGGGTTTGTAGTTCAATACAGTTCCAGTTGCACCCAACACTGTAAGAGCTGGTTGGTGATGGGGAGAGCTCATCTACTGGTTCTTCACAATGTCCACATCACAATTTACAAGAGACTTAATGAGAAAAAGACTTGTTATCCATACCAATATTATATAAGACCAATTGGTACTTTCGGCAGTAGGGGGGAAGTGTGCCAAGTCCTGCTGGAAAATGAAATAACTTGATATAACACAGTGGACCAACAACAGCAGATGACATGGATCTAGAAAACCATCAGTTTTGAGGTCTAGTGTGAAGTTTCCACAATGAAAAGTGATGGTTTGGAGAGACATGTCATCTGCTGGTGTTGGTCCAATGTGTTATATCAACTCCAGTGCAGTCAGTGCAGTGTTTTCCCGGAAAATCTTACAGCAGATTTCATTTTCCAGCAGGACTTGGTATTAATATTGTACATAATATTAAAATGTTCTAAGACACTGATTTTTGGGTTTCCATTGGTTGTAAGCCATAATCCTCAACAGTAATAGAACAAACAATCTGAATGAATTGAATGACTGAAATAAAGTATCTTTAATCAATGATTTTCATTTTTTTTTAGACGCACTAGTATATAAAACATTCACTCACATTGACTTAAGCTCCATCTCTGTGTTCTTCAACATTTCCTATGAAGAGCTCTGACAGTTTAACCATTTATGTCACTTGTCTGGCAGGGTTCCTCCAGCCCTAAGGCTAAACGGCTCGCGGTGCGCCAGTGCTTTCACCAAAGGAACGCATGAAAAATCGCTATTCTGCACACAGAGATCGTTTAAAACGGTCCCACGCCGCGCTTCAGGCGGAAGTGGATGGGTTCGGCGCGAGCCGGCTGGGCAGAGAGAGCGATTATTCTGACGAGGTAACGCTTATCGAAAGAGAATGCAGCTGTGTCTGGAATTGCCTCCCTCATGCCAGATGCCCTCGGGCCGTCTTTGCTCGGGCCCTCTCTGATGTTTGTGCTGCCGTGCTGTCTCTGGACCTGCTGCTACCGGCTCTACAGGGGGCGGTTCACCAGAGCGCACCAGTATTTCAGGGGGTTCGCTAAGAATAACTTCAAACGTGCTGATCTACAGAATTAGCACAGTTCATGCTGAGCTACAGTGGATTAAACAAAAATATTAATTCTTTATCGCCTATGTCTCTTATGTATCTTTGCTGTCGTGCAGGTAAACAGGTAAATGGAGACCTGTCCTACAACAGCCTTAACAAACTGCTGAAACTATATAACTTGCTAGAAGCCACTTCTAGGGCTATTCTAAAGGTTTTTTTGTACATAACAGCAGAGCAGGAGGGGGAAAAAAACCTTAGGAGGAACCAAGACTCGCCTATATTGTGTTTTTCACACTTAAAATCCTTTAATTTTCCCAAAAATCATCAATGCGTCTTATATTCATGGTGCTCCTTATGTAAGAATTCTACCAATCAGGTATTAAGGAGCAGTAAAACAACAAGTACAGAGGTATACAGGAGTTTCAGTTTAAGTGTTAGCATTAGCAGCTAACTGCCCTAAGCACTAGCTCTTTCACTGTTCAGAGGTGAGTATATAAGACTGTAGTCTGCGTGTATACTGTGTTAAAACAAGCTACGTGGAACGAACTGCTAGCTAATGGCTTACCAGAAAACTCAGGGTTCCTCAGTGTAGTGTTGTCAGGTAGCATTTAGTAGCGCTAACCACGGTTAGCACTAGTGGATAGCCTCTATTGCTAATGCTGCTGCACCCAGCCTTAATGGAAATCTGGATATCTAAGCTTACTGTAAATAAACGAAGGCGCTGTATTTACCCAAATAAACAGTTTTCAGGAAAGATATTTGTGTAGATTAACATCCAGTGCTCATTTGCCTTTAGAAGATTTTTTAAATAATTTATTTACATGTCTTAGCTTTACTTAACTCAATTAACTATTACGAGGAAGGTGGCAAAACCTGGACATAAGGCAGCTGATCTGTGAAGAGTGGAAGTCTGACTTCCAGGACCTCCATCAGTGCTTAAGGAATACTGACTCAACTGTATATTTAATTACAAAATTTGATCAATTTTGACTGTGATCACATTTCACAAGAAAATGTCTTTATATTTCATATTATTATATTTTCAACATATCGCCCAACCCCACATGAAGAAGTATGTAGTATAAATTGGATGAAAATGAACATTTCCAGTTTTAAAAGGATATTTTCTACTCAAATTCCTGATGCTCTCATCCTCCATGCTGAAGCTTATGGATCTGCTCTTTCAGGGTCTGGTTAGAAAATGGAAATGGTCAGCTCAAATATCAGACTAATGACCCAGAGCTTTCAGCGCTGATTAGTGTCTGTTTGTTTAATGTGGACGGCTCTCAGAGATACCGGAAGAGTGAATAGGGTTTCCAGTCTGAAGCCTTTTTCTGGTAACTGACAGAGAACAACAGTAGTTGAGAATGACTGTGTATTTTGTAGGGCATGATTTAATCCCCAAAAACAAAGACACCCTAGAACAGGATTCAGCAATTGTTCATAGCAGTATATTGTCTGGCTAATACAGCTCTGTAAAAAAATTACAAGACCACTTCAGTTTCTGAATCAGTTTCTCTGATTTTGCTATTTATAGGTTTATGTTTGAGTAAAATGAACATTGTTGATTTATTCTATAAACTACAGACAACATTTCTCCCAAATTATAGATACAAATATTCATTTAGTCGTTTAAAGCATTCATTTTTTTTGTGCAGAAAATGAGAAATGGCTGAAATAACAAGAAAGATGCGGAGCTTTCAGATGTCAGATAATGCAAAGAAAACAAGATCATATTTATAAAGTTTTAAGAGTTCAGAAATCAATATTTGGTGGAATAAACCTGTTTTTTAATCATTTTAATCATGTTTTTTCATGCATCTTGGCATCATGTTCTCCTCCACCAGTCTTACACACTGCTTTTGGATAACTTTATGCTGCTTTACTCCTGGTGCAAAAATTCAAGCAGTTCAGTTTGGTGGTTTGATGGCTTGTGATCATCCATCTTCCTCTTGATTATATTCCAGAGGTTTTCAATAATTTTTATGTGGTCTCTTATTTTTTCCCAGAGCTGTATATCAGATTATATCAGATTATATCAGAACATGTGCTGGGTGTGATCAGACAGCTGTAGCAGTGTACCTTCACTCCACCCCACCACCGTCCTCCTCGCCCAGCCCTGAACCACAGCACCGAGCAGACTGCAGCTCCAGCCTGAGAGCAAATCTGCCACCGCTGGAGACATCAGGCTGCTACCGTGTGTAGAGAGAAGCCCCTGGGACCCCCATCCACTGCTCTCTCTCTCTCTCCCCCCCCCCCGACCCTCCGTCTCTTGATCCCTCGCTCTATCTCTCTCTCCATCACTCAGACCTGCACAGATGCTCAGCACTGAGACGATTCAAAGGAGCAAAACAGCCAGCGAACAGAAGAGAGCAAAGCAGAAAGAACTGAAACTGACCAAAGCCCCTCGCTGACCACCCTGCAGGACCACTGCACCAATCAAACACACGAAGATAAAAGATCAGACACACAGACAGAATGGCTGAGATCACAGAGCTGCATGATGTTCCCTTCATCAAACTCATATCACAAACATTCAGGCCTTGAACTGCTGACTAACCTCAGACGTCCTTGTGAGTGACCTCAGGGTCCACAGTAGGGCTGCATGATATTGTACAAATTTTACATTGCAAATGTCCTTTTTTCAACGATATATATTGCGAATTATATTAAACAATGCAGGGTTCATGACATCACTAGCCCCGCCCCCACCCGGGCACCGTCTCACGTTTGGACCAATCAAGAGCTGAGTCAGTGCCGAGCACTTAAAACACGAGGAAAACAGCAAAACAACAGTAATCTGCCCTTTAATCAGGCATTTCATTTTTTTAAATAAGAGCATTTGTTTTTCTGGGATTAAAAGTGTGAATTCAGCTGTAACTGGAAATAACTGTGCCGCAAAACTGTGCTGGACTGAGGAGCACAGCTTTCCACACATGCTCACGTTTACAAGCACGTGCCCAACCCATGCTGCCGTTACCTCGTGTTTACTCCTGCCCCTCTCCCTCGTGCTCCCCCTCCCCCTCATGCTTCTCAGGCAGCAGCAGCCTGTCACTCACACAGACTCAGAGACAGCGCTGTGTATCTACTTCATGTGTCAAGCATCAAAACATTGCAACATGAAATATGGCCAATTCAATACCCAAAAACGGTTCTGTTCTAATATTGTCATATTTCCAACCCCAAAATTCATGTAAACCCCGCCCACTAAAGATTTTTTTAAAAGCTAAATGCAACAGCTACTTTTTGAGAATATGTGATTGATTGCAAAAATTCTAAAAGGTAACATTTGTCCAGCTACAATTTCTTCAGCTTGCTATCTTTTTTTTTGCTATTTTTTAACCAGTCCTCTCTTAAAGTAAAAAACTGAATATTTTTCATAGTTTTACATTAAAGAACAACTGTTACTGAAGTGGTTTGAGTGATCAGATTTGGATCAGTTTTAAATGCATCTTAATCCACTTCCTAAAGTGGTTTTGTTGATCAAATTTGGATCAGTTTTAAATGTGTTTTGGGAGCGTTTACACTAGTATTTGGTGGTTATTTGGCATTATCCACGTATAATTCTGAGACACACAAAGAAGGGATCAGGTATAAACATGGTCTCAGATATCAGGCAGCGTATTCATGATTGCTGTGTGACACATTCTAAATGTCTCTAAAAGTGTTTTTCTCCCCCATATCGTTCAGCACTGTCCCTGAAATAAGACCATTAAGATCTTGATGGTTCTTGTAGGTCAGGACGTGGCGAGACTGAGTGAAAAGCATGTTAAATACCGGACACTTCTTACATTAAAAATAAAGACACACAGAGGTCAATGAATACGATATGGTAATGATACACGCCGGCCATCGTTCCATGTCCTCACAATTGACAGTGATTCATTCCTCAACCCGTCAAGTATAAGGGCAAGTGGGTCAAATCCACAGAGCAGCGTGATATTAGTATGCTTTCCTCATTTTTAATCCTTAAAGGGGCACTCAGGCAAGAATAGAAAAGTGTAATCATCGAAATATCTGATGTAAACATGCAACTATAGATTTATTGGGAGTTTGAAAAAAAGTTTATGATCTATAGGGGTCCTATTGTACACCCTGTGCAACGCCTGTTGTGATTCTCATTGCTATCTTACACCCCGTCAACGGTCCATATTTACACCTAGCTGATGGGCAGGTGAATGAGCAGCTCAGTATCTGTCTCTGCTGAGACGCACAAAATCACCACGCTGTTAAGATACGAATGCGCCAAAGTCAGAGCTCACCCGGCTCTTAAAAGGGAATAACTACTGGCACACTGATTAATTAAGAGAATTAGTACATTTAGTACATTGGTACATATTTCTGTATTACTAACACAACCTAAATCTAGCTGTGTGATCCGAAATTAACCAGTGCTCTATAGATTGCTAAAATAGCGTCCATTGTGTTTTATAAAGTAGTTTTTTTAGTTTAGTCGTGTTAAAGTTGTTGCCGAATCTCTTTTTTTAAGGTCTATTGTTTAAATTCTTCAGCTGTTTTTCAGTAATAAAGTCTGATTTCTTCATATATTGTATACAGTATATATTTTGTAGGACAAAAGAAAACACAATACTAATCGAAGCTTTAATTTGAGGCCTTAGTGTTTTACATTATATGTACTTTTAACAGTAGCGTAAAGCACAAACCTATATTAAAGCCAGTCAAAAAATATATATATATATATATAAATAAAATAATAAAAATACCATTATACACCATAAAACCACTAGAATCTTAAAAACATAGGAGAGAGACTAGGAATCATGACCTTAAACATCAGAGCAACACTAAAACAAACCAGTAACTAAACACCAGAGCAACGCTGAAACACACAAGTTTGCGTTCAGCTTTCAGGGCTTTTCATATGAATTTTTGTTCCTCCAATCCTTTCAAAGCAAACACTGAGAAAAAAAAAGAAAAAAAAAACATCTAGAAAAACCTTTTAAGCTGACACATGCTCACACGTGCTCTCCGTAGGACCGTAGGAGTTAAATTTTCTATAAGTGCAGAGAAAAAAAGAGCACTTAGACGTACATTTGACATTAACGCCAGCGGGCGCGATTCTCTAATCCACCAAAATAATCCCGTCACACACAAAACAATGCCCGCCCCACCCGCCGTCCATTCAGCAGATTACGCCCGGCCTGTTTTAGGGTCTTTAAGTGTCAGAGAGGACGTGTTTGTTATTAGAGTGATGCAAAGCGCTACAGCTCTACAGCGCTACAGCTCCAGAAATAACAGAAAATAACACAACCGTCTATGAAGCTTTTAAGAAACCTCCTGAGACTCAGAGCTGCGTTCCAGATCCCCTTCACAGATTAAACATTCAACATTTCCACGAATTTTCCCCCTTACCCCAAATTCACCCCTACAGAAATGGAATATAAGACATATACAGTATACTAGTGCTCTACTGCTAATCTCAAAAAATGTGAATATAAATGAAAAGTTGCTTTATTTCAGTAAATCAGTTTAAAATGTGAAACTCATATATTATTTAGATGTATTTGGCAGTGTGCCAAGTCCTGCTGGAAAATGAAATCTTCAGCATCTCCATAAAAGTGAAGCATGAAGTGCTGTAAGATTTTATGGGAAAATAAAGCTGCGCTGACTTTAGACTTGATAATAAAACATAGTAAATAGTAAATGCTGGATTTTAATTAGGAAAAAAAAACTTTATTGGAGATGAGGATTTCATTTTCCAGCAGGACTTGGTACATTGCCCATGCTGCCAAAACTACTAATTGGTCTTATATAAAATTTTAATTTTCTGAATCACAAACCTGATTGGCTGGCTACTGTTACCAACTAGTGGGAGGAGCCTCCGTAAAGGGGGATTCTGATAACAGTGTCGTTGTAATTTCCTGCATTGACTAATCGTTGTCTGGGGGCCCCATGCTAGGCAATTGATTGGTTTGCTTGCCTTGTTGCAACGGCCCTGCTTATGTATTAATAATGTAACACAAACAAAAACTATTAAATATATCACAATATAGATATTTTGTCCCATCCTTACGCAGGAAAGTGTTAAATATTTGATTCTCTAGATATCAGAGAAACAATACTTTCAAAACAGAATGTTATTTGCTGTAATTAATCAAATAGAGGGACTTAAGTTCTTATTACATGTTAGCATCATTAGCCTCGTAGCTTCAGAATCAAACTTCTGGCTAATCAGCTGCACTCTGGCCTTCTTTGCCGCTCAAATCTCATCAAGACAGACAGTGGACTCGTCTCAGGGTCGAGGTAATTCATCACGGCCAAAGCCAATCCGGTCAGCAGAAAGCCCTCTATTGATCCGGGGTGTGAGGGGGTTCCATCGATAACCAATCCCAGATAACCCCCGATCGAAACCACATCGCTGTTCAGGTTTTCAGCACCTCATCAAAGACTGCCCCCCCCCCATCACCCAGAGGAGCGCGAGAGCACTGCCGCCGAGGAGAAAACACTCCGGATTTATCAATAGCAGACGGAGAGAAAGGATTTGGTTTGAGCGGAGGCTGATACCGCTAACGGCAGGTGGCTATTGAGCGGCCGGCCTGCATGTGCCGGGGTAAACAGTGATTAATGAGAGGGGCAGGGAGGCGTTTTTTTGTGGGCAGGGTTTCTGTTAGCCGCTAAATTCCAGTGTTTGACCAGAGAGAACTTGGGGCACAACCCAACAGAAACAAGCAACATGGAAATATCATGCAGTAAAACATGAAGGTGAAGGTGCTTTTGGTCATGTTCTAGAGTTCCTGTAGCAAAACCACCTGTGAATTCGTGCAACAATCAGACCAACAAATCTTAGAGCTAGCCATGTTAATGTGCAGCTTGGTATAAACATGGTGGCGGTAGTTATACGGTAGTTTTATAACTAGGTATATAGGTAGATAGTTGGGTAGGTGGGTAGTTTGGTATGTAGGTACGTAGGTAGGTAGGAAGGTAGGTAAATAAGAAGGTAGGTAAGTAGGCAGGTAGGTTGGTAGGTAAGAAGGGAGGTAGGCAGGTAGTTTGGTAGGTAGAAAGGTAGGTAGGTAGGTAGGTAGTTTGGTAGGTTGGTAGGTAGGTGGGAAGTTTGGTATGTAGGTAGGTATGATGGTAGGCAGTTAAGTAGTTAGGTTGGTAGGTGGGTAGGTAGGTAGATAGGTAAGTAGGTAGGTAGGTAAGTTGGTAGGTGGGTAGGCAGGTAGATAGGTAAGTAGGTAAGTAGGTAAGTTGGTAGGTGGGTAGGCAGGTAGATAGGTAAGTAGGTAGGTAAGTAAGTTGGTAGGTGGGTAGGTAGGTAGGTAGGTAGGTAGGTAGTTAGGTAGGTAGATTGGTAGGAAAAGCCAATTCTTCCCAGTGGAGGCCTATTTCCATCCATTCATCCATCCATTCATCCATCCATCCATCCATCCATCCATCCATCTATCCATCCATCGTGTTAAGATGTGTAATCTCCAGGGTGGTGGATCTCCAGTATCAGGAATGCTGCTACTCCTATAAATATATAAATCAGCTTCCTCCACCCACTAACCACATCTGACTGATAAAAACCTAGAGGGAAATTTACTATGTATATTAGCTACACCTGCACAAATATGACCAATGTGGATAAGTCTTCCCGACAGCTCCTCCCTCCCTCCTCCAGCCCAGCACACCCTTCAGAACTGCAAATAATAACTGTAATGAAATGTAAACACTTGCCATTTCGTGCCAAAAAGCCCATTTTCCATTTCCCTGCGAGAGAAAGTTAACTTTTCCACTTTCAGCTGAAACTCCGCAGCCAGTTCCAGGCTATAAGCCCGGTGACTTTAGCCTAAAGTGGGAGAAGAGCAATCTGGTGCGCTTGAGCTGCCGGGAAGCAAAACAAGACATTTAAACTAGCCTCCACCCGCATAAACAGCAGCCAAATGTCAGCCCTGTTCTTAAATGCCACCGATTAATTTTTAGCCACACAATTCCTTCCTCATTATTCATGCCTTTCATTCATTAATGCATCACAAACGAAAAGTGAATTATGAACGCCAGCGCATTCATCACTAAAACTCTGCTCCGTATTCATCACCAGCGCACAGATTACATTTCAGCACAGTGGAAAAGAATGTATTTCAGATCTCACGCTGAACAGATGGCAGCATGTCTGCCCTCTTTCATTTAAGTGTCATTTAAGTAATGGGTGACCGCACTGCTGAGAATCAACTCATAAAAAACAATCATACCAGAAACAGACTGAGGTTCAGGGAAGGCTGCTGGGTCTCCTGGTGCTTTTATTTACAGTGCAGTTTCTCCTAATCCTGCCAGACCTGTCAGTTTTCAAGTCAAGTTTTTTGATGATGCACACTAAAAAAACAGAGGTACAATATACAGCCCTGGAAAAAAAAATACAAAAAATAAGAGACCACTTAAAAATGATGAATTTCTTTGATTTTACCAAATTGGAAGATGAGATGACGACAAGCCATCAAACCAAACTGAACTGCTTGAGTTTTTGCACCAGGAGTAAAGCAGCATAAAGTTATCCAAAAGCAGTGTGTAAGACTGGTGGAGGAGAACATGATGCCAAGATGCATGAATAAAAACTTTTCTGTTTTCTTCGCATTATTTGAGGTCTGAAAGCTCTGCATATTTTTTGTTATTTCAGCCATTTCTCATTTTCTGTAAATAAATGCTCTAAATGACAATATTTGTATTTGGAATTTGGAAGAAATGTTGTCCATAGTTTAAAGAATAAAACAACAAATCATAAACAAACAACAAACAACATTTCTGACTTTTTAGGCAGTCTAACACCACAAAAAATATGGATAATTTAAGAGCATAATGATCCTAATACTCTTTTTTTATAAGAGCTATGAACTTTTAGATGGTTTTGAAACTAATTAGATGTTTGATGTGAAATATAAAAATGATTAAATATCCTACAGAAATAAAACAGTTTGGACAAACCTTAAATTCTGAGTTTTTTTATTTTTATTACATTTTAAAATGTTCTGAATTGTAGATTAATACTAAAGTCATCCGAACTATGAAGAAAAACATATGAAATTATTTAGCAAACAAAAGAATAAGTTTTATATTTTACATTCTTCAAAGTTGCAGCTCTTGCTTATATTAGACAGCTTTACACATCTTGGATTTTTCTCATTTTCTCAGTCAGTTTTATGAGGAAGAGTCACCTGGAATTCAGGCTTTCAGTTAACAGCTGTGCTGAACTCATCAAGAGTTACGTAAAATTGAATTTCTTGCTTCTTAATGTGTTTGAGAGCATCAGTTGGAAAGTTGTGAAGAGATATAGAGTTGAAATACAGAAAAAATATATATATTGACAAAAGTAAAGAAAAAATTGGCTTTTTATTGCTTTTTCTTTTGATGCTATTTATAATTGTAATATTGCTATAATAATGCTCATATTCAACCTGTATTCAGTCTTTTTTCCTTAATCATATTTTCCCTTACTGCTGATGACTAATCCTATACTGCTGAATCCTAATCATTATAACTAATTAATTATTTCTGAATAATAAAGCTGCAGTTCAGGAGGTTAATGCATGCTTGCAGAGCACAATTCACAACATATCCAGTCCCTGGAAACCTATATTTTTATCCAGCACGATCCACATGCATTATATCCATTGAAATACAGCAGAACCAGCACATAAAACCTTTGTTACCAATTAAAGTCAACATGCTTCCAGCTGAACATTCCCCGGTTGGGTTTTTGAGTGTAATATTAGAGCGGGAGCGAGTGGTGCTTCAGTACGAGCGCTGAGATCCGCTGGGCTGTTATAAATGTCCCTGAGGAAGCATTTAGAACAGGTGAAGTGATGTGTGCTTGTTAAAGCATTTTTTGCTGGAGAGTACACACTGTCTCTTACCGTGGAAGCAGCTGTCCGTTGCTTTCTATTATATAAGTGAAATATGTTTTTTTTTACCATTTATTTTTCCATTTTCATGCATACTAAATTGCCTTTGCATGCTTTTATTCAAAGTGTGCATTTAAGTTTAATAAAACAAATTATTGCAAAAAGTGATTTTTATAGGTTAAAATGTGATTTATTTTTTTTTAATTCTGAAACTATTTTTTTATGTTTAAATTCATTTTTAACAGTTTTTATGTCTGAAAAATAAAAAGTAGTTCATGTTAAAAAGCTCCTATTCAGCTGTATATCCCCTATCAATAGTGATGCTACAAAACAAGAAAAGTGAACAAGGAACTGCTGTTAATGTAGCATTGCAGAGTAGCATCACATTGCGCTCGGAGGAAAACGCAGCGACTCGGTTCTGATACATCAGCTCACAGATGCAGCCTTGTGCTGATCCACATCACCCTAGGAATGATGAGGGGAAAGAAAGAGCACCATCTACTGTACTGTACCCACCCAGAGACAGAGCAAGACCAATTGTGCTGTCTCAGGGCTCCGGCAGCTGACGGCAAGCTGCATGACCTGGATTCAAACCAGTGATTTATTTATTTTTTTTAGAGTGAATGTGAATGAATGTGCTTTTATCCTGTAAATAGTAGTAAGTAATACTGAACAACAGGAAATTAATTTTCAGTCCTATAATAAATAATATTATTTAAATAATCACCACCACCATGACTTTGATTTTATACGTATAATTTATTATATTAATCTGCTGTGATATTAACATTTTCAGTGATTAATAAATCTACTTAAATAAATGTATTCTTTAATAAGTAAGAGAAAAATACGAATTTGAACCTGTATAAACCTGTATAAAATACAGTTAATCGCTTATAAAATGGTGAATAGAGTGGAAAATGTGTGAAAACTGTAGGATGTTTTCTGTATTCAGTAGTCGAATTTTGCTTAATAATTGTAATTTCTGTGTTTTCCTATAAAAAATGTTATAATGTATAACCATCACTGTAAAGAAATTAAATCTATTTATTTCTCTAAACACATTTCACACCAAACTCAAACTTTAAACACTTTAATTTCTGTCTACCTCACACCCAGCAGCGCATTATACCCAGCAGAAATCCCTCTTTTTTAAGGCAGGTGAGGGACCTGAGTACTCACGCTGTGGTCGATGATGCTGGTGTATCCCTGCAGGGCTGGAGGAGCCGGCCGGGGTCTGGCTGGAGCTTTGGTGGGCTTCACCGTCTGGGCCGACCCGTCGCTGGATCTCCCCCCGTCGCTGTTATTCACGTTGTAGACGAAGAATAAGCTGGTGCACATGGTGATGGCCAGAAACACAGCAGCTCCATGGCGCTGGAGAGACAGAGAGACAGAGAGTCAACAGTGTCACACGCTGCAAAAATAACAGTTTACAAAGAGCCAACAGCGCATAGAGTGCAGCGCATGCTGGAAACCAGCAACCTAACACTGCTTATATACCTGTACAGCGTCTATTATAGAACTGCAGGTACAGGTTATATCACACACATGATGATATTCAACTCATCTGTTGATGTATACAGAATTATAATTATTTATTTTTTTGTGATTTTCTAGTTGCTAAAACACACTAGGCCGTTTTTATCAAAATACTCAACACAATTCACAAAATCACCCCAACACCCAAACTGCAGAATACCTCATATATCCTGCAGAATATTTAGCAAACCTTAGCAAAATCAAACTTTTTCACCAAACAGCAACTCACTGTTAGGCATAATAAAAATCTCTCTCATCTTAAGTTAATTTTGCTATATTACTAAAATAACAACACTGCTATCAGAGGCACACTGCTGCTGCTGCAGCTCAGCCAATCAGCTCTCCCTCCTGCCCCGCCCCTAAACCTATACATCACCCAGTGTTCCTTTAAGGTTTAAGGTTGTTTTTTCATTACATTAAAAGATGCAAGGCATGTTTATTTAATGTTATAAAACATCTTTAGTTTATTTTTTAGAGACATTATGACAGTAGAATATTTACAGCTCTGGAAAAAATGAAGAGAGCACTTCAGTTTCTGAATCAGTTTCTCTGATTTTGCTATTTATAGGTTTATGTTTGAGTAAAATGAACATTGTTGTTTTATTCTATAAACTACAGACAACATTTCTCCCAAATTCCAAATAAAAATATTGTAAATTCTAAATGTAAATACTGTATTTATTTGCAGAAAATGAGAAATGGCTGAAATGATAAAAAAGATGCAGAGCTTTCAGACCTCAAATATAATGCAAAGAAAACAATAAAGTTTTAAGAGTTCTGTTCTCCTCCACCAGTCTTACACACTGCTTGTGGATAACTTTATGCTACTCCTGGTGCAGAAATCTGGATACGTCCATCTTTCCCTTGATTATATTCCAGAGGTTTGGTAAAATCAAATATATATATATATATATTACAGTATATAGAGATAACAGACATCTGCAAACTTCTTCATG
The DNA here is from genome assembly GCF_023375975.1 of Astyanax mexicanus. Classification (NCBI taxonomy): domain Eukaryota; kingdom Metazoa; phylum Chordata; class Actinopteri; order Characiformes; family Acestrorhamphidae; genus Astyanax; species Astyanax mexicanus. Next base: position 56,128,210 of record NC_064415.1, read on the forward strand.
CATGTTTTTAAACTCTGTTTAAAAACAATTATTTGCATTAGAATACACTAAATACACTCTGTGCGTGTGCACGCATTTATTAAACTCCATTACAGGTAGCGTACCGGTTGCACCGCTGCACGAGCCAGCGCGCGACCTGTGCACGCTACGAGTTCACAATAGCAGCCAGCGTGCATTAGAGTGAATACAGCTGTAAACGATGCTGCAACTATTTTCTCCACATAACTATTCATCCCCAAAGCGCGTGCATACAGCATATACTACAGCATATACTACAGTGCATCCCTGCATCTCCATCCTGCAACAACAAACTCAAATCCCGCAGCACGCGCGCCCTAGCGCTCGCTCGCGCTCCAGCCAGTCTGCTCCCTATTGTTTTAAGCTTTAATCTGAGACAGTGTCGCACGCGCTGTTGTGCAAAGCATTTAAAGCCCCCTGCAGCCCCCCTGCAGTGCACGCGACCGCGCGCCAGTAAAAGAGTATAATTATCAGTACGATGATCATTATAGCTGTTTTAACTCTGATAGAGAGAGGAAGTGTTACCATGGCTGTCCTCATGGTGCACAGCTGCAGGTCGGCGCGTGCAGGTTACACTTCTTGTCCTCGACGCTCGAGCGCTGCATGAGATTATGTGGACAGAAGGGCTCCCATCCTCGTCTGCAGCGCGCGCTCCACTCGCCTGCTCCCTCTCCTCCGCCAGATTAAAGCGTGAGCGCGCGCGTGTGTGTGTGTGTGAGAGAGAGAGCGCGAGAGAGAGCGAACGTGTATGTGAGAGATACTGAGTGTGTGTGTGTGTGAGAGAGATTGAGTGTGTGTGTAAGAGAGAGAGAGAGAGAGAGAGCGTGTGTGAGAGAGATTGAGTGTGTGTGTGTGTGAGAGAGAGTAAAAGAGAGAGAGAGAGTTTGAGTGTGTGTGTGTGTGTGAGAGAGAGAGAGAGTAAGAGAGAGAGAGATTGAGTGTGTGTGTGTGTGTGTGTATGAGAGAGAGAGATTGAGTGTGTGTGTGTGTGAGAGAGAGAGAGAGAGATTGAGTGTGTGTGTGTGAGAGAGAGTAAGAGAGAGAGATTGAGAGTGTGTAAGAGAGAGAGAGAGAGATTGAGTGTGTGTGTGTGAGAGAGAGAGAGATTGAGTGTGTGTGTGAGAGAGAGTAAGAGAGAGAGATTGAGAGTGTGTAAGAGAGAGAGAGAGATTGAAAGTGTGTGTGTGAGAGAGAGAGAGAGAGAAAGAAAGAGAGAGAGAAAGAGAGAGACAGTGTGTTTGTAAGAGTGAGAGAGATAGAGAAATAGAGAGAGAGAGAGAGAGAGAGAGAGAGAGATAGTGAACACTGGGTAAAACACATTCTTATAGTGGAGCAGTGAGCAGATGTTGCCGCTGTTTGGCTCCATGGTCTTAAGCACCGTCATATTTCTGGTTCCAGACCAAAACCCGCCCACTGAGGAAACAGTGCTGCTAAATAGAAATTTCTGGTTTAATTGAAAAGCGTTATGTTTGGAGAAAAGAAAACACTGCATTCCAGCATAAGAACCTTATACCCTCTGTGAAACATGGTGGTGGTAGGGTCATGGTTTGGGCCTGTTCTGTTGCGTCTGGGCCAAGATGACATGCCTTCATTGATGAAACAATGAATTTGGAATAATATCTAAGCACACAAAGGTCTGACTTAATGTAGAGTTGTACTTAATTGACTCATGACTCGACTCAGACTCACCCCAAACTAACTCATGATTGACTGAGACTCACACTTAACTCACTCATGACTTAACTTAGAATTTTGCTTAATCGATTTAAGACTTGACTCAGATTCACCCTTAACTGACTCATGATTAATTAAGACTCATGCTCAACTTACTTATGACTTAGATTCACCTTTATTTGACTCATAATTAAATTAGTTAACTTAGAATTTGGCTTAATTGAATCATGACTCAACTCAGACTCACGTGACTTTAACTGGCTCATAATTGACTAGCAATTCATTGACTCAGACTCAAGCTGAACTGACTCATGACTGGACTTGGACTTAACTCGAGTCAAGACTCACCTATCACTGTCTCATCTAATTCTCTGATTTAAAAAAAAAGAATGAGCCAGAGGCAAAAGTAAAAGAATAAATAAGAAGTATAAACTCCTTTATTGTAGTAAATTAATACAGATTTTATTCTAAACTTTGCTTACTTGAGCTGCTTTTATGAATTTTGGTCACTGTTTCCGCTGCGCTCGTATTTCTGGCCGGCTATATAAAGCAGAAGTCCTGAGTGTTTTCCTGCTGCGCCACATTCATTTCACCCACATGAAGGGCTCAGTAATGAGCTGATGAGCTGAGTCAGGCGTCTCGCCAACAGGGGGAACGCAGCGGCTGCATCCAAATCTAGATGGAACATGAAGGAAATTCATATGAGATGTTCAGCAGGTCTGCAGTTCATACTGTAGTAAAAACCTCCTACAGATTAAATATGATTTTACGGGCTGGGCTTCGTCAGGCTCTAACTGAGATTAATGGGAGATTACTGAGGAGAGCGGTAATTTCGCTGTTTTGTTGGAGATGATGATCGTGATTATCTTAATGGATACGGCCAGTGTTTTTGTTTAAAAAAATTAAAAAAACAAAATGATTAAAATAAACTAAAACCCACATGTGGTTGAACATCCCACTGAACTGTCGTCTATACGTATACATGCTAAATACATTAGCGTAGCTAAATCAGTAGCTACAGCCTGAAGTTTGTATGTAATTCCGTCTATTTACACCTCGCTTCTGTCTGAACTATCGCTTTAAGCCTTCAGTGAGCTACAACTTCTTCAACTCCTTATCATTCCAGAGCGCTTTAATCTTCAAGCGTTTGCATGTTATTAGCACATCTGAGGCTGTGCTGCTAAAATGTGTAAAATGTGTTTGCAGCCTCAGAGCGCAGAGCGCTGGCTTGATGTCCGACACGCTGTAAAGGTATCGCTGATGGAATCGGCTTCAGAAGCTGCATCATTAATATGAGGCCTATGCCTTCCTGAGCGTCGGGCCGACGGCTTGTGTGTACTCATCTCATTACATCTCCCGCCAGCAGACACATGTGTGGATGTTGCTATGACAGCCATGAGGGGCAAGGAGGATGGGGTTGGAGGGGAGGATTGGTTGGAGGGGAGGTAGGGGGCTGGCCACTGATTTGTAGATGCACCATATGTTCTGGCTGCCTTATTTCATGTATATTTCATGTTTCTTTCACATTTGCCTTCAGTCAAGAGCCTGAAATGTGGAATAAGGGCCTGTTTTTCACAGGCGCTCTCTGAATGTTGAGCAATAATATTGGGCTGAGCAATAATGATGAAAGTTAAACAACACGAACCAAAGCTAACATTCATTTAACGGTAGTAAATCAAGTCGACTGGCCTTGTAGCGTAACCTTGAAGACGCTCTGTCTTTATCTAACGGCTCTAGATGAGGGTTTTCATGATTCTACCGCAAGTGCAATAACCTTGATGTCACTGATGATGGAAAACCTTCATAGAAACAATCCCCGTTGTGTGTAGAATTATTTTTTTAGAAGTCTTTTTGGCTCTCTACGAGAATACGAGGAGCCTATGCTTCCGTCGAAGTCCTACCGTGCCTAATAGGCTCCGGCGTGCTCTCCGCCTGCAGATTCCCTGGGATATAAGTCATTAGAATTCAGATGATGAAGTGGAAAAGAGGGAAACAATATTAGATTTGGAGTATATTCGCTGTTTATCCTTTCAATCCCTCCATCTCATTGGTGATTCCAGCTGACTAGACGGCACTGGCCTTTTTTTGGATCTGAATAAAGCCCTAGATGACTCAGTTGTTTCTTTGGAGATAATGCGAAGCAATTTTGGATGAGAATCAATATTCAGGGTCAACATAGGCTTTGCAGATAAAACAGTAGGAAAAAAAAATAAAAAAAGAAAAAAGAAAAATCCCCAACAGCCAAAGCCCAAAGCAAATTGAGTCTCGATATTAAGAAACAGGATTTCTCACCGGAGTCGCACACGTGTCATCTCCCAGCTATCGCACGTCTCCTCCATGCTGCTCACAAGTGAAGTGCGAGTGAGTAAGAGGATATTAAATCTGGGAGTGACAGATCGCACCATCGCAAGCCTGAGGAAGAGCAGGAAGAATAGGAAGAGCGGGAACGTGTAAACATGATACGTGCAATACAGTATGAAGCCAGAATGTTTTTCTAATGGGAAATTGGGTGTGGTTTGTGCAGAATCGTGTCTCTAACACCAGTTCTTGTTTCGATAAGCTTCTGCATGTCACAAGATTTATTTATTTCAATCCAGTGTTGCATTAATTAATTTTTCACCAAGATCTTGCAGCAGCATTGATGATGGTAGAGTCTGACCACTGCACAAAGCAGCACTTCTCCGTCCAGCACATCCCAAAGATTCTCAATGAGGTTAAGACGTGAAAATGATGATCTCATGCTCCCTGAACTCTGAACTCTTTTACAATTCCAGCACCATGAGTCCTGACATTGGTATCTTGGAATATGGCCTTTCTTCCATCAGGGAAGAACAAATTGATCCATTGATGGAATAACCTGGTCTATATTCAGTATATTCAGGTAGTCAGCTGACCTCATTCTTTCAGCACATACTGTTGCTGAACCTAAACCTGCAGACCAACTGCAGCATCAACCAAACCCACATCATTTACTTACTTACATTCAGGTGGAAAAAGTGGAGACTTTTATTTTTTTTGGCCTGGAAGTGTATGTTTTGTGAGTTCAGGGCTGTAAAAACCTAATTAATCTGGATAAAACCAATCCACATAAAAAGGAAAGTGTAAATGAGCCTAATGTGCATTTAAAACAGACAGATGCAAATCTGATCACTCAATCCAATTTAAATCAGGATTGGATCTGAGACGCATTTGAGCCACACGTTTTGGCTATATGAATACATCATACGTCTTGTCTTGCCTGTGTGATAAGAAGTTTGTAAATGTGATTTTTACTACTGGAAGCACATTGTTTAGCTCTCTTATCAAACCCTGTAGCAGCGCTAAATGAAAAACAAAATGGCCTTTCTTTTAAAATAAAGTCTATTAATATAAAATTAGATGTCATAAACAGTGTAAGATTTCAGTTTTTGATCCAATAATACGTAAACAAATAAATAAATAAATAAAGAGCTGTGCTCAGCTATATGGTGGAAAGCGAGGCGGCTGTATGTTTGTATTATGTAATCTCTCCATCAAAGAAAAACGCTCTGACTTATAACCCAGATTTGTGTCATTAAGGAATCACTGGAGGAAGACGTTCCAGTGTAAGCTCTGGAAAAGCGCAGCGCAGAGACAGACTTATAAAACCGTGTTTATCAGCAGCGCGAGAAGAAAGTGCTGCAGTGGTGGTTTTTTTTCTATAATACCTTCAGAGCGTTTTCTCTAGACGCTTGATTTCACCTGAAACTGCGGTTATTAGGCTCAAGGAATCACTAATGAATATTAACTTTAATGAGGTCTTTAATGCAACAATTAGGAAATCTCATTAAAGCTAAATGTAAAGAAGAGCGTCTCATTAGTGCCCTGTCACAGGATTCTTTCTTTAAAGAGAGCATTCAGAATACTAAACTTTTTTAATTCTGATAACATTTGTGTGGTTCTGAATTTACCTTAAAGAGTGAGTAACCACTAAACTAAACTAAACTAAACAAATTCTAAATAATTACAGTGTATATAATAACAACTTGATATCAGATTGTTCGAATCCCAGTCCTTGCCATCAGCTGCCGGAGCCCTGAGAGAGCACAATTGGCCTTGCTCTCTGTGGGTGGGCACAGTAGATGGCGCTCTTTTCTCTCATGTGTGATGGTGATGGGTGATGTCAATCGTTTAGCACAAGGCTGCATCTGTGAGCTGATGTATCCAAGCGTTAGCGCTGTGATGCTACTCTGTAATGTGTTTAAATTGGGGAAAAAAAGTGGGATAAAATTGAGTTTCTATATAGAGCAGTGCTTAACTTGCAGCTACAGAACTTTTAGCATTTACTTTAACTATACCATGTCATTTATTGCTCACCAAAGCGCAGTACTAAACTTAGAGTTTTAGTATAAATCTTTGTATAAGAGTCATGGGTGATTAAAAGTTCATTTATGTATTTAGCTTTGTTCATGTACTAAAAGCTAACATAGTGATTAGCATTCTAGCTTACATCAAAATACAAGACTGAACATAATATTCCAGATAATTACTTTCTCACTACAGTTAATTACAGTGCAGTTTTATAGTGATTTTACTATAAAAGTGTTTTTTATCTAAGAATAGCAAGTTTAAATTTCATCAACATCAGCAGCCGAAGTCTGAGAGAGTAGAATTGATCAGGCTCTCTCCCGGTGGATTGTGGTAGAACATTATGTCCATTGTGAAGCTAGCAGAGCTAGGAGTTTGCCACTACTATGTAGATGGTAAATATTATTGAAATGTATAAAAAATATATAAAAACATGTTTACCATGCTGTAAATTGGTGTGTACAGTTATTGTAATATTTTTAAATAACAAAAAACAGCCTGTTCAGATATACAAAGCTATTTTTGACAATATTCACACTGAAGTTATTATGACTGTACTATTATACAGTAATAATTCATTTTTATTTTCAATCAGTTTGATTTAAAGGCATAAAGAGATTTTTGAGATTTTTTTTACAAAAACATACAGTATAATATGGATGATTTTGGTTCATAAAACCCCACAGAAATGGACTTAAAAGAGAAGAAATAAACCTCATAAACTGGAGCATGGTCCAAAAAACGAGGCTGGGATGTTGTAGAATCATGCAGCACAGCATGCTGCAGTATTTTTTTCATTACAGTATGAGCGACATATCTTAAAAAATCTCGTCCTTACTGGTTCTTATGCTCCCTTTCCAATTTATGATAAGACACGCCGTCGTCCATCACTGTAATGCGCCTCGCCTTAGCCGGGGCCATATTTCTGAGGGGAGCAGATATTCCAGCGCGAAAACAGGCCTCCCTGCCATTTGTCACCAGCATCTGAGTAATGAACGAGGAGGATTGGATGTACTCGCTAATTATGTAGAGGACGAAGAGCTGGCCAAATCCCCAGTCAAGCGCTAGCACTGAACACCAGCTCATGAATTAGCGGCGCCATCTCAAATTAGCTGTGGCACAAAAGAGAAATGTAGGACGGGGCTCGTTAGAACCTCAGGAGGTTCTGCTCTGCAGCGACCCTGGGATTTACAGGCGATGTGAATTTCTTACTGGTGTCAGCAAACTGTTCCTGACCTGATGAAAAAGTTATTTTGTCTTTTTCTGTAAAGATTCTTGGCTTGGCTTGGGTTTGTGTAATCTAGGTCTATACTTGCCAACTACTCTTTCTGGAGTACCCTGTACCCCTCCACCCTGTACAGTCCCACACCAGATCTGACCGATCAGCTGATTTCCAAATCATTCCTTCCTAACATTAAGTGCATGTATTTGAGCTGGGAGTTTACTAAAATGTGCAAGACAGAAGTTCTCAGAACCAGAGACAGGAAATATACCCCTAAATCACAGAAATGTCACACAAATGAAAGGCAACAAAGGTGAGATTTTAGCTGTTTTAGAGTTCTTGCAGCTAAATAGAGTTCTTGCAGCAATGAGAGTCTCGAGTCTGAGTAAAGTCTTGAATCTCTGGGGTGTAAGATTGAGTTGAGTCTCATGTTTCTAAAGGTGGAAGTCTGAGTCAATTCCTAAGTTTCTGGGATGAGAGTCTGAGCCGAATCTTAAGTCTGTTGGAATTAGAATCTGAGTCAAGTCTCTGAGGGTAAAAGTCTAAGTCTGGGGAATAAGATTCTGAGCTGAGTTGTGAGCAACTGGGATGAGAGTCTGAGTTGTGTCTCAAGTTTGAAGTAAGTCTTAAGTCTGGGGAATTCGAGTCTGAGTTGAGTCTTAAGTCTGAAGTTAGTCTTAAGTCTGGGGAATTCGAGTCTGAGCTGAGTTGTGAGCAACTGTGATAAGAGTCTGAGTTGAGTCTCAAGTTTGAAGTAAGTCTTAAGTCTGGGGAATTCGAGTCTGAGTTGAGTCTCAAGTTTGAAGTTAGTCTTAAGTCTGGGAAATGAGAGTCTGAGCTGAGTTGTGAGCAACTGAGATAAGAGTCTGAGTTGAGTCTCAAGTTTGAAGTAAGTCTTAAGTCTGGGGAATTCGAGTCTGAGTTGAGTCTCAAGTCTGAGTTTAATCTTGAGTCTGTTGGGAAGAGACTCACATCTCAGGACTCTAGAGTTTGAGTTAAGTTTCTGGAAAAAGAGTCTGAGATGAGTCTCATGTATCTAAGGTGTGAGTTTCAAGTCTTCAAATATAAAATCTTTTCTCAAAGTCTTAAGTCTTTGGAAAAATCTCTCACTCTTACACAATTCGAGCTCGATGAATCCTAGATTGTATTATCATCTAGAAAAAATGCCTGTGCCATCAGAGGGGAAAATCCATTGATGGAATAACCTGGTCAAGTTAAATTTTTAAATCCAGGAGTGTATGAATCCAAGTTAAGCCGAGTTCCAGTTGAGAAGCTGAGTCTAAGTTGAGTATTCAAAGTGTTCACTCACTCCCTTCTTAGCTTAGTTTAGCTTTGCTTACTTTTATTTCACTGCTGACCAATTGGACACAGTCCAGCTTGGTTTCAATTCTTTCAAAAGATCAGTGGAGCAAGCTTAGCTCACATTTCCATTGGATCGTTTCAGCCCCAAGTTGTTACACATTGATTCGCTGAAGCCAGAACAGCGTCCCGCCGTCGCTGCTCCGGCGTTATTATCTGAGTTTGCGCGGAGCCGATGATTGTCCTGCTCTTGGAGCAGAGCGTTAATTAAATTGCTCCCTGAGGCATGATGGAGCTGGAATCAAGTTTCGGGGCAGCTTTACGCCAACAGGGCCGAGGGAGTCCCGGCTCCGCACGCCTGGCCGATTTCTGTACCGCAGAGCCTGAACACACAACATCTTTCCCGCCTGATCTCTGAGACTCAAAAGCAATAAGAAAGAGTTCTTTTCCTTTTAAATGCAGACGAGTCCTCAGCTTGAGGTAGACGCCGGGGACACAGGTTTTTATTGTCTCTCATTTTAAAATGAGAGACAGGTGCAGATCCCCCCTGAGACGCGAGGGAGCCGCCATGCAAATACGTACCCTCTGTGGGGAGGTTAGTTATTCATCTGCTTGTCAAATTTGGTTCATTAGTGGAGGAACATTTTGTACTCGTTTCTGTTTCTTCTGCTTGATGAGACAGAGATGATGATGATGATGAAACCTTTATCTCCTGCTAACCATGTGGCATCGTACCCACCTACCCCAGGATCTTGCTTTAGATTCTAATAAGAGCGTCTCACAGCTGTTCCAGTGATGATTAGTGCGATTTTACCTCTGAAAAATAAAGTCAGTTATAAATCTGTTATCTCAGCATTGTTATCACACCCTGCAAACATCCTCACTACTTTCCCATTTTTTCCCAATTTGGCTATCCAATTGTCGCACCTCTGAGCAGGATGGGGAGAGACCACCTTCTACCCACCCGAGGCCAATTTTGTTTCCATCTGGGAGCCGGCAGCTGATGGCAAGCTACATAAATGGGATTCGAACCTGCAACCTCCTATTGAAAGTGGCAGCACAATAGATCGCTCAGGAACTCAATGTTGCCCTTGTTTTGAATGCGCTCAAATTCTCCTCAATTCTTACCTGGCCAGTAGAGACAGTTACTTCAACAAAAGCAGGATAAACCTTTTTAATAACAAATTTAAATGGCTCGGGTATTGGGAATTCTTTGTTTTTACCATTATGTTCTAACATAGCGCCCTCTGTCCCTCTTTCAGTGCTTAAAACAGATATTTTTCCTAGCTTTCCACAATTAGAGCTTTTTCACCAAGAGAACTCTGGTTCTTGAACCAGTTCTGTTTGGGTTTATAAGGAATGATGGTGCTTTTCAGCGAAGCGGCCCACGTTTCCACCAGTTTAAGTGGAACTGTCAAAACGTTATAACATACGCCATCAAAAGGGTGCGATACACAAGGGCAGTATTTTAGAGAGAAACATGAAAGTTTAAACCACCAATTTATCTATTATTTGAGAAGGGAAAAGACAGGGAAACAGGGCACGGACTTGACAATTTGTCTGTAATTACACTTTGGGTGCTTGTTTCCACGGAGATCCACGTAAACACAACTGCTCGTGGAAGTGGAGGAGCTACTGAACGCAATGTCATGCGACTGAGAAAACCCTATAAAACTCACTAATCCTCCTGTTTTTTGCTTACTCTAATGCCCTACTGATAGGGCTTTAGGGTGAGCAATTCACATGATCTCCAAGTTGACTGTGTGAGGAAACATACGCAGACACTGAGAGAACATGGAAACCACACCCAGGTGGGGACTTGAACCGAAGACTCCAGCGCTGAGAAGCGAACATGCTAACCACAATCACATTAATTTAAAGTCTATGCAGACTCTAATATCCATTACTTACAGAACAAATCTCTAAACAAGCACACCTATTATAAATACTATTATAAATATGACCAGTATAAAAATAACTAGTATCACCAGGGTGACTTGATAACATCTCCTGACACTCAAGAACTCAAGAGCAACATACTGATGAATATATTCCGAAAAACAAGATCAAGATATCAACTCCCCCGACAGATCCTTCTGATTCTTCATCAGCTTTCAGACCAGTGCGCTGGTTCCATTAGCATCACGCTAATGAAAAGTGGCACTCTTACCAAAGCAGTGATAGATGTTTGGAATATGTTTGAAACGTAGTCCATGTTGATGTTGTTGTTGGTCCAAACTCAGCACGGCTCTGATTAAAATTCATACCGCAGCCTCACGGTCTTTGACTTCATAAGCTTCTGCTCTGATTGAGATTTCAGAACACTTCTGTGAGATAAGAACACCTTAAAAAGGTTCAATTACCAACTCTAAAATATTGTAGTCAAGGTCATGTGAAGGTTAATGAGTTATTCATTATTTATTAAGGGGAGGAACGCTTGGATTATTTTATAGAAATAGGTCTTGTGGAGTACATTTCCTATATGATGAGGGGTCAAATTGATCAAATCTGCTCTTTGCCTGTGTTCATATCTCATAAGCAACTCATAATCCCATCAGAACACCAATAGAAGGTTGTATCAAATGCACCAAGGAAATACTAAACAGTGAAGTTGCACAGTTTCTGCTCTTTTTTTTTAGTTGAGTTATATTGTGATACAGTACCCATACTTTCACTATAGTATAGTTTCTCCTCTTTTTTATTTTTAGTTGAGTTATATTGTAATATAGTACCCATACTTTCACTATAGTACAGTTTCTTGTTGCATGTGTGGTCATCTTCTCCAGTCCGGGTTCATTTCTCCCGGCGTGTTCTGGCCCAGTTAAACCTCACCTTTTATCAGCCTTAAGCAGAAACAGGAAGATCCCAGACACCGGCCTTATTTTTCACTCCTGTTATCGAGGTTTGGCTGCAGGACCGCGCTCTGGAACGAGAGGGGAAACAAAAGAGGCTGTTCATCATCGGCTCGACCCGATGACAAAATAAAGAGGCGCGTTGATTCTAACAGCGCGGAGGAGAATATGCTAACAGAGCGGAGGCACATGGCTGCATCTTTGAAGCAATCTGTTGCAGTGGAGCAGAGAGCCACTCTTAATTGGGCCACGGCAGAAAAACGGGATACAGAGTCCAAGAAAGTTTGGATGAAAGTGCTGCTCTTCACAATCTCTCTGTGTGACACTTCATCCAAAATGCTAATGCTGCTAATGAAGGCTACGGTACGAGCGACGGGAGGCATCATCTCATTAACACAAACATTTCTTACAACACATTTCTTAGATTCACAGGAGAGAGCATGCAGCATTTATATAGAGTAAAACCTTAATTTAGTCCTTAATTTACTTTATTTTTTAAACTCTTCTTTTTTGCTTCCAAAGAAATTGAATATCCCATCCAGCTCCAATAATTTATTTCTTTTTCCAATGTTTAACCTCAAAATTAAAAGACAACACCTCACAACTTATACATATACTAGTCTAGTCATTAAAAAGTTACTTTATTTCAGTAATTCTTGTCTTACAGCCAATGAAAACCCAAAAATCTGTGTTTTAGAAAATTAGAATATTATAAAAGACCATTTGGTACTTTTGGCAGTGTGGGCAGTGTGGGCAGTGTGCTAGCAAGCATGAACTGCTGTAAGATTTTGTGTCTGCACTGACTTTAGACTTGATAATAAAACACAGTGGATCAACACCAGCAGATGACATGTCTCTCCAAACCATCACTGATTATTAGTAAATTTCATTTGTAAATCAAGGGACCAGAGTCCACAACTTCAATGGAGATGCGGATTGCCAAAAGTACCAATTGGTCTTATATAATATTTTAATTTTCTGAGACTCTGATTTTTGGGTTTTAATAGGCTGTAAACCATAATCATCAACAATACAATAAATAAAAAACACTTAAAATAGATCACTCTGTGTTTAATACATCTGTATAATATATGAGTTTCACATTTTAAACTGAATTACTGATTTTTTTTATGCACTAGTATGGGTTTCCTAAACTAATCCCCTGAGCTAATATTTCACGATTAAATTACTTTTTGCTATCCCATGACTTTTGGCATGTACATGTTTGTTTTTTTTTTTACATTTAAGAGATTGAATCTTTTTTATATACAGATGTTCTTATCCAGAAGTGTTATTTTACGACCCAATGTTCTATTGTGGATTAAATATGGGTCTATTAGATTTGCAAATCATTGCGTTTTGTTTTTTTTATGTACATTTATTTACATTTTACATATGCTGCCTTCAAATGCTCCTCAAAATTTTTAATTAAAACATTATTAAAACTTCACATGCGTTTGAGTGTTTTTTGGTGGGGTGGAAATGGACACCAATAGGAAAATTATTTTATTTATATATTATATTATATAAACAAATTTGATATGCTTATGTAATATATTATATATTATATAATATAAGTGCACAAGGCAACACTTTTTGGCTCCTTCTAATTAGCTTTGTTGCTATTTCTTAATAACATTAGTGCAACTTACCCTCAAAACTAAACTGAAGAACAACCTGTACAGCTTAAAATTTGACCTTTTACTGCAGGAGCAGAATCCATACTGGACTAGACCTCTTGTTACTGACATGCCCCCAACTGGGAAAATTTGGGCTTATCTAAAAATTTGTTTCCCACTGGTAAATGTTGTTTGAGTTTGTGGTGGCGTTCATGTGCTCTCCTCTCATAAATATGATATTTCCGACAGGACTTGAAGCTAGCTATAGTACTTTAACGTTTTTTTGAAATTAGGAACTTACACTTAGAACCAATGGGAACCACCATAATGACATCACTTATTTTTAAGAGTGTAGACACTTCGATAACCTCACCTGCAGTATGGTGTAAATGGTACCATTTGCTCTCATTTCTTCTTAGTAGCAGAGACAATGAAAGATTCACATGTATTCAGTTTTCATCCTTCATTTAATAGAAACAGCAACACAGTGTACAAAATTGAACGTGATGAACAGAACATGAAGATTTCCTTCATCGTGTAAATGACAACACAAGCAGCACACAGTTAAATACAGAGGACAAACATGGTGTTACTGAACAGCACAGAGGATAACCAGCTAAAGTTAATAACCAGAGAAACTGCAGGACTTCAGTATCCTGCATTTACCTGTTTGGCAAACAAGTGACTCACCGTCCTTCAGTTCCACTCAGCGTCCACTTCAGCTCCGCCCACTTTATCGGTCTCATTGAGCGTCTCATTACTGACTGTAGCCCATCTGCTGCTGTGTACTATGTTTTTTTTTTTGTTTTTTTTTCCCTGTACCCCATCAACCCTATTCACAAGTGCCACAGTCTCTAATGCATTTACCAACAGTGCAGAAGGCAAGGGTTTCCAATAAAGTGGCCGCTGAGTGCACAGGCTGTCAGAAATGTCAACTGTTGGAGAAAGTTTCCCAGTTTAATTACCCTGAGCTGAAAGGGTAATATAGACAGAAGTCCCCTGACGGTGTTTTGAGGGAAAGTGTGTGTTTATGTCGTTTAGATTGGCCCAGAAAAGCAGTGCTGTGATAATGTGATGGAGTTCAGCGCTGAGGCATAGGTGGTGGCGCGGTGCATATGGTAGCGCCATCTGTTCGGCCGAGTGCATCCACACACTTCACATAAGCGAGCGCTTCGGGTGGAAACTGCAGACGCTGTTTTCAATGACGTCAACCATAAAAAAAAAAAAATGCAGTAAACGCGTTTTTAACCAGTGAAAACGTCTTAAATACCTGAAAAAAATCAGCTTTTTTGGGTTTGTCCATTTAAAACTGTGGGGGAAACTTTATAGAAGCTTAAGGTGCTTCTTTTTCTTGAAGGGAATTCAAAGTAGAGCTTAGATAAGGCCCAAAAAACTTGACTCGACCCGGCCAGAGCCCGTGCACTCTCTGCACGTCTTATTAGGAGCCCGAGCCTGATTTAAACCCGACTTTAACTCGCATTAAAACTGCGCTTTTTAAAAACATTTTCGGGCTGTTTCAAAGAGCAAAGATAATTCATGTCAATTTACATTGCAACACTGAAGAAGCATAGACCTATTATTTAAGAACAATGTTTATTAAGAACTACACAGCTACACACACTGCGCTGCAAGTCAAGTGCGTAATTTGGAAAAGTGTGCGTAAGCTCCAGAGCTGCATGTCTATAACATTTTAAACTTGTGCAACTTTTTTTTATTTTTTAAACACAGTTTGATTTGTTATTTGCACTTTCTTGGCCTCATGTTCTCCTCCACCAGTCTTACACACTGCTTTTGGATAACTTTATGCTGCTTTACTCCTGGCTTGGTTTGATGGCTTGTGATCATCCATCTTCCTCTTGATTATATTCCAGAGGTTTTCAATTTGGTAAAATCTAAGAAACACATCTAATTTTTAAGTGGTCTCTTGTTTTTTTTATAGCTGTAAATTAAAATAAATGCAAATAAGTGTATTATTATATAGCACATATCATATACAAATAAAAGGGCAAATGGACTGAAATCTGCTGGCTGATGGCGATATTTAATTGACCACCCATTTTTAATTTTTTTTTTATTTAATGCAAGTGTAGAAGTGGAAGATGTTGGTATTTCCTGACAAATGCATGAACACATTTTGACAAAGCTAACGCTCCTCCACTTCTCCACGCTTCATTTACACATAAATGAATATGCCACTTCTCCATCGATCACCCTCTCACTGCGTTCACTAAAAACGACAGCTCACCACAGCCGTCTTCCCATAATACAGCAGAAACTTCTCTAAAGCACGGAACCGGCGTTTACTGCAGGTCTGGAGCACCAGGACCCTCCAGCAGAGCACCCTGGAGCTGTGATTGGGTTCCATCATGCCTTTATAGTAAGGAAGTGGTGAGTAGTGCCTAATGGAAACTCTTGATCATGCTGAGGTCTCTTAATTTCAGACGTGAGGCTATTGATCACTGCTATGCAAATGCTGCTCTGGGGAGTGAGAGGGGGGAGAACTCTATACTCTATACTAGCTTTACTTTTTCAACCATTCAGTCCCTCCTGGATGTACTGGGTTTGATATACTGTATGATATAATATAATACAGTACAGTACATTACATTTTTAATAGCCAGGGGCTGGTAGACACCCACTAATCCTCATGTTTAGTCCACTAATCCTGTCCCCTGGAGTTAAGACTGGTATAGCAGCCTCTATTCTCCTGAAAAGACTGTATCAGGGTTCTTGCACCATTTTAAAAGCCAAATTTAATGCTTTTTAAGACCTCAATAAATATAATATAAGACCCAGAAATATATTCATAATTTCTAACATTAGCTAGCTCTCTGCTAACATTACTTCTCTCCCCTGTAATGTTAGCTAGCTCTCCTTTAACCTTAGTGTTCTCCCTGGTAATGTTAGCAAGCTTATGCTAATGTTCGCTAGCTCTCCGCTAACCTTAGTGTTCTCCCTGGTAATGTTAGCAAGCTTACGCTAATGTTAGCTAGCTCTCCGCTAACCTTAGTGTTCTCCCCAGTAAATGTTAGCTAGCTCTCCGCTAACCTTAGTGTTCTCCCTGGTAATGTTAGCAAGCTTACGCTAATGTTAGCTAGCTCTCCGCTAACCTTAGTGTTCTCCCCAGTAAATGTAAGCTAGCTCTCCGTTAACCTTAAGTCTCTCCCCAGTAAATGTTAGCTAGCTCTCCGCTAACCTTAGTGTTCTCCCTGGTAATGTTAGCAAGCTTACGCTAATGTTAGCTACCTCTCCGCTAACCTTAGTGTTCTCCCCAGTAAATGTAAGCTAGCTCTCCGTTAACCTTAAGTCTCCCCCCAGTAAATGTTAGCTAGCTCTCCATTAACCTTAGTTCTCTCCCTAGTAAATGTTAGCTAGCTCTCCATAACCCTTAGTGTTCTCACTGACAATGTTAGCAAGCTTACCGCTAATGTTAGCTAGCTCTCCTTTTAACTTTTAGAATTTGATTGCATTCAGCCACACAGATGTTCTTTCTTATTGTATTAGAATTGAATAGTGAATAGACCAATAGAAATGCTTCAAAATCTTTTTAGATGAACTTCCTCCTCCTGTAAAGCTGCCATTTTGGTAGCTTTACAGTGAAGACAACTATGCTTTTGTTTTTGAAATATTAGAAACATTTGGGGCACCAACACAGTTTTAATTGATTTATTTAAGCAGGTTGGATTCTGTATGGCAGTATGTTGGATTCTTTATTACACCAGTTTTTTTCTGTTTCTGTTTTCTCTGTCACAGGTTATGATTGAGGCTTCTAAGGGTTAATACAACACTTAACAAGTGCAAATAAATACCTCACACGTCTCTGACATAAATTGGTAGTAGTAACGTTCTAATAATCCTGACATCGTATTCATGAGGGAAATTATTCCTGGTTGTTTTAATACAGGGCGAGTTGTCACAATATTAATTTTAAGCTTCTACTAGATTCCCAGCTGAGTTACAGTCAAAGATATTATTGATGGGGAGGAAATGTTAATTTACCTCAGCGTTTCTTTTACACGACAGCTCATTAAAGCGCACCAGAGTGAAGAACAAGCTCGAGTAGAGTCGTCTGTCAATGAACTGAAATGTTTCTTTCTGTCTGCGCTGGAGCACATTTTTTCATATTAAAAAAAAAAACAAAATGTCAAAACACACGAGCAGCCAAAAAGAAACTCATTTTCTGAAAGGTTTCTGAGGCAATTTGCATAAACACATCCAAAACACTCCACGACGCAGGATGATGAACACTTGACCCTTCGCGAAATTGCACCAACACTAGAGGGACGAAAGCACTCGTTAGCAGAAATAGGTACGTTTTCTTACAGTTATGTTTTGTGAGGGTCCACAGACAGAGATTCAATCTTACTTTAAAAAACTGCGCGGACGAACGCAACATCGATATGTAAGTGGAATTTGAAGAAAGGACACTTGATGAAATTTGAACACGACACACTTAAAACATGCACCTTTTTTACAAGGTTAAAAAAAGCACTTGAGACGTTTAACAAAAGAAAACAACAAAAAAAATACATTTCAAATGGAGCTGAAGGTCTAAAAAAAAAAAAAAACATCTGAGAGAAGTAAGTGAACATTCACAGATTGACGCTCTTGGCTTATTTACAATAAGTAACGCTGCCACAGAACTGTGAGAAGGCATCAGCTTAGTGCAGGACAGTAAAGAAGGACAGTCAGGTCTTGTCCACGCCTGGCATTGACCCACAGCCTGGGTGAACGGAGTGAATTCCATGTGGACAGTGGTTTTAGAACAGGGTCAAATGGTGAATTGGGGTCTAATTTTGATGTGTCCTGTAGAACTTTCCAAACCCCTCAACGTTTTCATAATGTAAATGACCCATTTTACTGCAGAGACATTTATAGCCCATATATCATTAAAGCCTGTTAAGGGGTTAAACAGCTACACGTCCATCTATCCACTTTTATTCACCCGAGACCCGAGATACTGGAGTAAATGCCAGGTATGAACAGAGCCTGAGAAACTTACTGCGACCTGAAGCTCGGTGCGACGGCGAATTCGCTGAGAAAGAAAAAAGCACTGTTGCTGGATTAGCTCAGTTTTTTTTTTTTTAGCAAGTATAAACCCAACGGAAATCAATCCTAAACGGATCCAGTCTGGTTATGAATACATGTCCCAGGGCGACCTCCAGCTTGTGCCAGAAGAAAAGCAACAATCAGAGTCCCTCCTTTTTGTGTCCTCCAGGAGACAGAAGCTGTCCTCCATTTCAGAGCTGTCCGATGTGTCTTGTGTCTTGTTGCTTGATGCGAGCAGGTTTGCAGGTTTGGTTTGAGTCCAAAAAGCTTCAGTTAGCGAGGTCCATTAGTCCCATGGTGCCTTTGCCCTTTTAGTTCTATTTTTTTTCCTGCAGTGTGGCGACTGAGTGCGTAGGCTGAGACAGAGTTCAGTAATGCTGAATAAGGGCGCTAAATACTGTTAGCAGAAGAAGCGCAATGAAGGCTGCTGGAGAACGTGACAATCACAAGCCGAACAATACGCGACTCGAGAAATAAAATGTAAAAATATGCTATATAAAACTAGAAGAAAGTAAAAAAAAAAAAACAAGCATGCTGAGCATGCTTCTACAGAGACCATCCGTAGAAGTCTATCCGTGAAAACCTCACAGGCGCTGCATCGTCTGCTGGTTAACTGGTTAACGTGCTGCTACAGTAGTAACATTTAGCTACGGTAGCCAAACAACTGGCTCGCCTCCTCTTCCTCCTTACGAGAAGCTAGCAGGCTCAGAAAGAAGCCAAAAGATTACACAGTCCACAGTGGTCTTTTCTTCGTTTTAGGCAGATAAGGCCTAAGCAAGCGGGGTAAAGGCAGACAGGGGGGTTGAACGCATTGCACACAGTCTATTACGTTGGCTACAAGTTCAAACAGGCACAAAATAAAAAAAGGGCTTCCCATGTAGACGTCCATATCCTGCACACTGCCGTTTGCAGTACATGCGGCGACACTTCAGTTCACGTTAGTCACGTTATTGCACTCTTTAGACAGTAGGGTTCTTGCTTGCAAAAGCTGTGGCACATGACACGACGTGAAAATGAGTCCCGACTTCTTAACTCTTCATCTGTAGACTTGAGCACATTTTGAGCACATCTTTAACGGACTTGAGTGCTTGAGGTCAACTAACAAACGCCTGCATTTGCTTGTCGTTCTCTATGTTTTTTTCACATCATAGGTAGACAGAATAACAGAATATCAGAACAGTAACACAAAAACGTAACACTTTTCTCAATGCTAATGCTAATACTATCTAATACTATCTGGAATCTGGCATGTTTGGCGAATAATCTTGGGTTTCTTGGTTTGGAGAGATCAGGATCAGAATCAGTACTGTTTTTTTTTTTGTAACATTCATGCTCTAGTGAGGGGAATACAAAATAAATGCATAAGACTATGGATGACAATCTTTTTACGACATTGTTTGCCACCCATGCGATTCTTCATTCTTCATTCTTCTGTTTGTGATTTTGTGCTCAAAACAAAGGATTTGGGGCTTTGAAGCACCATTTCTGCATGGAGCCATATTTTTGGAAGTTTACCTGGATGCAGATATCCTCTCACTACAGTACAGGCCGAAATTTTGGACGCACTTTCTCTTTTTCAATGCGTTTCTTTATTTCCATGACTATTTACATTGTAGATTCTCACTGAAGCATCAAAACTATGAATGAACACATGTTGAGTTTTATGTACTTAACAAAAAACAAACTATTTTTTTTTGTTAAGTACATAAAACTCCACATGTATTAACTAATTCATAGTTTTGATGCCTTCAGAGAGAATCTACAATGTAAAAATTCATGAAACAGTCATGAAAATAAAGAAATCGCATTGAAAAAGAGAACTTTTGGCCTGTACTGAATGCAACTATGCAATTATGTGACATCCTCACATGGAAAATTAAAGGAAAGGCAAAAATGATCATTCATTTCTGAGTCAAGTACAGAATACAGAATGTGAGGAAGTCTGATCTAACAGGATTTTGGCTCCTCAAGCGTAACTTCTTCCTGTTTGATTACCGATAGACAAACTCCGATGAAAAGGTCATGTGTGAACGGGAAGCTTTTGTATAGTTTCTGCAGTTTAAACAGTTTGTAAGTCAGGTTGAAGGGGATCCGGATCCTGAGCTGCTTAAGATTAGATTCATGCGCAAGGTTGACTCCAACCCACTTTCCCAAGATAAACTGTGTTCAGACCCATTTAGGCTAAATGAATAAAGTCCCCTTCCAACCTTCATCTGCTGCTCGAGGTGTGATCAATCTGATGGAAGGTAATCAGCAGCTCATACTACACTTCATCACTGTCAGATCTGTTTTCTTCAACACTGTGTCCTTTCTTGGTTTCTACAAATGTTAGATGACATCATCTCCTGTCTAGAACCACAGATAACAGAGAACGAAAGACTAGGAACGAGAAACTTCCCAATGGTGGTCTATGAAGCATAGGCACCCTCGTAGATACCGATCTGTTTTTTCTGTTTTTCCTGTTTTCTGTTTTCGCTACTCGATTGTCCTGAAATGAATGTCACTAAGAACACGTGATGATAAATCTCATCGTGATTAGTTATTCAATCAACACCAGAGAAAATACAGCGAGTCTCTCTTTAAACAGAGGGCAGATAAACAGATATCATATAGATCATCGTCTACAGATCACAGATCATCTGCTTGGTTACTACGTGTTTTTTTTTCTGTGCATTCATTAAGACAGAGGGAGTGTACGGGTCCGATGACCAGGAGAAGCCACCGCCCTCCACCGGTCACGACAGCTGCCACTCTGGGTAGAAGAACTTGATGGGGTGGGTCTTGGCCCACTTGGCGAAAACAGCCTTCTCCGTTATGAAGCGGTGGCCACCGTAGGGGGCGCTCTCGTGCAGGAGGTACTCAGCGCACTCGTCTCTGCTCCCGGCTTCGTAGTAGTGGTACGGCACCTTCCTGTAGCCTTCAGTTCTGAGAGTGAAGCAGAAAAAAGAGAAAAGAGAGAAAAAAACATTTTTAGAAAATTGTGACGTTCAGAAGGGAAGTTGAGTGTTTTGGGTTTTGTTTTGGGAACATAAAAGGCAACCTTTAGAGGGTCACAAGCACTTAAGAGCTTCTATCAAATCAGAGAATTCAGATTATTTTATTGGACGTTACTAAGATGCTACTACTGAGAACTTGTCACCTTTAGCATGAGCTCCTTCTTTTCCCATTAGAGCACTTTTCCACCACCCAGTGGAACCAGTTCTGTTCAGGCTTATAAGAACTGTGGTGTTTTTCAACAAACCAGACCACATTTCCCCAAGTTTTAGTGAAAACGTCAAATCATCACATCATATGTCATTAACTGAGGGTGTTTCATATTGGCGGTGAACAAGGTTCGCACTGAAGAACCTAGAAAACGTGTCTGGTTTCTGAACCTACTTTTATTTCTGATACTTTGCATGAAACACATCAAAGTGCTTCAAATTCCAATTGCCAACTACCCAACCCACACATTAGGACTCCTATCATTAGTGATGCCTCCTCTGACACATGTGAAGTCAGACTTCACCTCTTTTTGAACCGCTGCTGATGCAGCGTTGCAGAGTAGCATCACAGCGCTAACACTCGGAGGAAAGCGCAGCGATTCGGTTCTGATACATCAGCTCACAGACGCAGCCTTGTGCTAATCCACATCACCCTAGGAGTGATGAGGGGAAAGAGTGCCATCTACTGTACCCACCCAGAGAGAGCAAGACCAACTGTGCTCTCTCAAGATTCGACCCGACGATCTCCTGATTATAATGGCAGCACTTTAGCCAGCTGAACCACTTGGAGCCCCAATTTTGCATCCAGCAGTATGCTCTATTGCTCTATTGCTTTTGCTCTTAATAAAGCGCCATAAACAAAATGCTCATTGTTTTCATTCCAACAAGATCCAATCAAGATGGAGCCTTTCTTAAAAAAAAGGTATTGAAAGAAGGATCGTATTGAGATCAATATCGAAAATTTAGTTTTAGGGCATCAAACAAAAGAAGCTGTTACAGACACATATATCAAATTTTTATTCCTGTTCTAGCACTCTCTCATCCTAAAATCCAAAAATGTCACACTTTTGTATTTTATATTAGTTCTGAACAAATTCAACCTCAAAAGCTCAACCCTGACTGTTCTGAATCACTGATTCGTGTCAAACTGTTCTCCTGAAGAGCGACCGTCCTCCCCTCAGAAACTCCACACACAGTCCTGCAAAATTACAAATGAATTCAATTTCACTCCCCTGCCCCACCTACTACTGCACCTGTTGAATCTCAATTATAGCTAAATCATCGGGGTCAACTGCTACACCAGCTCCACACATCATGTTAAAATAGATACTTCCCCGCTGCAGCAGCTGCCGTGAAAATGACTCTGTAGTGGCCATCGCTCGCCCCCCCCCACGCTCCAGCCGGCGCTGGCGGCTGAGATTCAGCATTAAATGAAAATGGGCCATTGTTTTGGAGTGAGTGCAGAATACATAATGAACTCAACAGCAGAGAGGATAATGGCTGCTTACAAATATACTAATCACACCATCTCATGCTTTGCTTATCGCAGAAATGTAGAAGCTTTTTTTCCCCCAAACTGCAGCAAACAGACTGTAGTGGGATTTGCTAATTCATTCTTATGAGCTTTTTTCTGGGTTATTTTTCTCTAAAATCAAGGTCACTTAAGGTTTAAGGTCGGACTTAAAACCTTTAAACCTGAAATATACAGTCCAGTCAGAATATTGATGATGATCAATGTCTTTTTTCTACTATAGTGCATCTCAAAAATTGGTACTTTTGGCAGAGTGGGCAGAATTCCAAGTCCTGCTGGAAAATGAAAACTCTCACGAGCCTTTTTCTGAGGCTGAAATAACTTCAGGTGAAGTACGAGACACAATCTGCAGATGAACTCGGCTCATTAATACACGGGTAAGAAGGTGGTAAAATACTGCATTTTTCATACTATAAGGTGCACTGTATTATTAGGTGCATTCAGCAGTTCTGGGTGGTGGTGGTGGGGGGGAGGGGTAACTAAGTTAATTAAAGCAAAGCTAAAGAAAATAAAACTGTTATAAAACAAAAATAACAATTTATTTTAAAGTTAAATAAGTGCTGGCTGTAAATCTACACAGATTTCTCGTCTGAAAACTGTATATTTGGGTGAGTAAAGCACCGTTTAGTTTCAGTAAGCTTAGATTTCTGAATTTCTCTAGAACTAAAGCTGGATCATTAGCATTAGCGGCTAACAGTGAGGAACCCTGAGTGTTCCGGTAAACCAGGGCGATATTAGCTAGCGGTTCATCCCACGTAGCTTGTTTTTAAATATGGTAAACTTGCAGGCTACAGTCCGATTAGATTATACTCACCTCTGAACGGCTATGAAAGAGCTAGCGCTTAATGCGGTTAGCACGTAATGCTAATTAATGCTGCTCCAGAATTGCTAGCCAGAGTTAGCAGCAGAGTATAGGCCGATAGCTAATACTCACCTCTGAATAGAGAAATAGCGGATAGCTGATAATGCTAATGCTGCTCCAGTCTCAGTGCTGGAGAAACTTCACTAAAACTCCTGTATAACTCTGTACTTCAGCAGAGTTGCTTTACTGATCCTTAATTCCTGACTGATAGAATTCATACATAATGAACACTGTTGATTTTTGGGAAAATTAAAGGATTTTAAGTTCCATTAAAAAGCGGAGAACAGATGCTCACACAGGAGGAGAACAAGACCAGAAGAAATAACCCCTTAAGGAGGGTCACGAGGGGGAAACATTAAAAGCATATTACGGCCAGAATATGTTGAAGCCCTGGATCTGGCCGGCTTGTTGGGGATTGTTACTCGTTATTGCCTTATTACGTTCCCAAATGAAGTCGTCGAGCGCTCAGAGGAACTGTACTGACATCCCAATTAAACAGTGAGTAAACAGCGGAAAATGTCAGCTCTATGGGGCGCCTGTGGGTCTGAAACTGGGCCTAAAACTAAAAATAAAAGAGTCCAGTGGTGTTAAACTGTTCTCATATCAACTCTACTGTCGTTTCTGCACATTCATTCAGAAAAAAATAAGGTGCCGCTGAATTTAACCCTGTATACACAGTCAAATCTTATATCTTAATATTATGATCACTTGTCTTGTCTTGTTTCTACTAGTAAATTTCATTGAAAAAGTACTTTATTTCAGTAATTCAGTTCAAAACATGAGTTAAAAACTCATATATTATACAGATGTATTAAACACAGAGTGATCTATTTTATGTGTTTATTTATTTTATTGTTGATGATTATGAAGCTTACAGCCAATGAAAACCCCAAAAATTAGAATATTATATAAGACCAATTGGTCCTTTTTTGCAATGTGGGCAGTGTTCCAAGTCCTGCTGGAAAATGAAATCTTCATCAAAAGCGCACCAATCAGAAATATCAGGCTGGGAAATAACAGTCCAGCCTGTGAGCAGATTTACTTGTCTCTGAATGGCGGAAGAGCTAGAGATTAGTGTGGTTAGTGGCTGATGCTAATGCTGCTCCAGCAGTGCTAGCCCGGGGTTAGCAGGAGGCTGCAGGCTGATAATAGTCACCTCGGAATGGCGAAAGAGCTAGTGCTTAGTGCGGTTAGTGGTTAATGCTAATGCTACTGGAGAACTAAACTGAAACTCCTGTATAACTCTGTACTTTAGTAAAGTGGCTTTACTGATCCTTAATACCTGACTGATAGAATTCATACATAAGGTGAACTGGATTATGAAGCGCACTGTTGATTTTTGGAAAAATTAAAAGATTTTAAGTGCACCTTATAGTGCGAAAAATACAGTATGCAGAGAAACAGATACAGGACTATAGTCTTCTATTAATAATTACTACAAATTAAATCTACAGAAAGTCCCATACGCTCAGTGGAGCTGATAAAATGTACAATGAGTGTAGAAACAAGAATTAAAAACAGGTATTTGTGCTTACAGGACTGATTTTTCTTTTTTAAAAGGAAGAAGAAAATTATTAGTGAACATATAAGAACCCCATACTTGCAGTACGTGTCGTTGATCATCCCGTACACCCGGATCTCCTTGCACATGTCCATCGCCAGGATAAGCGTGAACCAACCGGTGCTCAGGTACGACCCAGACTGGATCCTGTCAATATAAAAGAAGAAGATCCATGTCAAACGTCTGCCTCACGAACACGTTCAAAGAAAGAGCTTCATTTGACAGATGTTAAACTCAGCTAGCGACTGTTCCCCGCTCTGCCCCCCGCTCTACCCCCCGCTCCGTCGGTCTCAGGTGTGAGTATCGTCATGTCGCTGTCGCTGGGATACGCGTCACGCAGAGTGACAGCTCACTGCTGCCAGGCTAGACGTCTGTGCCGGGGGTTAATGGCAGCGCGAGCCGCCGCCGCTCTGCACTGACACAACTGCAGTAAACACGACCTGTCAGACTGAAGAACCCGGGAGAAACGGAGACTGAGCCACAATACCACCCATACTGCTTTCATATATCAGTGTGCACAGGTTATCACACCTCGACAGCACTGTTTCCTCACAACAGCCTGCTTTGCTTCCGTTTTGCATTTTGCTCATATCATAAAAAAGCACATGTTCCTCACCTGTAACAAATGTACCCTTCATATAATCCATACAAACACAAGAACTGAGCAGTCTTTTTAAAGCTCTTGAAAACGTAGGTGTGATTTTACTGTCTAGTTTTGTGAATTTTCTTTCCAAAGTCTTAAATATTTGCTGCATTTACCAGAACCACTGGGTGGGTCTTTAATGGGTCTTTTCAAATCTGAGTAATGAAGAGAGCTTAAATTAAAGCTAAACCCAGAGAGCTAAAGTTAAAGCTAAAACCTGAGAGTTACTGTTAAAACTAAACCTGGAGAGCTAAAATTAAAGCTTAACCCGGAGAGTTACAGTTAAAGAAAAACCTGAAGAGATAAAGTTAAAGTTAAACATAGAGATCTAAAGTCAAAACTACACCTGGAGAGATACAGTTAAAGCTAAACCTGGAGAGCTAAGGTTAAAGGTAAAGCTGGAGAGGTAAAGTTAAAACTAAACCTGGAGAGATACAGTTAAACTTAAACATGGAGAGTTACAATTAAAGCTAAACATTGAGAGCTAAAGTTAAAACTAAACCTGAAGAGATACAGTTAAAGTTAAACCTGGGAAAGCTACAGTTAAAGCTAAACCTTTTTTCATTAAAAGAAAATATGAAATGTCTCGTTTTCAACATATGATTTGTTTTCTTTGTTCTACTTTTAATAAAAAAACAGGTTTGTAAGATTTTTTAATCATTGCACACTATTTTAATAGTGTGTAAATAAACAAATGATCAGACGATTAAACTGAAATGAAGAATCTTTTCTTTTTGCAAACCTCATTCAGTTCCCCAACTCAAAACACCTTTTATAGCCCCTCCCACAGAGAACCTGCGAGGCTTAATATCTTCCTGCAAATAGACACAGCTGCAGTGTAGCAATCACATCCCATCCTGCTCCTGCTGTTATTACAGAAACATCTTTCATAAGAAGAGCACACGGAAATAAAGAGTTTAGAACATGAAAGTTTCACAGAAAGTCTGAAACCAAACTCTCTATTAGATCTCTATCAAAGATCAGAGAGCCTGGGTTGAGGAGCACTTAAAATCCTATAAATTCGACTGTGTGCATTATAATCTGCTGCTTCTTATATATGAATTTTACCAATCAGTTATTATAGAGCAGTAAAGCCACTCTGCTAAAGTACAGAGTTATACAGGAGTTTTAGTGAAGTTTCTCCAACACTAAGGCTGGGTGCAGCAGCATTAGCATTAGCCGGTAACCGCAGTGCTAGCTCTTTTGCCATTCAGAGGCGAGTATATTGCACTGCAGTCTGCATGTTTACTGTGTTAAAACAAGCTACGTGGGATGAACTGCTAGCTAATAGTGCCCTGGCTTACGGGAACAATCAGGGATCCTCAGGGATGAAAATGCCGCCCGATAGCGCTGCGGTTAGCGGCTAATGCTGCTGCACCTAGCCTTAGTGCTGGAGAAATTTATCTGAAATCTCCCCCTCAGAGAAAATGTTGGACATCTAAGCTTACTGTACATAAACGGAAGCTCTTTACTCACGTAGATAAATGTTTTTCAGTTCAGATTTTCTGTGCAGATTAACATCCAGTGCTCGTTTTACTCATATGACTTTTGTTTTTTATGTTTAAGAATTACAGTTTTGTTTACCTAGGCACTTCCCTCAGCTTCCCCATCAGAAGGGGAACATGGCGATTCTTCGATGTAGGCATCCTTACTAGAGTCACTTAATGCGCCTTAAGCCCTACTGTATCTGGACGGGATTAGTTTCTCTGGAAGATGTCTGTAAAAAAAATATTTCACACTTCTAACTTTCTACTAGTGATATAAATCTTGCATCCGGACTGCAATTGAAAAAAAAAAACAAAAAAACAGGAGGACCAGTGAGTCATCGCATTCAGTAGCTCCTCCATTTCCACTCACTGTTGTGTTTCTGTGGAAACGGAGAAACGAATCCAGTCTGGATAGGGCTTTATAAACTAATGCGCCTAATGTAAGAAAATAGAGCAGAAAATAGACGTTCATTGATAATATGCCTAGTTGCATAATATGCATAGTTGGTAAAATAAGGTAGCAGCCCCTGCAGTGGTCCTGTCTGACGAGTCCGCAGGTCTGAGAGTGAGCAGGAGTGATGGAGATGGACTCTGGCACAGCAGCCTCCACATCTCTCGGCCAGGAAATAAACAGTGGCTGAGAAATGAAGTCTGACAGTTGGAACGGCGCTCAAAGTAAATAATGTACCGCGGCTCTCGCCGTACACCGTGCTTTACCTGCCGCGCTCTCTGGCATCACTCCTCTTCTGACCACACATTCATATTCACCGCAACCTTGGGGATATGAGCTGTGCTCCGCGTCCCTGTCGTGAACCGCCAATCACGTAGACGGAAACGACGGTTAGGCGGCCGTTTGGAGAAGCGATGGGAACCTATGGCGAAATCCATTTGGCAGCAGCTTTGTGTGGAACGGAGCAGTCTGGCTTTAAAGTGCAGACATTAATTCCGGCTCTCCTCCCACCTAATGCCACTCCGGCTCGCTAAATTGCTATCTGGGCCGAGTCGCCACAGCATTGTTCAGCCTTAAGTGTGGCATGATTTGCCTGGGGAAACACAATGCTCTTTTAATGACCGATCATCCAGCAGCTGCAGCAGTTTAAATGCATCGATTCCAGAGACGCTGAACCTTGACCCGGCCACATCTCTGCAAATAATTCTCATTATTCTTATCCTTGTCTGGCTGAGACTTAATATTTATACAGAACAATCAGTCACAACATAGACAATACATTAAAACCATTAAGAAGTGAATAACATTGATTGTCTGATTACAATCACACCTGCTGAAGTTTGGGGATTTTGGTATATACGGCAAGTGACTGAACGAGTCAAAAAAAACATATCTAAAACTAAAATAAAACTAAAAATAAACCTTCTTTCTAATACATTTCAAGCACTAAATGTATTTAGTTTGATTCATATTACAACTGCAGACGGGAGCAGGAGAAATGTGTATGTGGCAGGTGGATTAAAACAAGCGATTTTTGGTGGGAGCGGGCTGTAACGGGACTAAAACAAGCGGGAGCGGGTTTAAAAACTCAGTCTTGTGCATGAAACACAACATCACCAGATTCTTGACCACACGCACCATGTTGTTGTTGGTGTAACATGTAAAATTGTGGGTTGGAAGATAAGAGCTGGAGCAAACATTGAAAATGATACAAACCATGCCCTGCCCCTAAACCCATACATCACCCAGTGCCCCTCGCAAACTTCCACTCCCATTTTTTTAGCCTTTTTCAAATTTGAGGGTGGAGTCAGCTAAACTCAATAGGTTTAGTGCCCCTTTAAAGGGAGGATCATTGCATTCATCCTAGTCAGTCATCAAAGTCAGTCTGCTGCTTTAAGCTACACTGCGCTTAAAAAAGATTCAGAAATGGGTTCAGATTTAAATCACAAAGCAGCTAAGATTCAAATCTGAACTCCAGTAGTACAGTTCACCTGTGCACTCGCCAATTAGCAAACTTCTAACAGAAACCCAGGCGAAAAAAAGTCTGATGGTCTGATGATTTTAGCTCTGATGAGCTTCATAACAGGAGCACCTAACAGAAGCTTAATGACTCCTCTCTGAAAGTGGGGCTATAACCCCGCTTTCCTCAGGGACGAATCCGCCACAACATTCGGCTCACAGCCTGAGGGAGACGCTGCTGTTTGCCGCTGCTCTTAAGCGGGCCAAACCAATTTATTTTAATGATGCCGCAAAGTAGGATCATTATTACCTGACACGTTAGAGCGGGCGGAGTGCTCCTCCGAGCTACAGTTGTGTTTACTTTCATTTCACTGAAATCTATTAATAACCTCCGAGGCCATCGGCGGACGCCGGTCAAAGCCGGACCATTTATTACTGTAGCAGCTCCATTCTTCAGGAGACGTTCAGCCAGGTCAGCAGACGCCTGTACTCTGAAGTCTATCAGCTAACAGCTAATGGCACTATTCTGTTCTTTTTCTATCTGTCAGCACAGTACAGGTGTGGAGCAGCATGGTGTCTCTCAGCTGTGAACTCAACAGACCATAATACAATCAACCAGCCAGTGGAAAATGCATTCATGCAGTAGGGCTGCTCGATATATATTGTTAAATCACCGTCATCATGATGTATGCATGTGCAGTAGTCACATCTATTGTCACTTTTGGCAATTAAATCAAACACGTCATGTTGCAACACTTTGATTCCTGACACAAGAAATAGATACACAGCGCTGTCTCTGTGTCTGTGTGAGTAACAGGCTGCTGCTGCCTGAGAAGCGTGATGGGGAGGGTGTAGTGCGAGAAGGGGAGGCAGGAGTAAACACGAGGTAACTGCCGCATGGCCTCCATCCACATGGTTGTGCTGAAAGCTGTGCACCTCAGTCCAGCACAGTTTTGCGGTGCAGATATTTCCAGTTACAGCTGAATTCACGCTTTTAATCTCAGAAAAACAATTAAAATACACAAGATTTCAGAGATTTCAGTGCAGAAGCGTACTGAAACAATGCCACAGTGAATGCTTAAAGCCACAATCAAAGAAAAAGACGTATTAATGTCGCTAAGACTTGAATATACAGATATGCAGTAGAATAATGCTGCAGAAACTGCACAGCATTGGTAGAATCCCCTGTTAAAGGTATATGGTTCATATCTTAATGTACTCATATTGTATTCAATGACATCTTTGCTGAAATTATGATATTTTCCTTGCAATACGAGTGTGAAATCCCTTCTTCCCAACTTCCACGATTGAACAAATGACATTCAGCCACAAAGAAAGGGCTTGCTTCTCCATTCTTACGGCTAATGTCCTATTCTGACAACTCTTGCAGAGTTGACCGGGCGCCACCCATTTGTTCAGGCCTGCACTGAAGGAAGGGGTGGAATTGAAATGCCCAACACGAAAAAGTAAAAAAAAAAAAAAAAAAAAAGCTCAGGCAGAGATGGATATCTCTCCCCAATCTCCTTCTACTTTGGATTCCTCGCAGCTCGCTACCTGGGCAGAAATATTCATTAATCCGTGAAGAGCCAAAGCCTTATGGCCTGATCTTTATCTACTCAGACCGCCAGCGTCTAGCGGATTTCGCTCGTCCTTTCATGGCTGGAAATAAAGTTCCCGACGCCGGCGTGGTCTTTATTTCATCCAAGATGGGCTTATACGCCTTAATGCCTGGAGATGGATTCGCCAAGATCTGTATCACGCAGAGATTGTGATTTTGACAGATATCGAGATTTTACACTGAGTGTAATGCATACGGCGGCCTTAACACCGCCGCTTACCCTCCCGCGGCCGAGGCTTTTCGGTTTTCAGAAACCGAGCTGCTTATTCCGACGCTTGAAATGAATGTTCTTCATTTCAGAAAAGCCTGGAATACTAAGAAAGAAGCCTAATTATGTCCGAGTTATCAGCTTCTGCATTATTCTCTCGCCGCATTTCTCCAATTAAGTTCATTTTTCAGCATCTGAATGAACGTTTGAATATGATAAATGGGGCTGCAAAAATGTTTATTTCATCATTATGCAGGACTAATTTTTCAGGGCCGGGGAAATTTTCTCCTATTTGTTATTTTAATATCTTCACATGCGCTATTAAAATTAATGAACAGGAATGCGAAGAGCTCGGTTCCGTGAATTTAAAGAGGGAGGATTCTGCGATGATTCACAGATCCGCAGCGACGGCCACAAACCCGCCGCAGAAAAACATTACTAATGGCTTGGGGTCAAGGTTAAGGGCAGGTTTAGTGACTGCAGCTCTTCAAACGTGGAGTAAAAATACACCGTCAGCCAAAAGAACGTATTTACAGTGGAGTCTAAATGCCATTCCATCCAAAGACATTTACAAACTGAACATCTCTGAATAGTTTGAGTAAATGTCAGGGAAAAACAAGCACAGCACAGAAAACACAAATCAAGCGCAAGAAAACAAAGATAGTTCAAAGGAACTCTGAATCTGTCGAAAAACAAAAAGGTAAAAACTGATCATATGTATAAACTTATGATGGAAAAGCATATTATGAGAGCAGAATGATAAGTGAAGACTATGACCATGCCATTTTCCTTATCAGATCAAATTTACTTGGGTTGCTGTGGTAACGAGATTGGTGTCAGTAATTTGGGCTGGATTTGGGCTGGTACTTTGATTTCAAACTGAGTGATGTATTTTACGCATTTATGGCCTACAGCTAATGAAAACCCAAAAATCAGTGTCTCAGAAAATTTGAATTTTACGTAAGACCAATTGGTACTTTTGGCAGTGTGGGCAGTGTGCCAATCCTGCTGGAAAATGAAATCCTCATCTCTATAAGATATAAGTTGTCAGCAGAGGGAAGCATAAAATGCTGTAAGATTTTGTGGAAAAACACAGTGGACCAACACCAGCAGATGACATGTCTCTCCATTTTACATTTCATTTGTAAATCAAGGGAGCAGAGTCTGGAGGAAGAGTGGAGAGACACACAGTCCAAACTGCTCGAGGTCTAGTGTGAAGTTTTTCCACCAATCAGTGATGGTTTGGAGAGATGTCATCATGCCCATCCCTCTATGCCAACAAGAATTGAGAACCCCTATCTCTAGGTGTGAATGTGCAAAACGGAAGAAATGGAAATTAGGTTTCTCCCAATAGATATGAACCCAGATTCAAGGATTCAGAAGAAGAACGAGAAAAAAAAATCTGAAGTCAAGGTGTGCCAAGCTTTTAGGAATATTTTCAAGAACACTGCAGGCTGTCACTGCTGGCGAAAGAGCTTCAAACAAGCACTAAGTGATGGGTGAAATTATTCATTACTAATGAATAACTCTGTACACCTCAATAATTCAGCCTAGTTTATTAAAAAGTAATGGGTAAGAGATGAACTATGCCATTATAAAGTGGTACCTATTTGATTCTTGACATGAAAATACCCCCCCTGTATTCGACAGTGGCAGCAGGATCCTTCAGCTGTGCTGCGAAAGCCTGGCTGAGCGGCGGAGGTTCTTATAGCCTGGGAGAAAAGGACACTGCACCAAAAACTAATATTTAATATTCAGAGGTCCAAGATCAATGTGCAAGTGGTAAATTGGATGTTGGATATTGTTGGGGACTGCCGAAGGGGAAATGTGAACGTGTCGGAGGGAGAATGGAATAATTTCGGCCCTCAAAATTCTGCTCACATATCTTCTGGGTAATGCCTCCTTCAAAGGGTCCAGAGTTAATGCAAATAACAATAGCGTATAAATGATGAAGCCTTTTGAATGCATTAGAGTCAGGCTGCATGTGCCCTTTCTCTCCCGCTATTCTCCCCCCGCGCGACATTTGCACGCTATAGGACTTCCTTTTACCAGCACTGTTGATTCAACACATCTGCATGAAGAATACAGAACTGCTGAACATTCTGAACAGGCGCTCCGGGGTTAATGAGGTGTCACAGCTGCCCATTACTGAGCCGGCTTTACACTCATCTCCGCATAATTATTCTGGGGCAAAAAAGAGAGAAAGAGTTTGATAGCGGTCAAAACATCCAATTTTGTGTCAGACATGTACTCTGACATAGAATAGAGTCATGAGCAGACCTAAAGCCTCAGTCTCAAACTCAACCCAACGATAACACAACGACACCCCAATCTCAATACCAAATATAATCAAACCCCCAACCTCAAACTCAAAGATTATTAAACCCCCAACCTCAAACTCAAAGACTTCCTACACACCAATCTTAAACTCAACCCCAAATACAATCAATTCCCCAACCTCAAACCCCAAAGTCAACCTACACCCCAACCTCAACCCAACGATAACCTACACCCCAATCTCAATCCCAAAGACAACATACACCCCAATCTCAAACTCAACCCCAAATACAATCAAACCACAAACTCAGCCACATAATACAATCTAAAACCCCAACATCATCCTTAAAGACAACCTACACCACATTCTCAATTCCAAATACAATCAACCCCCAACCTCAACCCCAAAGACAACCTACACTCAACCACTCAACCACATAATACAATCTAAACCCCCAACCACAATCGCAAATACAATCAAACCCCCAATCTCACCCTCAACCCCAAAAACAATCAAACCCCCAACCTCAAACTCAAAGATTATCAAACCCCCAACCTCAACCCCAAAGACAATCATTACACCCAATTTTACCCCAAATACAATCTAAATCTCAATCTCAATCTCAACCTTAACCCCAAATACAATCAAACCCCCAATCTCAACCCCAAAGAAAACCTACACCCCAATCTCAACCTTAACCCCAAAGACAATCTACACCCCAATTTTGAACTCAACCGCAAATATAATCAAATCCCCAACCTCAACCTCAACCCCAAACTCAACCTCAACCACAAATAAAAATAAATCCCAAAACTCAACCCCAAAGACAGACTAAATCCCAATCCCAACCTAAACCCAAAAGAAAATCTACACCCTAGTCTAAAACTCAACCCCAAAGACGACCTACAATCCAATCTCAGCCTTAATCCCAACTTCAATCAAACCCCTAACCTTGACCCCAAAGACAACCTACAACCATAATTCCACTCCCAAATACAATCTAAATCTCTGAATCTGAACCCCAAATATGATTTGAATCGCAATTACTACCTCAGTTGTAATCTAAACCCAAACTCTAATTCCAATAGTAATCTAATATTTAACTCCAACCTAAACTCCAATCCCAACCCCAGTCCAGTTCTGTATGCCCTTTCTATCATGCATCAATTTTACTTATGTAGTGGTAACATTATGTAGGTCCTCTATCTGCACATGCTGTTGATTCAGCCCCTCTGCAGGAGGAATATTAAAGTGCAGAGGACACATTAACGTTAAAGATATACCTGATGTTAAGTATTAGATGAAGTTTGCAAGATGTTAGCTACTGTAAGTGATGTTTACTAGATGTTAACAAGCAGTTAATATTTGCTAGACCTTAACTCTTTTAGATGTTTTAGAAGTTTACTAGATGGTACCAACTGTAAGTGATCAGTGTCTTAGATCATGTTTGCTAGATGCTAATGCCTGTAACTGATGTTTACTTGATGTTTACAACTCTAGTTGATATCTGCTAGATGTTAACTCATATACAATGTTTGCTAAATGCTTACAACCGTAGCTAATTTTTAACTTAATGTTTACAACTCTAGTTGATATTTGCTAGGTGTTCATTCTTTTAGATGAAGTTTACTAGATGTTACCAACTGTAAGTAATGTTTACTAGATGTTAATAACTCTAGTTGATATTTCCAAGATGTTAGTTATTTTAGATGAAGTTTGCTAGACAATCAACTAGAGTAAGTGATGTTTAATAGATGTTTATGAGTAGTGATAATTTTCTAGATGCTAACCCTTTAAATGAAGTTTGATAGACATTAACTATTGTAACTGATGTTTACTTGATATTTACAACTCTACCTGCTATTTGCTAGATATGAACTCTTTTAGACAATGTTTGCTAGGTTTTAACCATTGCAAATGCTGTTTACTAGATGTTAACAATGAGTTTATATTTGCTAGATGTTAACTAGTTTTCTAGATGTTAAGTACTGTAAAAGATGTTTACTAGATGTTTACTTCTGTAGTCAATGATTAATTAGACAATGTAAAGTCTAGCACATGTCTTCTCCGACACATGTGACGTCAGACTGCGCCTCTGTTTGAACTGCTGCTGCTGATGCTGATGCAGCATTGCCGAGTAGCATCACAGCACAGCGCTAATGCTCGGAGGAAAGCCCAGCGACTCGGTTCTGATACATCAGCTCACAGACGCAGCCTTGTGCTGATCCACATCACCCTAAGAGTGATGAGGGGAAAGAAAGAGCGCCATCTACTGTACCCACCCAGAGAGAGCAAGGCTTATTGTGCTCTCTCAGGGCTCTGGCAGCTGATAGCAAGCTGCTTAAAGGAGATTCGAACCAGCAATCTCCCAATCATAATGGCAGCATGTTAGACCACTGGACTTGGCACTTGCCGTCCCAACAAGGATGCTACTTATTTGAATTTTGAATATTCAGTACTTTCACACTAAAAACGCTGTTAGTTTTATTTATTTTTTCCATTTGTTTGATTTAAGCCATTGTCTGCAGGAAACTTTGTAAAAAATGAGTTTACAGTCTGATAGATTACAGTGGCTTTGGTGTGGGATTGCTGTAATTAGTGCGGCTCTTCTCCAACATTCTGAACCTCGCCTTGAAAAAGGGCTCTTTGTTTTAGAACAACTACTGCAAAGTCAAGCAGCGAGTCTGTAAGCAAGCAGTGAAAAAGGGAATCCATTAGTCACTGAGAAGCCATTACTCAGTGTGAGTGTGTGTGGGCCCGTGGAACCATGCCGTCTCCACAGCCTGTTTGTCTTCTCTTCTTTATGCCGCCTCCTAATGGTGTTCAGCAGGGCTCCGTTTGGAGCTCTTCCTGTCTGCACACACTGTGTGTTTAGGCAGATTAATTCCAGCCAAACAGTCAGCTGATCTAATTATACCTAATCACATTTGTCACATTATATTATATGACATGCAGGTGCACTCTTTACCGCGTCGGGCGACGGGGCTGATTCAATTAGGCACGGAGGAGAGCACTCCGGATCTGCACTCCCTTCGGCCCCACGCCACGAATATACAACCAAAAAATACACGTGAGCCTCAAACATTTGAAGAGGAGTCTTTTGAAGTGATCTCTGAAAATGATCTTTTTCCTTTTTAAATGTAGGCAAAGTTAAATCTGTTAAGTAGAGCCGTTCCATTACTTATCCAATCCCAAACTCAACTGTAACCTAAACCCTGAAGCTAACTTTTGCTAAGTGCGGACCACGCCTAAAGAAGTAGAGAAAGAAGAAGGAAAAAGGGGAGGGAACTCAGGGAAATTTGGGCTGGAGTTCTGAACTGTGTGCTTGAAGAAGCGTGCAGTTATATCCCCCCCTTTTTATTTAATGAGAAGTGGAAGAGTAGAAAAAGGGGGTTGTTGGGGAGGAGGTGGGTTGCGAACTTTCGTCACGAGAGATAGTTAGTTAGGGGAGGTATTTATAGGACGGTTGATTGATACGGGGTGGAGTTAGAACGTAGAGTTCGGGCGTGGTCCTTCTCCCAAACTTTTGTTATTACATAACATCATTTAAAATAAATCCCAATCTCTACTTTAACCTCAACTGACCTAAACCCCAAACTCAACTAAAACGTAACCCCCAACCCCAACCTAACTTTGAGATCAATCACAATCTCTACCTTAACTTCAACTGACATAAACCCCAAACTCAACTGTAACCTAAACCACAGCCCCAACCTAACTTTAAGATAAATCCCAATCTCTACCTTAACCTCAACTGACCTAAACCCAATGTAACCCAAACCCAACCTTACCTATACCAGCAAACTCAAACCAAAACTCCAAACCCAACTTCAACATCAACTGTAATCTAAACTCAAATTTTCAACTTCAATCTCAACCTGAACCTCAACTATGACCTGATCCCCAGTCCCAACCTCAACAGTAACCTAAACACCACTCCAAATGTAATTTAAACCCCAACCCTACCTTTACCCTAAAACTCAACCTTATCCCAAATCCCAACTTCAACATTGACTGTAACCAAACCCCCAATCCTATCTATACTGTAAAATCTTAAACCTAATGCAAACTTCAACCTCAACTTTTAACCTGAACCCAAATCTCAATCTAATTCCAATATTTGACCTAAACATCCCCTATAACCTTAACCCCACTCTTACTCACCACAACTGCTACCTAACCTCCAAACCCAACATCATTTGGGTTTGGGTAAAATCTTAAGTCTATCTCAAACCCAACCTCAACTGTTTTCTAAACCCAAACCCAAACCAAGCTGACCTCTAAATCTCAACCCTACTCATAATTTAAACCCCAGTATCAACCCAAACTGCTACTTAAAGACCAACCCAACCCCAACCAAATCATAAATTAATCCCAAATCAAAAACAGTAACTAAAACCCCAACCCAAAACCAAAAAAACCAAACCCAACCACACAACCCAAACTCAAATCACAAACTCAAACCACACAACCCCAACCCAAACTCTAATCCCAAACCCAACCACACAACCCTAATCCAAACTCAAATCCCAAACTCAACCACACAACCCCAACTAAAACCATAAATTAACCCCAAATCAAAAACAGTAAATAAAACCCCAACCCAAACTCAAATCCCAAATCCCAACCACACAACCCCAACCACAAACCACATACACTTCCAGCCTTGGTCTTTAACCATACCTCCCCAGCCTTATTCACCCCGAGCTCCACCCCCACCATAACTCAAATCCCAACTCTACATCTATCTGTAACTGAAACGCTATCACTAACCCAGCATGTAGTGATTATGCTATTCCTTAAATACTAGAGTCTAGTATTTACTAGTGTCTGCACGCAGTAAAGCATGCACTACATCATATTATACTAAATGTTCTGATAGCATCATGCTTCATTACTCAGCTCTGTGCTTCATGAGGAGGAGATGCGTGCAGACGCAGAACAGCAGCGTTACCCGTGCAGAGTCCTGCTCCTGCATCTGCTGACTGCATGAAAAATTAACATCATTTCTGTTTCTCACGCAGAGCAACAAACGTGCTTTTATCTTAATATCATCTGCTGTGGAGAGCTGCCAAGCCTGTGATGCTCTTAACCAGATACGTCCTGAGACAAATTCAGATTTACCACAAAGGTCTTACTGCTGAATAAATCTGATCATAAAGCAACAAATCTTTATTATGGACTGTGTGTCAGGATGACTGAGATCAAAATGTGTTGAAGTGTTTCTAAAGCTAGATGATATTAGTTTAGCTGCTTTAGTTGTAACATGATATATGAGAAAATAATATTTATTAAAAAGTAACATACTTTATAGATTTTATATGGAGTTGTTTCATATCTGTATTAAATTTCATAACAATTGGGTGCAAAAAAAAGCATCATTGCTCATTATTAAAATTATGTTCTTTTTTGCCATCATAGTTTGCATTTTTTTTAACTTAAATATGGATAATAACACAGCGGACATTTTTAGCAAAAATTGGCATTTTTTACAGCAGAATTTGAAATGTGTTGGTATATATAATGTGTTTGTATTTAAATAACTATGCTGTGGACATAAAAGACAAGTTATACTTATATTAACCCAGATGCATTGATTTACAGAAAAAAATAACGTCTCAAAAAAAAAAAAAAAAAAATATATATATATATATATATATATATATATATATATATAATTGAAAAGTTTCTTTATTTCAGTAATTCAGTTTAAACTATTATATTTTATAGATGTATTACACACAGAGTGATCTATTTTAATTGTTTATTACTTTTATTGTTGATGATTATGGCTTACAGCCAGAGTGTATAAGACCAACAGTGTGGGCAGTGTGCCAAGTCCTGCTGGAAAATGAAATCTGCATCTCCATAAAAGTTGTCAGTAGCAGAGGGAAGCTGTAAGATATGAAGTGCTGTAAGATTTTGTGGGAAAACAAAACTGCACTGACTTTAGACTTGATAATAAAACACAGTGGATCAACACCAGCAGATGACAGACATGTCTCTCCAAACCATGCTTCCCTCTGCTGATGACTTTTTAATGGAGATGCGGATTTCATTTTCCAGCAGGACTTGGCACACTGCCCACATATTTTTATTTTTTTCATTTTATTTTTAAAAACTGCAACTTAAATGACTCTGATAGTGGACAGGTGACTCTCTGGTAGACAGCTCATGTCTGAGAGCACAGATCTCAAGGCCAGTACAGAAACACATCAGTTGTGCTATTTTTTTATTATTAATCACATACATTTCTTCTGGCCTGTTATGAAGATGTAATAAATCTCTGTGCTGCTCTGTGGTACAGAGGGCCAGTCACCTGTCAGTGAGCTGTGCTCCAGGCTATCAGCTACAATATCTACAGTGACTTAGTGCCTCGCCAGGCGGTGGCAGCCGAGGGGTCAGCCGGGCTGCTGGAGCCGCATGGTAATGTGACAGCATGATTTAAGAGTGCTGTCCACTGTTATCTACACACAGTTTACGAGGCAGCCCACACACACACTTACACACACTTACACACAGACACATCTGACATCAAACAGCTATATTCTGATAACAGAAACCCGGACATGAGGACCTATCCTCCCTGACACGCACAAGCAGGAACACTCTGGACATGTGGATCCATATTAAAACACTGAATGGTGCCAAAATCTGCAGAGAAAGAGAGGCTGAGGGAAGGGAAGAGGAAAGAAAGGAGAAGAAGAAGAAATCAGGAATGGATGGAATGAAGGAGTGAGTGAAGACTAAAGAAACAGAGAAAGCATGACGATTTTACACAGATCTCTGATAAAGAACATTATCTCAAAAGTAGGGTTGCGACTAGTGATTATTTTTGACATATAGTCGATTATATCAGTTTTTTTTTTTATTTGTTAGCGATTATGTCTCCAACATCCTCTATTTCTACTTCCTGTGGGAGCGATACCCCTTCCAAAATTTCACTTAGAACAAATTTCACTTAAAAACTGCAGAAAAAGATGCAATTTGGCATTTAAATGCACATTAAATGACCATTATAACTGACATCTGGTTGACCTACAGATGAAAGCATTTGAAATTATTTATAGTGACCTTTTTCTGTTTCTAAGATACATTTTAATGTTATAAAAATATTCAAATAACCATTTAGGTCAACTTAAAAAAAGCATCTGTAAAAACACTTTAAAAAATATTGAATATTGAAACTAGATAAAAAGTTCATTATTGAACCACTTCTATTATTCTACTTAACCAGGCATTACTGCAGACACTTCCTAAATTTCACTATCACTTGAAAACAGCAGAAAAATATGCAATTTCGCATTTAAATGCACATTAAATAACCGTTCAAATTTTAAATGCTCTGAAATTAAAGGGGACATATTATACCTGTTATCTCACCAGATCTATACTCTATACCAGTTTCAGGCCCTTTTTTCCAGAATGAGCCATTTAAGGGCTCTGTCACTTTTATGCAAATAAGCTAAGCTGTTGATGGCCACACCGTGTTTACATTAAGCGTTTAGCACATGCTAGTGTTCACATGTTGTGCAAAATGGCAAAAAAAAACATGGGGATGCTAGTTCATACATAACTGCGATAAAAGCACAAGTATATAGAAAAAAATGTCTCCCTCATTTGCTGACTGTACCACAGAGAGTATGTACAGATCCCTCCCTCAGACAAAGTCTGGTGGCTTCTTGTGTGCCTTATGTATGAATACTACCAGTCACATATTAAGGAGCAGTAAAGCCACTCTGAATGCAGAAGTACAGAGTTATAAGGGTGAGTTTTTAGTAAAGCTTCTCCAGCACTATAAGGCTGGGTGCAGCAGCATTAGCATTAGCTGCTAACCACAGCGCTAACTCTCTTGCCGTTTAGAGGTGAGTATATTAGACTGTAGTCTGTGTGTTTACAGTATTAAAACAAGCTACATGGGACGAACCGCTAGCTGATAGTGCCCTGGGTTAACGGAACACTCAGGGTTCCTCATTTACAGGCAGCAAATGCTAATGCTGCTGCACCCAGCCTTAGTGCTGGAGAAACTTCACTGAAAATTCACAGAAATCTAAGCTTACTGTAAATAAACGAAAGCGCTTTACTCACCTAAATAAACAGTTTTCAGCAGAGAAATCTGTGTAGATTAACATCCAGGACTCGTTTTACTCATTTGACTTTGAAATATTTTTTTTATTTTTTAAGAATTACAGTTTTGTTTACTTTGTTGGTGCTTCTCCCATCTTTTCATTAGAAGAGAAACATGGCGACACCCTTGCTCACTTCGATGTAGGCATCCTTACTAGTGTCACTTAATACACCTTATAATCCAGTGCACCATGTGGCATGAATCATAGTACTTTCCTTCTTATAGTTCTACCATATAATAGAGAAGTCACAATCACAATCACTCATTCATTCAAGCAGTTATCAAACACATTGAGAAAATGAAAGGCTAAAGTCTGTTAGCATGGCTAGCTTTAACTGTGGTCTTAAACTGTGTTAAACTGTGTTTATCTGGGTACAGTTGAATAATGAGAGTTGGGTACATGGAAGTGAAATACATACATTTTCGAGATTGTGATTCCGTTCCAATGATAAAATGTACATCCTTATCGGGAATAGTGGGATTGTATACAGCTTTTTGATTGGACAGACGGATTCCCTTAAAATTTCGTTAACGTGCGCCTTTTTGCCCATTAAAAATGAATATGGGTAAAGTTTGCACGCCTAGGCCTGTAGAACTTTTTGCGTCCTTTCTAAAACAATATGATGCACAGTTTTCATACAATCGGTGTACGAAATTGCCCCATAGCAACCACCATGGATTCTATAGCAAAACCATAGCAACCACTTACCAACACCTTCGCAACCACCACGGATGCCATAGCAACCACCATAGCCACCACCACGAATACCATAACAACACCTTAGCAACCACCAAGCAACATCTCAGCAACCCCTTAGTAATTACCATGTACATAATAGCAACTCCTAGCAACCACTAAGCAACACCACAGCAACCACTTAGCAACACCTTAGCAACCACCTAGAAACAACATTGCAACCACCATGGGCACCATAGCAAAACCTTAGCAACCACGCAGCAACACCATAGCAGTCAACATGGATAACATAGCAACAAGTTAGCAACTACTTAGCCACACCATAGCAACAAACATGGATACCATAGCAACACCTTATGGTAGGTTGTGTGTTTCTTATACAATTACAACATTAGCACAAAGACAGTTTAGTTTATTAAATGAAATGCTGGAATTCAAATTTAGCCAGTTGCTTTTCCATCCGATTGGTAATCTACCAATTAAAAACAATTACCAGATTAATCGATTATCAAAATAATCATTAGTTGCAGCCCTAATCACAATATAGTAAAGAAACAAATCACACAAATTTAGAAGATATAGAAGAACTGTTGTTTATTCCATTAATAACTATTTAAAAACAAAAAGTTGTTATTAGAAGTTATTTATCAAACTGAAAATGGTTATTCTATGGCATCACTTAAAGAACCCTTTGTAGTGCATTTATATTTAATAGTGTACGCCCAGGCCTGTGTTTAGCTGCCAGCTTTTACAGGGGCTTTAATCAGAAATCCAATAACAAATCCAACAAAAATAACGATCCAACATTTCATAAACACTGTAGCATAAATTTTTCATTTCCTTTTTTCACTTCTCGCTCTGCCAATACTAACAGTTCCACAGTTTTAGTTTCCTGACGATTAGCTTTAAGCTTCTGTTTCCTTTTAATTCAAATGTAAAATTCAGCCCAAGCTCTAGATAAGGTTAGACTGATCTCAGAATCACACAGTTTTTACTCAGGAACAGAAACTCTCGTCAGACTCGGGCTGAAGAGGAGCTCCAGCATCTCTTCTGAGTTTAGATAATCCCATTCATCATGCGCTTCGTTAGGCCTGTCATCACACATATCCATAACACACCGCTCCCAATCAGGATATGGATGCGCCATACTAAGAATAATGGGCTGTCTCTCCATCATTTCCCCTGCAGACCCTCGCTGATGGATCACACAAAGCCCCGCAGATGGAAATGGATATTCTTTATTGAGCTCGCTAGTTCATCTTCTTTTTGACAAGCCTCAGAAACTCAGATCAGCTAAGTAGGGGAACTAAAAAGGTGAGCAATGCTGGAGCAATACTAGAGCAATGCTAGAGTCTGAAAAGTCTTATATATATTTTTACTTTAGGGGTTGAAGGTATCAGAGATCTTGCAATCAAGACAATTAGC
The DNA here is from genome assembly GCF_023375975.1 of Astyanax mexicanus. NCBI lineage: Eukaryota > Metazoa > Chordata > Actinopteri > Characiformes > Acestrorhamphidae > Astyanax > Astyanax mexicanus. Next base: position 56,171,600 of record NC_064415.1, read on the forward strand.
CTTTTAAAACCACAGCACTTTAAACACAGCCTGAGGGAAGACTTAATGTACCAGTGCTTGGAGTGATTTAATACTCTGAGAAATGATGTTCTTTACCTATTCCAATTTGGAAAGTAATATCAATGCTATCGATGCCCCATTACCAGAACCTGTCTTTACCAGCCTGAGCCCGAATTAAACCCAACATTTGTTTAGTAAGTAGAGCTAAAACTGAGCTTTTAAAAACATTTCTGGGCTGTTTGAATACGCGAAATCCGTTTAATGGTAATTAACAGTGCAACACTGAAGAAGCATAGACCTGTTATTTAAGCAATGTGTTTACTAAGAACAGATCTCCCAAAGATTAAAACAGCAACACTGCAAACAATGATCCACAACCTAAACTAAATCAGGAAAGAATGATGTCTAAATGACTTTCCTCTAGTTTAATATAATTTAACATGGTTAAAGAATAGAAAATAATTTCTAAACAAACTAATTTTTTTATATTGAGCTTATATAGTCTATGTGCAAAAACACAAACAACAGTAATAAGACTATGCAGTGCACTGCAAACCAAGTGTGTAATATGGACAGGTGGAGAGCAACAGTGCGTGTAAATAAATCTACACCTATGGGCGTGGTGGTCTGGAAATGAGTTATGTTTAGGTTATGAGTTATGTTTCTGGCGTATTGCTATCTCTATCTTGTCAACGGAAAACACAATAGCTCCACTGACTGAAAACAACCTAGACAAACATCAACAGTCAGACGTTCAATCAGTTAATTCAGATTATTTGTCATATATATTTTTACAAGCTCAGCTTTTTTTTAATGTGCAGTTACTCAACCAGTAATTTATTTGTTTATTTTTTCTTATTTTATGTTATTAGTGACGGAGGGGACGCTGAGTTTTCCAGTGGGCTAAGCACTGCCGCTTTGATCGGGAGATCGCTGGTTCGAATCCTGGTCATGCAGCTTGCCATCAGCTGCCGGAGCCCTGAGAGAGCACAATTGGCCTTGCTCTCTCTGGGTGGGTACAGTAGATGTCGTTCTTTACCCTCATCACTCTAAAGGGTGATGTGGATCGGCACAAGGCTGCATCTGTGAGCTGATGTATCAGAACCGAGTTGCTGCGCTTTTCTCCGAGCGTTAGCGCTGTGATGCTACTCGGTAATGCTTAATCAGCAGCAGCTCATAAAGAGCTCACATGTATCGGAGGAGGCATGTGCTAGTCTTCACCCTCCTTGTGTTGAGTAGCAGCTAAAAGGGTGAGTTATAGTTGGTATCTCTATCGGTATCAACAAATACTTGAGTATCTGGTATTAGTATCAGGTTCAGTATTGGAAAAAAATGGTATAGTGAGTCCCTAGTGCATTTTCATTTTTTTATAATTACCAATGCAAAGTATGTTTATTAATACAGTTAAAAGTATATCCAGGAAGTGATAATGTGAGAATTGAGTTTACTTCCTAATGCTGTTACATCAGTAAACAGATGTTGTCCGTGTTTTTGTCTGAAATGGCAACCCCGTGTTAATAAAATGTAGCTGTGAAGGTGCAAATGAACTGAAATCAGCCGTGGACATTACTGGAGAACTGAAAATATTCAATCAACATCCCTATTAATAAAGCCATTTAAGAAATAAAATATTTGTGCTATATCATTTCCAATAGGATGAACTCCATCATCTGACTGGTTTATTGAATTGTGGGAGTATAGCTGGACTTTGTGAGCTGCCTTGAAGGCCGATTCAATCAGTTCTCCTCCCTCCCTCTCCACCTCCAGAGCAGCTGATTATCAAATCAAACGTTGTTTACATGCCCCTCCGGGGTGGTTGGATCGAGCACTGTGGATGATTTAACCAAGCTGAAATCAGACCTAAAAACTGCGCTGGGATGTTTCCTGTAGAGGTCTGCGCGGGACTGTTTTTTTAAACCCGCTCCCGCCCGCTCCCGCGTCTTTTTGTCCCGCTCCCGCCCGCTCCCGCAAAAAAATCACTTCTTTTAATCCCGCTCCCGCCCGCCACATACACATTTCCGCCGCCCCCGTCCCGCAGTCCTAATATGAATTGAATTAATTACATTTAGTGCTTCAAATTTACATATGTATTTATTAAAACAGCAATTCAGTTCGCAGTCCAAACACATGCCATCAGGTGCATCAAGAATCCTAGAAGTGGATTAGAAGTGGATCTATATTATATAAAATAATAAATGTAAAAATATATAAAATTAAATTCAATTAGTTTAATTAATATTTGTATTATTATTAATAATAATAATAATAATAATAATAATAATAATAATAACAATAATAATAATAACAATAACAATGTTATTGTTATTATTATTATTGTTATTATTATTATTATTATTATTTTGCACCAGTATAGTAAATGTCGTCCTTTAAATTACACACCCCCCTCCCCCCCCCCCCTCCTCTGCACACGCCTGCTGGAGATGCTGAAAATGTGTATGTGTGTGTCCATCCTCCGAGAGATTTTTCTTGTGTTTTTTTGTTGCTTGCATGGGAATCATAGCGTGATTATTATAATTTTCTTAACTATTTATCAATTTGCGGGAGCGGGACCACATGTTAATGTGGTCCCGCTCCCGCATGGCCTGTATTGATTAAATTACCGCTCCCGCCAATAACAATGCAGTTTTGTCCCGCGCCGCAACATATTCTGACGGGTCCCGCGGGTCCCGCGGGACTCCCGCGGGAGTGCAGACCTCTAGTTTCCTGTCTCTCGGCTTTCTCTCGAAGGCATCGGCTGATCAGGATGAATTATTTTAAAGTGATAAGCAGGTAAAAAACGCATCGTTCCCACAGTCGATGCATTAGCTTCACCACATTAGCTCACAGTGTAGCTATATCTAACTGATAAATGAATTAAAGATCTTTAATCATGTTTATTAATAAGGACAAATAGAAATTTCTAAGACCCATAAAAAGTCCCATTAAAATGTTGAACCATTTAAACCATGGAAAACAAGATTTGATTACTGTATTTTTCGCACTATAAGGTGCATCGAATTATAAGACTACTTTATTATGCAATACTAGTAAGGAACAGGGGTGTCGCCATGTTTTCTTTCTAATTCAGCAGCTCTCGCCGCTTGGTGGCGAGACCTGTAAAGCTAAGCTAAGTTAAAAAAATGTGAATGTGTTTATTTGAAGGAGTAAATCACTTCTGTTTATTTATTGCAAGCTTAGGTTTAAAGATTTCAACAAATGCTAGCCACGGTTAGCGGCTAAAGCCACCCGACAGCACTAAACTGAAGAACTCTGAGTGTTCCGGTAAGCCAGGGCAATATTAGCTAGCTGTTCGTCCCACGTAGCTTGTTTTAACACAGTAAACATGCAGACTACAGTCTGATATATATGTTTTGCCACTGAACGGCGAAAGAGCTAGCGCTTAGCACAGTTAGTGGGTAATGCTAATGCTGCTCCAGCAGTGCTAGCTGGGGTTAGCAGCAGGCTACAGGCCGATAATACTCACTGAACAGCAAAAGAGCTACAGCTGTGGTTAAGAGTTAATACTAATACTGCTCCAGCAGTGCTAGCCAAAGTTAGCAGCAGGCTACAGGCCGATAATACTCTGATACTCTGGATAGCTCTGAACAGTAAAAAAGTCAGTGCTTAGAGCAGTTAGCGGGTAATGCTTATACTACTTTAGCAGGGCTAGCCAGAGTTAGCAACAGGCTACAGGCCAATAATACTCGCCTCTGAATGGCAAAAGAGCTAGAACTTAACGCAGTTAGCGATAAATGTTAATGCTGCTCCAGCAGTGCTAGCTAGGGTTAGCAGCAGGCTACAGGCCAATTATACTCACCTCTGAGCGACAAAAGAGCTAGTGCTTAGTGCGGTTAGAGGCTAATGCTAATGCTGCTTTAATCTCGAGTCTCAGTCCTGGAGAACTACACTATAACGCTTCACTTTAGCGCAGTGGCTTTACTGGTAAAATTCATTTATAATTAAAGCATTTTAAAGCAAAAAATACATTTTAAAGCAATTACAGCAAAAAATACGGTAATCAAGAATCAAGAACCATCAAAAAATAGATTTAAAAGCAATTTGAAATCAATCAAGTAATAATTATAAAGCCTGAGCGCACTAAAGTGCAACCAGCCAAACAATAAACAGACAAAGAAATAAGAAAATAAGAAAAATTTCTAAAGCCGAGTTTTTTACTCTCTCACTGCCGCCTTCAGCACCACAACCAATCAGCTCATGTTCTGGGATCATCACAAATTGCCTAATGGTTTGAGCCAAAAAGGCTCCTGCCACATCTTATCTCTCACACACTGCTCCCGGTGAACCTGCCGGTCAGCTGATAGCTGCAATTTGATGCAACTTGAAAAGCGCAGGAGTTTTCCCCTGATTGCAGCATCTTTTCAGACAGCTCTGCTAAAAGAGCACCTCTGGACGAACAGCCCTGTTTACAGCACCACTTCCTCCCCGAGCTGAAATCTTCTGGAGAGGAGTAGAAGTGGACGGGCGAATCAGGATTACCGACTGACCAAAGCTAAAAATGTAGTCTCTGATACTGAGATAAAAACTTTATACCTACCAGTGCATCTCAAAAAATATAGAAAAGTGACTTTATTTCAGTAATTCAGTTGAAAAATGTGAAACTCATAAATTATATAGATGTATTAAACACAGAGTGAGTATCTATTTTAAGCATTTATTTCTTTTATTGTTGATTATGATTATGAAGCTTACAACCCAAAAATCAGTGTCTCAGAAAATTAGATATTATATATTAAGACCAATTGGTACTTTTGAAAGTGTAGGCAGTGTGCCAAGTCCTGCTGGAGAATGAAATCCACATCAGTGATTGGTGGAAACTTCACACTAGACCTCGAGCAGTTTGGACTGTGTGTCTCTCCACTCTTCCTCCAGAATTCTCTTCTGCCTTGATTTACAAATAAAACATGCTAAATTTACTGATGATCAGGGATGATTTAATGGAGAGACATGTCTGTCATCTGCTGGTGTTGATCCACTGTGTTTTATTATCAAGTCTAAAGTCTAAAGTGCAGTGAGTGTTTTCCCACAAAATCTTACAGCACTTCATATCTTACAGCTTCCCTCTGCTACTGACAGCTTTTATGAAGATGGATTTCATTTTCCAGCAGGACTTGGCACACTGCCCACACTGCCAAAAGTACCAATTGGTATTTTATAATAAACTAATTTTTCGAGACACTGATTTTTGGGTTTTCATTGGCTGTAAGCCATAATCATCAAATTTTGAACTGAATTACTGAAATAAAGTAACTTTTCAATGATACTTGTTTTGAGATGCACAAGTATATACAATAAAACCTACCTGTTTAAAATATGTTTTGCATTCCATATTGATTTATTGATTTATTTATTTATTCCCATGAAATATATCTTAGTTGCAAGTGTGATTGACCTCTTTAAATGAAGGTTAAAAAAATTAAAAGTGGAATTTCTCATTTCTAACCGAGGTGTGAACCGTTACACCCCCACCACCTACACACACATCTTCAGGTATGTTGGATATATTTACAGCTACAGTAGAGGGCATGGTCAGGGTTATATGTTAGGTGTCTGCACGGCTGATGACTCCTGGCTGAGTGTTTCAGTCACAGACGGTGACTTTAAATGCAGCTTCTTCTTAAATGTGATTCAAAGCAGAGGCTTTACCGCCAACTGTTCCCCGACACACACCCTGCTCTATTAAAGCTGATTTATCACTCACATTACACACACATCTGCTCACGGCCAAGCAGACAGGGACACACACACGCACACACACACTCTGCAGCAGAAGCCTGTCTGGTATGTTCTGCCACAACACACTTCTATATACTAAAGTGAATTCTGCTTTCTGCTTTCTTTCCAATGCATGATTTCATTTCTAACTAGAGATAAATAAAGGTACCACTTTAAAATAAGACTACCTTTATAAAGGGTTTATAATGGTTTACTTTACAGTTAGTTTATTAATAGTTATTAATTAGGTTGTAAATGCCTTAAAAATCCTTAATAATCAGTTATAACACATACGTAGAAAGGGCAACAATGACCTGTAGTTTGCCAAATAGTGAACCCACAGCCGTCTATATCGTTGCCCTTTCTAATTATGTGTTATAACTGATTATTAATGAATTTTAAGGCGTTTACAACCTAATTAGTAACATTAATAAACTAATTGTAAACCATTTATTAACCCTTTATAAAGGTAGTCTTATTTTAAAGTGGTACCGATAAATATAAATCAGCAACAAAAATATATGTTAAATTCTTTAGACTTAGAGTATAAGTCTGAGCCAATATAGAGACTCTTGAGAACAATTCTCCATCTAATCTCAAGTCTCTGCATATAAGTCCAAGTCTAATTTAAAGTCTATGGAGTTATGGAATTATAGAATTGAGTCTTTTGGAAGAAAGTCTAAGTCTAGCCTTAAAAGTCTCATTCTATCATTTTTTTCCTATTTGTGGTTTGTAGTGTAAATGAATAAACGCCTTTGAGCTATTTTTTGTAAAAAATAAATAAATAAATAAATAAATAAATAAATAAAATAAAATAAATAATTGCTCCGGTGATCCGGTATAACACTGCTTTAGTCCTGTGGAGGAGTGGACTGGGAGAAACGATAGAATTTCAGCTCTCGCTCATGAATATTCATACATGCAAACATATCACCTACTGCCGTATCTACTGTATGAGAGTTCTTACCCAAATAAAAAAATAGAGCAGTAACTACAGACCTTTTAAATATATTAATACTGTAGCTTGAAGGATGATTTAAATGTAATTTTTGACTGGAGAAAGAAGGGAATTGTGGCTGATTTAAATACTGCAATGCCTCTAATGGCTTTAGGAATAACATATAACTTTAGTAAAATTATATTGAACTTGTGTCTTACTGTTGCAAAAGAGCTTTTGAGAAATATATCTTTTCTCTTAAACACACTTAAACATTGAGTATTTTAGGTCTGTTTATGGTGTTTTCTTTTAGGAACTATTTAAAATATTTGTAATATTTGGTAAAGGAAGAAGTGTTAACGTTTTAAGGTCTATTATTTACATTCTTCAGCTGTTTTTCTGATAATAAAGTCTGATTTCTTTATATATTGTGTATATATTTTGTGGGTGAGTAAACCCAATACTAATCAAAGCCTTAATTTAAGCTTTAATTTTTTTATATTATATGTATTCCTAACAGTACAGTAACTCTGAAACCTATATTAAATATAAAATACCGTGGTATGCATTTTTGGCTATAATTCAGTGTACTATTAATTGATTAATTGATGAATTAATATATTGATCCTGGTGATGTATAAGCTTTCAGTACCTGTCAGTAAAATCATCTTCATAACTCCAGTATAAAACTATAGAACTCTTTTGATGCTTGATGGCTCTTTTTGATAAGCAAGAACATTATGCAAATTTTCTTGGCAAATTAAAGCTAACTTTGCTGCTCTGTTTTAAAATCCACAAGCTGGGCCTGGAAAAGATCCACACTGGCAAGAATTTCTTTAACAGATTTTTTATAAACGCCGCATGCGGACCGGCACACGCACAAAGCCACGACGGCACGGCACGCTCCAACATGTGGTAGAGGAACAATATCCACACCTTATTAATGTCATCTCTGCGCTCGACGCCTCTCTCTGTGCACGAGGCTCATTAGCACACAGCTAGCGCTCTTCAGAGCACAGGTAACCTTGAGCTCCCATTGATTTCATCTGGCTGGATGTGACTTAGAGTAGGAGAGATTTCTGAACGGTAAGCAGGAGATTGAAACGCTCTCCACTACAAAGCGGAGCGAGCGGCTGGGAGTCGGGCTCAGATACGGGCGGCGACGCTTCAGAATAAGAAATGCTAACAAGTTCACCATGCCCAGCGGCGTGCTGTAGCTGGAGGAGATCAGATGGAAAGTTTTAAATTTAATCTCCTCAGAAAGCTGATTTTGTGACTTCAGGGACTTTTAATTTTTTTTTTATTTGTCCAGTAGAGGATGAACAGTACCTGAGTGGTCAGCTCGTCATAAAGAGGCAAAACCTTTGAGTTTACTGAACATGAATTAACAGATCTTAATGCATATGTTTTAAACTAAATCAAGACTGTGGGCCCTATTTTAGGCCCCTTTTTTTAGTGACCAGCTAAATTTAGGATGTGTCTTTGGTCTTTGGTATCGTGAGAGCTCAAAAAATTACACAAGAAATGAACCTAAACTCTCTAAATTCTCTAAATTAATCATAGCTAATGTGCTTAATTTTGTGTGTAACATAAAATAAACCAATCAGTGTGTCACTTGCCTCACTTTCCCTTTAAGAGTCAGGTGAGCTCTGACTTTGGCGCATTTGTATCTTAACAGTGCAACGCTTTTGTGCGTCTCAGCAGAGGAAACTGACTTGCGTGTTTTTATGCCGTGAAGATACGCCAGAAGCTCATTTAAGGGAACAGTACTGATATTTTATTCTTTATTCTGTTTATTGTGTGTGTGTGTAATGAGCAAGGGTGTACACAGAGCGCTGGGAGAGCCTATAGGAATGGACTCTGACTGTTGTCAGGGTTTTAGTCAGTCAGTGGAGTTCCTGTGTTTTCCACCACCACCAAAAAAAAACAAAAAATATATATATATATATATATTTATATTATAAAATTTATTTTAGAAATATTATATATATGTATAAAAACACACCAAAAATTTACCTGAACAAACCTCATTTCCAGAACACCACGCCCATCAGTGTAGATTTATTCTTAAATAGTGATGACGAGTATCACGGCTCACCTTGCACAGGGTGTATAATAGAACCCTAGATCTAAAAGGAAGAGCTAAGCTACCTTCATTTCACTGTATTAGCTTTTTATGCTAACTGGCTAGCGTTAGTTAACGAGCTGTGTCTGCTTCTTTGGTGGTGTTGTTCTACGCAAAGCTCCGCAGCACCTCTAGTGGTATGGCGGTATGTGAAAACTTCATACCAGTTTCCAGTTTTAATGCCCCCTCTGGTATACCATCCAGCACTGCTGTACACCAGTAAACCTGTCTCACTGGTCTCTCTCTCTGTCTCTTTTTCTCACCTGTCTTTCCCCGTCTCCTTCTTGAAGACTGTGTCGCAGTAGTTCATGCGCTCCTCCGTGGTGACGTAGATGCGGGCGTGGGGGTAGTTTTCGGTGGCCTGGCGCAGCATGTTGTAGACGATGCCCTTGCCGTCCTCCCTCATGTTGCGCAGCGGCCCCCACACCACGTACACCGTCTCGTTCCCCTCCCCGAAGAAGTGCTGGGGCTTCTGGAGCAGCAGCGGGACGCTGGTGTGAGACACCACCCGCAGGTCGGTGCGGCGGCCCACGTCCGTCTCGAAGCCGCGGGTGGGGGCGTTGTTCATCCGCCACACGCAGGACGAGCGCTCGATCTCACGCCCCGCCTGCCGGCTCAGCATCTGCCCCGAACTGGACACCACGCTGCACACATCACAGTGCAGCTTCAGCGGCTGCAACACACACAGCAACACATCATATAACATATATATACAGCTCTGAGAAAAACGAGAAAAGAGAGCACTTCAATTTTTGAATCAGTTTCTCTGATTTTGCTATTTATAGGTTTATGTTTGAGTAAAATGAACATTTCTATAAACTACAGACAACATTTCTCCCAAATTACATATAATAAACATATTGTCATTTAGAGCATTTATTTGCAAAATAAAAAATAAAATAACAAAAAAAAAAGATGCAGAACTTTCAGACCTCAAATAATGCAAAGTTCATAAAAACAAGTTCAGAAATCAGTATTTGCTGGAATAATCCTGGTTTTAAATCACAGTTTTTTTTTTCATGCATCTTGGCATCATGTTCTCCTCCACCAGTCTTACACACTGCTTTTGGATAACTTTATGCTGCTTTACTCCTGGTGCAAAAATTCAAGCAGTTCAGTTTGGTGGTTTGATGGTTTGTGATCATCCATCTTCCTCTTGATTATATTCCAGAGGTTTTCAATTTGGTAAAATCAAATAAACTCATCATTTAAAGTGGTCCCTATATTTATATATAGTACAAATATTTACAGTACCATTTAAATGGCTGGAATCACAATTTAAGTTCATTTTTTTAAATTAATGTAAAAAATTATTGGAAATCTACAACCTAGATAGTTTAACAAATTACTAGAAAGCTACATATTTGTTCATCAGAATGATGACAAAGATATGTTTTAATCAAACAACTATTACATTTTAATAGGACAATATTGCAGACCTCTACAGGCAGCCAGAACTTCCTCTAGGTTAATTTTAGAACCGTCTACACTCTGGACGAAATACATTTTTCACGATCTTTTTAGTTTCAAAGTCAAAGTCAAAGTCAAAGTGGTTTTTATTGTCATTTCAGCTATATACAGAGTACACAGTGAAACGAAACAACGTTCCTCCAGGGACCATGGTGCACATAAACACAGTGTAGACAGAACAATAGTGCAACAGTACAAAAGTGCAGACAGACAATACAACACCATACAGACAAAGAATAATAAATAACAAGACAGTGTGCAAATTTTGCAGTGTGCAAAAAAGACCAGTGAGGTAGTAATTACCTCTATTACACAGTGTGCAATAGAGTCCAGTGAGGTAGTAGGGTTTTTAGTGCTTTCCATTTTCTGGGGTAAGTGGGGTAAGAGTGTGTGTGCATGTACAGAAAAACCATCAGTTCAGTCTCTGCAGTTGAGGAGTCTGATGGCTTCCTATTAATTAATTAAAAGCTGTGAAAACGTTGTGTGTGTTAATCTGCAGCCAAACAGGATTTCTATTGTTGAAAACCCTGTTTTAAACATCTGAACAGTGGTGTATTAATAATGCATAAATGAGCTGTGAATTATGTATAAGAACCACTTATATCATCATGTAAATACGGCTGAGTGAGCTTTCAGGAGAGCTGAATAAAATACAATCTGACAAATTATAGAGCATCGTTCAGAAAGTGAACGAAGTTTCTTAATAATATATATATATATATATATATATATATATATATATATATATATATATATGTTTAAAGCGATAAATGAACAGTACAGAAAACTGTATCAGTGCATCACAAATAATTAGAATATCAAGTTACAGTAACTCAGTTCAAAATGTTAAAAAATCATATATTATATAGATGTATTACATACAGAGTGATCTATTAAAAGCCTTTATTTCTTTTATTGTTGATTATTGATTATGGTTTACAGCCAATGAAAACCCAAAAATCAGTGTCTCAGAAAATTAGAATATTATATAAGACCAATTGGTCACTTTTGGTACAATGTTGGCAGTGTGCCAAGTCCTGCTGGAAAATGAAATCTGCATCTCCATTAAAGTTGTCAGCAGAGGGAAGCATGAAGTGCTGTAAGATTTTGTGGAAAAACACTGTACTGACTTTAGACTTGATAATAAAACACAGTGGATCAACACCAGCAGATGACAGACATGTCTCTCCAAACAATCACTGACCAAGTTCTGCTGGAAAATGAAATCCTTATCTTCCTAAAAGTTGCACAGGTACCACACTGAAGCTCACTAAGCTTCTCAGAGCGAACTCAAGCTAACTCAAATCAAGTCATCTGGAAAAATGCATGCCATCCAAATTCTTAACTACAGTAACTGATGCTCATTGTCATTTTGCTGAGGAATGGCTTTAAAAATACAGCACATCTAAATGCATTAATCTTAAAGAATATTATGGAGAATAAACTCACACAATTTAACACTTTCACACATTTTGGTGTAACTCCAGAAATTAGCGGTGTGTGCTCTGCTTGCTGTATGTCATACCTGACTGGGATCAGGCAGAGAGAGAGAGAAAAGGGAGACACTGCTGGGATGGAATACAAAGCAGTTGTGTTTATTAAGAAACACAGGAATAATATAAAACTCAAAATGGAAAACAAATGAAAATACAATGAACATGCAGCAATAACTACCCGGGGAAAACTAGAAACAAACTCAGAAACTGACAAATAAAATGGGACTGGGCAAAGTAAAGAAAAAGCTGAAAAACGGGAGAAACGGAAAACGGCCAAAACAATAAAACCAGGAAGTGGCCAAAACAATAAGACCAGCGCGTAGCGCGGTACAACGGGGAAAACGGGACAACTAGGCTAAAAACTAGAACGAAAAACTACTAAGCAGAGCTTAGGGAAAACGGCTAGACTAAAAAACTCAAACTGGGCAAAGAAACAAAATAAGAAAATATAACAGAAAATACTCCGGGAAAACGGGAAGACAGGATCGTCTGAGAGAACGCTTTGTAAGACAGCTAACAGGCTGGAACCGCAGGGAAACACAGACCATGATAGTGACCATTACTCGGCGAAGAGTGCAGGAGAGCAGCGTGCTTTTAAGCCTTTGAGCAGCCGTGTGTCGTTTTTACAGACTTTGCATTTTACTTAACTATATTTTAACTGAAAATATGTGCTGGAAGTTTCCTCACAAGCTGAACCTGACCCACTAATTGAGGATCTCCTGTAGGTTTAAGGTTTAAGGTGCTGTTTCATCAGTTTAGGCTTCAACAAGTGGATTCAGCTCGAACCTTAAATAATTAGCCTGCTGAGCACAGAAAATCCATCCTGTTAAAGTACACAAGCCTCTTCATCCAAACAGGGAAGCAGGGGAGCTATTTGTAGGACGTCTCGCGCCAACAAAGCACTCCGCTATGCTAAACGAGGCGACCGCAGCCTGAGTCCGAGTCACAGTATCATATCCGTCACGCCACTCTCTCACTTCAGATGGCTAATGTAGCGAAAGGGTGATGAATGTTATCAGAGCGCCCCTCCCAACAAATTACAGCCTGTTTGGTGCAGCTTGGCTGATCAGCAGAATGGGGTGACAAACTGCCATCAGCTGGAATAATAGAGACGATCGATACTGTATGACTGACCAGCTGCCTGAGAACAGACAGGAAGTCATCTCCGTCGCTCCTCTCCGCATGGAACCAATGCTCTTCTGCCTCGGTGATAATACCAGTTTATTTGACGCGTATGTTTTGACCACAAATAGCATTTTAGAATGGGCTTAGTCACACAAAAGCATGAGCCACAGAGTCAATCTATAGTTATTACCATCAGATAATGGTACTGTGAGTTCATGATAGAGCTGCACGATATTGGAAAAAAAATACATTTTTAAATGTTCTTCTTTCGACAATATATATCTCTTTCCTGAGATAATAATTGCTGCGTGCTGTTGTTGTTCTATTTTACTTGAATAAAAGCACTCATACAGTGAGGAACAGCAGCAGGAGCTTTTCATATAAAGTAATGTACTCGTTTTTCTCAAGCATTTGACTGCACAGAGCTGAGTTACCGTCACTCCAATGTGTTAGCTTGTTATGCTAACCGGTTAGCGTTAGGTAGCGAGTTGCATGTGCTTCTTTGGTGGTGCTGTTCTACACGGTGAGCCACAGTGCCTCTAGTGGTATGACGGTATGAGGAAAGTGGTAAACCTGACAGAAATGCCCATCTTGTTCCAGAGATATAAAAGTGAATAATAACTCAAGTGACGCTCAACTACCACAAAGATTTACTCTTAAACTATTTCCTTTTTTAAAAGTTTGTAAAGTTTTTTTTTCTGATCCTGTAACGAGTCTGAGTTCTGTGTTCTTCAGCATTGTTTTATTCTTCTAGATTCTTAGAAGCAAAAGCTATAGTTGCTGCTCTTGAAGCTTTTTTGGCACCTCATATCCAGAGTTTAAGGTAGTTTTATCTCTTGTGCTGAATACATGATTCAGTACCCAGGACCAATTCTGGGTTCGTCTGGGGGACGAGAGGAACTTTTTTCTCCAAGCCGTGTATCAATAGCATAAATATAAGTTAATCTCTTTTCTGAGTGAATAATTGCTGTTTGCTGTTGTTTTTTCTATTTTACTTGAAAAAAAAAAACACTTATACAGTGAGGAACAGCAGCAGGAGCTCCTCAGATAAAGTGTCTTCAGGCCATCCCCAGGCAGGATGCAGAAAGGCGAGCATTTGACTCCACAGAGCTGAGCTACCGTCACTCCAGTGTGTTAGATTGTTATGTTAACTGGCTAGTGCTGCCACTGAACAGCAAAAGCTTGACCTGAAAGTTGTAGATCGCTTTTCCTGCTTTTCTAATTTAGCCTCCAGGAGAGAGAGAGTAAGAGAGAGAAAGAGAGAGAAAGAGAGAGAGAGAGAGAGAGAGGGAGAGGGAAGGACAAACGGATGGACACACACGCCGCTGTAGCCTTGGACTGTCGCTGGTCCCTGCATTAACACGCAGTGTGTCCCTGCCCGCCATGCTCCACCAATCTTCACAGCTCTCTGCGCATATCGATCGTCCGGAGCCTAGCTGAGAACCTCCTCGTCTTCTATATCATCACTGAGACTCGGCGGGTCAGATTCATCAAAAAACTCAGAGAAAACTTGCTGTTCCATGCAGAAAGTGCAGCACGGTAATTAAGCCCTTCTCATAAAGTCAGCGCGGCGGAATCGATGTACCGGTGTTGATCAATCCACATTTACACAAACAGTGACAAGATAAGACCTGAAGACCTGAGAATAATAATAGCTTTTCAGTCTCAATACATCACAAACTGCATGTTTGAGCTGAGTTAATGGCTGTAACTATCATTTCTAAATCATTACAAAAGAAATCTACAAGTTTCTTCAGGTGAATCCACCTGTAAAATACTCTTAAGCTTAAGCAAGTCTTCCTTCTTAAAACTTCCTTCTTGTTTACTCTGCCAGTCCAAAAATGTTGTCATTTCTTATCATTCATATCATAAATAAATAAGAGAGCACTTAAAAATGATGAGTTTCTTTGATTTTACCAAATTGAAAACCTCTGGAATATAATCAAGAGGAAGATGGATGATCACAAGCCATCAAACTGAACTACTTGAATTTTTGCACCAGGAGTAAAGCAGCATAAAGTTATCCTGCATAAAGCAGTGTGTAAGACTGGTGGAGGAGAACATGATGCCAAGATGCATGAAACAAACTGTGATTAAAAACCAGGGTTATTCCACCAAATATTGATTTCTGAACTCTTATAATTTAAAAAAACTATTTAAAAAATGGTTTCTTTTTTTGTTATTTCAGTCATTTCTCATTTTCTGTAAATAAATGCTCTAAATGATTATATGTTATATGGAATGTGGGAGAAATGCTGTCTGTAGTTTATAGAATAAAACAACAATGTTCAAATTACTAAAACATGAACCTATAAATAGCAAAATCTGAGAAACTAATTCAGAAACTGTTTTTTTTTTCAGAGCTGTTAAAATGTTTATTTAAAATCTGTATTTCTTTTATTTATTTCCATAATGTGTAAATGTCAATGAAAGTCATCAATGTAATCCAGAGTGAAAATAAAGGTTGATTGATTAATTGATATTAATTGACTCTGTAATACCAGGGTATAAATTACGGGGGTGGAGTCTGTTATAAAACATTACCAGTCCAAAGTTTGTATATACCTTCTCATTCAATATTTTTCTTATTTTCTTTCTTTTTTATTTATTATATTTATTTTCTACATTGTGCTCTATAATAATATCTTATAATTTACCTCAGCTTTATACTGCTAGGGAGGATTTCTGCCTTGTGTCCAGTGATTGTGACCATAAAAACGTGGATAAATCATGTATACTGACTTGATTTGTAAATATTGTTTATGTATCTGACCTATATATATTATTCCATTGTAACACTATTGTAATATATTGATGTAACAGCAATGAGGATGAAGACACTACACTGTACACTGCAGCAGGACAGCAACTGTAAATGAAATCTAATATACCCCAATTCAAGGTTGGCGACTGATATGAAGCAGTAGTTTCTCCAGCTCTGAGTTTTTTTTTACAAACAAAGGAACACAAGGAGGAAAAGGCTGGCAGCATGTTTTCACCAGAGATTACAAAGTGTGAGCAAACAATGGAGGAAAGAAACTGAGAAACACTGTAAGGGTTTAAACAGTTTAATGCTTCTGAAACATTGTTGTAAGCTCTTCTATTGTAGCTTCGGTTGGTGTATCCATACACTGGGGCATCCAGGCCAATCCCAAAGCAGCTTTAACACTTTTGTCGGGGGCATATAAGGATTTTCTGCAATCTACCGAAGCCCCACAAGTCACCTATTGTCCTGTCCTCAAACAGAGCGTGAATAGAGACGGAGCTGGCCGAGACTTACAGCAAAACGCTCTGACAGGACAGTTAATCTCTTATATAAATCCCGGCGGCCGAAGGCGCAGCGCAGAGCTCGCTGTTTCTCACATCTCTACTGCCTCTTTCTGGCCGAGGCTTTACAGTGTTCATCCTCCCCTCTGGGTCGTATTTAATCAAACTGAAAGCAACACTGGCTCAGCCAAGTACCCCAAGTCCTTCATGTTTCAATTTGTCTCCATCCTTTACTCAACGCACATTCTCAAACAGCTCACAAAGAAAAGTACGAAAAGTACAGAAGAAACCGGTGATCTGGGCTTTTTTTTTTTAGGTGTTCAGATGGAGACTTGTGAGATTTGTGAGAAATCGATATACAGTAACTCATCTGACAGAGACGGGTTTATAAAGGTTTATAAAGAGCTTGATCTGGAGATCGAAGAAGATGAAGACGGCTGGTTTAGGCTTGGGTTCCAGACCTTAAGTCTTGATTTAAACTTGATTTATAGTTCTGCTTCTTGTCAAGACCATTGTGAGCCATTTTGAGCTATTGTGAGCGTTTATATTTGTGCGTTGGTGTGTCTGTAGCACTCTGCAGTTCTTATACTGCGAAGGCAAAGGAGAGACCATTTAAAAATAATGATTTCTTTGATTTCTATGATTTTACTAAAATTGAAAATCTCTAAAATATAATCAAGAGGAAGATGGATGATCACAAGCCATCAAACCATCAAACTGAACTGATTGAATTTTTGCACCAGGAGTAAAGCAGCATAAAGTTATCCAAAAGCAGTGTGTAAGACTGGTGGAGGAGAACATGATGCCAAGATGCATAAAAAGAAACTGTGATTAAAAACCAACCAGGGTTATTACTTGAAATATCGACTTCTGATCTATTAAAACTTGCATATGAATATAAACTCGTTTTTTTTCTTCTTTGCATTATTTAAGGTCCGAGGTCTGAAAGCTCTGCCTTTTTTAGTTGTTATTTCAGCCATTTCTCATTTTCTGCACATAAATGCTTTAAAAACAGTTTTTTTATTTGGAATTTGAGAGAAATGTTGTCTGTAGTTTATAGAATACAACAATAATATTCTTTTTACTCAAACATAAACCTATAAATATCAAAATTAAAGAAACTGATTGAGAAACTAAAGTGATCTCTGCAGAAAAAAGTCACTAGAATTTGAAGTTGGTGCAAAACTAAAAACCTTGGGTCCTTTTTTTTTTCCCATTTCATTTCATTCATCTCTGTTCTGTAACCAACACCCATGCAGAGTAGGAAAGAGAAAGAAAGAAAAAATAGAGAGAGTGAGATAGAGAGAAAGAGAGAGAGAGAATAACCCCTTACCCCTCTTAGATAAAAGAGCATAGTACATCACGAAGTCATTCTCAATGCAGCCAACATGAGCATCATTAATTTACGCCTTCCGGGGGGGTTACACTTAACCTTGAGATTCATTATAGAGCTGAAAAACATTTATCCATTAACTGGAGTAATTAGTATATTTGTGTCCAGTGTGGTACACAGGTCCCTGCATGGGGGGTCCTACTTGTGAGCATTTGGCACAATGGTGCAAAACTCTAACTCTATCTATTCCATCTCTGCAGCATCTCTCCCACTGTGATGTTCCATTATGCTGATGACTCGGGGCTGTTTGAGCACCAAATAAACCTCGTCTTAAAGGTCATATGTAATATATCTCTTGTGAAGCGTGGGCACGTTTTTTACGCTCAGGTACCGCGGTCTCTACTGTCGCATTCAGATACTGTGGGAACCAGAAAAGATGTATTGCTTGCTTTTAGAGGGTAATGAACACATTGCTGTCAAAACGCAGCACACGACTCCGAGGACTAGAGCATGCCATGCTGTAAGTTCACGACACAATGGGGAATGTAATTCTGTGCTGACAGCGTAAAGTAATGAGGTATAACATCGTTCTATACCGCCGTCGTCAAGACATCTTCAGGACAGAAAAGCTCAAGAAATAAAAGAAACTACTGTTCGGGAAACATTAGAGATTAACACAGATGATTCGGTACCACTTTAAAATAAAACTACCTTTATAAAGGCTTTATAAATGGTTTATAAGGGTTTGCCATCAAGCTATTAAACAATATAACTGTGTTTCACTGTGACTTTTCTCAAAAAAATCTCATCTCTTTGTTATTCATCTTGTTTACATATTAGATAAGCAGTGTAATCCTACATCAGGTCAGATTATTATCTTTTTGTTCTAATGTTCTAATGTGACCTAAAGCGCTGCCACTATGATCGGGAGATCAGGGGGTCGAATCCTACTCATGCAGCTTGCCATCAGCAGCCAGATCCCCGAGAGAGCACAACTGGCCTTGCTCTCTCTGGGTGGGTACAGTAGATGGCGCTCTTGAACTGAGGTACTGAAATAAAGTAACTTTTCAATGATACTCTATTTTTTCTAAATTGATAAAAAAAAAGTCCAATTGGTTGCTTTATATGCTGCTTAATTGCTTTGTCTTGAGAATAGCCATGAATTATAGAAGTCACAGAACTCACTTTTGGCTGGGTGATTGCTTTTATTGTTTTTCATGATTTATTTAACTCTATTTAACTCCGTCGCTAAATTCCCTGCAGTTTTCTGGGATGCATCGGGGACGTGCTGCTGCACCGCTCTCACGCTGCACGAACCAGATTTTAACCAGTTACTGTCAGAGTCGAAAGGAAAACTAAAGCATTAAAAGTCATGTATTAAACAGGCGTAAGAGGGTTGCATCCTTTCTTCAGCACTTCAGACTAATTCCCAGCGATGCTGCTGTCATCCAGGGACAGGAGAAGAACACAATTGGCTGTAATTTCCCTTGTGACCCACACTGCCTGATGAGATCACCCTGTTTTCTCTTCTGCGTCCTGCTTCTGTCACTATTCCTCATCTCTCTCTCTCTCTCTTCATTCTCTCCATCTTAGTTTGCCTTTGCCGGTGTTCCTCGATCTATTTTTCTGTCCTTTGCCGATATCTGATAACCTTGCTCTCTCCCAGGTCCTGTGTTTTGCACTGCTTACTTTAATCCCGGACGTACCTCAGCAGTGGCCTCTGCTTGGATTCCTGTGTGCCTCATTCGTTCCCTGTTCCTTTATTTCAGTCTCGCTCCAAACCACTGTGACTTTTTTTCCAGACAAACCTCATCTCTTTGTTATTCATCTTGTTTTCATATTTGATAAGGGGTGTAATCTTACATCAGGTCAGATTATTATCTTTTTCTTAAAGGTCTACTGAGTGGTCCACAGACCTAAAGCACTGCCACTATGATCGGGAGATCAGGGAGTCGAATCCTACTCATGCAGCTTGCCATCAGCAGCCAGAGCCCCAGAGAGAGTACAATTGTCCTTGCTCTCTCTGGGTGGGTACAGTACAGTAGATGACGCTCTTTCCCCTCATCACTCCTAGGACGATGTCGATCTATCAGTACAAGGCTGCATCTGTGAGCTGATGTATCGGAACCGAGTCGCTGCGCTTTCCTCCGAGCGTTAGCGCTGTGATGCTACTTCAAAGAGTCCGACTTCACATGTGAAGGAGGAGGTGTGTGCTATTCTTCACCATCTACAATGAATGTCAAAAATTATTTATATACTTTTATATATTAAGGGAAATATTAAGTTATACAAAAAGTTTTGGCAAATAGATTATGTGTTCAGATAAATTATATTACCATATTTTTTGGACTATAAGGCACACTTAAAATCCTTTATATTTTCCCAAACATCGACAGTGCACCTTGTGTATGAAAATAGATCAGAAAATAGACATTCACTGATAGTGTGCCTTATAATCCAGTGCGTCTTATAGTCTGAAAAAATACGATACTTATTCATCACTGTAAAAAAACGGTCTTACCAGCTTATCACCCAAGGAAATGTATGGTTTTAATTGGCCTAATTTAAGTTTAAGTGTGATATTTGTATTCTAAGATCTGCTGATAGCTTAAAAATGAAAAATGTTCCAATAATTAATATTTAATTTTAATCAAACTAAATATTTTTGTTAAATTATGTTACAGACTTTGAATCTGCAAAGTGAGCATGTGCAAAGTTGTTGGGTTGGCCTTGTTGATTATATAGCCTGTACATTTAGACTATATTAATTAATATTTAATTTAAATTAATAAAGATAATAAAGATAGTTGAGGCAATTATGTTGATATAGTTTATGGTGCAATCTTTTTTTTACTTAAAAATCCCATTAAAAAGGAAATCTACAATTAACATTTCTGTTTTTTACAGGGTATCAATCCCAAATTCTGATCAGGTTGTCATATCAGCATCAAATCAACAGTCACTACTGATACTGATAAATCAATTAATAGACTATGCTCCCGCTCTCGAAGAGACCAATTACTCCGCCTAATTCCTCCACCCAGCGAGTGGAACAAGTGCAGCCTCTGTTCAACACCAGGCCTAATTGGACGAACTCGGTTGGCAGCTATGAATGAAACATGAGGCTGAGGTTCTTCACTGACCTGTAAACAGTGCTTAAGAGCTGCTTGAGTGCTCAGAAACAGGCTTACAAACAGGCTGATGGCTTACACTGCTGCTGTCATTCACCAGCACAGCCTCTCCTGGCAGCTGACAGACGGCCACCGCACTGACGTTCCCGAATACCGCCCAGGAACAGTGCGAGACATTTAGAAAAATCACTTATTTAATGTGTCAAGAACCATGATGTTACCTGTTTAAATGTTGCACAGTTACCACAGTTAACAGTTAACTTTACAGCTACAGTTAAAACTGTGTAAATCTTACTTTAATTTGTATTATTTGCAAATTACTTTATTTACATACTGTAAGTATCGTAAGTATTTAAGTATCAATGAATGTCTATTTTCTGGTCTATTTTTTTATACATAAGGCGCACCAGATTATAAGGCGCATTTTAAGCAACAATAATAAGGAACAAGGGTGTCGCCATGTTTTCCTATTAATGGGGAAGCTAGGTGAAGAATAATTAGAAGTAAATTAGAAGCTTAGATTTCCAATATTTTAGCGCAGTTAGCAGCACTTAGCGTTAGTAAATGCCACCCCATAGCGCTACACTGAGGAGCGCTATCAGCTAGCGGTTGGTTCCACGTAGCTTGTTTTAACCCGGCAAACACGCAGACTACAGTCCAATATACTCACCTCTGAGCGGAGAAAGAGATGCTGTTAGCGGCTAATGCTAATGCTGCTGCTCCCAGCCTTAGTGATGGGGAAACTTTACTGAAAACTCACCCTTATAACTCTGTATTTCAGCGGAGTGGCTTTACTGCTCCTTAATACCTGACTGCACTGATTATTTTGGGGAAAATTTAAGAATTTAAAGTTCGCTTTATAGTGCAAAACATAAAGCAGACAAACTCTCTGATGCTTCTAAATATTCTTTGGTTTATATCTTCTGCTGCTTTCTTATGTTTTCTTGTTCCTAAAACCATTGTTGGAGTCTAGGGAAACTTTATAAAAAGTGTTAGGCTAAGCCTGACCATGAGAGATGTTTAGGGCTCCTCCCCTTTCACGACCTGGAAAAACATCTTGATCAGGCCAACTCAGAAAAGAGTATTCGTCTGTTGTTTTATTGGTGAAAACTGCCTGCCTCAACCTCCTGTAATTGGTCTGAAAGCCTGGACCACCTAGAAAAGTGATTTCACACAGTAAATCATGAGAACAGATCATGGTTCAGTTGATCGGGACTAATCAGGACTTCAGCCACCTCTTAAGGTCCGGAATGTAGTTTGCTGCACATTTTACACCTGCTATTATGTGGGATACACATACGCTTGATCGGTCCGGACGCGAGACATCACACGGGTGGGGGCGGGGCTGGTGATGTCATGGGCTCTGCATTGTTTTATATCGCTATACATATTTTGTCAAAAAAAGGATCATTTGCGATTCCATTTTTTTCCAATATCGTGCAGCCCTAATACTGACACACTAGAGGCCAAAGGACTCACATATTCCCTGCAGCTTTTAATAAGGAGCTTAGTAAACCTTGATTTAAAAACAGCACTGTTTCTGTGACCGGGTCAATCAGCCGGCATGCAGAAGATAAGAGACTCGAGTCCTGCAAGCAAATTACATTCAATTCATACAATTCATACAAACTCGCCAAGAAGAAATGTGATTTTGAGACGGGCTCTCTGTGGCTCAGGTGCTACTGCAGTTGAACCCTGGAAAATCTACACGCCAGTACACTTCCAAACACACCAGGGAAAACAACACAGGGCTCTTTTCATCTGAGGTGAGATGAGAGGGGCTGTAGGTGTATTGTATGTGGGGGTCTCCTGATATACTGTTTGAGGAAATGCATACAAATGACAAAGAAAAAAATCATCTAAATGGAAAACAACAAAAATACAATATCCTGCAAATTTAGGAAGGGAAGGTTCACACTTGATGTAGACCTTGATGTATTGTCATAGCATTACAGCAACACATTGGAAATCTAAGCTTATAAACACCAAATAAACCAAATAAAAGCTTATGAGGAGAGAAATGTGAGTAGTCGTTTCTTGGGGGTAGGGTTATGAACAGTTATGAAAAGGGATATTTTGATTTAGAACCATCAGCAAACAAATTTATGAGCTCTTTGCAAAGATTAGCTAGCTTATCTCTACCTTTAGTTTTCTCCCCGGTAACATTAGTATTTTAGCTAGCTTGTTGCTAAGGTTAGCTTGCTGGTCTCTAACATTAGCTAGCTCGTCACTAACTTTAATTTCTTCCCCAGTAACATTAGTATTTTAGCTAGCCTGCCACTAAGGATAGCAGGCTCGTCGCTAAGGTTAGCTAGCTCAACGCTAGCTTTAGGTTCTTCCCCAGTAACTTTAGTATTCTAGCTAGCTTGTTGCTAAGGTTAGCTTGCTGGTCACTAACATTAGCTAGCTTGTCGCTAGCTTTAGTTTCTTCCACAGTAACATTAGTATTTTAGCTAGCTTGCCACTAAGGTTAACAGGTTCGTTGCTAAGGTTAGCTAGCTCTATGCTAGCTTTAGTTCTCTCCCCAGTAACACTAGTGTTAGTGCTACTGCAGTTGAACCCTGGAAAATCTACACGCCAGTACACTTACACACACACCAGGGAAAACAACACAGGGCTCTTTTCATCTGAGGTGAGATGAGAGGGGCTGTAGGTGTATTGTATGTGGGGGTCTCCTGATATACTGTTTGAGGCAATGCATACAAATGACAAAGAAAAAAATCATCTAAATGGAAAACAACAAAAATACAATATCCTGCAAATTTAGGAAGAGAAGGTTCACACTTGAGCGCGAATAATGAAATTTTTCTCGGCGTCCAATAGAAGATTCTTTTATTTTTCTTTTGTCTTTTTATATTGATTATATCCCCCCTGCAGTTCCACCGTTTTGATATCGCGTTTTCCATTAATGCCCCCGGGAGCGTGGAGAGTTCAAAGCTGTTTGATGTCCAAAGCGTAACACCGTGGACATGATGAAGTGATGAAGTACAAACAGTCCCAACCCAACCCAACCCAACTCAAACAGTATCTCAGATCCCTGTCAGCACTCGCAACCAATGAGAAATTTAAAGGCACCTCGAGTGTGCGCCCCATTAAAACAGGATAAAGCACGCTGGGATGTGTGTACGGAATAATGAGAAGTGAAAGCTAGCGATGAGCCGCCAGTTACAAAAACATTTATCTTTCCCACGACGCTTAGAGAGGACCTGCAGACAAATTCCAACTATTTCCAACAGCAGACACAATGATTACCATCAAACCAGAGACCGGAGAGTCAGAAGCAAAGGTTGGACAAATGCTAATCAGATAAGTGTTTCATCTAAACATTTAGATTTATACATTCAATCATTGCAACTATGTAACGCTTATCACTTATACCTCTACCTCTATTTAATCCTCAAACTACTCATAATAATACAGTCACATATCCACCTAAACCAATCCTGAACTGCTATCCAGTTCCTCCTCACCTGAGTACTGATCATTGTCACTTGTTATCAATCACACTTGTTTTTCAACCCTTTGAGGTAACATTAGTGTGGTAGCTAGCTCGTCCTTTAGGTTAGCTATTTCACTGCTAACGCTATTTCTCTCCATTGGAACATTAGAGTGTTAGTTAGCTCGCCACTAAGGTTAGTTTCTCCCTGGTAACATTAGTGTGTTAGTTTGCTTGTCGCTAAGGTTAGCTGGCTTGTCGTTTGTTTTAGTTCTCTGCCTGTTAACATTAGAGTGTTAGTTAGCTCGTTACTAAGGTTAGCTGGCTTGTTGCTAGTTTTAGTTCTCTCCCTGGTAACATTACTGTGTTAGCTAGCTCGCCACTTAAGTTAGCTAGCATCTCGATAACTTTAGTTCTCTCCCTGGTAACATTAATGTGTTAGCTAGCTCGCCGCTAAAGTTAGCTAGCATCTCGATAACTTTAGTTCTCTCCCTGGTAACATTAGTGTGTTAGCTAGCTCTCTGCTAAGGTTAGCTAGCTTCTCAATAGCTTTAGTTCTCTCCCTGGTAACATTAATATGTTAGCTAGCTCACCACTAAAGTTAGCTAGCTTCTCGATAGCTTTAGTTCTCTCCCTGGTAACATTATTGTGTTAGCTAGCTCGCCACTAAAGTTAGCTAGCTTCTCGATAGCTTTAGTTCTCTCCCTGGTAACATTAATGTGTTAGCTAGCTCACCACTAAGGTTAGCTAGTTTCTCGATAGCTTTAGTTCTCTCCCTGGTAACATTACTATGTTAGCTAGCTCGCCGCTAAGGTTAGAGAGCATCTCGATAACTTTAGTCGTCTCCCTGGTAACATTAATGTGTTAGCTAGCTCACCGCTAAGGTTAGCTTGCTTCTCGACAGCTTTAGTTCTCTCCCTGGTAACATTAATGTGTTAGCTAGCTTGTCGCTAAGGTTTTAGGCACACAGAGAAAGTCTGTTTGAATGAATTGTTGATGTTCAGTAACAATAGAAAAACTTTACCACAGACAGAGGACCCGGACTCCGATTCTGAACAAGGTGGAGTCCGAGACGAGATCAAGACCTCTCATTTTAGAGACCGGACTTGAGTACTACAACACTGCCTCTCAGTTTAAGAGGAATTTTTAAAAATAAACCAGCAGTCAGACATGGAAATATAACTCAGCCCCGAAGACCATCAAAACACAACTTTCTGACAAGCACATCAACATGAGGAGGAGGGAAGCATTCATCTCACGACGGCCTGTCAAACACACTCTCCTGATCTGACAGCTAACCTTGTAGGACCGGGGCGTGTGAGCTGAAAGCTGCAGGATGATGTCCTTTATTGCGGCTCACATCAGTCTGACCTGCTTTATTGGGAATCGAGGTTTGAGGCGAAAGGGCCGGCTGTCATATGATGGGTGTTATTGATGTTGACGGATTTCCAAAAATGTAAAAAAAAGGAAAATCACAGAAAGTAAGAATATAAAGTCTGGAAGATTCTCAGTCTTATGGGACGGAAAGCTTTCTGATGGAGTTTGTGATCACTGTATAAATACCCCTGTCTATCTGTCTGTCTATCTGGGTTCAGTCTAGTGTGAGTCGTTTTTTTATACAGGTGCATTTTCTGAAAAAAAAAAAAAACAATTTAGGAAATGTTCTCTTGTTTCAATAAATGAATTGTCTAAGCTCTTTGTGGTCTAATTCCTCTTTATCATCATCATCATCATCATCATCATTATCATCATCCTTCTTATTAATCTGAAAAATCTGACTGTCCTGAAATAAACCTTTTTGAATCAATATCCCAATATTCTAATTTGCCATTGGGTCATGCCATGAAATAGGTCAACAAAAAATTCCATTAGGAAAAATGTTTCTAAAGCTGTTAAATCAGCTCAATACCAAAATCATCAAACCACATCTCTGAGTTTCCACATCTCTGAGTTTCGTCTCCTCGCGTTTCCACAGTGATCCATGTTAAGAACGCAACAGCAAGTGGAAATGGAGGAGCTACTGAATGGGATGTCACGTGACCGAGAAAGCCAAGGAAAAACTCCTGATCCTCCTGTTTTTTCTTTGATTTCAGTCCAGATACAAGAGTTTTATCACTGGCTTTATAGAGTAACATTTTTTAAAATCACTTTTTGGTCCGTATTGACCAACATGCATTATATTTGCGTCATAACAGCACATCTTCAGTGTCTAATTCAAACAGTTATTTTTCCTTGTTTTATTTCCCTCAGAAGTCAGTTTTTCTGCGATATATTATAAGTTGTTAAAGTGACTGACATGGTATCCCTGGCTGGATAAGACCATCTACATTCTCAGTTGTAAAATGTTGTGTTTTGTCCACATTTCTGGTCTTGCAATGAATTTTAAATGAGAAAACTCTGTTTATAAAAGTTGAAAATTGGCTTCAGATTGGTTTTAATTATGGATTGGGTTTCCGTATGCTCTGGCTCAGAGTCAGTTTTAATTGTGGAATCTCATCTCAATCGTATATTCTGGCTGCTTCACTCCTCAACTCTCTCGCGCTCTCTCTCGCTCTCTGCTCTCGCATCACAGTCTGGTGATTTCCCCTCTGAACTCATTACTGCAACTTTAAAACACAGTGTTTTTGATGGAGGGAAATTGTCCTCTTATCAGCAGTAAAGGCCTGCAGTAGATGAACGGGCTGTAGTAAGTGGTGTTTCACTAATCTCCACGGCCAGACCCGTCTGCTGCTCGTGTTAATAACAGCATGCCCATCATTTTTACGGCCTGACCTCATATCTGCTGCATTATTCACAGGAGAGAGGAAGCACTGACGGTAAGTTATAGGTGAAAACATCTCGCAGTGGAGGGCTGCCAGGCCGGGCGCTCTCACATGACCAAGGTCAGTGTGGAGGTTGTGGGAGGCAGACGTCTGATTCATCGCAGCACCAGCAGAATAATGTTAATATTCTTTAATAGCATGTCCTTATCGCTGGTGATTTCTAAAGCCACACAGTATGAAAAAACATACGATTCTGCAATTTAATACGCTTTATATTGATTTTATGTGATTCCCCTTACAGTATATTCTAGTAAACTTAATTTAACCCCTTAAAATGCTTTGTCCCGTGTACAGGCTACAGGTTTAGTTGATACAACACTCTTTTTTCTGCAGTAAAATAACTTATTTACACTCAGAAAATTTGAGGGTTTTCTACAGGACACTTGGAGAAGCTGCCTGTTTTCTCTCTTTACTCCACTTAATAATTAATAATAATTCCAGATCAAAAACAGGAATCAACCCAAATTCTGCATGTTTGAAAATAGACTTAAAAACTAGACAAACATAACGAAACTAAAGTTTTGAAGGACATGAACGGTTTGATTTGTATTCAGGAAAATATAAATTTTAAAATAAAGTTTAGAAAAGAGCCAATTGTATGATTTTATTCATTATATTTTGACATTAGCAGATACTTAAATATTTTTTGATATTTTCTATTACAATTACAATTATGATTTGCAGTACCGTTCCTTATCAAACATGAAAGCTTTTTATGTAATACTTGAATGGAAATCCTCTAGTTTTATTGGTGTAATGTCAGGCAGACTATTGACAAAAAACCTGGCCTTTAAAGAGGTTAATAAGTAAAATTAAGGAAAGTTAAAGTATATCCCATACATATATATATATATATATATATAAAAGATCTGTAAATACTTGTGAAAGACTATGATAAAGATTTATAACCCAACATTAGATAAAGCTAATATAACACAAGCTAATAAAGAGATAAGAGATCACCTAAAAAGTTACAGTTTCTTTGATTTTACCAAATTAAAAACCTCTGGAATATAATCAAGAGGAAGATGGATGATCACAAACCATCAAACCACCAAACTGAACTGCTTGTATTTTTGCACCAGGAGTAAAGCAGCATAAAGTTATCCAAAAGCAGTGTGTAAGACTGGTGGAGGAGAACATGATGCCAAGATGCATAAAAAAAGACCAGATATGAATATGAACTTGTTTTCTTTGCATTATTTGAGTTCTGAAAGCTCTGCATCTTTTTTTGTTTTTGTTATTTCAGCCATTTTTTTCATTTTCTGCAAATAAATGTTTTAAATAACAATATTTTTATTTGGAATTTGGGAGAAATGTTGTCTGTAGTTTATAGAATAAAACAACAATGTTCATTTTACTCAAACATAAACTGTAAATAGCTAAATCAGAAAAACTGATTCAGAAACTCAAGTGTTCTCTTAATTGTTCCCAAAGCTATACACTGATTAACAATAAAAAAACTCTTTTACCCCAGCAGAAAGGATACGGCTGAGAGATTTATTGGCTCTGGTGGTGTAAGTGTGGGTGTAGAGCTGCTCTCACCTCCTGTTTGGGGATGCTGATGTAGCCGGGGTGGGGTCGGAAGGTCTTGTGAGGCTGCCTGGAGAACATCCAGCGGCTGCTGAAGCTCTGCCCCAGCACGGGCTGCAGGAGGAAGTAGGGCTTCTCTGAGTAATTCACCACCACCACGAAGAGAGACAGGGCCACCACCAGGCCGGTCAAAATCACAGACTTCTTCTATAAAAGAACAGGAGACAGAAAAATCAGGATCATCTCGTCTCCTCGCCGCACAGCTCCGTGCTCCGGTACTCATATTCAATCAAATGTCAACACCCAAATATTTACATTCTCTGAAAATGACAGACAACTTTAATATACTGCAGGAAAATACCACCGAAAAGAACAGACAACCAACCAAACAGCAAAATAAATGGCAGCGAAGATCTCAGTGATTATTCTCAGAAGAACAATCCGCATCTACTTTATTAGAATTAGTGCTTCATATTTCCTCTCAGGCCCCTATATCAGCAGTCTGCTCACTTCATTTATTACATTTCCTGTAAAACAGCCAAAAAGCAAAAGAACAACTTATTATTTTCCATATTTCCAGAAGCTATTTCTGTGAAAATATGAAATACCTTATTTTCCACACTATAAGGTCACGCTTTGAGCGCGTGACTCACGCACCTCAGTGAGTTCACACGTTCACACGCCACACATGGTATTTCTCACGCTTGCCAATGCATTTGGCTGCATATTATAATGTACTCTCGTTGAGCCAATCAGAAAATAGATCGGCGGAGAGCGGGCGGAAAAACGAGAACGGGCGGAAACTAAAGTCACGCGCAGCGCAACAGAGAGAGACAGGAGAGAGGAATGTAAACAAAAGCTCACCAGAGAAGCTTTTTATTTATTTATTTATTTTCATTATCGTTAATTATAGTATATTAAACAACCTCACGGGCCAGATGTTTTATCCCACCTATTGTCAATCCCTGGTCTAGAGGATGGTTAACAAACTGTGCATCAACAAATAGATGGGCTACAGTCTCAAGTCTAGGCCAGCACAGTAAAGCACAGTAAAGCACAGTGAAGCACAGTAAAGATAGAGGTTTTGTAATAAATTTATTTTAATATCTATGTTTTTCTTACTAAAGTGTCCGGCTAGTGTATTTACATTCCAGTAAGTCTGGACGCGGCGAATGATGTCTTTTTTCATCCGTTGAGAATAGAGTAAAATGCGAACCAGGTGCTGGAGTCAATTTGCCCAGCGAGTTATTGCCTCGGTCTAGCACCTGCCAAGAGGGAAGTGTGTATGATTGCATTCGGAAGCCAAATTACACACCAGCATCTCTAGTGTAGCGCTCCCGCTCTCATCCAGGCCGCGAGGAGCGAGACGTTAAATATGAATAAGGCGGCTTTCCGGCCCGCCTCCTGCACGCTCCGCTCCGGAGCGAGAGCACCAGGCGGCGAGGTGGAAAACAGCTCGGCCCGATGAATACTTCATCTCCCTCCCTAAAGCCTCAGCCTTCCTCCCCTTCAGCTTCATCTGATACGACACGCACTGCGCCCACCAACTACTCTAGTCCATTCCAAGACGTGTCAGAGCTGTGCAGTTCCACCAAAATTCAACTCTTTATATTTTTACCATCAGACTTTAGGTGGAGATGAGCAGTGTTGGGCTCGTTACTTTGAAGAAGTAATTAGTTATAGTTACTTCTGTAAAAAAGTAACTGAGTTACTAACTGAGTTACTCCACTATAAAAGTAACTAGTTACCAGTAAAAGTAACTATTGCGTTACTTTTGTGTTACTCACCCCCGTAACCACCCACCCCTCCACCCCCCGGCCCCCACCTTCTCAGAGCGAGTTTCATAAGCCAGATGAATAGAGTGCACGACAGCGAATATCCTCCTCACTCACCATCTCTCGCAATGCGCTGTAAACCTATTTTCTCTGATTGGCTGAAGACGTAATCTTACTATACCTTAGCCAATCATTGCTTAGGCGGTTATCTCATCCTCCCCTCCCTTATGACTCACACACACAACGCACACACACACACACTTGCGCCTTTGTCTGTATGCGCGAAGTTAAATAAAAAAGTTAATTGAGCGGCTAAAGTAACGTGCAGTAACGGGGTGTAATGGGGAAATGGTAATGGCGTTATAGTGACACTCGGAGTAATTAGTTACATTACTCCTTACTGAAAAAAAGTATGGAGTATTTCAACACCGTTTTTCCTATCACTGGAGATACGTGTTATTTATATCCAGGTAATGAGCTGCCCGGGGATGTGAAACCTAATGGCTGACCTAAGATCAGAGATGACTAACAGAAAGGACTGTCAATTATCATACATCTACATTTATCCGGGTGTTACAACATCTCAGGATTTTGACAGCAACTAATGAGATATTTCTGCACCTAAAAAATCAGTACAGTTTTTTGTAAAGTGTTTTTTTTAAGTGTGTTTAAACACTCGACTGTTTTTGCTGTTCACACCTCCACACAAACCACACACCTGTATCACAAATGACATGAACAGCCTTTCTAAACTGGTGAGTGAGTCACGGACAGCTTGTAAAAAATAAATATTTAAAAAGAATAAAAAATAAATAAAATTGATGCTCATCTGATTTTGTACTCGTCTTTTATATTAGAGGGAAAAAAGAGACAAAGAGAGTTTCTCACTATTATGTACACTGAATACAGAAATATGCAGAGAAGAAGTGAAATATCTAATTATATGGTCTTATTTATTTTGTGCAGTTTTGATATTTAATTTTATTGTAGTAACTTTTATACATGTAGTTGCAAATGTTCCTCCTCAGTTTCTTAAAATAAAAAAAGGTCTAAAATTCACTTTGCATGCATATGTATGTTTGATACCACTTTGAAAATAAGCCTCCTTATTATATAAAGGATTTTTAAAAATACATTTTTTAAAGGGGCTTATTAATGGTTATTAATTAGGTTATAAACCATTAATAAGCAGTTACATAAATATATACATAAATAGGAAGGGCAAGAGTGACAGTGGCCTGCTGTGTACCAGTAATAGTGATTCCACATTATTTTATAGTACTGTTAACTCAGCATTAACTTAATTTCTGTTAATAACTTTATTAATTTTTTATAACATATTAAAAGACTAAATTGATTGTCTATATTATTTTATTAGATAAGCTAAAAAAAGTAATTGTCACTGTTGTTCTTTCTTTTTATGTGTTAATTAAGTGATTGTATTGTATTAATTTATAACCATTAGTAAACTCCTTTATGAACTATTTTATTTATAAACCCTTTATAAAAGGAGCCTTATTTTAAAGTGGTACCGTATGTTTTTGAAGGCTATTATTCTATAAGAGTGGGCTGTAATTTAATGATCATGAGAATTAGGACCCCTGAGACAGAAGATCGGATTCGGGACACAGTTACCTGCTGTGTGAACGCAGCTTTAGTCTGCTGAGCCGCTCTGAGCTCCAGAAGAAGCTGCTTTCCTAATAAGAGTGTTTTTGTTAAGAAAGCAATTCTTTCCCTTCCCCAGACGAGGAAATGAAGACTTCCAACTCTCAAAACCCATCAGCACAGAATCCTCCTCCCCATGCATCTGCATTAAACTCTTTAAATGTAGCGGATATGAAAATAATGCCGTAAGACAAGATCCAATTCGAGGACTTTGCAGATGACAGACATTTTCAATTACTGATAACACGAGTCGCAGCACAGACAGGGGCTTAGAAACATCACGCCGGGGGATCGCTGTCAGCTGAGCTTCAATTCCTCATTGGGCAATAAACCCGCAGATTTCACGCTGAAGTCTCGGTGAAAACGCCTCAGCCTCCAAGCTCTTAACTGGTTTAAACGATGATTTCATTCTGTAGAAAACGAGAGAACTCTTCAGGAAAACCTTCGCTAACCTTAAACAAACAAAACAAGAGTCAAACAGCTTTCCCTTTCGTTTTACACTAAATCATAAAAAACAGTAGATTACTGCATATTAGCTGGATTTGTTTTCACACACAAGAACTTTTTTCAAACCGCAGATCGATTGCGCAAATCCATTCGTCACTTTAAATTTTTACTGGATGAAATGACAAACGAGCGATGAGTTTTTAAACACTCAGTGCCCACAGGACACCACCGCAGGAAACTACCCGCAGGACACGGCCCACGGAATGCTGCAAAGAGTAGTTAAAAGTAGTTTTAGTGACTGTAATACCGTAGCAATTTTAATCAAATTGTCAGTGAGGGCTAGCCACTCCATATTTTGAGGATTAAAGTAAAATAAATGATACTGGACTGATATAATCTATATAGGTCTCTAGTAGATATAAAACTCAACTCATCAGATTACATACTTACTCACTTAATATCAGTACTTTCCACATTTAAACAACATCTAGATATTTAAACGCCTTTTTAAATCTCATGTTTAGCTGTGTCTATGGTTTTTAGAGATGGAAACATGGCAGAAATAATCGTTGAATAATTGACTAATCGAAAAAATAATCATCAGATTAGTCGACGACCAAAATAATCATTAGTTGAAGTCCTACAACACTGTAAATTTTATCTAAACTGAACCACTTTATTAGGAGTTTGGAGAAACTGGTCTTTTTTATTCCCCTCAATAACTTCACCTGGTGTTTTGGGAGCAGTGAATAACTCTTCAGTGTCGAAGACCGAGACAGAGAGGAGAGGTAGCGTCCCTGAGCCACCAGAGAACAACAGTTCTGGGTTCAGAAACAAAAGTCTTTCTCTGGGCTGAAGGTGCGAACGTGAGAGACGTCTTTGAACTTCTTTGATGGCCTGTCTGATACTCGGCTCATGCGCAGCATAATATAATGGGGGTGTCTGTCAGTGAAGCCGGCGGGCTCAGATCTCTTACATCAAACGTGTCGGCGAGTCTCGGAGGCTGAGCTTCTCGGCGAGCACATCAAACACGCCGTGATGACACAAAAAAACGGCCATTTAGAGTTCCAGCTCCAGCGTTTTTGCACCGCGTTACATCATCACTATCTCCTCCTCCACCTCCTCCGCCGCCGCCACTCCACCAAAGAAACTTCTGGCACAAAAGAGACGCCGCCGACGAAGATGGTCGTTATCTCTCACCGTATAAGAGCTGGAGTGTACGGGCCGGCCTGCGGTTCTGAAAAAATATCCCACTTCATTATTTCATAAACAAGAACAGGGTGTAAATCAGGCATCTCCTTAATGATGCAATAAAATCCAATGACTTCAGCTGAATAAGAGCAATACGCCTGGATTATTGTTGTTATTAAAGAGCCACTAAACCCTAAACCAAATTTTCTTTTCCAATAACAGCTGAAATGTGTTCCTTTAAAGTAATAAAACATACCAGTCCCCCTGCTTAAATTGTGGTATTTTTATTTTAATGTCTGCCTCTGCAGCGCCCTCTCAGGTTCAGCTGTGCTATAGGCGAGGATGATGTGCCCGTGTACTTTGTTACTTTTGCAGACAAATCATCACAATATGCAGATCAGTCTGACAACATCCAACCCAACCATCTGCATCTCAACTCTATCAGAGGCACACTGCTGCTGCTGCAGCTCAGCCAATCAGCTCTCCTTCCCTCCTGCCCCGCCTCTAAACCTCTAAATCACCCAGGGCCCCTCCTATTTGTAAGTATCTTTCAAATTTGAGCTGAGGGTGGAGTCAGCAAATATTATCAGAGAGAGAGAGATACAGAAAGAAAGAGATAGAGAGAGAAAATGAGAGAATGAGAGAGAATAAGAGAGAGAACGAAAGAGAGAATGAGAGAGAGAGACAGAAAGAAAGAGATAGAGAGAGAAAATTAGAGAATGAGAGAGAATAAGAGAGAGAACGAAAGAGAGAATGAGAGAGAGATACAGAAAGAAAGAGATAGAGAGAGAAAATTAGAGAATGAGAGAGAATAAGAGAGAGAACGAAAGAGAGAATGAGAGAGAGATACAGAAAGAAAGAGATAGAGAGAGAAAATTAGAGAATGAGAGAGAATGAAAGAGAAAATGAGAGAGAGACAGGGACTTTATTATAACCAAATCATGTGATAATATTTTAAAAGTTAGTTTTAGGCCATTTCAGCCATTAGAATCATCATTTAAAAACAGAGAATCACATCAGCATATGGCTAAATAAATAAATAATAAAATTAATAAGAGTAAATCTTTTTTGTAGTATATTTAAACTGAGGTGAAAAGCAGGGCTCGTCTTCTACAGCTGAGCACACTGCCTCCCAGAACACCACACTGCTCTAAAAGTTATAAGATCTGAAAGAGAGAAAGCATGAGAGAAAAAAAAGAGAGAGAGAATAAGAGAGAAAGAGAGCATCCATCTGGCCGCACTTGTCATTCTCGTCTGTTCTGGTGACACGGGGGCGGAGGAAAAAAAACAAACAGAAAAAATCCTTCACCTTCGATTTCAATCTGAGGCCACAAATCACAGTAAAATGGTGTGTCAAATCGGGGGGCAGCGTGAGGCCGGGGGTGGGGGGGTGTTTCAGGGGTTGGTGTAGATGGGAAAAGTCGATGAACTTCCACGGATGGCCGACATATGACTCGCCTCATCATCCTGCTATCCATCAGGATAATCATCACACAGGCTCTGCGTTCTGCACAATTTCACCCATTACCACCCTTTCACACAGGGACAGAGAGAGAGAGAGAGAGAGAGAGAGAGACGGATTAGAGACAGAGGAAGAGAGAGAGAGACAGAAAGAGGACAACAGCGCCCTCACTGGTCTAGACCATGGCATTAACCCTTAAAGCTCACAGACAGTTACTGCTTATAATAAAAAAAACCTTGTGATGCCAAAAAGCTGCTATTTGATGATATACTAGAGCATCTCAAAAAATTAGAATATCATTGAAAAGTTACTTTATTTCAGTAATTCGGTTCAAAATGTGAAACTCATTTATTATATAGATGTATTAAACTCACAGAGTGATCTATTTTCAGTGTTTATTTCTATTTTATTGTTGATTTTATTGTAGAATATTATATAATAACAATTGGTACTTTTGGCAGTGTGGGCAGTGTGCCAAGTCCTGCTGGAAAATGAAATCCGCATTTCTATAAAAGTTGTTATCAGCAGAGGGAAGCATGAAGCAGAGGACGTGTCTCTCCAAACCATCACTGATTGGTGGGAACTTCACACTAGACCTCGAGCAGTTTGGACTGTGTGTCTCTCCACTCTTCCTCCAGACTCTGATCCCTTGATTTACAAATCAAATGAAATGTAAAATTTACTGATGATCAGTGATGGTTTGGTCATTTTTCCTTGAAAATCTTACAGCACTTCATGCTTCCCTCTGCTGATAACTTTTATGGAGATGCCTATTTCATTTTCCAGCAGGAATTGGCACACTGCCCACACTGCCAAAAGCACCAATTGGTCTTATAATATAATATAATATTCAACACATTTTCTGAGACACTGATTTCTGATTGGGTTTTCATTGACTGCAAACTATAATCATCATCAATAATAAAAAAAAAAAAACACTTAAAATAGATCAGTCTGTGTGTAATACATCTAGATAATATAGAAGTTTCACATTTTGAACTGAATTACTAAAATAAAGTAACTTTTTAATGATATTAAATTTTTTTGAGATGCACTAGTATTTACTGAACACCAGAAGAGCAGCTTAAAGTGATTAGATGATGCTAGGACCACTGTAATAAAATATACTGCATTTATCTTATTTGGAATTATACCACAGTTAGTTCCAACCCTGCAATATGATTGGTTGAGAGGTGTTCTATAAGTGCCGTTATCAGCCGGTAATGCACTGTAACTAACCAAAGCTCTCCATGTATTATTACTTCGTCACATACAGCCAGGTAACCTAGCAATGATGCAGCGCTTACAAGCCAAACAGCGCAGCTACAAACAGAGCAGCAATGGAACTATTTTAACTCGCTGAGTTTGAGTTTTTATAATGAAAAAGATCGTATTATTTTCTCCTCTTTAACGCAAAATCTTTCAATAAACAGAGATAATGGAACTGTAGTGTAATTGTTAATAAATGGGTTTATTAACAGTGTAAATCTGCTTTTTTGTGCAGGCCGTCATGGCTGTAACCCACACATTCAGCGAGGAGTTCATTCGCTCTTTTCATGGCTTTACAGCTCCTGTAAACTGTGAGGTTTCCTCCCAAGGCTACAGTCCTCTCTACAGGCCTCTTCTCTGCTTTAATAGAAGCTTTTCTTTTTTAACGAGCGAATCGGACGGAGAGTTTTACTGTAGCGCTGTAGAGCCGCGCTGCCGCTGTAGCGCTAACACAGTCCTCTCGCTCGCGTCGCTCTCTGTTAAAGCAAAGGGTTGGAAAAGGTTCAGGCTATATCTGGACCTTCTCTCAACCTCATTTGAGCAGTTATCGATCCCCCGCTCGCAGCCCGAGAGCAAGCTATCACTGAGATCCTGCACAGCCCGCTGCCAGCTTCCTGTCTGCCAGTTCAGAGTGTGTGTGATTCCATTTCTCTCAGATATATGGAGGATATTAGTGACATCCAGGAAAGAGGTAAGTCTGAGTTATAGGCTAGGTAAGCTAATGGCATACTGGCAGTGCTTGAAGTGGGCATGTACCAAAAGCTCTTATAGGAAAGCCTGTTCTCTCTGCTCTATTCACACAGCGCCGCAGGACAGCTATTCCCACTGACAGGACCATGTTCCAATCTCTGAGAATGCGGAGAAACCAAAATTCTCTAGAGTGAAGGTCAAATTCTTGTTTTAAAAAAAAAGTTCATTTAAATTCACTTACAAAATCAGAGAAAAATCACAAATATACAAATACACATCCTGTCCTGGACTAGACTAGTTCTCACTCTAAAACTGCACTTCCCAGAATGCACCAGTCTCTAACCTCCCAGATATGCCCGATCACGAGATGCTTCGGTGCTCCAGCTCACCTGACTATTCCAATTGTCATTTCCTGTCTCCCTTTGTATAAATACCCCTCTGTTTCTGTTTCCCGTTGCAGAGTATTAATCCTATCTTAGGTTCATAGCTCTTCTACCCAACGTTTTCTTTGTGTTTTTGTTCCTTTTGTTGCCTACCCTTTTTGCCTTTTAACACTTTTTAGCCTAGCTAAAAGTGCTATAAAGAATTACAAAAAAAGTTTAAATAAGCTCTTTATTCTGGAAATAAGGTGTGATCAGGTAAATGTCTGGTGTATTGCTATCTTGGCAATGGAAAATGGTGCTCCACTGACTGAATACAACCTAGACAGACATCATCAATCTCACGTTCATTGCTATCTTGTCAGTGAATTGTCAGCACAGCCCTGCTTTTTTTATTGATTATCTCTTTGTCTTGCCCTCTTGCTCTGTTTTGGACTTCCTGTATATGAACTCTAGCCTGATACATTGGTGCGTCTCCAGTTACTTGGTGCCTAACGCACTCGTGAGCTGAGTTGCAGTGTTTGTGACAGACAAACTGAACTAAAGCAAATGTTTGAACGATCTGCACGCAGCGCAGCACGCTAGTCGTGAAAACTAGTGATCCTCAGCCTGTATTTTTTGTGAATTTTCTCAGCTTCCTGTAATGTCATGCCGAGTGCGTCGCGACTCAAATCTCAGGGAAAGGATTCTGATTAGGAATAAGATTTGTATTATATCTGTACAATAAACACTACAGACAGCTCATTTAAAAGCTCAGCACTGGGATGGTTGAAAAATAATGTCATGCCTCGAACACGCATGGAACCACGGACTAGCAAGCCCCTCCGATGCTCCGGCAAGAATGAAAATTACATTAGCAATGCAAAAGCTCCCGCTCCTCAGCGCACGCCTCCCGCACTCATGGTCGAATGAGCCGTTAAAATCCAATTTCAATTAATCAGGGATTCGAGAAATATTTACAGAGCTCTCCTGTGCTCTCCTCGCCCCACGTCTCCTGCTAATTTCTGCACGTACGGACTCGTTAGCGCGGCGAGAAAATGAGGTCGGTCGAAAACATAAACAAAATGCTCTTGTGATGGAACAGGTTCAGTCACGTTACTGCATTCAGCAGCTCATATGTTCCTGAAGTACCTCGATTCTGAAAAGTCAAGGCCTCGCAAACTTTCGGAGAATGGATTACGTGCCGAACGCCAATTTATAAAAACTCTAGAACCTCTAGTGCCAAATTCTCTCATTATTAAACTAGTTCTGCTGATTTAATGCAGCTTACAGAGCATGTAATGTTGTTGATGTTTAGATGATGACTTGAAAAAAATGGAATTTCAGGCAACAATATCTGTCTTTGATGAAAATGCTGGTCAAGAAGGAGTACATAAGGGTGTTTACACACCCTGAAAACCCATATCCAGACCAGTTTAATGTGTGCTTGATCCATGCTTTCCATTTAAAATAGCGTAACATTGATTTTGAATGGTAACCGTATGGTAGGTAGAGTTGGTATACTGTATAGTGAATACATTTCAAGAACTTTGAAAGTCTCCTCAAGTGCAGTTGCAAAGACTGTGAAAAACTTAATGATGAAACTGGCTCTCATCAGGACCACCGCAGGAAAGAAAGAGCAAGAGTAACATCTGTTGCACTGTACTGTAGGTAGAGTTGGTATACAGTAAATAGCCCTATTAGAGTAATGCTATAATCCATGTTATAGCAAAAAACTACTCAACTAAATAAAGAAAAAAATCAAGAGTTTTAAAGGTTTCCTCAAGTGCAGTCACCATAAAGACCATAAAAAATGTTATGATGAAACTGGCTCTCATCAGGACCACATGAGGAAAGGAAGTGCATGAGTTTTCTCTGTTGTACAGGATAAGTCCATCAGAGTTACCAGCCTCAGAAACTGCAAGTTTCTGCACTTGAGGAGCACAGCTTTCAACACGTGCTCACGTTTACAAGCACGTGCCCAACAATGTTAATGGAGGCCATGCATGCATGCGGTTACCTCGTGTTTATTCCTGCCCTCCCCCTTTGCGCTCCACCTCCCTCTCGTGCTTCTCAGGCAGCAGCAGCCTGTCACTCACACAGACACAGAGACAGCACTGTGTATCTTAGTTGCCGTAAGTGACATGGTGCATGGCAAATAGCACTGAACATGATACTAGGCTCTGTTCCACACACTTAGTGATCTGGGCATCTTCTTCCCTTCTGAGCACTATAAGCTCCATTACAGTGAATTGTGTTTAATAGATCTTGACCCATGAAAAGACAATTGTGTCATATGTTATATCTACAATTATGACAGTTACACCAACAGCAGACTTGACAACAGCAACCACCGTAAGAACTCACTG
Organism: Astyanax mexicanus; assembly: GCF_023375975.1. NCBI lineage: Eukaryota > Metazoa > Chordata > Actinopteri > Characiformes > Acestrorhamphidae > Astyanax > Astyanax mexicanus. The sequence continues at coordinate 56,211,235 of NC_064415.1, forward strand.
ATACTTATTATCATAATGTCCTTGAGATACACAGCAGAGCTCAAGATGTGAAGAAGATTAGAGGATATTTCCCTTCCACCAGCGAATTCTTCACAAATCCAAAGCTTTCCAAAGAGCCAGCAATGATAGAAGGAGGTGATGTGAGTCCAGGGTCACTGGCTGCCTGTCATCAGCAGGAACTGAGGATTTGCTCAGGATTAAAAAGGACAGAGCGAGGTATGGGCAGCACAGCAGGAACACAGAGACTAGGGTAGACATTTATCTTAGGCCAACAGTTTCCAAAACACGGCCAAAGTATCCCTGACAAGTCCAGCAACCAGAACCTTAAACCCACTGAGAATCTGCTGCTCTACCCTGGAGTCTGCAGTTTCTAAAAGAAGCCAAAGCAACATCAGGCAACCTGAAAATAAAAAAAAACAAACATGCTAATGATGATTTAAGGTGTGTTGGTGTGTCTTTGCTATCGTATCAACAGGAAAAGTACACCTTACATGCAGAAAAGGCATTAACTAATACTTTAAATTAATCATGGGTGTTTTTTTGTGCATAACATGAAATAAACCAATTAGCGTGTCGCTTGCCATTTCCTTTAAGAGTCTGGTGAGCTCTGACTTTGGCAAGTTGCTATTTTAACTGTGCAGCTACAGACCTGCTCGTCATTCTGTTTATTGTTGATGTACAAGTTGGGTTTGTGCACTGCTGCATGTCAATGTGCGCATAACAAGCTGGGGTGTGCCTGTATTGGTCATGTGCCTGTGTTGACAATTCACTGACAAGATAGCAATGGACATCAGATTGTTGAAGTCTGTCTAGGTTGTATTCAGCCAGTGGAGCACCTGTGTTTTCCATTGCAAAGATAGCAATACACCAGAAATTTACCTGATCACACCTTATTTCCAGAATAAAGAGCTTATTTAAACTTTTTTGGTGATTCTTAACAGCACTTTTGAACTTTTATGGACTCCACTGGGTTTTTATTCTATACACGCTTGTTTGTGGTTGTCTTTGCCACTGTAGTTAATGGTAAATAAAATCTAAAAAAAAATGTGATAAAATGAAACTAATTAATAGGGCCTTTAAATGTTTTTTTAGCATTGGGTGTAATCTCAGCTTTAGTATATTACAGTCCCTGTTTTACACACTGAGGGGTTTGGGTAAAGAAATGAATATACAGCTTTTTTAATGCTTTACTTAAAGCTGATCGCCTCTCAGTGCCTCATATATTCAGCAATGAGCTGCTTTGCTTTTCTGATGTTCAGCCTCAGTTTGACATTGTGGGACTAGTCTGCAGGCTCAGCTGCGTCCTCCTGCAGTTTTATTATTGATAATGCAGCTGATTTCTGACCACCGCTGAAAACCATACAGGTCTGAGGTCAGGAATGACTGGAGATGCTGACAATTCTGTTGTTTTTCTGCCAAAGTGCAGAAACAGCATCTTCAGTTTTATACACAGTAAAAAATGTGTTTACCTCATGTGGTAAGAGCCAGTTTATCCGTTTTTATTATTTATTTATTACATATTATATTTTCAATAATAAAATATAATGTCCATTCAAATAAAAGCTGTTTAAATCACCTTTATGCAGTATAAATGTACAAAATTTAATTCCACATTAAAATTAAAATGACTGTGCGTAATGCTAGGTTCATCCAGTTCATGCATTTTTCACACTACCACTAGAGGCGCTAGTTTTATGCATCTTGGCAACATGTTCTCCTCCACCAGTCTTACACACTGCTTTTGGGTAACTTTATGCTGCTTTACTCCTGGTGCAAAAATTCAAGCAGTTCATTTTGGTGGTTTGATGGTTTGTGATCATCCATCTTCCTCTTGATTATATTCCAGAGGTTTTCAATTTGGTAAAATTAATAAAACTCACCATTTTTAAGTGCTCTCTCATTTTTTTCCAGAGCTGTATATTTTGGTCATACCCCTCAGCACTACTAGTGTAATGTCTCGCTGTATGTAATAAAGGTCTCGTCTGCTGTATGAAGGCCCGGGTGTTAAATCAGCAGTGGCCAGCAGAGGGCTGTGCTCTCTCTTTTTCTCTCTTTCTTTTTTATAGATAGAGAAGTGCAGTCTTGAAATGGCCCATTAAACACTCATCACTCCTCGTGGAGAGTGCGGCATTTTTAGCACTCCTGAGCGAGAGGAAGCAGGAGAGTGTGATTTATCAGTAATGGCTGGAGTGTAAGACTCTGAGACTCTGAGATTAAGGGTGGGTCTGAAATAGGAATCAGAGATCTATGGAAGATCTGCATTGTCACTGCTAAAGTCCTTACAGATTTTATTCCATCGTTTTTTTATTTATTTTAAAATGTCTAGTTGTCTCTATTATGAATGAATGCCATGTGAGCTGTTTTTTGTGGGGAAAAAAAGTGCTCCGGTGATCCGGTATAACGCTGCTTTAGTCTTGTGGAAGAGTGGGCGGGGAAAAAAGATAGGATTTCGGCTCTTGCTCATGAATATTCATACATGCAAACATATCACCTCTGATTGGCAAACAGCACTGTGAAACAAAGAGACGGACAACAGTTAAATAAAGTTAAAAGTAAAATAAAGACATTTTTACACTAATAACAGTCTTTGCAATGTCATATATTACTTTACAACATGTGTAATAATGCCCTGATAAGTGCAGTTCAGCCACTGACCTAGAGTCTTAGAGCCTCTGTAAAACTCAACAAATCCACCGGAGATCCTATTTAAACCTATAGATACTTACATACAGAGGTAGGTAGTCCAGGTTCAGATAGAAAAAAATCCACGCCCAGGGTTGATTTTTACTTTTAACTAGTGTAAACAGAACTGTTCTAAACATACTGTACACCTACCTATCTCAGTTGTACTTGGCTGGTGTTGTTTATCCTCCATAGACAAATTCTAACCATTTGTTCCTTAGCTCTGAATTACTGGGTAAAGCATTATATAACACACTGATGTGATATTCGCACAAATAACACAGGAATGAACTGCCATGCTGCTCCTAACGCTGTTAGTTTTCTTCTATCTGCTCCTATTCAGCTCTGTCTGTGGGCGGTCGCGAGCCAAGGTGGGCGGGGCTATGAATACTAATATACTAATTCACGGGTTGACGTAGACACGATGCTTTTCCTGATCGACTCCTGATCGTTTTTCTGAATATTTTTTTTACTAGCTGCTGCAGACAATGGAGGAAGAGTTTCATGTGCAGCATCATAAACAACTCAGAGAGACCTAACAAGAAAAAGTGGACACGCCCACAGATGCCATCACAGTTTGCACTGAAGAACCTAGTATTCATCAGTTCCAGCTGCAATTGAACGTTCCTGGTTCGGAAACTTTTGTGAATTGTGAATTGTTTCTACGGCGGTGGAAAAGCGCTATAAATGATGACCTCACTACACCACACTTCTCGTCTCTAAATCCAGCCAATTCCGTACAGCAGTGTTTCCAGCTTTCCCAGAAGAATGTTTCTGCAGCAGCAACAGGGCAGACAAAGCCCCACTTAATACCTTAAGAATTTCATACATACTTCTGTGGTCATCAGACCACAGACTGCTCCGAATGTACTGCAGGGTCCTGCTGCTCGGTGAAGCTCGTCCTCCAGCAGTGAACAGCTTTATTCCAAGTTCTTCTTAATGCACTTTCCCCCTGCAGGCAGAGTAAAACACAGTTTGCTCTGTTTGCTGTGACTGTTGTGCACCACTGCTCATTCTAAAAGCTCTGTTAAAAACAGGTCACTGCAGATGTAATCCTGGTCACACATTCAGAGCGATGAGGACTCGCTATTCAGGCCGTTCCAGTTAAAGCACCTGACTGCAAACACACAGCTGGAGGCGGGTCATGTGTGACCCCTGCGCCGGCCAGTCAGAGGGCTCCTGACTCGTGTCCAATGTCAAGCATAAGAGTAATCCCACACCAGGATTAAAACGCTGCGAGTTTCAGCCCTGTTTTGGCAAAGTGTCCCCGCTGCCATATGTCCAGTGAGAGCGGTGGGCCGGCGTGGGATTGGACGGCGGAAGCGAGAGGGGCTTGCTGATAAGGTATCTTGTCCTTCGGCTCGGCTGCTTATTTTGGATGAGAAAGAGCATTAGGTAAATCTCCTGTGGTGGTGGTGGAGAAAGATCTGAAAGACTGCCATGGGACTGCTGGAACAGTCTGCTTGTTTTTACAGATACGCTCCTGGACATTTGGCTCTGTGTGTGAGGAAGGAGGATGAGTCAGTCGCAGCGGGGGGGGGGGGGGGGGAGATTAATCTCTGACATGATAAATATCAACAGTAGTTAAAAGGCACAGATTTATTATGACTACATTTTCATTACGTAGCGCTACCTGCCCTTCATTATGTAGCCTAGCGCTCCACAAGTGTCCCTTAGCTGGCCTTAGCTGGAGATTTAATGTTATTGGTGCTATTGTTCATTGGATGACAAATTCAAATATAGATTCAAATATATATATATATATATATATATATATATATATATATATATATATATATATATATATATATATATATATATATTATAGATATATTACACACAGAGAGATCTATTATAAGTGTTTATTTCTTTTATTATCGTTGATGATTATGTAGCTTACAGCCAATGAAAACCCAAAAATCAGCGTCTCAAAAAAAAATATGACTATTATATAAGACCAATTGATACTTTTGGCAGTGTGTGTAGTGTGCCAAGTCCTGCTGGAAAATGAAATCCAGCATCCTGTAATAAACAGCAGTCAGTAAGAGATGCTGTAAATACTGTGTATCTCTTACAACACTAGACCATTTTCATTTTTTATAGTAGTGATATAGTGATGTCGATTTATTCAGCTAAAATGACAAAGAAATTATAGAAGACGCTTACATATGACAAAGGTTATTTTTTAGAAGATTCTAGGCTACTCATATATGTTTTTAACTACATTAAAAGCTGAAATATATTGCTCTGTAACAATAAAATATACCAGCCCTGATTAAAACAGAAAAATAAGATGCAAATATTTAGATATATTTTAAGACTTGAGATATTTGACCATATTTTCAAATGAATCTAGAAAAGTTCTAGAAAAGAACCAAAAAGAAGTAATTGTTCTGTGTTTTTTGGTTTACTCAATCATTTAAAAGCTGAGCAAATAGAAAAATAAGGCATTTAAATCTTAAATGATGCTGCAATTTTTAAAATGGTAGGACTTTTTACTTTTTTTAAGTATTGTTTTACCTTATTCATCCTTTGTAACTTTTCTGTACTGTGTATACCCGCTGCTGGATGTCCAAAATTTCCCCTCGGGGATCAATAAAGTGTCTATCTATCTATCTGTCTGTCTGTCTGTCTGTCTAGCTCTTTCTAGCCATATGATGAAGTATTAAGATACTTTGGTCTAGTTTTATTACACCATTCAACACTACTGACTGTGATATAACAAACACCTGTCTCTAAACAGTGAAGTCAATTGGTAATATTGAGTCCAGCAAATCCTCTTAAGGTCACTGCTATGTATTGTACAATAGAATGAACCTAATTATCAGGATAGGCCTAGAGAGAACCCAAAATATTAGCATTTTAAAATCACGTAGCTTGTAATGAAGTGCTGTAACCTCATTAATAAAACTGTAATTAAAGGTACAATGTGCCCATGGTTCTGGCACCAAGCGTGTGTGCCTGGCACCCCAGGCTAACTCCAAGCCCAGGCTGGAAGTGAGTACTGAAAAGCAGTAAGCCCTGGTCTGGCCCGGGCTGTGTGGGTTAAGCTGGTCTCTGGGAGGGAGGTTGACGAGAGGCCAGAGATCAGTTTAATTCAGGGGATCAAAGACAATAATAGCTGCTTCAGCAAACACAGGGCAGCACATTCAGAGCCAGGGAACCGGCCCACCGAACCCATCAAGCCCTCCGAGCCCACCGAGCTCTCCGCAGCCCGGCGCCAGGAGCTGCCGCCCGCAAAATTCACAGCACGTCACGCCGCTCTCAGAACTCTTTCCTCGAAAACTCAAAATCAAACGCTCCCCAGAGAGGACTTAAGAGTCGGCAGCGTCCGTCTCACCCGACGCTAATTAAAGAGAGGAGAGACGCTTCTGCTTTCTTTTACACAACCTGATCAGCGGCCTGAGGATACGACTGTAATATTTTATCTGTGATGTAACTGTCGTATAAATAAATATGAGGTAATCACTTACTTATTTTAAAACACACAGTTGGACAAAACAAAAAGTCTCCACCTGGATTTAAGTAAATAAATGATGTGGGGTTGGTTGGTTGATGCTGCAGTTGGTCTGCAGGTTTAGGTTCAACAACAGTATGTGCTGAAAGAATGAGGTCAGCTGACTCTACCTGAATATACTGATTATAGACCAGGTTATTCATCACATACATCAATGGATACATTTTTTTTTCTTCCCTGATGACACTGCCATATTCCAAGATGACAATACAATGCCAGGATTTATGGTGCTGGAATTGTGAAAGAGTTCATGGTTTAAAGTTCAGGGAGCATGAGATCATCATTATTTTCACACATGGATTGAGAGAGAGTTCACCACAGAGTCCAGACCTTAACCTCATTGAGAATCTTTGGGATGTGCTGGATGGAGAAGAGCTGCTTTGTGCAGTGGTCAGACTCTACCATCATCAATGCTGCTGCAAGATCTTGGTGAAAAATGAATTAATGCAACACTGGATTAAAATAAAGAAGCTTAGAAGCCAAAGCTGTCCACCCACAATTTCATCAAATGCTAATTTTAAGTGAAAATAAATAGGGATTAAGCTTGGAAAATATGATTTCTATGTTGTGTAAGTCTTATCTGACAATTTATGTGGTTCATATGTTGTTTGGGCTTTCATTTTTAACACTGAAAAGTAGAGTCGACAGTTTTTTTAATCAACAATATTGATTATGTCAACTAAACAGTGGAGCCCTACAGTGTAGCTGAAAACAATGCATTATGGATGTGTATGGATAATGGATTATGAGATGGATGTAATGTTATTCTTGATCAATGTGTCAAAAAAGTGTCCACAAGTTTTAAGTTAGAGGCCTTTAATTTGAGATTTCACCAAAGCAGATACATTTGGACAACCATAGAGAAGAAATTTCAAGGTTCCTACAAAACTAGAGGAATGAATGGAACTCAGTTCAGCGGCCTGAAAAGCTCAGGAACGCTGCAGCAGCTCTCACTGGACAAGGTTAATGCAATTACATGGATCTGTATCCCAGGGGCAGAGAGCGAGTTCAAGGGCAGAGAAAAGCCCCACCACAGCAGAGATCCAGATTTAACATCATCAAAACACAAAACAGCTCCACCGGTGCCTAGTTACAATCATTATTCGCTGACCCCGCTCTGTCATTTAGCATATCAGGTGTTTTCTGCTGCGGGGCTGCTTACTGTAAAGTCAAAGTTGAACCAGTAGACATGGTTATGGGCGTAGAAACGCCAATCTGCTCTGCCACTGGAGAAACAATTGAATCCAACTGATTTTGATGTAGTAAAACATGATAAAGAGTGATACCCCTTGTTAAATATCCCTCCTCCACTCTCCCACAGCTTTCTGAGATCCAGTAATGTTGTGCTTTTTGCCCAGCACTCTGTACAATGGATGCTTTGGGGCATCCAGTTTCCCCTGCAGATAAATCACTTTTTACACTGTTATTCAGGCTCAAAGTAGCTCCTCACTTCATTTCTTAGAATCTAGAGAGCCCTGACATTTAAAACAAGGCATTACTAACTTTAAAAGTGCGCAAGAAGCTTATTAAAAACACTGTTTACAACTCGTAGAACTAGCTTTTTTTAGCTCTGGGCACCGCCATCACTGTACTGATCATGACTTTACTTTAAGATGGCGGCACCCAGAGATTTAGATGTGTTTACAACGCTATGAGTTGTAAACAGTGTTTTTTTAATAAGCTTCTTGTGCACTTTTAAACTTCTTTATGAGTTATTTTAGAAGTCACGGCTTTCCAGATTGTATACAAATGAGTGTGGAGCTACTCTGAGCCTGGATAACTGTAAAAAAGCTATAAAATTAAAAAAGCATAACATTTCTGGATCTCAGAAAGCTGTGGGAGAGCGGAGGTGTGCTATTCACCAAAGGTAAGTACTTTTTATCATGTTTTACTACACCAAAAGTAAATTTTACACCTCCTTTACACCTCCAGTTCTCCTTTAACTCAAGTCTAATAACAGTGTTTAGAAGAAGGCTGGAAGTGTAAAACATCACATTAAGGGTGAAATATCCAAATCAACTTTCGAAATGGCAACCCAAACAAACAAAAGCACAGTATTGTGCCAGGTGTAAATCCTCACGTAACCCTGACAGGCGCGAGAGCAGCTGCCTGTGGTCTCTCTCTCTCCTCGGCCTCCTCACATTCCCCTTAAGCTACTTACTCGCAGTCACACCATCACCGCTCCATGTCAGATTGCGCAGAAAATGAGATGGCGTTCCCACCCTGAAGGGCCGGCTCTGCAGAGTCAGCAGTAGAGGAACCCCGTCACTTTCAACAGACAAATGCAGAGTGGCGTTCCGGACAATATGATGGGATCAGGATATCACCTAAGCTGACTGCTGGAAGCTGTCGTGAGGGAGCGTTCACAACTCACGGCATGTGTCTTTCTTAATCTCCGTCCTGATGGGTGAAGTTTACGGAGGTGATAATCCCGCTGGCCTGTGGTCTATTAAGCCAGGCTCATTCACAACAAGCCGAGTACCTTACAGAGCCTGTGCCACACCTTACGCTGCACATCGTAGCTATCGTGTCCAATGAAAAACACTTATCTCCAAAACAGCAACTTTACAGGAGAGACAAAAAACCTTGCAAACTTTCAATGGAAGTCAATGTAAAAAAAAGTTTATTTCAGGTAATTTTAAAGAGTTTCTATTGGTCCGTTCATCAAGAAATTTTGGCACAGTGTAAGGGACAGGTCAAATCTTTTGTCTGTTTTTCTTTGGACATTCATTTTTAGTGGGAAGCTTCAACCATCAGAACATTTTACATTTCATTTAAAGTAAATTAAGGGGGGGGCGCCGAGTGGTCCAGCGGTCTAAAGCGCTGCCACTATGAGCAGGAGGTCGCCGGTTCGAACCCCAGCTCATGCAGCCTTGCCATCAAGCTGCCGGCGTTAGAGGGAGCAAAATTGGCCCTGCTCCCTCCGGGTGGGTAGATGGCGCTCCTTCCCCACATCACTCCTATGGTGATGTCTGCAGCACAGGGCGTCTGTGAACTGATGTACCAGAGCCGAGCCGCAGTGCTTTCCTCCAAGCGCGCTGGCTGCTCGGCAATGCTGCATCGGCAGCAGCTCGAAAAGAAGCGGTGGCTGACTTCACATGTATCGGAGGAAGCATGTGTTAGTCTTCACCCTCCTGGTGTGTTGAGGTATCACTAGTGATAGGGGGAGTCCTAATGAATGGGTTGGGTAATTGGCCGTGTAAATTGGGGAGAAAATGAAAAAAAAAAAAAAAAAAAAAGTAAATTAAGGGATCAGAGTCTGGAGGAAGAGTGGAGAGACACACAGTCCAAACTGCTTGAGGTCTAGTTTGAAGTTTCCACCAATCAGTGATGGTTTGGAGAGACATGTCTGATATCTGCTGGTGTTGATCCACTGTGTTTTATTATCAAGTCTAAAGTCAGTGCAGTTTTGTTTTCCCACAAAATCTTACAGCACTTCATATCTTAAAGCTTCCCTCTGCTGCTGACAACTTTTATGGAGATGAGGATTTCATTTTCCAGCAGGACTTAGTTGGCACACTGCCCACACTGCCAAACAAAAGTACCAATTGGTCTTATATAATATTAAAATTTTCTGAGACACTGATTTTTGGGTTTTTATTGGCTGTAAGCTTCATAATATAATAAAAGAAAAGAAAATACTGGACACATAAATACTGTACACTGTCACGAGCTCATGATTCCTATAGATCAGGCTGGTGTCCTCAAAGAATCCAACACTGCAGACTGCGAAAGCTTCTTAAAACACGGAAAAAAACAATCCACAATAGATGCCATAGCAGAAAATAGAATCAGGGACAGCTTGGCACAGAAGAGCGTCAGAGAGAGAGACAGAAGCTAGCCAAGAAGATCCTCTCTGGGGACGAGGAACAGAGAGCTGCCAGGGACGGAAAAGAGCAGAGAAAGCTCACTGTAGTTTTCCGGAGAGAGGCACCTGGGAGAAGAGTGATTAAGCAAGTTCACCACATTGTTCAGCTTTGTTCTCCAGGCCTAAAACCCAGTGTGATTACCCAAAGAACGCGGAAAAACCATTGACCTCGCGTGTCAGACCTGCTGCAGTTTTAGATTTCACAGCCTCAGAAGGTTAAGACCTTAAAATCTACAGAACGTCCTTGATGTGATGCCCTGAAAACATACAAAACAAAGCTGCTACCTTTCAAAGCCCATTAATCCCTGATAATGAGGCTGAATGATGACCGTGTGAATTAGTGGGCTGGTTTATACTGTATTATTTAAGAATGAAAACCTCAGGCATGGGCATGGGGCGAACACTGACCAACAGCTGAAGGTCATTTCCCCAAGCAAAGCAACAGCGGTCAGCCTAAAATACGGCACATTAAACGAACTCCAGCCAAGCCGAACTATTATCAGTCTGCACATTCGTTCCCTATGGTTCTCGTTAACGCAGCGGACTGCATAAATCTGACACAAATTGTGTTCAATAGTTAATTTCTGCTCCTCTGATTGCAGGCTGATTGCATCCCAGTAGTGTCTGATGACCCCGGCCTGAATTACTGAGGAGGCTGACGGCCGAGTGTCCTTTCAGACCCGAGACCACTTCTAATCAGAGATGCCTGTGAACCGTTCAGGATATTTATAACCACAGACCTGGATCTTTTTCTCCAGAGGCTTCTGGAAGCAAAATATATTTAGCTATTTTATCTTCTGCTATTCTCACTGAAAACTGTGTCATGGTCCAAACCAATGAACTGTAGAAACAAACACAACATCAACACTGTGTTCCCATTCCATTTCCTTCTATACAAACTAAGCTAAAACTGTACAGCAAATCTTAAACACAAATTGGTCCATCTCTAACACATAAATATATATACAGCTCTGGAAAAAAAAATAAGAAACCACTTAAAATTATGATTTTCTTTTATTTTACCAAATTGAAAACCTCTGGAATATAATCAAGAGGAAGATGGATGATCACAAGCCATCAAACCACCAAACTGAACTGCTTGAATGTTTGCACCAGGAGTAAAGCAGCATAAAGTTATCCAAAAGCAGTGTGTAAGACTGGTGGAGGAGAACATGATGCCAAGATGCATGAAAAAAACTGTGATTAAAAACCAACCAGGGTTATTCCAACAAATATTGATTTCTGAACTCTTAAAACTTTATAAATATAAACTTGTTTTTTTTTTTTTTTTGCATTATTTAAGGTCTGAAAGCTCTGCATTTTTTTTGTTCAGCCATTTCTCATTTTCTGCAAATAAATGCTCTAAATGTCAATGACAATATTTTTATTTGAAATTTGGGAGAAATGTTGTCTGTAGTTTATAGAATAAAACAACATTGTTCTGTAGTTCTGTAGCTTTGGAGATTTACTGATTCTCACAACTGGTCTTGTATTGTCTGGGCAAACCTTCCAATAGATTCTGTTATTAATCCTGTTATTAATGCAGAACGCCTATGAATTATTTGACTATTTGACAGTTCCCCTTCTGTGAGTGTATCTTTCAGCAGCAACACTTCAGCAAAAATCACATCTAAATTTGTGTGGGTGGAAATTCTAGGGTTTAAACTAGGCCTGTCATGATAAGAATTTTTTGTGGAAGATTTATTGTCCCAGAAATTATTGCAATACACAATATTTATTATTAAATTATTAAACTATTAAATGCCACTGACATAATGATAACAGAATAGCATAAAAAGTAATTATACACTTTTTAAAGACAGCAAAAATGTATATAATCATTTATTATATTTTGTTTGGGAATTATATACTTATTTCTTTACCTTCTTGAGTCCACACTGTGTGTATGTTTTGGAATCACAGTTATTGAAGCATGTTATATGTGTGAACAAACATACAAATAAGCATAATACACAATGTCATGATTATCAAAAATGATTGAGTTCGTGTTCATTTATTGTGCGATAAATCGATATTTTAATTATTGTGACAGGCCTAGTTAAAACTGAATGATATAAAAAAATCTAAAGTCAGTGGACTTCCCCTTTAAATTCAAACAAGCTCAGTGTGTCAATACAGATGACTGGGCAGAGCTGGCGTAGTGCTTTGGTTCTATATAAAGTAGGCACTCGTTCTGCTGGTGACTAAAGTGGGTCATTCACCTACTTTCCTGCGTAAAGCACATCTGAAAGTGGCCCTCTCTGTATCGCTTCCCTGATGAAAACTTAATAAGATGGTAAACGAAGAAGACGTCAGTACCTCTGACCCGGTCCTGCACGCCACCAGCGTGTGTGTGCGTTCCAATTTGAGGAAAACACACACTCTTGAGGCTAAAGCCATTTTAAATTAAGCAACCCAGGCTGGCCTGTAAGTAATTGCCAATAGTTGTACTTTAGCGTGGGCAGACAAGCCGCTGCCTGTGTCCTGCCCTGTTCCTCTGGCTAACTTTCATGGGTCAGTTGGTACTAATTAAAATGCCATTTCGCGAAAGGATCAGCTTTCCGAGTTCGGAGTGGGAATACTTTTTTTATTTCCAATTAAAGAGCGTTTCTGAGAGAAAACTAGGCCACAGGCGGTCACGTCTGTGCTCAGAACGTGGAACAGCAGCCCGTGGCTTTGGCATACGATAATGTTTACGTAGATTATACAATAGGAGGGTTACGTGGAGTCCTGTACTTATTTACAGAAGAAGATCCTGCCAGATGTTCTATAAGAGTCTACAGTGCTGCTGGTTAAGAAAATAAAAAATGCACTACATACAGTGCATGAGTTTCTTTGATTTTACTGAATTGAAAACTTCTGGAATATAATCAAACCAAGCGGATATGCTTGAATTTTTGCACCAGGAGTAAAGCAGCATAAAGTTATCCAAAAGCAGTGTGTAAGACTGGTGGAGGAGGAGAACATGATGCCAAGATGCATGAAAAAAAACTGTGATTAAAAACCTTCAGGGTTATTCCACCATATATTGATTTCTCAACTCTTAAAACTTCATAAATATCACCTTTTTTTGTTTTCTTTGTATTATTTTAGGTCTGAAAGCTCTGCATATTTTTGTTATTTTCAGCCATTTCTCATTTTCTTTGAATAAATGCTCTAAATGACTAAATTAATATTTTTATTTGGAATTTAGGAGAACTGTTGTCCGTAGTTTATAGAATAAAACAAAAATGTTCATTTTACCCAAACTTATACTTATAAATAGCAAAATCAGAGAAACTGATTCAGAAACTGAGGTGGTCTCTTAATTCTTTTCAGAGCTGTATGTCTATACAGATAAAGAACCACTAAGAGGACTAAAAACTAAGACCAAGGTCAATTTTGGTGCATTTCCGTTTTCCTTTTCTTCATTGTAGGGGCAATATACTGTAACTACTGAGACATCCACTCATCTATTAATCTTTTCTTCCAAAAATAAAGGTACATAAAATTTATTTAAAAGTTTATCCTGCTTTTGTTTTGTTTTTTTGTTGTAACTGTCTTGTACTGTCTATGCAAACCTTTTAATAGATTCTTAGGCATTGCTGTGAGGATTTGATTACATTCAGCGACAACAGCCTCAGTGAGGTCAGGTGTTATAGGATGATCACCACCTTATCCAAAAACTTATTTTATGCAGCACCATCATTCTACAGAACACTGTCCTTTCACTGCTCCATAGCTCAATGCTGGGCGGGGGATTTATACTCCTTTAGCCCACGGCTGGCATTAGGCATCGTGCCAATACACTGTAAAACATCTTCACCTTGCACTTTTCTCTACAACATTTACTCAAACCGCAACCGTTTTCTTGCTGAATTAAAAAGTAAAAAAATATCGTAGCTCAGACTTTTGTCACACTTTTAAATCTGTAAAAAAACTGCAAGTACAGACAGCAGTTTATTCCACAAAAAAACACAATCCAAAAGGCAGGCAAGTGTCGAAATCACAAGCAAACAGGGTTATCAAAGGACGAAAATGACACATAGTCCAAAAACAAAGCAAAAGGTCAGAATACCGAAATACACACTATAAATATACTGCTCAGAGCTTAGAGTTCAATAGAAATGCTAAAACTTCACAAAGAGTCTCTTGGCTGGAGCTCCTTTATATAGAACGTTAATAGCATTCAGGTAATCAGAATTCTGGTGATGCTGAGTGCTGTTGGGCGAAGAGGGTGGAGTCGGTGGGCTGACAGAACCCTAAACTTATAATTCTGTTATTACTTCTTATTATTCTGTTATTAATACAGAACAACTATCAATTATTGTATTATATTTGATTACTTGACTGTTTAATGTACGTTTTGTAGTCCCACAGGGTTCTATTTCAGGATCAATTAAACTGATGTTAATTACAAGAGTATAAGAGTAAAATTTAACTAAACAAGAACAGATCAAGCTACTGATCCCAAGGCCCCAGTGCTGGGAGGTAAATGTGCTAACGACTAAGCCACTAAGGCACTAGGCCACCATTAATAAAAATGTATTTGAGTTTCCTGAAAAATAAATTAAGCTGTAACACTGGTAAAGAGCTCTGGAAAAAATTAAGAGAGCACTTCAGTTTCTGAATCAGTTTCTTTGATTTTTCTATTTACAACTATGTTTGAGAAAAATGAACATTGTTATTTTATACTATAAACTACAGACAACATTTCTCCCAAATTCCAAATAAAAATATTGTCATTTAGAGCATTTATTTTCAAACATGAAAAATAGCTAAAATAACAAAGAAATGCAAAGCTTTCAGACCTCAAGTAATGCTAAGAAAAATAAGTTTATATTAGTAAAGTTTTAATAGTTTAGAAATTAATATTTCACATAATCACAGTTTTTTTCATGCATCTTGGTATCATGTTCTCCTCCACCAGTGGTTCACTCCTGGTGCAAAGATTCAAGCAGTTCAGTTTGGTTTGATGGTTTGTGATCATCCATCTTTCTTTTGATTATATTCCAGAGGTTTTCAATTTTGTAAAATCAAAGAAACTCGTCATTTTTAAGTTGTGGATGTTGACACAACTTGAACTGGAGGTGGGGTTTGTAGTTTGTAGGTTGGAGCAAGATCTGGCCTCAACTCAGGTCATGCTGTTCCGGGGTCAGCAGTGTTGCACAGCTTCACTCCATCATCTTCATCATCACCATCATCATCATCCTCTTCACCTGCACTGTCAGTATATTCAGCACATTCTCTGCAGCAGACAGACTAAGTTAAATATGTCAAAACCTATATATCTTAGAGAACATGTGAAGCAGCTGAATAGCTGCTCATTTTCTAGCTTCTTTTTTTCTTCTTTATTCTAACTCTCCGTTCCACCTTAAAAAGCGCTGCAGTTACAGTCAGGCGCCTGAGATTCCAGACTGTATCTGCTGTATTATTTAAGGTGGAACGGACAGTTCCAAACACAAGCTGGTGAATAAGGAGCCAACTTCAGCTGTATCACAGATACACACTCACACACTGCTTTAAATGCGGGCTGCAGTGATTTAAACAGCGGGAAAGCACAGAAAAGACACAAAACGAGCCAAAATACGCGTATAATCCATAAATACGGAGGAATTAAAACAGCGAAGTGACGGATGGATAAAAGGACGGTAACGGTTTACAGAAGAGACGGGAAAACAGCCTCAGCTTACCTTCCACATCCAGGCCATTCTAACCGGGGCGGTTCGGTCCGCGCGGCTCGGTTTAGGGAACAGAACACGGCAAGGTCACTCGTGTTTCCGTCGGAACCGCAAAAGGTCCGAAAATACGAGACATTTTCCGTTTTCGGTCTATAATCTCCCTCCCGTTATTCAGCCTCGCTTTCCATTTACTAAAAAAAAGCTCCGCTTGACGTTCGCTCTGATTGGCTGACCGCCGCACGAGCCCCGCCCTCCGACTTACGTCACGTGATTCCTGATTCCAGTCGGCGTTGCCTGTTTATTTATTTACTTTCGCGCCCGTTTTAAGGCACGCCTGAATAGGGGCGCTGAAAATAACCCGTTTAAAAATACACGCAATTTTTTTCAGGCTCTGATTAAAAAGTTAATGTGTGTTTTTTCTGCTTTTTGCTGTGATTAAAAATGTGTTTAACTTTCTATTATTAACGCAGCTTTAATTCCTTTTAATTGACTCCTTATAATTAAGTAATATCGTTTTCTGCTCAATAATACATGAATTATAAATTCATAACGTGTACATTTTTTTTCTATTATTTTGTCCTTCTTAAGCCACTGGTGCATTTATTTCAACAATTTTGGGCAGTACAATGGCTAAGTGGTTAGCATGTTTTCCTCCCAGTGCTGGGGTCTTGGGTGGAGGGAAACAAAAAAAAGTTATTTACGATTTTATTTAACTGTTTAAAATGTTCTGGTGACATCTGCAACATCACTTGTATCAATGTTAATTTTTTTAGTTTTTTAGAATGTTACTTCGAATATTTCTATAATGTTAGTATATAGTATGTGTCTAGATGGAAATGTTATGCAAGACACGTTCTAATAACATTTTGATGGAAACCATTTTTATATTACGCATTTTGAGAATATTCCTTCAGTTTCTGAATCAGTTTCTCTGATGTTGCTATTCATAGGTTGAATAGGTTAAATGAACATTGTTGTTTTATTCTATAAACTACAGAAAACATTTCTCCCAAATTCCAAATAAAAATATTGTCATTTAGAGCATTTATTTACAGAAAATGAGAAATTGCTGAAATGACAAAAAGATGCAGAGCTTTCAGACCTCAAATAATGCAAAGAACACAAGTTCATATTCATAAAGTTTTAAGAGTTCAGAAATCAATATTTGTTGGAATAACGCTGGTTTGTAATCACAGCTTGCATGTATCTTGGCATCATGTTCTCCTCCACCAGTCTTACACACTGCTTTTGGATAACTTTATGCCTTTACTCCTGGTGCAAAAATTCAAGCAGTTCAGCTTGGTTTGATGGCTGGTAAAATCAAAGGTTTTCAATTTGTAATTTTTAAGTGGTCTCTTATTTTTTTCTAGAGCGGTAGCTTTACAGGCCTGACAGGAGCCACTGGAAACTGATCATCAATGTTCACATCAATATTCATTACTTTGCTGATTAGCCTATAGTCTGGTGGTTGATACAGTGGCACAGTGGATAACACCATGAGCTACCACATCACATGGGACACTGGGGTTCAATTCCTGTTCTGGGTGACTGAATGCTGGTCCTTGGGCAAGACTTCAAACACTACATTGGCCCACATGTGTAATAGAAATAACCTTGTAAGTCGCTCTGGATAAGATAAATCTAAAGCTAATAAATGCTATAAATGTCAATGTATAATAATCAGTTCTGTACCCTCTTCATCCTTGCCCTCCTCTTCCTCAGAAGACAGCAGTTCTTACAAAGCCACAGCACAACCCAGTCCACTACAGAAGCTTCAGAGCTGTCAGAGCAAAAGGTTTTAATACAGGAAACAAAAGGAGCAGAAATATCAGGTCAGCCTTTAGTCTTTAGGGTACAGCAGACCTTCAGCTCAGAGAGAAACTCCAGCTCCTACACTGTGAGTCTCAGGACAGGCTGCATGATTGACTTCAGTATGAAGTGGACCATAATTGCTAAGTCAACAGTACATAAGAGGTTAGCACTCAACATCCGAGTCTGCTGTTAAGCTGTTAGCACGCAGGCACTCTGGAGAGGGGGGGTGGGCTTCTAGCTGTTTGTAGTGTTTAGATGTCTGAGGAACTGAGGAACAGTTATGTTTGCTTTAGCCAAGACTCACAGCTAAAAGTCACATGTACTTTAATGACAAGTCATCATGCTGTTAACTGCTGAAGTTCATTAATCATAAACCTATAGGGTTTGTGTTTGAAGATTAAATATCTACTATTGCATCTAAAAAAAATAATATGATTAAAAAAGTTACTTTATTTCAGTAATTCAGTTTAAAATGTGAAACTCATATATTATATAGATGTATTCTACACAGAGTGATCTATTTTAAGCATTTATTTATTTGATTGTTGATGATTTTGGCTTACAGCCAATGAAAACCCGGAAATCAGTGTCTCAGAAACTTTTAATATTATATAAGACCAATTGGTGCTTTTGGCAGTGTGGGCAGTGTGCCAAGTCCTGCTGGAAAATGAAATCCGCATCTCCATAAAAGTCATCAGCAGAGGGAAGCATGTAAGAAGTGCTGTAAGATTTTGCGGGAAAACAAAACTGCACTGACTTTTGATTTTGACCTTGATAATAAAACACAGTGGATCAACACCAGCAGATAACATGTCTCTCCAAACCATCACTGACCATCAGTGAATTGTACTTTTAATTTGGAAATCAAGGAATCAATCAAGCTGCTTGAGAAGAGAAGAGGATCATGGACAAGTGAGGTGTAAAGAAATGAGAGTTATGAGTTAGTTATGAGATTGAATTCACTTTCATTTTAGCATAAAAAGTTACACTTAACAGTAGCAGAGCAGCTATCAGAAAGCATATTCATAACTCATTACGCTGTTAAATGACCTTTTAGATGTGTTTTTGCAGTTTATTGTCTTAAAATCTGCTTCTCTGATTCTAAAAAAGATGCATGCTGGAAACACTTTTGGTACTATAAGCTTTCACAAAATTATTTAAGAAAAAAACTGTCAGGATGCAGCAAGGAATGGCGAGGAGAGCGGACGCAAATGCGAATTTATTTATTTAACAAATAACAAAAGACAAAAATAAACAACTGAAACTAAACTGAAGACAGGAAACACGGGAAACAGAGACGCAACCATAACAGACTTAAAAGGTACAAGAACCGACATGAGAGAAAGGGAACACGGACTATAAATAGTGGTGCACACACACGGGAAACAGGAAACACCTGGGACTTGGGGGCGGAGCTACAAATGAACACAGGTAAGTGGGACAGGAGACACAGAGGAGCACAGGTCACGTAGGGATAACACACAGACATGAGACAGGGCCAGAAGAGGTAAATAAACACAGAAACATGAGAACAGACAGGGACCACGTGACAAAAACAGTGCAGTGTTTTATTGCCAATTAAAAACACCACTTTGTAAATTGGCAAAAAAAATGGTAAACTGTTTTATTTGCGATTTTAACAAATTAACCAGGTTAAGTTTTCATGTTAATGTTGACAGCAGTACTTATTACACACTAAGAAAAGTAAGTACAGATTTGTACTTAAAAGAGTACAAAGCTTGTCGCTGTACCTTGTATTGAGGTACAAAAAAGTACATTTCCTTTTTTGTACCCATGGTTTTTGTGCCAGTAAAGATTATAAAGATTATAAACATTATCATGAACTAAATATGGCTCAAGAACTTGATGATCCAAAATTGTCTGGCTTTCAAATAAAAAATGTGCAATTAAAGTATATATTGTTTATTAGTTAAGTGATACAGAATACTGAGTGTACCTTTTGGCCGAATAAATGGTACAATTTTGTACTTACTGCTGTTAGAAATGACTTTGTACTTCAGAGGGAACAAATCTGACCCTGTAAAGACCAATATTGTACCTTTGAGGGTACAATTATGAAGAGTGTATCCTTGAGTACAAAAAAGTACTCATATCGTACCTCTGTTTTTTAGAGTGTACTGGTTTCTCTAAAGCTACAAATACAAATACAAATCATTTAGATTTTGATTTAAGATATTCACAAAATTAAAAAGGTAAGGATCTGTATAAACCGACTGTAAGTAAAAAAGGAGAAGGAGAATCTTACCGGTAGGTGTAATTAAACACCTCAGGCTTTCAGGAAGACGTGAGCTAAGCTCGCTGGGTAATACGAGGCAATGAGACTCCAGTCCCGACAAGGATCAGGTTCAGGTAGTTCAAACAGCACAATAGCAGCCCCTGCACTGATTCCCAGGCTTTTTACACAGCTTTGACAAACGGACTCTCCTGAGGTCGCTAATACTCGGCTCGTGCTGATAGACAACCACAAAGCCAGACAGAGTCCCCGGTGAAACCCACAGAGTCTCAGAGACTGTTTTCTATTCCGACGGATTTTTGGGGATTTTCTTTTCTTCTTCTTTTTCAGGGAGAGGAATTTCATTAATTCATGAGCTCGTACAGAAGCTCAGGGGGTGTTTCTCATCCATTGTCGTGAATGAAGATGAAAATATGAAAGTAATTCAAGTGCAAACGAAACATTTTGGGTTTATTGTTAGTAGGCTTTTTTCCTTGAAAGGAAATAAATTGGTTTCTGAAAAGTGTAACACAAATAAAAGGTTGTTTAATAAAGTAATGAGTTCTGATTATGATTATAAATATGCTTTCATATGCCTAAGACAATGAAAAAATTTACTTTTGCCCCCTATACCCACCCAGAGAGAGCATGGCCGATTGTGCTCTCTCAGGCTCCGACTGCTGAAGGCGAAGCATCTTGACGTGGGATTAAAACTCAAGCCAAAGCATCTTAAGCTCTGCCCAGATATAATTAGTTTTACTTGGAAAAAAAGAACCAGGGTAAAGTATTTCCGTATTACTGAACATCTTCAGTGATTTTTGTTCTGTCCGAATGCTCCATATCAGTCATTTTTCCCAGATTGTGCACTGGAGTTAATGCCAGTGTGTAAATTGAGTAGCTACTCCCATCTCAGTCATTTATTACATTACATTATTACATTACTAAAAATATGTTACTCCAACCCACCAGGTAAAACTAATCCTGTCTGAATATGGATTAAAGATTAAAGATGGATTCAAAATGTGGACCATGCCTAATGCCATTAATTGTGATCTAAAAATTAAGCCTTGTGAAAGTTTTATCTCTCAACCAATCACCAGCTTCCTTCTGATTTTTAAAAGCCCTGACTGACCCTCATTCATTGGCTTCTAGATGCGACGTTGGATATTTCGATCCTTCCTCCCAGCAATGGTTTGTAACTGTTGTCTGTCTCGCTTGTGGTGCATCGCTGTTAGCCAATCAGAGGTGATATATTTGCATGTATGAATATTCATGAGCAAATGAGCCAAAAAAAATAAGCCGAAATTATATCGTTTCTCCTCGCCCACTCCTCCACCGGACTAAAGCAGCGTTATTTTGAATCACCGGAGCACAAATTCTATTTATTCATATTAGAGACCACAACTAGGTTTTTAAAGTGAATGAAAAATGATTGAATGAGACCTTTAACCTTAACCTTTATATATTTATTCTGGTAAAACTAATCACATCAACCATGAGTGTCTGACCTCTCTAATGGTCTTGGGGCTTAACTCAAGTCAAATCCTCACAATAATGTTATTTTCTTATGAAAATAATTTCTTTTCTATATTAGTAGCTCTTTTACTGCAGTAAAGTAGGGCAAACTTCCTGTTAACACTGGTTAAGCAGGGGCAGACATGTTTGTATCTATAGTGTTAGTACCGTGACTCGTGTAAAGGTGTTGCAGAACTACAAAATATGACTTTTCTTTCAGCTGTAGATTCAGAGGAGAGCCCCAGAGGGATGTTCTATCCAGCTGTCGGTATGAATCTTCAGAATCAAACAGCAGAGACCCGCTGGAGTTCAGCATCAAGCTTTTTCCTGATTTCTCGCCGAGGAAAAAGCATGACTGTGCCATTTCAGTGATGCACTTTGAAACACAAATTGTTATCCGGCGGGACCTGAAAACTGACAGCCTGGAAACGTTTCAGCTGTCAAGGTAATGGAAAGATCTTTTTATATGGAGAGAAATGCAAGAAGCGAAAATGAAACAAAACAAAACAAAACTTCGTCTTGGTTGGAGCTCCTATTCCTGACTTTCAGAGCTTGACAAAATTAAAAGTACACCTCTGAGAAATGTACGTGAGATTGAAAACGTCCATTTTAAATTTGATTAAAACAGCAAAGGGCCTAGCATTGAGCCCTGGGGCACTCCAGCAGCTCTAAAGTAATCTCCGCAAACAATCCTGGTGGTACTGGTATAGAAAAAAAAGAGTAATTATTCAACAGAGTCAAGTTTTCCCTTTGCTGTATTTGCAGTGTGAAGACTCGGTTTAGTGCCATGCCCTAAGGCGTAATAGTTTAACCAGTTCAGGGACTGCCTAGTGTTTGTTTTTTCTCACAATGTACCGTAAGTATGCGCTAATTTGTAATGCCTAATATAAAGATAAAGTGGCTAAAGTAAGTTCTTAATATTTACATATATTTACATAAGGCATTGTTGTAAGCAGACTGGTTTGCCAAAAAAAGACCAGAATCTGTCTGTACCTGAGTTGAGTCTCAGGTATCAAGGATACAAGTCCAAGTTGAGTCCAATCCGACTTGAACCTCTAGGGTGTGATCCAGAATCAAGTCTCAAATCTCTGTGTCAAAAGGTATGAATCCATTTCCAATTCAGGTTATGGAATTTATGGAATCTTGGAGTTTAAACCTGTCAAATCAAGTCTTGAATATGTGAGGTCTGAGTGGAGTCTAAATTTATTCTTGAGTTTGTTGGGTTTGAGTCTGAGCTTCGTCTCAAGCTTCTGATATGTAAATCTAAATAAAAGTCTTGAGTCTCTGGGGTCTTTTGAGTCCTTGGTGTATAAGTGAGTTGAGTCTCAAGTCTCACAGGTAAGTCTGAGTGGAGTCTTGAGTCCTTGGTGTATGAGTGAGTTAAGTCTTAAGTCAAGGACTCTCAAGTCTTGAGTCCTTGGTGTATGAGTGAGTTAAGTCTCAAATATCACAGGTGAGTCTGAGTAGAGTCTTGAGTACTTGGTGTATGAGTCTGAAGGTCTCAAGCCTCACAAGTGAGTCTGAGTGGAGTCTTGAGACCTTGGTGTATGAGTCTGAGTTAAATCTCAAGTCTGCAGGGTCCATGTTTGAGTCGAGTCTTCAAGAGAAGGTTCAAGTCAAGTCTCAAGTCCATAGAGTTTAAATAGAGTCCTAGTTCTTGAGTCTCAGTCTTGGGTCTTGGCTGTGAAAGTCTGAGTTGAGTCTCGAGTCTTTATGGTGCAGACCAATGCTTATAACTGTGGGGTGTAGGTTTGAGTAGAATTTTGAGTCTTGAGTCTTTGGGGTACGAGTTAGAGTCAAGTCTTGAGTCTGTGTGAAGTCTGCATCAAGTTTCGAGTCTCAGAAGTGGGGTGAGAGATCTGTGACCCGCCCTTTGCTTCCTCCAGACAAAGAGCATTATTGTCTGTAACAGAGGAATTCTCCTACTTTAAAACCACCTGACCTGACACAAACCACCCAGGCGAATCAGCCAGATGCATCAAGTCCTTGTTAACCACGCTCTACTTCCCCCGAACATACAGACCCAATTTTTTAAAGAGTCGGGAGGCTTCCCTGGACGTGGAGAGTTTTTGCAGAAGCCCAGAGGACTCGTTCTTCCTAATCAGATGTCTTGCCTCCAGCGTCTCGAGGAAAAATAAACAGATCCAGGGAAGGAGGTTCGCTCTCCTTCTGCTTCAGAAATCCCTCGGCTTCGCTCGTCTCGGGCCCGGCAGTGGTGTTTTAGCGCTACCGGCTCTAAGCCCTGTTGTGCACTGAACCGCAGTGACATTGCAAAATTTCTCAGACCCGCAGCCATGAATAGAAATGTGCTCAATGCCTCCTTCATGGTAGAATGCAGAACCTGTTACCCAGACAAATGAAGTTTTAGATTTGCATTGCAGAGAGGTAGCGCTCCTGCAATTTACTTTGTCCCTTTAAGCTCCAATCCGAAACTTTTAAACCAATCACCCCCAGGTCTGGACATGCATCACCAAAACAAACACATTGGGTCCAAGATGTTGGGAAAAGGAGGGATTTACATACAAACAGAAATAGCTATTTTTTTTCTTGTAGACAAGCAAATAACAACAGCTATTACACAGCAACTTCTCTATGTCTCTACAGCTCTATAAAAATAAGAGAGCACTTAAAAATGATAAGTTTCTTTGATTTGACCAAATTGAAAACCTCTGGAATATAATTAAGAGGAAGATGAATGATCACAAGCCATCAAACCACCAAACTGAACTGCTTGAATTTTTGCACCAGGAGTAAAGCAGCATAAAGTTATTCAAAAGCAGTGTGTAAGACTGGTGGAGGAGAACATGATGAAAAGATGCATGAAAAAAACGTGATTAAAAACCACCAGGGTTATTCCACCAAATATTTCTGATTTCTGAACTTCCGAACTTTTTCATTTCAGCCGTTTCTCATTTTCTGCAAATAAATGCTCTAAATAACAGTCACTATATTGTTTTCAATCGCATCTGTGTTATCAAACCAAATACGCTTAACTGGCAACCCTGCTAATGCCAAAGTCACAAATGTAAGAAATTAACATCATCAAGGTTCATCTTTCCTGTTTGAATCCTGTTTTTTCTGGGTTTATTTCCGCCCACGCCGAAATTCTGCAGGGCTTCAGTCCAGAGTCCAAATCGAGCAGCGAGTCTGTAAACAGCAGCGAGTCTCTCAGTTTACTTTCTGTCTCTGATATAAACACATATACACTACATGGACTAAAGTATGAGGGAAATTAAGTCTATATGAGCTTTTGTCTCATTCTATATCAATAGGCATTAATGTGTAGTTGGTCCCCCTTCCTTGCAGAAAGAACAGATTGAACTCTTCCACTCTTTTCCTGCTCTCTCTGAGGGATGTTTTGCCCATTCACATTAAGAAGAGCATTAGTGAGGTCAGAAGTTATTGTATCTGATGGGGTGAAATACAAATAATTTTTTACAACTCAACTAAACTCACCCAGTCATGTCTTTATGGACTTTTCTTTGCTAGATACCCCACCTCCTCCACAACTACCATGATTCTCACAAGAGCTGGGTATAAAAATTTGATACTAAAAAGGTATCGACCGAAATGTCTCAGTACCTCTCAGGCACTCCCTCTTTTTATCTCTCTACCCTAAGATATATTATGTATATACTTTATATATATTATATATTGTATAAATATATGAGACAGTAAAAAGCTCTAGTCTGCCTGACCTAAACCACACCACACCATTATTACTGATTCCTCTCAAAAATACAGGAAACTAGCAGCTCTTTAAAAAGAAAACCATTAATATAAATTCACACCATTAATATAAATATCATTATTTTTTTCATTTCTAATGCAGATATTTCTTAAAAAGAACTTTTAAATACTGAAATGCATCCAGCAATATGCTTAGAGAAAGTATTTGTAGTTAAAGCACAAGTAATATGTGTATCTATAAGTATGTGTTTGGCACCTATGTTCTTGTGAAATGGCTTGTACTTGGAAGTTTTGTCCTATGGCATACATATACATACATATATATGTGTGTACTTACATACATTTATGCTATATATGTCTTATAAAGTTATATATATATATATATATATGTATATATATATATATATACATATATATATATATATGTATATATATATATATATATACATATATATATATATATATATATATATATATATATATATATATATATATATATAACTATTTATAACTATATATAACATATATAACTCCATACAGTCTATTAATTGTTTTGCCAGGTGAGGACTGAGAACTATGGCAGTTTTTGATATCAGAAATCCACAGGAGAAAATAAAACAAAGGATGTTATAAGTTTGGTTCAACTTAAGGATCAACTGCACCCCCTACTGGTCACAAAAATGTACACAAATTAATAAAATATAAATAAATAGATAAATAAAAAAACAAATGTGGAAATTAATGCCAAGTAAAAGCGTTTTTAAAGGTTAGGAAATGTTAAAAAAAATATCAAGCAGGACTGGTATTTTTCATTACTTTAAATGAACACATTTCAGCTATTAATGGAAAAAATATATGCTTTGGGGTTTAGTGGCTCTTTAAAGATTTCCCTGGACAGTAGAGACAAAGCCTCTATCACAGGCAGGTGAAACTCTTTTTAATGTACATTGGTTATGAATGACTGAACTGTACTTATTGTATGAGACCTATAGAAGTCTAGGCCAGTGGTTTCCAGCACAAGGTCTGGTCAGGTTATTTATAGCTGGGCTAAGTTGGGTTCAGCTGGCTGAGGAGACCTCAGACGTCTGGAATAAAATATCTGTGTTATACTATACTGCCCTCTAATGTTGATTAATATTAACACTGTATTAAACTTCTTATACACATTTATTCACCACCATAAACGGTTTCTTTACCCTTTCAGACACTGCGTCCATTACAAAAGTCATCATGTTTTTTCTTCTTTCTTCTTTTTTTTAATGTTCCATCACAATAGATAATTTACATGCCAATTAAAATGTTAACCAGCCAATGAAGCAATAGCTTGCCAATAGGAACCTTAGCTAAGAAGGAATTGTAAGCATTCATTTTTATACATTTTATGTAATTTAGGACACTTTATTTTAGCAAGTTTATTTTATGGCTTAATCATGGTTTGTGAACTAAAAGGGCTATATCAGTTATAAAATGACAATGTTAAACTCAGGCTTCCAATGCAATGGGCATGTTAATGTTAAATATGAGATTATTTATGAGAAAATCAGGTCTAAAGGGGTTAAAGTCTATTTTTAATACCACACTTCCTTCAAGCTCACTGGACAAATAACACATTTTTGGGAGACACACAACGCATCACATAATAACAGATTTATTAAACAAGTGTACAGGAATGCTTATGGAAATTATGAAGGAGTTTTAACATATTGCAAACAATAAAAAAAACAAACCATGTGTTATAGTGATCACTGCTTTCAGCCCATATCAGAAGAGAGAGAACGACGCCTGGTTTTCAGGCACTGGGAGCGTACTGCATGGCGAGTCTGTCGAATTCGTTCTCCTGAAAGGACACAGAATTATTATAAAATCAATTATAGTGGCACAAAAAGCAGAAAAAAACAAAAGCAGGAACAAAATCATGACCATTAGCATACTATTATAATCAGGCTCATCACGAAGGTAAAACTGGAGGTCATTACTCTTAATCACTGCAATAATTAAAAATCCAGCTCACGCTTTCATTCAGTTCTGTAATCAGTTTTTAATGACTCCCACACTCCAGTTATTAGAGGGATCTGTAGGGGTTAAAACACTTACCTTAACGAGATAATCCTTAATGAAAGGATGAGATTTGTGGGCATCTTTCTGCTGGGATAAGTAGCGATTTGTAACCTGTAGAGACACAAGAAGAAAAACAAGAAGGAAAGATGTTTACTACAGGTGTCGTCTTGATCTAGAGAAAGTTAGCCAGGAAGTGCAAACTGTGCAAACTGTGCAAACTGATCAACAATTGAATATATAGAATATGTAAGTAGAGAAAATGTTTTATCAGTATGTATTACTATCAATATCACTATTTTAAATGCTGGAGTCACATGAGGGAAGCATTAAGTCCACTGACTTTAGACTAATAGAACACAGTGGATCAACACCAGCAGATGACAGACATGTCTCTCCAAACCATCACTGATCATCAGTAAATTTTACATTTCATTTAAAGTAAATCAAGGGAGCAGAGTCTGGAGGAAGAGTGGAGAGACACACAGTCCAAACTGCTCGAGGTCTAGTGTGAAGTTTCCACCTATCAGTGATGCACTTCATGCTTCCCTTTGCTGACAGCTTTTAAGGACATGCGGATTTCATTTTCCAGCAGAACTTATTTTTCCATATTTCATGGCACAACCACTACGTAATGTTGCATTAAGAAGGTATCTTAGAGGATGGGTTTTATTCACTATCATATTACACTTCAAAACAACAAAAGGCTAAATGCCTTATTTTTCACTTTTATATTATTTATATTATTTATCGCTTTAGAAGTTAACTAAGTTAAGTAAAGTTAAGCTAGGTAAACAAAACTGTAATAAAAAAAAATATATTTTAAAGTCGAAGAGTGCTCGATGTTAATCTACAAAGATTTCTCTCCTGAAAACTGTTTATTTGAGTGAGTAAAGCGCTTCCGTTTATTTACAGTAAGATTAGATTACCAAATTTCTTCAGCATTAAGGACAGCAAAAGAGCTAGCGCTGTGGTTAGCGGGCAATGCTAATGCTGCTCCAGCAGTGCTAGCCATGGTTAGGAGCAGGCTACAGGCCGATAAAACTCAACTCTGAACGTGACATAGCGGTTTGCGGCTAATGCTAATGTTACTTCAGCCCCGGTGCTGGAGAACTAAATTGAAACTCCTGTATAACTCTGTACTTCAGCAGAAAAATAAAATAAAATAAAATTCATACATAAGGCGCACCAGATTATAAAGTATGCTGATGATTTTTGGAAAAATGAAAAGATTTTAGTACGCCTTTTAATGCGAAAAATACAATAGTAAATAGTGTTTAGGACATGGCAGTAACACACACACACACACACACACTGACCTCGGGAGGCTTGCCCAGGTGTTGTGTCAACACAATCAGGTTGACGAGTGTCTCAGGGTGGCCGCTGTCCTGTAACAGAATCGAAAAGAACACAATAGAGTGAATAAACAGGCAATAAGGATCTTCTCACAGATAACTGGGTAACTGGGCTATTTAGGCTGTAAAAACAGATAGCGAAAGAAAGAGTAATCCTAGATTCTGACACTGAATTCCTTTTTTTAAGCCAGAACTGTTCATGAATAATGTTCATTTACTGATTTATTCTAAAGTGAAACACACTGCTGATTCTGATTTGTAAATGTCCTGTACTGTATTTCATTGGTACAGAGTTTTATGTGGACATCATTTTAAAACATCTATTAAATCAGAATATTTACGACATCAATCCCATATGTGGTTTAGATTTTTTGGACAAAGACTAAAGAGTGCAGCCTGAACAGAAAACACTTTATTAACTTAACTAACACTTAATTAAAGCATAAATAATGTATAGCAGTAACGACTCCTAATTTAAAATGGGCTTCAATGATTAGAAGACTGAAGCTCAAAGGCATTTTCTCACTTTGTCCAGCGCGTCCTGCAGGACAGACTCAGCCTCGTCCCATTTGTTCTGGGCCATGTGGCAGGCAGCCTGACCATTCAGCAAGATTAGAGTGGGAGAGTATTTATCAGACATCTCCTGGAAGATGTAGAAAGCGTCCTGCAGCTTCTCTCCTCCCTGTCGAACAAGGAAAACACAATAAGAGACACGAGAAAGAAGCAGCATTTAACAGAACGGTCTCGTGTAGACTGCCCTAAAGCCATGACCGGATTCTCCGGACATACTCTGCAGTACAGTGCAGTATACAAAAAAACTGTAAACTATTATGAAGTTAAAAGAAATACAAACAACACAGACACTCACCACAGAAAGGTTGACCCAGGCAGTGGCCAGCTGAGTTAGTGTAGCATCTTCATCCTGTTCCTGCATCTTCTTTAGCTCTTTCCTACACAGTTAACAAATCAACACATGAGCAACAGCAGGTGTGAACTTTCACTTCTGCCCACTAAAAACCACTAAATCAAATTCAGGGATAAAAACACTGGGCTTAATTGCACTGGTGTTGTCATTATGTAAAGAGTTCCCAAACAGATGTACAATATAATGAATAAGAAACCCATTTTACACCATTTGTGAAGAACAACAAAATGTAGTATCTGTAATAATAATCTTTAATGGCATTTCAATAAAAAAAGACATATATATATATATAAATGAAAACATTTTTACTCTTGTGGTTAAATGTTTATTCTATATCCTTACAGGATTGGTCAAAATAAGCATGACTTGTCAAATACAGCTAATTACAAGCCTCTTTGTCCCACCCACAGTGCAGGATTGGTTGAAACCTGGCTCACGTGTTGAACAAGATGCCTGTTTTTCCTAATATTGTATTTTTGTAATTGCTTAAATCAGTATTATACAAGAATATGTCATTTTTATCCCTGGGCTCCCCCTACAGTCAGGGAGCTGAATATAACTTATGCTTTACTTCATTACAGTCAATGTGCCAAATAACAGAAGCTGATACTTAACATATAATTAATATGTAAATTTGTTTTAAACAAACTTAATTATGAATCACATCCATATTGCACAGCCCAACATTCTTTCACACACCACACAAAGAAAACATCACAGCATACCTTGCCATGTCAACTCTGTCCAGCTTCAGAAGTACCTGGACGGTCATCGCCATGCTAAAACAAAGAAACAAAAAAATCTAAATAAATAAATAAAACAAGACAAAGCTGAATCAAATGTTGGATTCTTCACCGCACTGACCACTCGAGGCTCTCTCCCTGGTGAAGTGTTCGCAGGGCAGCGTCTGTGTTCATCTCGTGCAGGTAGATGGAGGCGGCCATCAGCAGGAAGGTGGTGTTTGAGACGTCCACACTTTGACTCATCTTCTTATCCAGCTCAGCCACGATTGAATCCCTGCACACAGTTTTATTACAAAGAAAAAGTGTGTTTTAATATAAAGCATAAATAATAAGGGATTAACATGTACATTCATTATGATGGGTTTCAGTAAATCACATTCTGGGTGCTGACCTTTTGCCCTCATTAGACAGATAGTCTGCAAACATACGGACAGCTTTCAGATCCTCAGAGGAACTCTGCTTTATGTCATCCAGCACCACTCCATACTTTCTCTGCAGGAAAAAACAACAAATATCACTTTAAATATTCTGGTTTTAGATGGTCTACGCTGGTTTTCACTGGTCATGGTGGTTGAAGTGTTGGTCGACCTGTATAAATACATGCAAATGTTCCAAATGTGATCTGGTTGCACAGTTTAGCTCCTGACCAGCATGACATACATTTGAGTCTTTTTTTTTTGTGTGTCTGGTCAAATGCGCCGACCAGTTGAGGTCAAGAGGTTGAGCTGGACCATCAGCATGACCATCCAAGCTAACTAGTCTGTTCATTAGACATATTGGTCTGCCAGTTTGGCTGTACAGGATGATTAGCCTCATCAGGACAGTCATACTATTAAACTAGCTAGTTGACTAGCTTAGCTATTGACCAGCATGGTGTATGTTTTTATTTTATGGATTAGCTGGTCAAGGTAGACTTTCAAGGCTTTGTTAGTCACACTTGCAAAGCAAATTTGTCTGTAGTAAATTAACAAAATTTACATTTTAACACCCACATTGTTACTTTAACACTAACTCTGTTTTACTGTGTTTATTTTGAAGTAAATAAGGCATGAGGAAAATTCACAGTGGATATGATGTGAGACCAACTGAGGGACTAGTTTAGATTAGCCTACTAAAGCATACCTTATATTTTTATTGGGTCTAATGGAGCATAACCCAATTGAACGAGCTTATCATACTGGTCAATCAACAGGTATGCTAACAACCAGCAAGGTGAAGCCAGCCTTTCTGGTAAACCAGCTCAACCATCACACACAAAACACACAAAAGCAAACCAGTTCAGCTGGACAGTAGGAGTATGTCATATGTATCGCACACTTTTATTTTTTTGTTTGCTTGCCTTTAATGCAACAAATATTTATGCTGCACTAATTTTGTTAAATATTTTTGTTGTTTATTTATGTTATTTATTATTTTACAATATTTTTATTTTATATCAATTAAGGGTCTAACTTAATACAATTTAATATTTATTTTGCTGCTGTAGTATAGTCTTTAAAAAAAATATAACACCAATCCCTACTGAGCAGTTAATTTATTTTCACCAGGGACAGGTCTTACTGGTGCACATATTGGGCTATATGATGCAAATAATAAAAAAAAAAGCAATAGACAAGAAAAAAGTGGAGCTGCATGGCGTGTAACTAACATAACCTACCTGTGCTATGTACGCCCTGTAGAGGAAAATGTCCTTCTCCAACTCCTTGTCTGGTCCTGAAGCCTGTAAAATCGATATATGAGCATTACAGTGGGGCATAAACAGAGAATCGAGGCCTGAGAATCTAACTGTGGAGTAAATTACACTAACAGATGTGGGTCAAGTAATAAGTTAGTTTTGTAAAATAATGAGTACAATGAGCACAAAAGTATAAATTCCTGTATAAACAACACTTCTCAAAAGGTAACATTAGAAACAGCTAACAGACAGTCCATATGGCCATTTACAGCTCAAATATCTGAAACATTTATAACGTTCCCTGTAAAATATATATGGTAAAGTATACATAAAGTATATATAAATATATACAGTAAAGCAGCAGCAGCTGACTGGTGTTGTTTTCTATGCTAAGCTAAGCTAACAGCAGTTAGCCGGCTGACAGCCTCCCTAAACCCGCCTCTAACTGAAGCCCTGCTCCCCTGTAAACCCAGTAAAAGCGCTGTAGAATCTCCTCATACCTTCACTTTCTGAGCTTCATTAATACAGTGCTGATAGCTGCCGATATAAAAGGCGTTTTTCACGTCGAATAACTCGTCCACTTCTCCCTGCTGCGCCGCCATGATGCTTCTGAACACCAGTACACGTCACTTCAGCGGCCACATCATCCAGGTCGGCTGCAGGAAGAGTGGGCGGGGCGACGAGCGACGGTCTTATTTCTCATTGGCTGACGAGTCTGTCAATCTCACTCGCACTCATCCATTCATTTTATTAGAAACACTAAAGCTAACTACAAACACTAGAGGAATTTAAAAAGACTCTAAAAAGACTTTAATAGACTAAAATCTGACACTCTTTCACATCTAAAGACAAGTCACAGACATTTTAGTCACAGACTAAGATTTTACAAAAACTGGTAATCTTGCAAGACTGCAACTAGATTCTTTCTCATCCAGGCCCTTCTGATAAATAGTGTATTTAAATATATAATAATAGTGCACTTAAACTGTTATGGAAGGCAAATCCTGCTAAAAATAAGACTGAAGTAAAAATACTCAAATTAAAACGCAAATACTGTTTTGCGCTTTCTTTTTTTCCAAACATGTGTGAAAATATTAGAAAAAAAAATAAAATACAAAAATAAAATAAAAATTACTTTTATTAATTAAATTTTGCCTTTTTAATTTTAATTTACAAGCTTATTGTGAAAAATAAAAGCTTCACTTTGGCCTTTCCTTTTCTTGATGAACTGCATAATAAATGGCAAAACTAAAATCTAAATGCACTGGTAACATTTTTATTTATTTTTCCTTGCAATAGGCTGCATGTCTGACAATTAAAATAAAAACACAAAATGGAAAAATCAATAGCAAAGTAACAGTTTGTGATTTAGTTTGTAGAGTGAGTGGCGCTTTAAGTGTCAACATAAAAGGGAAATACAAAGAAAGATTAGCGCTATCTGCTGGTGATTTACTATTCATTGATTCATTTCCCACTTTTTCCCACAGTAGGCGGGGCTACAACCACAGAACCGGTAAGTATAAGCTTACCATTTCTCATGAACACTCCTGTTGTTTAATTGTGCAAAAAGTAAAAGTTTAAAAAATCAGTTCTGTTCAGCTGAACAACTCTTGAAAGCACACAGACCCACAAACACAGGCTAAAGACACATCAGGTGTTTGTCTATACAGGGATTTTATTGCTCATCATAGATGTGTGGAAAGCAGTTCTTCCAGTTTAGAGATGAGGGTGTAATTTAGCAGAGCACACGGGACGGCCCGCACAAAACTAGCCCCCATCCCACTGTAGAAACCTCTCAGCCCGTTCTTCTCATAGATCCCAACCAGTCCATGAAATATATGTGAGGAATTCTGGCAGTTTGATGTAAAAGCTGGAAGAGAGACATGTAACAATATAACAGTTATATTGACAATAAAATAGTCTAAAATATTATATATTATTATATATAATAACTGATGTAATAATTCAGTAATTAATAAGAAGCATACTGTATTTCATAAGAGCTGCATTACATCACTTATTTTACAAAAATGATTATATAATATATTATTTCGTAATGATTAATAAGGCAATAATTAGGCATACAAAAAATTTAGTAGGGTAAAATGTTTTTTCTGGTTTGTTCGGCAGCACAGTATCAGTAATTATAAAAAGCCCCACTGTTTTATACCCCTCACCTTGCGCTTGATGCTGGGTTCTAATGACGGCCAGAGGGTAGCTGCTGGCCTGTCCACACGCGAACGCCACAAAGCTGAAGAACAGCAGTTTGATGTCACTGCGGTTGGCAGGGTTTCGTCTGGCCCAGCTCATTATCGACTGTTAGGACAAACGATGAGGTATGAGCTATTTTTCTTATAACTGTTGTAGTTAAGTATGTTTAAGCATGTTCATGTACAGTAGGGGCAGCAGATGGTAAGAGTATATATTAATAAAGGCACAAATTAACCCTGTGAACACATTGAGGCTATCAGTATAGGCCTTAGCATAACGTATGATCATATATTATTATGAATATGGCCCCTGGTTTGATTTACCTGATGAACAGCACACTCCACTCCAGCATATGGGATCATGCAGAGCAGACTTGGTCTGAAACCTCTGTAGAAAGCTGTCACAGACTCGTTGCTGTAAATGGACTTTGCACATCCCAGGAGTCCGCTGTAGTTACCGGCCTGCTGCAGATTCAGCCTCACCTTCAGAACCTGCGATTGAGAAGCAGAAAACACAGTCCAGTTACTGGTCTTAATGACTTTTTGTTTCTAGTAGAACCAAACCTACCTTTTAACTCAAATGAGCAAAGACTTCTGCTGGCCCCCAGACAAAAACTAGTTGTGAACTGTGTAAGAGGCCGTTTAAATTCTGTGATGGTCAATACAGGAAAGAACAACAACACTTTTTTCAGAATCCACCTTAAGGGGGCTCCTCCCACTATTTACTGACAGTAGTATACAACCAGACTGGAACATGTTCAGCAGTATCCATGCACACCAGCTGTTCACTGTCTTTAACACTAGAACGGATAGAGCTAACGACTAACTGACATTAGTTTCACACACCAAAACCTCAAACTATTTGCTAATAATTAATTAACTTCACATGTCTTTACTCATCTTAATTTTATTTTTAACTGAACTGAGTTTTATATGGTTATATTTGTAGCCACAATCTGTCTGAACTCTGAGAAAGAGACGAGACGCAGCACATTTTGCCTCAATCTTGGTCAAACAACGATAAAACATTTCAGTAAAGATGGTGGTTATAATGTGTTTTATATCATTTGCACAGAAAGGAGAAAGCTTCCTGGGAGTGCTCAGACCTGTGATGTATCTGTGATACCTCTAGGGGGTAAAATGCTGCGTGTGCTACAGCTCCAGACACACAGCCCAGTCCGAAACGCTGCTCCACAGACAGGTGATCTCTCTCGCCCAGGGTCTGCTTCCTCATCTGGGAAACAGACAGAAAGCAGTTTGTAGGATTTGATTGGGAACTGCTCTAATTAATGTGATTATAAACAAGACCTGTGATTTTATTCCAGTATGAATCTGCAGCTTAAAGTGTAGATCATTAAGTGATTCAATTCAAAAATGAGTTTTATGCGTGTTTGACAATAATAATTATCTATTACCTATTAGACACTTTTGCAGAGATAATATATTACAGTGTTGATTTCCAGTAGTTTCTACAGTCTGACAGTGTATAGATTGATAGGTATATTTTAATAACTAGAGAGTGATTTTAACTCAGTATAAAAAGATGGAACATGTGAAACAAGGTTATATTTATACACCTGGGTATACAGGAAACACTGCAGTGTGGACTGTGGTGTTCCTTTAAGCACATTAACAGCATTTCCCTGCCACATGGACCTCAAGCCTCCAGTTCTCAGATCTTGCAAACCCAAAGACACAGCCTTGGAGCCATAAACCTAGAAAACAAGGGAAGGAACATCTATAAAACATCTATAAAAGCTGAACAAAGTTGTCCACAGTTTAAATATTATAAAAAAAGATTTAAAAAATCTGTCAATCAACTAGAAAATGTAATCAGATTAATCACAACAATATTCTGTGATTAGCTGTGATTAATCGCATTTGTTCTTCTTAAGGGGCAAGTTTTACAGTGGATATTTAAATGTAAATAAAAGAATGAATGTAAAACATGTAAAATGCAATTATATTTAGTTTTAGTGGTCTCAATTAAAATACTGGTGTATATTTCTATGTTTGAGGGGAGATTAAAAAAAACAACGTGGGGTGCCGGAATAAAGAATGCATGATAAATATAGATAGAGGAAACTTTTTTTTACTTTATTGTAAACATCTCAGCTTGTTTGAGCTGAAATACCTGTAGCTGAGTCTTTAATCGGTCAATGGGAGCCGTCACAGTTCTGGAAACAGCGTCAGACAGACCTGCAGCCAGGATGAAGTTCCTCCACTCGGACAGATCCGTCTCCGCCTGAGTGAGCTCTATAGGCATGGATCGACTCTCACCAACGTCAAACACCTGCAGATGGAAGCAGCAAGGAAAGGTGATGATTTAGGAATTCTGTAATTAAATAGTAATAGTAAATTTATACTAAATTAACTGATAAGTAAATCTTAAGTAGAACTGTTTTATGCATTACAAATTTTATTTATCATATATATGCTATAGTATGACAGGGTTCTTTTTTATTGGATTACAAGTCCAGGCAGTAATAAGTGTGCTCTTTACCAGTGTGTGCTTCCATGAGGATATAAGCTCTCTGATATTTTCTGCTGGGTTGATGATCACATGTTGCAGGAATTCCCCCCAATCCACAGTCATGGAGCTGTCCTCATCCATCCTAATAATGAACAGAAAAAGAATTAACAGAGTTAACAGAGAACCATCTCTGTTTATACCCAATCCCAGCAGTACAGACAGCAATATGATCATATGATGTACATGATGATGATATATAAAGTATATGTAGCCAATTAAAATGTTAATTAGCAATTGTAAAAAAGAAAAAAAGGCAAATTTCATGCATCTTGGCATGTTCTCCTCCACCAGTCTTACACACTGATTTTGGATAACTTTATGCCTTAACTCCTGGTGCAAAAAAAATTCAAGAGGTTTTCAACTTGGTAAAATCAAAGAAACTCATTGTTTTCAAATGAAATGGTCTCTTATTTTGTCCAGAGCTGTATATATACATATAAATATCTTTTACTTTATATTTTACCACAGTTAGTTCCGACCCTGCAATGTGATTGGCTGAGAGATGTTCTGTGAGTTATCATTATCAGCCAGTAATGCACTGTAACCGAAGCACTCCATGTATGACTCCGCCACATACAGGTATCCTAGCAATAATGCAGCGCTTACAAGCCAAACAGCGCAGCTTAGATACAGAGTATCAGTATCTAAAGTTAGTGGGTATAAAGCATGCAGTGATGATCCTGGCCTTTCTGTTAAAGCAAATAAGGCTTTTCCTCCTTCCTCCTCCTTCAGTAAATATCAGTGGGAAAATGTTTCATTCCCAGTAGGTCTATTCCCTCTGAAAAGACCATGATCATCACGATTATTAAATCAGGGGGTTTGGATGCATTCAGCATAACCAGTAGCAGCAGGTCTTACATCTGGATGATTCTCTTTGCGCTCTGCTTTGATATGACCACACCTAATTCCTTAAACACATTTACGATATCCTCCTGGTCAATGACTCCTAATCAGAAGAGAAATCAATGTAAACACAATATATTTAATAAAAACAGTGCATCAACCAACCAAAAATATACTATTAAAGCGCTCAGCTCACGGCTAAACAATGCATCTGATGTCTGCTTCTTTACTTTATAACTGGAGATGCTAGGCTAACAGGTTTGCTAACAAAACTGGTGACAGTCCAAGTGCAGTGTTTGTTAGTATTACTTTGTCTGGCAGCTAATGAAGCACACTAAAGATATAAAACCTGTCTTAAATGATTAACTGCCTCTGAACTCAATTTTTACTTGATTTACTAATTTAGCGAAATATTTGAGGAATGCACACCACGGTTGTTCTTATCAAGGTTCTGAAAGTCAATCTTCCACTTCTTTTCTTGGTCCATTATATAGTTCAGGAACTCCTCGTAATTAAGTCGTCCATCCTGATCACGGTCACTGTTGCTCACGATGATCTGAAAAGAAAAAACAAGATTTCTCACATTTTTACAAGCATCATTTCATTTAACAGTAAAGCACAGTATAGTATATCAAGTATAGTATAACAAGTGATAGTAAAAGGAATATTCTTCATAGGATTGTAGAGTATGTTACAGGAAGATATGATGCAGTATTGTTATGAGCTATAGTTTAGTAATTCAAAATAAAATTATAGTATTAAGTGTGGTAAGCTGATTATATGGTAAATTACATTACATTTGGCAGACGCTTTTGTCCAAAGCAACTTACAATAGTCAAGTACAAGTAATAGGAATTAAGATAAACCATTTTTAGATAGGGCTTAAAGGAGGTCGAAGGGAAATAAAGGGATAGAGAAGTGAAGGAGGGGAAGAAGGAAATGAGGTTAGAAATACTGAAAGGTAAAATATAACAGCTATACAAGCTATAGTAATAAGCTATAGTATAGTCTTTCAACATAATTGCATTACTGACTTATCATACAATAAACAGACATGACCTCAATAATTTTGATAACTGTGATATCATCTAGTATATATAGTACAGTATATAGTATTGTTTATAGTATAGTATAGTATATATGTATATCCATAGAAAGAATATAGTATAAAGCATAAAGTACAGTGTAGTACAGTTGTGTACAGTATAATAAAGTACAGTATAGTGCAATATAGTATTGTGCATTATAGTACGATACAGTATTGTGTATATCTGGATGCAGGTCAGGCTGTTGTTGTTGTTGGTGGTGTGTGTGTGTGTGTGTGTGTGTAGGAGGATGTTAGCCTGTAAGAGAGACTCACCCGGGCTTTCTCTTCACCACACACCACCCCAACCCTCCTCATCTCCTCCTGCAGCTCCTCCACCGAGATAAACCCATCCCTGTTCCGGTCCAGCTTACAGAACAAGCTCTCAAACTGCTCCATCACCTCCTGATCCACTGATCCACACTCACAGCTACAGCTACAGTCTGCTAACAGAGCTGCAGCATCAGCATCAGCACCAGCATCAGCACCAGACCCACGTGAGCCTCCATTCATCCCTTTAACTAAAAGGAACAGTACACAGGATTACATGATTATAGAAAGAGACATTCAGCTTTATAAATCAGTGTAGTTTATAATTAATGACCTGGTTTATTTAGTTAACATATTGAATTAATAAACTGGATTGAGTAACAATAAACTATGTAAATGTTGTGTTTTATAAATAAGGTATGTATAGTGTAATATTTAAAATATATTCATTATATTCGATATGACTAGATTTGTGCTTATACATACACATATACATTACCAATCAAAAGTTTGGACACAACTCTTCTCATTCTCATTCTTCTAATTTCCTATTTTATGATTTTTTACTATTTAAATGTAATACTAAAAAACTATATTAAAGCTATTAATAATTAAAGAAGTTATTTATGAAACAAAAAATTGCTAAACAAACCAAGAAAATGTTTTTTTTTTTTATTAAGAAATTTTGTGTTGTTTTAATACCAATAAAATATGAAAAAACGAAATTCTGACTGCAAACTAAACAGGTTTGCATTGCAGAAATAAAACGTTGTCTGTCTTTTGTCTTTCTCTTTATTAAACTCTTGAATAATTAGTTTCATAATCCAGTTTTTTTTTGTCTCTTTTCTATAATCAGCAGGATGGCTGGATGCTGTCTGCCTCTGCAGGTAAAACGCTGAGTCATGGGAGATTTCACCCACTGGAGTTCCTGCAGTTCCGCTTATTGACCAGCAGGCGCCGCCAAAAATCTTATAAAAAAGCTTATAATAGTCTAATAAAATGTATGTAAGTTTATGTTGCATTAATTATTTTTTTTTTTATTATTTAAATAATAGTGATCAAGCTTACAAAGTACAAAAGATTCTTATAGATTCTTGTAGATCTATTATTGTTAAAGCAAAACACTATTTTACCTATATGAGAATCTAATGCTTTAAGATCAGGCAACTGCTGATCAATATAAATATGCTGACAGTAAATAATTCAGATTTAAGAGGAGGCAGGAGGAGACTTGTAAAATGACTCACCATACACTTTAAAAACACCTACCCTATACTCACTTTTACTTTATCAGCTCCACCTACTGAAGAGTCCCACTGAATAGATCATGTAAAGCAACACTATTCCAAATATGTGCCCATAAACATATCATTATTAAATTAATGTCCCAGGCCTGTTGCAACAAGAAAACCAAACCAACCAATTGGCTTGTGACCCGAGCAAGCCTGGGGCCCACCAGCCAATGAATTTACTGCTA
This sequence comes from Astyanax mexicanus, assembly GCF_023375975.1. NCBI lineage: Eukaryota > Metazoa > Chordata > Actinopteri > Characiformes > Acestrorhamphidae > Astyanax > Astyanax mexicanus. The sequence continues at coordinate 56,251,382 of NC_064415.1, forward strand.
AGATAAACTTTAAATTAGCTTTCAATTAGCTGTCAATGCAGGGAAGTACAGTGGTATTAAAAAAAGTTTGGGCACCCCTGATCCTTTTTTATGATTTTCCTTTATAAATCATTGGTTGTTAGGATCAGCAATTTCAGTTAAATATATCATACAGCAGATGAACACAGTGATGTATTTCGATAATTCAAATGAAGTTTATAGGATTATTAATTATTTAAACAAAATTAGGCAGGCACATAATTTAGGGAACCCAGACAGAAAAGTGACATATTTTACAATATTTAGTAGATCCTCCTTTTGAAGAAATATAACAGCCTTTAAAAGCTTCCTATAGCTTCCAATGAGAGTCTGGCTTCTGGTTTAAGGTATTTTGGATCATTCTTCTTTACAAAACATTCAAAACATCTCCAGTTCATTGTACTTGTTCCTCTGCATGAATGCTTTAGTAGATTTTGAGCAGTGTGTTTAGTGTTCAGGGTCGTTGTCTTGTTGAAGGATCCAGGCCCGGCTCTTCGCTTTAACTTCAACTTCAACTTTCTCACTGATTCTTCAACATTTTTCTGAAGAATCTGCTTATACTGACTGGAATCCATGAGACCCTCAACTTTAACAAGATTCCCAGTACCTGCACTGATCACACAGCCCCACAGCATCAAACCAAGAACAGCTCTGTAAAAGACTGACTGGCTCTATTTAGCACCATTAGGGGTATTAATAGTGCTGATAGTTCAGTGGACTTTCCGTCCCTGAAGGGTGGGCTGGTGGGGGGATTCTGTCTTTTAATATCACAGATATCTAACTTGCTATTTATAGGGAATGATCTGTAGTAGCCTACATCTGTGGCAGCTTTGTTTCCGGCTAAGTGACGCAGAAAGCCAAGAAGCCCCCTAGGTCCACAGCGTTGGTTAGCTAGCTAGCAGGCTAAAACCACTGTTTTTTGGAGTTTTCGATGGGTTGTAAGCTGCCTGGGGAGACATAAAACTTCAAAAAGTGTACCACTAACACCTCCTGAAATCCGTCATGATGTTTTAGAGATGTTCTGGCTCTGTTGTTTACATGTCACTATTTGGCACGTGTGAAAAATTGCATAACTGACTATTCACTGGCTGCCCAATATATCCATTCGTTATAGGTGCTATTGGAACTGGATAATCAATGTTTAAAAATGTCATGTATAGATACATATAGCCCTATAACTGACTAGTGAAATATTTATACTTTTGATACATTAAATACTAAATATTTGGAGATTAATTTGTTGCAAACACAAGTTTGTTGGTGATGTTATTTAGATTAGCTCATGATCAACAATGGGCAATTTTTATTTTTGAATTTAAGGGTCAATTTTAACTGGTCTACCAGCTTAACCAACCTGACCTAGCTAGTCAACCAGCAGTATGACCAGGCAGACTAGCTGACCAGCATGACCACTATACACAAGCTTGTTGAACAGCATGACTATTTTAATGTTCTTTCCATTATTAAGAAATTGTGTTAATAATTGTGAATGTTAGTAGACCATTACAGCATGAAACTTGTGGGAAAGCTGTCCTTGTGTTTTGTTATCAAGATCAAAACCAGATGTTCAGCTCTATGAGAACATTTAATTTTTTTATTATGACATATTTTCTTCAGAATCTGATAGAGGTGTTCTTCCAAAGCTTGTGACTGAGCATTTTCCCCTCAGAGTGAAGACAAATTAGCTTTTTTAGTTAAGATAATGGCCAATTAATCAAAATAAACAGACGTTTTTGGAGGGGTGAGGAGGTGAATGATAACAACTCTCACCCCAGGAGAGTATAAGAGCTGAGAATTGTTTTGGGCAGTTCATTTAATTAAGCCGGCTACAGGAATCATAAACCTGACTGAATGGCTACTGCTAGCAACTAGTGGAAGTGGCCCCCTCACACTTGTTGTACTTCCCTGCATTGGCCATTACAGAATTTAAAGAAGCTTTAAAACCCCTGATATTTTCTGACTCCACCCTCAGCTCAAATTTTAAAAAGTCTAAAAGAAATGACAGGGGTAGTTTAGGCAAGGCAGTGGCTGATGTATGGGTTTAGAGGTGGGGCAGAAGCAAGAGTTGATTGGCTGAGCTGCAGCAGCAGCAGTGTGCCTCTGATAGTGCTTTTCCTCCGATGTGGAATCAGGACCGTTCTGGTTCACAAACCAAATTTTGAAGCTGTTTGCCGTGTTTCCACCAAGAAAAGTAGGTAACGGAACCCGAAATGTTTGTTCACAGCAGAAATGATGCCATATGATGTGATGTGTGTAGGTTAGAAAATGTTTATAAAAAAATTTAAGTATGGTTTTATTACTTCAAAAGAATACATTACAGCTATTGATGGAAAACATATGGTTTAGGGTTCATAACCAGCCATTGGGGTCCCCAGGCCAGCTCAGGGCCCTATAGGGCGACTGTTTAGTTTGCTTGCCCTGTTGCAACGGGCCTGTTCTTTAGGTTTGGTCATCAAATAAACAGCTGAAAGACCAAATTAAATGGTTTTAAAATGGACATAAGACACTATTAGGCCGATACTTTCTTCGTGCCACTTTCTTGTAACAAAACAAATCCTAAAAATAACCTAAATATGAGTTTCCTGGCTTGATTTATTGGTACATTTATCTTCACTAATTTGAGAGTGTGGACGTAGGGGATGACGTGCCGCTCGGCGTTAGCTTTTCTAGAAAGAGCCCACGGTTTCTAGGGGTGCAGTATTGGACCGAGGGAGGGCGGAATGGCTATTTAAAGAGGGAACCAAGGAGAGAGGCAGAAAAACAGAGTAAAACACGAGCCAGAGCATCGAGTAACCGCCTCCATATAGCCGGACGAGCTGCCTTCGTCGTGCCATCACTCATCTATCTCCACTTATCCACCATCTCCACCTCTTCCAGCGGATAACTGACACGTTCATATGCTGGTTATTTCCTATTTTTCCAAAGGATAACCGTCTCAGTCTGCCTCAGTCTTCTCTCAGGAGGCTGAAAACATGGGAAAAGACTATTACAAAATACTGGGGATCTCGAAAGGAGCCGCAGAAGAGGACATTAAAAAGGCGTACAGAAAACAGGCTCTGAAATGGCACCCCGATAAAAACAAGGCGCCCAACGCCAGCGAGAAATTTAAGGAGATAGCCGAGGCTTACGAGGTGCTGAGCGACCCGAAAAAACGAGAGATATACGACCAACACGGAGAGGAAGGTAAGGACATCACATCTCTCCCTCTCCGGCTTCTTATTCGCTCGCCAGCTTGTCTTTTACGAACTTCTCCGTTCCACCTTAACGGTGCAGCAGTAACCGCTGGCATTGATGCGGCGTTTAAGGTGGACTGGCAAATCCTTAAAAAATCATAAAACAAGACAACTTCACCCTGATTCTAGTATTTTCAAAGCAGGTACAGATATAAATAAGTACAATATGCCATATCTGCTTCATACAAACAGTGTCAGTCCTTTATTAGCTGGTTAAGGATTAAAATCCCGTGTTTTAACCGCTGTACCTTTTAAGGTGGAACGGAGAAATTAATAAAACAGTCAAATTCACCCTGATTCTTGTATTGTGAAAGCAGATACAGATATAAATAAGTATAATGTGCAATAATCTAATTTATATAAACATTGTCAGATATGTATTAGCTGGTTAAGTATTAAAATCCAGTGTTTTAACTGCTGCACCTTTTAAGGTAGACTGTCAAATTCATACAACACCCAAATTCATAAAACAAGCCAAATTCTCCCTGATTCTCACATTTACAGAGCAGGTAAAGATACAACGATGTTATTTGTGCCGCATTAGTTTAATATAACTTAATTACTGTCAGGCCTTTATTAGCTGGCGAAGCTGCTGCACCACTTAAGGTGGAACGACCTAATTCCTAAAACAGCCAAATTCACCCTGATTTTAATATTGTCAGAGATGACATGAGGCAATACAAACATATCATAGCATGTATGTTTCATTTCATCATTGTCAGACCACAGTATTTAAAAACAGTGTTTAACTGCTGCAACATTTAAGGTGGAACAGACAAATTCCTAAAACAAGGGACATCACCCTGATTCTCAATTTCTTAGAACAGAGAACAAGCTTAAAAAGACATGATGCAGTAAAATGTGCCATATCTATGTAACGTTAATATAATCATTTCCAAACCTTTAATATATACGATTATCCCTATTTTAGCTAATGTAGCAGCATTCCTAGCCTGCCTTTGCTAAAACGTCAGTGAGCACGTCTCTAAGAGACCACATAATTAGCCATATTGGGACAAAAACGTTGTCATAAACCCAAGCTATAGTGGTCATGGTTTGTGTGGTCAAATCACATCTGGCACAGCGCTTACTTGAGTGTTTTAGGACATAATTGCAACCCATTAGTCTGTAATGAGTGGTGAATACAAATAGAACACTGAAGGAATGCAGACTAGTGAATGGCCTACATACTGTGTAGAATTATTCAGAATTATTTTATAAAGCCTGTCTTATATATATGTATATACAGTATGTTTCATATTATAGCTTATTTTGGGCTATTTGTGCTCTCAGTATAAGACAAATAGCTAGATATCTGAAATGGTACATTCAGTACCATCAGTATTGATGTACCTCACTACCTTCTAAATCTATCACTGAAAGCAACTATAACTACATTATTTGTTGGGATTCCAGAGACACTGAGGAGCAATTGCATGAAACAGTGTCCTAAAATCTCCATCTTGAGGTGTACACTGTGTGCTTAACAGTTATGTGCCTTCTAGAAGTGACAGGAAGGGGGCATCAACAAATTTATGTCTCAGAACATAGAGCCACAAGTTCCACTTTTTGTGTAATCAGGTTGAAGGTGCTGGCTTAAAGCAGAATTCAATCTTCTGTAATACTGTTATTGATATCTAAAACAATTCATAGTGGATTTGATGGGTAATTGATTTGTTTTTTATTGTAGAGAAGCTCTCATAGCACTTTTCCACCAAAAGAACTCTGGTTCTTGAACCAGCTCTGTTTGGGCTTATAGGAACTGTGGTGCTTTTCAGCGAACCAGCACGCGTTTCCACTAGTTTTAGTGGAATCATCAAAATGTCACAAACAGAGGATGTTGCAAAGTGGCGATGAACACGATTTGCAATGAAGAACCTAGTATTCTGGTTCAGGAACCTTCTTTTGTTGGTTAAAACGTGGTAAATGGTTCAAAATTAGGTGTAAAAGCACTATAGGACTTTTCAGTACTGACCATTGAACTTTTTTTTTTTTTAACCATACAAACTCACCAGTAAACGTTTGCAATGTTGATGGCGGCAAAATAGATAGCAAATTCTGATGTAATTTGATGTACCTTTTGAGACAGTAAACCTTTTCTTAAGGGTTGAACACCAAACCACATTAAATAATTAATTCACATTCTAACCATCTAGTTCTGTGGAAATTTCCAAAAAATCAATGTATCTCCTGATTTCCAGGTCTTAAAGGTGGTGGCGGCCCCACTGATGGACAAGGCAGCAACTTCACCTACACCTTTCATGGAGACCCCCACGCAACTTTCGCCACCTTCTTCGGCGGCGCCAACCCGTTCGAGATGTTCTTCGGCAGGAAGGTGAACGGCAGGGACGACGACGACATGGAAGTGGACGGCAGCGACCCGTTCGGCTCCTTCACCAGCTTTAACATCAACGGCTTCCCCCGTGGCGAGCGGCCCGTGGGCTTGGGTGGGCAGCCGCGGAGCAGGAAGCAGGACCCTGCCATTCACCATGAGCTGAGAGTGTCCCTGGAGGAGGTCTTTCACGGCTGCACCAAGCGAATGAAGATCTCACGCAAGCGGCTGAACCCAGATGGACGCACCATGAGGACAGAGGACAAGATCTTGACCATCGAGATTAAGCGTGGCTGGAAGGAAGGCACAAAGATCACATTCCCCCGAGAGGGTGATGAAGCACCCAACACCATCCCAGCTGACATAGTGTTCGTCATCAAGGACAAGCCTCACGCCCACTTCAGGAGAGAGGGGTCGGATATTGTCTACCCAGTGCGCGTCAGTCTGCGGCAGGTGAGGATGTCCAGATCTGGCTTTAGTTTAAGAGTGGGGGTCCCAAAAGTGCAAATAAATGTCAAAAATTAGTTATGATATCAAAACATTGCCCAAGCTACTTATTGGCTTATTGTAAATTTCTACACAGCCAGCAGACAGTCTGGATTTTGCCCTATTGCTTTTGTTTTTCATGCCCAGTGTTGTTAATTTTTCAGTATCAATGCATGAATTTGGGGAGTGAAGCTTCTAAAGGAAGACTGACTGAGTGGTCTGGCATGATCGCTTTTTTGTAACTTGATATATGAACAGTGTCTATAAATATATCTTCAGATTAATGGAAATAATATATTATAGATGGCCAAAAAAGTTGCATGACTATGTCTTTAACTATTATGACACATAGATCAGCTATAAATTTTAAAACACTTCAGTGGCTCCTGTACTGGGCAGCAAGTGAATTTGATGGGTTGAAAGCAGAAAAAATTGGCAACCATAAAAATCTTAAACACTTTGAATGACTTGCGTTGTCCAATTAAATTGTTTTAATATATGCAAATTGGTTTTATACAAGGAATAAGTATATAAATGTATATTTATAAATATAAATGTACAAATGAGCTTCGTAACACTTTCTAGTGAGCAGCATATAGGTTCATATTGTTCAATTAAACTATATGTTAATATTTTCTAAACCCACCCAACATTCTCTGCAGCTTTTCTCCACGCTGTATTACGCTGATTCCCTGTAAATCAGCGGTGATTGATCATAAAGGACAGGAAAGCCTGAAACCGCAATGATTAGTTTTTTTCCATGTTTCTTTTGCCAAAAGAACTGCAACGATTGGTCGACATAATCGACAATGGTGATAATAAAATATTGTTGACAAAGTGCTTGGAACAGAAATAAAGTGGGGGACAAGTTAGAGCTGCTCAGTTCACACTTAGTTCCCACTCAGCTTGGTGTGTCACTATTTTAATTAGCTATGGGAACTTGTGTTAGAGACTGGGAAACAGGGTGACATTCACACAAAAGAACATCAAACATGCAAAAGAGCAAGAGCTAATCGGCTAATGGAATAAATAATTTACAGATTAGTTGCGACTATTTTTTAGCCTGTAATGGAGCTGCTAGAGCCTTCCATTAAATCTCTATATTAAATATTTTTTAAACTTCTGATTCATTCAGTAACAGAATGACTAGACCACTTCCTACTATAGGCCTACAGCATATAGTACATTGGCTGTTGATCAAGTTGTTGGTTTCATAAGTCAATGAAAGCATTTTTGTTATTTTTGTTAGCTCAGGCTCGATTTGACTGAGGCCATTTACAATCCAGGCACAACACAACAGCGCTGCCTTTCACTTCCCACTGATTCTGCCATAGAAGGAGCTACTAGTAAGCCAAGAACAGATTTAAGGGGGTGGATGCTTGTCTTTAGCCACCGAACAGCTGATCTAACATGCGTCTCTCGCTGCTTATGCTTCACATTACATAAGAAGTGCACTGACTTGAGAGTAGATGTGAAATCTGCTGCCCAAGATTGTACAACACTCTGTAGTCCAGACAGGAATAACAGCGATCCACCGGCTTGTTCATTCGATTTCTCTCTGAAGTAAATTTTAAGACTAAAGGCGTTTTGTTACACCTGTAGTTGGTTTATATGGTCTGGATCTGTTCATAAATTTGTTTATTTGGACTTTGTACCTCTGTTTGGTTTGGTTTCACACAGGCATACACTTAACACACCAAAATGTGCACCTGTAAACTAAGGGAACACGTCTTATCCTCTGATTGGTCAGAGCTGTCTGGAGCAGGAGCGAGAAAGTAAATATATTGAGAAGATTCTGTGTTCCAGTGTGTATATCTGTGCAGTGTGAAGCGGCTTTAACACAAAACGCTGAAAATTTGCTGCTACACTTTCAAACATAGTGTTTTTAATGGGATGTGCAGCACAGATGTATACATAGTAATTGGAGTCGTGCGGCTGCGAGCAGTGAACGCAACACAGACCGTAAACAGCATGGAGCAGCAGAGACAGCATTTGTTCACAGTAATTAGCATTATTTGGCTAATATATCAGATTAAACTAAGCCTTATCAGCAGTTTAGCTTAAATAAAAGGAGTATATTTAATAGCTGGGTTGGATCGAGATTGGATCAAGTTCTCACCACAAGAGAACCGCTTCAGACTTTGTGACTAAACCGGTGGTTTTGATTCACGCCCGAGTGTGATTACTGTTTTTACACCTGCTCAAATGAACCACACTAAGGGAACAAACGAACCAGAATCAGAACCAGTTTTAACCAAACCAAATAGTGCTGGTGTGACAGTACTCTAATCCTACAGCTGTTTCTACTAGTGCAGTTCAATAAGAGATTTGGTTTTTGGTGTTTAGGCAATGATAAGTGGGGTTTATTTCACGTCTATATCTTAAGGATAGTCTTTTTAATTTGTGTTTCTTTGTCAATAATCAACTGATAATTTTTTCATTTTCTTTTCAGTCGTTGTGTGGCTGCTCCGTTACTGTGTCAACGATAGATGGGAAAACGTGCAACATAAAGATAACTGACGTCATCAAACCTGGCATGAGGAAGACAATCGCTGGACAGGGTTTGCCCTTCCCTAAAAACCCAGATCAAAGAGGAGACCTCATAGTGGAGTTTGATGTGAATTTTCCAGACACTCTGCCGACTAACGCCAAGGACGTCCTGAAACGGCACTTGCCCACTTCGTAAAATCAAAGAAAGGGACCGGACTGAAATGACATTCAAGTCCCGAAAACTGTTGTTATTTTTTTTCCCCCACCTGTCCTTGAACTTTATTGACAAATCACTGCTACACCCCATACAGAATGTGCAATCTCTATTTTTTTTTTATCTATTTAGGGTTTAGTATTGTCTGTTTTCTGTTGCATGCTGAAACAAGGTCATAAAAGTGCTACAAGTGCTAACTCCATGTATCAGAAGTAAATGTGGAAATTTGACTTGTTTCCCACCATGGTTTTATTTACTCAATCTCTTCTCGAATCATTTTGACAGGAACTTTTGGAGAAGGAAAGAACTGAAAGACTCTTGACTACATTTTTTGAGTGTGGTCAAAAAATACATTTGTACATTTGTATGTGTTTTACAGAGCAAACACATTTGTGTGTGTTTCTACACATGGCAACACTTTCTTCTGGAAGGAGCTGCCTGAAGAGTGTTTATACAGTGAAGGGTATTACAGCTTCATTTAAACTGTGAAAAATGTGTTGTGGCTGATTTTAATTTACATTTTGCTTCAGAAAATTTTCCAGAGCAGGGCTGTCTGATGTTATGTGCAAAGGGCTGACGTGGCTGCAGGTTTTCTTCCTAAACAACCACTTGTATAATCAATTAATCCGTTTTTAAACAACTGATGACTTGAGATTCTGCCTGGTGGGAATTAAAATGGAATTAAAACGGAATTAAAAGCCTTTATGAGCCTGACATATGATGAGGACAACAACCTAAGGCTTTAGGAACTACAACATGACCTATAAAGATATCCATGGAAGTCTGTTCCAGTTCCAAAAAACAATATACTAGTGCATTTATAAAAATTAGAATATCATTTAAAAAATTGCCTTATTTCAGTGAATCAGTTCAAAATGTGAAATTTGTATATATTATATAAATGTATTACACACAGAGTGATCTATTTTAAGCATTTAATTATTTTATTTTTGATTGTCTATGATTGTGGCTTACAGAAAATAAAAAAAATAAAAAAATAAGTCTCAGAAAATTGTAATATTATCTGAGACCAATTGGTACTTTTGGCAGTGTGGGCAGTGTGCCAAATCCTGCTGGAAAATGAAATCCGCATGAAGTGCTGTAAGATTCTGAGGGAAAACAAAACTGCACTGACTTTAGACTTGATACAAAAACACAGTGGATCAACACCAATGATGACCAGATGACATGGTGTTATAATACTTATATTCATATAGAGTATAGATTTTAGTTTAAACCTAATGGATGTAAAACAGCTGGAAAGGGATGATCCAGATGTTGCTGAAGGTAGTCTACCAAATCCAAACATCCACCAGGGGACGCCACTGGTTTAGCTGCTCCCTGGTGTACATACAGTTCCTGCTCTTCTGTCTCCAGCTGCCAAGGAAATGTTGGACTAATCAGGCTGGAAATTGTGTGTTTGTGATTTATAATGATGAAATAACATATAATTACATAATTTGCTGTACCCTTATTTGTTAGCGCTACTGCAGATTGTGTTTAGTTTAATTGTAGGTTTTACAAAACCCAAAAAGAAAGAGCCAAAGAGTTGAGCCAAGTGCTACTGCTACAAAAACTAGCAGTGCTGTGAAGCTCTGCATTAGATCTAGAGTTTATATACTGCATAAAGGAGTCCTCCTCCACCTGACATTTAACAAGGAGGTCTGATTCACTTGTAATTGAGGGTGACTAAGAGGATGAGCTAAAGCATGTGGGCATATGTCTACTGTTTTACTTCTAAAGTACACAGTGAAATCGTTTAGTGTTTAACACAGCGGACATTACCCTAAAAGTATATTTTCTTAGGATAGCTCTGGTAAAAATATTTGTTAATGTGAATAGCTACGCAAGTAAAATATGATGTACAAAAAATCCTGAAACTATTTAGGGTTGTTCCGGTATTTCTTTGAAATGTCATATTTGTGCAGGTAAGACTGCACAGTAGAATAGTGCACCACTACTCCAGAGTCTAACCAATCTTCCTGAAAGTCCTTAGCAGTAATTATTGTTTTTATTTACAATTCTTTCAATCCTATGCACAGAGTTCTTGATTTTTTGACCATAGCTTGACCTAGAGTGTTTCATCTTCAGATCTAATGGCTTCTAAACCCTATTACCTAGTAACTTTACCAGCAACTTTACCACAGTTACCATAGTAACTTTTCAATGATGTTATTCATTTATTTCAAAACAGTCATACACTCAGTACTGTCCAACGTTTTGTTAAAATAGTGTACAGTTATCTGAATGTTTGACTGTAATTTCATCAACTCTGTGTGATAACATTCCTAGCTTAGACTAGTCCAAGACTTGCCCTAATCAAGGCTAGTTGCACTCTCTCAGGACTCCGGCAGCTGATAGCAAGCTGCATGACTGGGATTGGAACCAACAATCTCCCATGTTTCTTAATATATAAACATATACATTAGACTCATTCATTCATGAAACCACTTAAAATGAATTTATTGATTGAATTGATTACTAGTAGGTCAGAAAATAGGAGGAAATGGTAATAATTGACAGGATTGGTGTTTTTTTTTTTTTTGAGCGGGGGGTCTGGTAACTTTCTGAAACATAATACATCCCCACCCTGAGGCAGTAGCTACAGCAGGTGACATGTGAACCTGCTCATTACTGTTCTTCACTTCGACTATAGTAGCTATTTCAGCCTTTGGGGGGAGAGTAGAACAGAACACAGGAATACCTGAGGCAGGTAAATGAGTTTCAGTATGACGTAGGCGGGCTGACTGCGCGTGCGCACTGAGGCTGAGCCCTGTGGGGAAACAGTGTTAGTATTGTTTTCGTGCCCAGAGTTTAGGAGCAGGAGGAGGAGGAGGATCTGCAGAGCTTATCTGACAAATTCTACACTTTACTCCTGTTTTCTCGGGGGCTCCGGGCTGGGGAAGGGCTGTGAGGAGGATCTGCTTCTGCTGCTGCAGGTTGTTTGGGTTTCTAATGAGCTTCTCGTAGCCCCACCTGTTCCTCTGAGAGAGTGTGTGTGTGTGTGTGTGAGTGAGAGTGTGTGTGTGAGAGCAGTCATGCCTCTGGGGCTGAGGAGGAAGAAGAACAAGTCGCGGGAGAGCTCCCATCTGGTGGAGAATGAGGAGGTGGGCGGTGTGGGGAAGCCGGAGCTGAACGGCGGCAGCGGCGGGGTGGCTCCCCCGCCCGCAGCGCTCAGGCCGCGGCTGGTCTTCCACACGCAGCTCGCTCACGGCAGCGCCACCGGCCGGATAGAGGGATTCAGCAACGTTAAAGAGCTGTACTCCAAGATCGCAGAGGCCTTCAGCATACAGCCCACTGAGGTACACTTATACCCACACAGAACATCAATTTAATGAATTTCTTTGATTTTACCAAATTGAAAACCTCTGGAATATAATTAAGAGGAAGATGGATGATCACAGGCCATCAAACCAAACTGAACTGCTTGAATTTGTGCACCAGGTGTGTCATAAAAAGTTATCCAAAAGCAGTGTGTAAGACTGGTGGAGGAGAACATGATGCCAAGATGTATGAACAAAAAAATAAAATAAACTGTGATTAAAAACCAGGGTTATTCCACCAAATATTGAAATATTGGTTTCTGAACTCTCATTTTCTGAAAAAAAAAAAAAAAAAAACTCTACATGAATAAATTAATATTTTTATTTGGACTTTGCGAGAAATGTTGTCCATAGTTTATAATAAGAAGTGAACAAAACAACAATGTTCATTTTACGCAAACATATATTACTGCAACAAAATACAAATTACATTTAATTATTGCATGCAATATAATATGGCACATCCCTAATAACTGAGATATTAAAAAAATAATAATAATTTTATCAGATTTGTAACACAAGTCAATGATCCAGAATGTCATGATATTAATAATGCGCTCCATATATCTCCAAAATAAATTATATTGGACAGATATTATATGTATAATATATAGTATATATGTATTTCCTCTTTTTTTGCTCATGAAACCACTCAAAAAATAAATGAAACATATTCCTAATATAATTTACAGTAATATACTTTATAAATTATTATTACATTTTTCTGTATAATGAAATTTTACAATTGTACAGATTACAAGTGTTTCACTAAAATGAAAAAAAAAAGTGACTCGTGATTTACTGACAGTATAGTTTGAAATGATCTATAATTCAGGTACAACTGACATAACAGTTCTTTGTTATTTTAAATTTCAGATTTTTTTTTTGCAAATTCACCACATTATTTTTATATATATATTATTTTGTCCTTTTCACTGAACTTTCAGGAAGATGCTAAAACTTTTTGGTACAATTATAATGAAATGCTGATACAATTAATAACAATACAATTAATGCTGTTTGATCCTGGTGACGTTTTTTGAACAGGTGTGACGGTGTGTGTGTTTTTGTTTAAAGCTGATTGATGAACACTCAGGGTTGTAATGAAAATCCCTGTAGAATCAGCTCATGCCTCTGACACGCTGCTGCTGCTGTGTTTGTTAAAGTATAGAGAGCAGGATTAGCTTTCAGGGGTGCTTCCTAGAAACCAGTCTGACAAGTAATCTCTCTCTCTCTCTGTCTCTCTCTCTCTCTCTCTGTCTCTCTCTCTCGGCTTGGACTGACGCTGGGCTGGGTGTGGGGCTGTTGGGTGAATGTTGGCCGGGCAGGTAACAGCATGACACGTTACCTGCTGGTTACATATTAACAGGAAACCATCACAGGAAGCACAGCGTAGAGCTTTACTTGTGAAAATCTGTTCTAGGCGATAAGGTCTGATCTCTCGTGAATTGGATACTGTTTCTGTGGTAACAGAACCACATTTGGCACTCTGTCAAAGTGGAAAAGTGTAGATATCATCATTATATATCAGTGTTAAACGGGCCTACTGTCCTTGTGCAGTGGGCTGTTGTAGCTTCTAGGGAAAGATTTTCTAGGAAAACCTTTTGATGTATTGGTGCTGGAGGAAGCCACATTACTAACAAATAGTGAAGTTGAATTAATCTCTACGCTATGTTAGGCTAGGCTAGGCTTTGTCAGTCAGCATTTGGTCGTTGGTCATTTTTGGCTTCAGCATCTTAAATCCCTTAAATAAGTGAAAATATATATTTTATTATTTTTCTTTTGTACCAAAAAAACTTTACCAACTAAAAGAATGAAGAATTATCTTTATTCCATTATAAATTATGCTACTGCAACAACATATGCTACTGTAACATAGTATACAGTAATGCCCTCTCTGTATAAAATATTGATGTAAAATAAACAAGGCAATATAATATGACTCTTGTAGACATTTCATGGGAACTGTCAACAGTGGGAATTTTCCTTTTATAACAGGTTGTAGCTTGAAATGTTCAATTTAATTTGCCTTACATGACATAACATGTCCTGCTCTGTGACTGTTGTGCAAGTGCAGAGTGTGTTGATGCTTTACATGATGAATTCCTGATAAAGCAAATAGGCCTGTCACAATAATCGTGATAATTATGATTGTCTACTTTGTGTTTATTTGTATGTTTGTTCACTTATATATAACAGTTAACAGTATTTTAGCCAGTCATGCTTCAATAACGGTGACCCCATGCACAAAGTGTGGACTAAAGTAGGTGAAGAAATAAGTATATAATTATTTAGTTTTATGCTATTCTGTTATCATTATGTCAGTGGCATTTAATACTCTTAAAATTACAAAAATATGGAGTACCGCAATAATTTCTGGGACAAAATATCTTCCACAAAAAAAAAACAGTCCAACCCATAATTTCCAGCGCCCATCAGAGGAACCGTATATCTACTGGTTCACTCTGAGCCCTGAGAGACAGCCCAGTTAAACCTGTCCAGTGGCTGCTAGCTGGACAAACATGTGGGCCGCCCTCCCCCCCCCCCGGTCCCGGGAGAATCCTAACTGTGAGCTTTATCAGTATCAGAGTTTTAGGCAGCTACATTGCACAGGACGTGAGGGACTTCCTCTGAGGACCTGATCCAGCCCTACACCCACCAATAACCCACCAAACCCACCAGTTTATCACATGGCAAAGCCTAAACCCTACATATCATTTCACTGAGATTCAAAACCACCAGTCTAACAGCTGCATTGCCAATAGTCTGCTCTGAAAAATGCTGTATAATTAATTTAAGTATGGGAGACCATCTGAAACAGAACTGAAATAGTCCAAAATGACTCAGAATAAAATCTTTTTACATTAATTTCAGCTAAAGTTAACATAATCTTTGATTCTAAGACTAGTATTTAATATACCAATTTTTATCTCATTTTCTGACTGATTTCTCCTGATTTAATGTCAATTACGGGTGGGCGAAATGAATATTAAGCCCTAAAAGAATATCGCAATATTTCATGATATTTTTTTCACAATAACAGTACTCATGGCGATGTGACAAAATACGCTATTGCAACAAAACTTACATTTTATTATTGCATACAATATGATATCGCACATCCCTAAGATAACTGAGACATTAAAAAATACACGAATTTGATCAGATTTGTAACAGAAGTCAATAATTGAGAATTTTATGATACTAATAATACTGCAGGATTAAAGTAGAATAAATGATACTGGACAGATATAGTAATACAATGTATCTCTCTCTCTCTCTCTCTCTCTCTCTCTCTCTATATATATATATATATATATATATATATATATATATATATATATATATATATATATATATATATATAAATAAAATAGGAAATGAGAACAGGGTGAATTTTTCTTTTGCTTAAAACAGCATAAAGTATTCCCCTGATGTGATAATTATGAGTGGGTGATATGGCACAATATTTCAGGGTATAATATCGTTCACAATGTAAAAAAATGTTATATTATTGTGTATATGATATGATATATGGCACACCCCATCTGTCTAGTACGCAATACGCAACAGGGACGCACCCAGACAGTGCAGGAATACAGTAATAGCAGTATCTGTCTCTATCTGCTAGATCATCAGAAACAGGTGCCGCCCACATGTGGGAGGTTCACTTTGTTTGGTATTTTGCAGTTTTGGTGGGTGAATTTGATATGTTTATATCTTTGTTTCTTCCTGTCAAAGTGCTGAATGCAGCAGAAAACCGTGTCCACGCCTCCGTAACTCCAGTACTCCATTAACACCTACAGTCTGATGTAAAATTAATGGAACAAATTGGCTCACTTTGTTCGAGGGCGTTGGGTGGGTATGGTGTTTCACAGCCAGAGCTCACTAACTGGTGGAGTAAGTTGTCATCTGGACTCTGAACACACTGGGCAAAGTCTGTTTATGATCATCGCTGCTGAAACATAAAAGCACCTGTTTGGTTATGAACATGAATAACAATGGTGTGGTGTCCATCGCCTGGGGTTATTTGCTTACAGTTTGAATGCCGGAGCTGATCGCCTGCCTCTCCAGTGCTTCAGCCTTTTCCAGTAAACCAAGAGACGAAGCTGAATAATGAGGGTATAGGCTGTTTTAGTACTGCAAGCGATTTTATACAGAGTTCCTTCAGACATAATAGCCTGGGGCCCTTAGTGTTACAACTTGGTATGACTAGAAAAGTTACTTTATTTCAGTAATTCAGTAACTCATATATTATATACAGCTCTGGAAAAAGTAAGACTTCAGTTTCTCTGATTTTGCTATTTATAGGTATATGTTTGAGTAAAATTAACATAAAAATATTGTAATTTAGAGCATGTACTGTATTTTCAGAAAATGAGAAATGGCTGAAATAACAAAAAAAAGATGCAGAGCTTTCAGACCTCAAATAATGCAAATAAAACAAGTTCATATTCATAAAGTTTTAAGAGTTCAGAAATAATCAATATTTGGTTGAATAATCCTGTTTTTTAATCACAGTTTTCATGCATATTGGCATCATGTTCTCCTCCACCAGTCTTACACACTGCTTTTGGATAACTTTATGCTGCTTTACTCCTGGTGCAAAAATTCAAGCAGTTCAGTTTGGTGGTTTGATGGTTTGTGATCATCCATCTTCCTCTTGATTATATTCCAGAGGTTTTCAATTAGGTAAAATCAAAGAAACGCATAATTTTTAAGTGATCTCTTTTTTTCCAGAGCTGCATGTGTATTTATTTTATTGTTAATGATTATGACTTGCATGTAATAAAAAAAAAATCTCAAAGTCTCAGAAAATTAGAATATTATATAAGACCAATTGGTACTTTTGGTAGTGTGCCAAATCCTGCTGGAATATGAAATACACATCTCCATAAAAGTTGTCAGCAGAGGGAAGCATGAAGTTCTGTAAGATTTTGATAGAACACAGTGGACCAACACCAGCAGATGACATGTCTCTCCAAACCATCACTGATTGGTGGAAACTTCACACTAGACCTCAAGCAGCTTGGACTGTGTGTCTCTCCACTCTTCCTCCAGCCTATGCTTCCTTGATTTACAAATGAAATGTAAAATTTACTGATGATCAGTGATGGTTTGGAGAAAGAGACATGTCATCTGCTGGTGTTGGACCACTAAAAATGGCACCATCTGGGACTTCAGAAGTAATAAAGTGTTGGCACTGAACTTTTGAGAATTATATATAGAACTGCCTTTTAGCTTCCTGTTGAACTTTTCACCTTCATATGCCAGAGACAAAAACCAAGGCACTAAATGATTTCCCTATATTTGCATTGTTGTGTGGGCATCAGAAACCAACTAGAACCTTGACTGTCAGTAGCTGTCTTTAGAAAGCAACGCTTTAATATGTAGAGACACTTTGAGATGTTTAGAGCATTCTAGAAGCTAAATTTTGGTGTTGAGTGTACCTGTGGTCTTGGGAAGGAATGCAAGGCTGTAAAACTAAGGGATCTTTGGCTTCTGTGTTGAAATAAATGTTTTATTCCTCCATGACAGAAGTGTGAATCAGTGGGTGCCCTTCTCATGCATGAGAAGAGCAGGCGGTAGAGTGTGAAAACTGAACTCATCATGTAATGGTAGCAGCAAGTGGGGAATAGACAAGCTATTAAAAGGGACTTCATAGTTCTTGTATTCTTATCTTATCTTAACTCACTGATTCTGCTGTCTTGATATTGTAACCATCAGTTCATTTTGTAAGATCTGCAGAGTGCATTGTATTGTACAGTATATAAAATAAATGTGTAATATTTCTAGGGAGGAAAATGATTAATAGAATTTACAGCTTCATACAATACAGTGATGTCTAGGGTTTGATTCCACACAAAAAAGCTGTGACTAAAAAAGTGCCTAAATAATGCTAATCTGATCCTACAGAGACCACCCAGATGGTCATTTGGATTGGCCCTAAAATCTGGATCGTTTAGGGCAGGGGGGCCCAATCCAATCTTATCTGCTAAGGGCAGGTGTGGGCGCAGGTTTTTTATTCCAGCAAAGTTTGGAAGTTTGGAAACGCTGTCCATTTGCCCATTTGCTCTTTTTTCCAGGTGTTTTGCCTAATTCTGCTTTCCTACCATGATCTGACGATGAGTCCCTTTGTAGCATGATGCACAGGGACATGAAGGATTTCAGTGCAGTGCAGTGTTTTCCTGGAAAATCTTACAGCACTTCATGCTTCCTTCTGCTACTGACAACTTGAGACAATATTGAGATGTGGATTCATTTTCCAGCAGGATTTGGCACACTGCCCACACTGCCAAAAGTACCAATTAGTCTTATATAATATTCTAACTGTCTAAGACACTGATTTTTGGGTTTTCATTGATTATAAGCCGTAATCATCAACAATAAAATAAATAAACACTTTAAACTTCCTGTAATTGGTTCGAAAGCCAGAACCATCCACTGCAATATATAACTCATTTGATTGATTCAGATTGAGACCACCACTTTTGGTATGATCCAATTTTTGTCTTTTGGCCTACCTATTCTTTTGATTTGGACTATTATAAAAGTCTAAATTTCCAGACTAAACAAATTTGGTTTGAAAGCTTGATTAAATTTAGCTTTATCCCACTGGAGCACCTAATCGTGTCTATGTTTAAACAGTCTTGAATTTGAGGGTTTGGTGTTAAGCTGAATAATTTTGAGGTAGTTGACCAAATTCTGCATTGGTAGCAAAACATCTCCAGAACACAATGCTACCACCACCATGCTTTAACAGTGTATTTGGTGCTGGTATGTCTCTTCTTTACAAATGTTTTTTGATCATTTTGGTCAATTTCAGATTGGATACAACATCTGGAAAGAAAGACACTCTACAAAAGGGCTGCAGCGATTAGTTGATATAATTGACAATGTCGATTATAAAAATGTATCGACTGCAAATGTTCATTGTCAAATCATTTTTAATTTGCAGCACTACACACTAAATATCAGCACTTTCCACACATTTTCCAAGAACAATATCTTGGACATTTGCAGGGTATAAAAATCCCATATTCATTAGTTTCTATCTTTTTGAAGCGATAGAGAAAGCTAGAAACAGGAGCCATAACCAAAGCAAGCAGAGATGGAGGGCATCGCAAACTAATCGTTGACTAATCGACTAATCAGAAAAATAATCGTCAGATTATTCGAATACTAAAATAATCATTACTTGCAGCCCTGCCCTACAAACCAATCAATGTAAACAAAGAAAAAGCTTTTTTGTCCACGCCAGTAGTAGACAGTTTCCAAAACAGTCTAGCCACAATATTATACCCTGTCATTTATTTCTGTACAATACACTGCAGTGTCACATGACTGTTATAATCACGCATTGTTTCACAGTCATAATGTGCTTTTGCTTAACCAGCATTTTTCCTTGGAGATGAATGGTGTATAATATTTCATTACTGTTACTCCACTTTCGGAGAGAGTACACGCCAGGCCTCAGCCCTGCTAAGAATTAATTAGCACTGACGCGCAGCGCTAGTGCTAAAAATACCCCTCACCATGGTCACAGACAGGCTAAGCTTTAAATATAAAACTAAATATCACCATCCTCCACACATTTTCAGGGTACACGCTCTGCAGACAGTTTTTCGTAGTCATTTCTTATGTAATGTTCTGTAGTCATTACCTTCCGCTCAATATAAGGAAGATGATTAACACGAACATGACTGACTGAGCTCATCCCGAACATGGAATTCTCTTTTATCTCTGACATACACTCTTTATTATGTAAGATAGTCTTGATCAAATTGTTAACAAGTACAAGCCTGAGCCCAGAGGAATGTGATCGAACTTGTAAGACACTGCAGGTCAGGCAATGTTTAGTGTTGGTTTGGTTAAAGGTCAGATACAGTACTGTTTACTCTTTAGCTTAATTTAGATAATTAGCCTAATGTAGCATATATGTTAATCATAGCTTATAATAACGTATAATAACTGTGTTTTTTAATGATTTTCTGCTGACTGAGAGCATGTCAGGTTCCTGCAACTGAACCTGGACAGTCATTTATAAGATCCTCTGTTTTTCTATTTCTATATCTGCTAGTCTTGACCTGGATCTTTTATCAGGGTCATGTTAGCATTGCTAGTGAGACCAGTTGATAACATATTGTGCAGTATTTTGTGCATTTAAAGGTCTCCTTCCACTAAAATCAACTTTTTCTTGGTCTCTCTGAGTTGTATATTTATGAGTCGATGAGAAAAATTAGTAGATCAGGAAAAGTACCGTGACTACGTCAACCCCTGAATTAGTATTCATGGCCCCACCCAACTTGGCTCGGGACCGCCCACAGACAGCTGAACCTGGGCTGCAGCAGAGCCAATGCTGTCTCGCCAGCTAAAGAGCTTACAGCTCTGTTTACACCAGCTAGATGATGTTAGCTATCTTGTGTAAGTAGCTATATGTTTAAATTGGATCTCCGGTTGATTCTGTGTTTTACGAAGACCTTAAATGCACACTAGGGAAGCACAGTTTGACAAGGTAGCACAACTCGACAGAACACCGGTGAAAGCTGTATTTTATGGATTTATGATATAGAGCAGACTCTGGGGCTTTGACGTGGTGAAACTCCCCAAGCAACGAATCATCAAATCTGAGTTTAGAGTTTAACTGAGCAAAGCTATGATTCTGAGGTAAAGCGAAGTTTAAGGGTTAACTTTACCTAACACTCAGTGCTTTATCTTTACCTAAGTCTGTATCTCTGAAAACTTAGCCGATCAGAGGTAATATGTTTGCATGTATGAGCTGAAATTCTGTCTTTCTTCAGAGACCACTAATTCAGTGAACTAAAGCAGAGCTAAATAGAGCACCGGAGCACCTTTTTTTTTTTTTTTTCCACAAAAAACGGCTCACATGGAATTCATTCATACTAGAGATCAGAGAGAGAACTAGACATTTTAAAATAAAATTTAAAAATGATGGAATGAGAGCTTTAAACAGCATGGAAACATCTCCACAGATAGAAGCAGGACAGTACTGTGTGTACGACTGATTAAATTAGACACAAATAGATGGAAGTAATAATAAACTTACTGCCTTTCACCTTACTGCCAACTGTTGCTGTACGGTGAAACCAACCTACTGTCGTTTTATTAAATCTGGTATTCCAGTTAAATTTTCCTACTTGGAACTAAGAAATTCCCACATCCAAGTTCAAATGGAACTCAGTCTGTTAGAGATTCCTGAAGACAGGGTACTTTGATGCATGTTAGCATGATGCTAATTGTTTTGGTCTGAACTTTTATAACTTGTTGCATTTGCCACTTTTGTTTCCGCCTCATGTCTGGGTAAAGATTTCTCATGATTTACTGCTGACAAAGAGCATTTCTGGCTCCTGCAGCTGAACTTGGACAGCTACTCAGTCAGTCATTTTAAGGAATGATTTAATGACCCACCTCCCCACCCCCTCCACCAACAGCGAGCATCGAGCATATGCTGCCCGGCTGGAAGCCCTGTGGATTGAACAATGTCCGGATCAGCATTTTAACCTCCTTAACTAGGTTAATCTTTAAAGCTCAAACTCGCCGTAAACACCGGCTTTGTGGCATTTTTATTTTTTCTGACCGAGACTGAGGTCCGGCCGCTCTTGAGGCTCTGCCACGTCCGTTCTTGCTTAATTAGTGTGGAGCACGGGGGTGGTGGTGGTGCCCCAGAATAGTACCCTGTTACCACAGAAACAAGCCGTCCAGCCTACCAGCGTACTCCACAGCCCTCTTACACTGATTCAGGCCTCATTCACTTTCCACTGAAGTGCCTGAACGAGGCCTGGCACATGCTGTCATGCGCTGGCATTATCAGAGTGAGATTTATTGCTGGTGGCTGTTTTCATTTTCTTTTCCAACTTCAAGTAGTAGCTAAAATCATAGATTAAATTCTTTGGAAATGGACCAGTTCTTTGAAAGTCAATAATAATAATGGCAATACAGCTTTAAATTCAGATACAACAAGAGTTGGAAAAAACAACAGATTAATTATTAAAAGAAAGCTAAAGTATTTTAAGTTAGACTGAAATTAATAAAAATACAAGACAAAATAAGAACTGTGACCACCACAAGCTAAACAAAAACCCCAGCGTTCTAAAGTCTTTTAAGTTGATGTCATAAATAGGGTGTAGCCCATATCTGTATCCAGATAAAGGCTATTACTTTTTGCATTTGAACAGCCATCAACTCTCTTTAGTTTTTTTTTATATCCGTATATATGTATACTTGTAGTTGTAAATAAAGGTCATGGGAATATTGGGCTTTTAGTGATGTCTTGAAACTGTTTTTTTTTTCAGTGCAAATTTGTCCAAATATTTGTGGACACTTGTCTAATGCATACATCTAGCTCCTTAATGTTGAACACACTCACTGGAGCAGATAAATATGAACTAAAAGGCACCATGCCTAATGTCATCATGATTTTACATCCAGTGTCAAAAATATGAAAAGATCTCACTTTAAATGTTCCTGGACTTTCTTTACATTTTCTCGTGGCAGAATTTATAGTGTTGACTTAAACTTGGGTACAGGATTTTTTGAATGAAAGCCTCATTTTTACTCATCCTCTGGTAATTTTTGGTCCATTTCTTACTATAAAATGTACACTAAAAGACTTCTTTACCATTGGTTAAGTGTCGAATTTGAATGTTTTCCATTTTTTTGTGGACAGCAGTCTCTCAGTTATTACTTCTAATTTCTTGAAGTACTGCCGGTCTTAGATGCAAATTGCACCTGATAGCGTGATATTTGCCAGTATCTGGGCAAATGTTAGTGTACAGCAAGTGACTACAATAACACTTTTTTCCAAAACTGTAGCTGTGGCGGCATAATACAGGACATCCTTATAATGGATTACTGCCTCTAATTACACTTTTAACACCTTCTTCCTTTCTTATTATCCTATGGGGAGCACAGCACTAAAATAATTTACTATGAACAATATCTGCTTGCTGTAAATGCACAGTTGCATTTTTCTTTGCCCAAGTTACCAAGCATGCATCAATTAACTAAACAGGCAAATGGTCTGAAGGCGCCCCACAGTGACCGGAGCTTTGCCCCATATGGTGATCCCCTCTATGGGTGGTGCGTCAGCGTTAGGAACTGTAGCATCTCAAGAACATCCTGTGTACTTGAAAACGTGCTTGTGAGAGGCGGCGAGATCGCTCCTGCAGCCTTGGCAACAGCAGTGTGGGCGTCTGTGAATCCACCCACAGATAACAGCTTTTTATTTATTATTTTTTCCCTTCTTGTTCAGCCCGACTTGAACAAGCTAAACCTGGCCACTGAAGCACTGTAAGTAGGCCCCCTACCCATGCTCCCTCTTAATCCAAGCCTTTTTATGCATTCTGGTAACCAGGGGCAACGTCCCTCAGTGTGTGCGTCACAGCTGATGTGTGTGTGTGTCTACACACTCATCCCGGAGCACTCTGAAAGTGCTAGAAAACGGTCCTCGTCTGTCGGTGCGTCTGTGAGTCCAAAGGGCATTCTGGTTAATTGATACACACCGATATACTGTTTTCTTCCTTTATGACCACAGATTCCTTGTCTTTTGTTCTGTTCAAAGGTCAGACCAGCATCGCCAAGTGTGTCGCAAGATGTTTCACTAACAGAGCTGTTCGGTGTCGGCTCAGCTCCTGAAAATGAGCCAAATTAGCATTTGAAACAAATTAGCTCGCTTTGTACTCGCTTGCCATGCCATCGTAATCCAAAGCCTATTGTGTCGCCAACATGAGCAGAGCAGAAATAAACATCTCTCCTCTCTCCCCGCTAGAATTTTCCTCCCTGCCGTCCCTCGACGCCTGCCCTTAAATCTGGCAACAGATTTCTCAGGTTGCCAGGCATTGACTTTTCCCTTCATTGCTGCCAGGAGGTCATACTGAAAGAAAACATGTCACATTTGTGGGTGATTGGCACCTGCGATAAGGTCACTCTATCGGCCTGCGTGGTCATTGGATACAAGGTGTAGATGTCTAGCCGTCTGCCATGTAGAGGTTCTTCAAACAAACCCACCGAACTGACGGCTCATATCGGGTTTTGTCGCTGAGGAGCAGCTGCTGGCATCTGTTTACGTTTCATAATGTTGTTGATAATGTCACTGCCTCTTATTAAGGCCTGGGCAAAATCAGTGGCCCAAATAGCATCCCATAATAATGTCCTGGAGTCTGGTGAGATATTTGAACCACTGTTTAAAGTGAAACTAATGACAGCTCTACACATGCCCCACTGCTCTTTGCTTCTGTAATGTAATTACCATATTTTACTCATAATATTTATAAGGCACACCATATTGTAACATTCACTGTCAATAAATGTTTATTTTCTTTCTTTTTCTTCCTGTTAGATCTTGTTTTGCACCCTCAACACACACAAGATCGACATGGAGAAGCTGCTCGGGGGGCAGATCGGGCTGGAAGACTTCATTTTCGCTCACGTTAAAGGGATCAAAAAGGAGGTGGAGGTGTTCAAGGCAGAGGATGCCCTGGGCCTTACCATCACGGACAACGGGGCCGGATATGCTTTCATAAAGGTAGGATCACAAGAAGCCTGAAGATATCTGGCAAAACTATGAATTGAAAGCATGTGTGTGCTTTCAAAGAAAGCCCATGTTATAAATAAAAAAAATTAAAAATGTCAGGTTCAAATGGACAAACAGCAAAAAAAAATATTAATTATTAATTAATTAATTAATTATTTCTTAATTATTTGCTAATCATGGGTGGAAATGGTCTAAAAAATCTTCTGTCTCAAGTCAGTCATACTGTGTATTATGTACATTTAGAAAATGTAATATTAATAATAATAATAATATTAATAATAATAATAATAATAATAGTTGTGTTTCTTTTATAACCTTTTAACCACCTTTCGTGTATAACCATCAACTTTTTGTTTGTGTGTGTGTGTGTGTGTGTGTGTGTGTGTGTGTGTGTGCAGCGAATAAAGGAAGGCAGTGTGGTGGATGGCGTGAAGGTGATCTGTGTGGGAGATCATATCGAGTGCATTAATGGGCAGAACATTGTGGGGACGCGGCATTATGAAGTGGCCCGCATGCTGAAGGACCTGCCCAAAGACAAGCCCTTTACCCTTAAACTGGTGGAGCCCATGAAGGCCTTCGGTGAGCTATTGAGCCTTTGAGGCACATACATTTTTGATGATTATTATTTTTGATTATTTTAAATGTATTATCTGACCTAGAAATGCATTAAAGCAGAATACTGTACATGTTTGGCAGGTTCATTCAGCAACTTCTTTTCACCATATATAATTAAAATATATTTTTCGCACTGTAACGTGCCTTTTAATTCGGTGCACCTTGTGTATGAATTTTACCAGTCAGATTGTAAGGAGGTAACCACGCTAGCTCTTTTGCCGGTCAGAGGTGTTACCGTGTTAAAACAAGCTGCGGTGGGACAAACCGCTAGTTGATGTCTCCGTGGCTTACTGGAACACCCAGGGTTCTTCAGAGTAGCGCTATTGGGTAGCATTTACTGTTAGCCATTAATGCTAATGCTGCTGCACCCAGCCTTAGTGGGTCCGTTTATTTACATTAAGCTTACTCACCCAAATAAACAGTTTTCAGGGGAGAAATCTGTGTAGATTAACATCCAGCTCTCTTTATTTTTGAAGAATTACAGTCTTGTTTACTTAGCTTAGCTTTACGTAACTTATTTAACCCCCTCCCATCACCACCCAGCGGCAAGATCTGCCGAATTAGATGGAAAACATGGCGACATCCCTGTTGCTTTCTAGTGTCGCATAACATGGCTTATAATCCGGTGCGCCTTATAGTCAGAAAAATACAGTATTCCAAATATATTTTGTACTTTTTTAAAGAGAAAACTATTGCAATGTAAAAAAAAAAAAAAACATTTTTTTTTTCTTTTTTTTTTCATTTTAAGACCAGACAAATTATTTCAGTTGCCAAATATTTTCTGTGCATGTCCGATCTGATCTTGATAATGCTGTCACTTCTAAAATATGTCTGAAATTGAGATGCACTTTGGATGCACACAGATATGCTCGAGCCACGGTCGAAAGGAGGCAAACCTGGAGGAGAGAACAAAATTGGGACCGGCAAAGGAACCCTGAGATTACGCTCTAAAGGCCCAGCGACCGTGGAGGACATGGTGAGAAGCAGATATTATGAGTGATTTTTCTTGGTGTGCAGAGTCAGTGCAGAGCAGTTGGGCGAACAGTTTCCACACTAAATACTTTCCTTTCCTTCCACAGCCCACAGAGTTTGAGGAGAAGGCCGTGAAGAAAGTAGATGACCTGCTGGAGAGTTACATGGGCATCCGTGACACGGAATTATGTAGGTGGATAAATGTACTAAATGTACTTCCCACATACAAAACACAATGGCCATCCCTATTGTTACTCATATCTTGTACCTTCACTTACTGATTCTTTTGAACTCATTCGACCCTATAATTCAGTTCTGTAGGTGTAAAGTTAGATAAAAAAAAGATAGGTTTGAAAGCACCCTTACACACAAAATGTGCAGTAACAGAAGAAGATATTGTTTTAAAGAGTTTCACATCAGTATCTTTATAAGATATGCATAAATTCAATAAAAGCTATAAAAAAATGTTGCGGACTCAATAAAATCAGCAGGGCTGGCTAATTTATCATAAACCTTAGCTAAACTAACGTTGCCTGCTAAGTGTTACTTTCCCACTTCACAAAAATAAAGTTATAAGTTCTATTAACTATAGACCTTAATAAAAAATACCTTTATTTTCTTAGACAATCAGTCATTTTAGGTAGGTATTTCCCTAGAAAAAAGAAAAAATGCACAGAAGTATCTTAAAAATTATGAGTTTCTTTGATTTTACTTAACTGAAAACCTCTGGAATATAATTAAGATGGATGATCACAAGCTGATCATCAAACCAAGCTGAACTGCTTGAATTTTTGCACCAGGAGTAAAGCAGCATAAAGTTATCCAAAAGCAGTGTGTAAGACTGGTGGAGGAGAGCATGATGCCAAGATGCATGAAAAAAACTGTGATAAAAAAACAAGGGTTATTCCACCAAATATTGATTTCTGAACTCTTAAAACTTTATGAATATGAACTTGTTTTCTTTGCATTATTTGAGGTCTGAAAGCTCTGCATCTTTTTTTTGTTATTTCAGCCATTTCTCATTTTCTCATTTTCATTTGGAATTTGGGAGAAATAATAATAAAACAACAATGTTCTTTTAACTTAAACATAAACCTATACATAGCTAAATCAGCTCTCTTAGTTTTTTTCCAGAACCGTATATAATTTAATATTATATTTTAAGGTTTTTATCATATTGCATGGTATTCCATTAAGCATATTGACGTATGAGTTTTTATAGTCATATATAGTTTATAGTTCCAAACATGGGATGGGAATAGGATGTCCTTAAAGCGCTTGTAGTTTATTAAATAATCAAATTTCCAGTTTTTTATTCTGAACACAGTGTAATAAACCAATTTTACTCCCTCACTCTGTATCACAGCGGCAACGATGGTGGAGGTTGGTCGGGACAAAGTGAACCCGGATGAATTTGCCATGGCTCTGGATGAAGCACTCGGGGACTTCGCCTTCCCTGATGAGTTTGTGTTTGACGTGTGGGGAGCCATCGGAGACGCGAAGCAGGGACGCTTTTAATCCCAGTCCATCGCTACCCACACTCCTCTATTTCCCAGTCAATCTCGACTACTTGTGTCTTTGGGAACCTGTTATCTTAACGGCACGCAGTCGTTAAGCTAGGAAGGGAGTGTTGCTGATTCTTACCACTGTGATCTAACGGCACATATTATTACACATTATTATTACATATTATACATTATTACACTATCACACTACAGCTCACTCCAAGTGTACTTATTAATGTTCCTGGGTAGCACTAACTGACCCCTTGTTATTTTTCTAGCTGTGAAAAACAAAAAAAGTCTACTTTTCTGTAGAGCAGAGAAGCAGAGTGATTCCAGAAAAGCCCTCAAAATTTAAAATTTGCTCTATTTTTCACTTTTTACAAAAAAAAAGAAAAGATATGAACAGATTTATGTAAGAATGACTTGTATTTCTCTCATTTCTTACTAAGCATGAAACGTGCCTTTAAGGCTGATTTACTGTTTTATGGTCACGTCATGTTTTATCAATCTACCAATCAGACAATATTATACTTACATTTTGTACGATAGTTTTTTGTTTGTTTGTTTGTTTGTTTTCTATGATAATTATAATAAATAATTCAGGCATAAAAGTGGGGAAACACTGAATAAATGTACAGTAACACTAATAAATTAGTAAGTACGTAAGTAAAGTCTATCAGTAACCAGACCACGTTTTTTAAACGTTTTTCTACCTTGCTGGTATAGTAATAGCTTTTTACTGTACTGGCTTCCAAGCAGGTATGTATAATTATTATTATTATTATTATTTTTTTTTAGGAAATTGGTTTCTATGAAGGATTGTAGGATTTTTTTTTTTTAGCCTCTGGACTCTTTCTTAGATCATGTGGCATTAAAGCCTGCCTGGACTGCCTGCATGTAATCTGTTTTATACAATATCTACAGCTAAAAATGTATAGCGCTCAGTTTTAGATAAGGGTGATTTATCGGACATTCCTGTAGAGCGTTGTTTTTCTCGTCCTCTTTTTTTTTTGGTGTACGATATACAATAATTAAACTTTTATAGACAGATAGATATATTTTCAGTCTTTTAATTTATTTGTTTAATAAAGTTCCTCTTGTACACAGTCTTTTAAAAACACTTGACTAGAACTGCCTTCAATATCTGCAATGTTTTATAATGTTTTATGAAATTTCAGCATGGGAAGCGACTTTATACGTTCATAGTAAACATCATACTGCCATCTTTAATTGCTAATCTAGTTTTGAAGAAGACTTTCTGCTTTTAGCTCAAATCTGGCCAGTTTTTCTACTAGTGAGCCTTTTTAAGCATATTGAGGAAAGCTTTTTAATAATGTGTGTGAGAGGCTTATCTTTTGATGGGCTCAGACCTCGTGTGCCACCTGCTGGATAAGAGAGAAACTTGATTAGACTGCGCTTTTTTTTTTTTTTAATAATTGTAGTTGTTTAACGTGTACTGGATGTACTGCACAATCCATAAGGGACCTTTCGTGTTCAAAAATTAAGTATGTATGTATGTATGTATGTATGTATGTCTACACAGATCTATTGGCATTTGTTTCAATTTGTTTTGTATGATTAATAATATATCTCACTTTGCTTCAATACAGGTACTTAGTTAATAAGCTAAGCAGAGTGAGACTGTTTTTATCCCACACTGTATTGGTTGTCTCCTATATTTCTGAGCAGATGTATAAATCTAGTCACTCACTCTTGATTATCAATAAAATGTAGTTCTTAAATAAGCATTTATTGTCAAGAAGTAACTATATTATAATTTCTACACTCATGTTTCTCAAAGCGGGGTATCTTTGATATGATCCAAAAGAAGCATGGTATACCTTCATATCTAGGGTATTGAGCGCACCTGAATGTAAGGCACTCTTTTAATTAAATAGAGTACAGTAGCCTGCCAAAAAAAGTCACAAGAGTAAAGTCGTATTATTAAAAGAGAAAAGTAGATTAAGAGCAATTTCCAGTCATGATCCATTTCAGGGCTGCTGTGATTGCCATCAGTTAGTAACATTTCTAACCTACTGCTTATTAACGCTCTATTGTTTATAGTTAGATAATACAGTGTTCAGATTTGACCACTTTTGGACACAGTAAAAAAAAAAGGCTACTGTTCTACACAGTAAAGTTTTATTTGTGAATTTTCCTCCCTGCGAAAAGGTTTGCCAAAGTGACCTCTTGCCAATGTGGTTCTATCAGCTGGTTAAAAAAATAGCTAAATGTTTATTTTTATCACCACAATTTTTTTTATTATCTTTGTTTAATTTTTTAATATTACCACCATTAATATTTCAGGCACCCAGTTTCCACTGTAACTGAACAAAGGAAACTACACAATCACATAAGTTTGTATGGTATGTTTGTATATGTTTGTATTGATATATATTCACGTATCAATATGTTTTAGTAGATTTGACCCAAAGACTGGATAACTTTAATCAAGTACCAACTTTAATTGTACACTTGGCCATATACTTACATACATACATGTAAAAAATACAGTATGGAAAAAGACACTTTCGGACAGATAATTCCATCCTAAGAAAACACTTTAAACCAGTTTGTGTTACTGGCCCTTCACGTTTCCGATTCGAAGCATTTTCTACAGTAAAAATCTGAATATTTATAAAACCAGAGGCAAATCCTAGATCCATATAATGCTGTTGAAATTACACAAATTGGCAGGATAAGAAATATACTTGTTTACAATAATCTCATCATTTTTATTATTTTAGAATTTATGATTAGAAATACAAAACTTAAGCTCATCACACTTGTGGAGGGAGCGGGATGTAAGGCCCTTAGTTCATGTGGCTGCCTACCGTACAGTCAGTTTGCAGCATGAGATGGAGATTGGAAGCACGTGATAGCAGGTTCATCGTCTTATCTGCTCAAGTGTATTCAGTAGTTTTTTTTCCCCATTTTCCACGAAAGTGTCTGTTAAAATGTAATGTAATAGGAGGGCAATGCAAACATATTGCTCTGAGGTCAACTTAACACATACAAGAAGGTCTAACAAACAGAACCGCAGCAGAAATCCCATTCTGAACCATGTGAACAAATCCCATTTGCATCCTGGACATATAAACTACGAATAATTATTAACGCTTTGGTTCAATTTGATGCCATTTAACGGACAACTGGTACTTTTAACTGGCAATAATAACAGCAGCAGCAACTGAAAGCATTGAACATGGAAGAGGTGGAGTGTGACTGCACTTGTTTTGAAGGGTTCTGAAATAGTGGACCACATAAACAGAATAAAATGAGGAGTTGAAGGAGATTGAGGGTTTGGGCTGGCCCCAGTGCAAAGAGTGGTTTGAAAGTGATGTAGTGTAACGGCTGAACTTCTCACAGCTCATCACCAATGTGAGCCTTTCTGAAAGCATCTCCAGTCAGCTTCTCCTGAGCTTCCTTCATGCTGGTTACAACTGCAGATAAAAGAGACACAGGAAGATCATTACAAATTACCCAATTTTTCACACTATAAAGCACACTAAAATCCTTTAATTTCCCCAAAAACACCAGTGCGCCTTATGTATGAATTCTATTAGTCAGGTATTAAGGAGCAGTAAAGCCATTCTGCTTAGGTATAGAGTTATACAGGAGTTTCAGTGAAGTTTCTCAAGAAGTTTTTCTTCTTGAAATAATGTTTTGGGGTTTTTTTTCCCATTAAGAGGGCAATATGGCAACACCCTTGTTCCTTACTAGTGTCGCTTAAAATGTGCCTCATAATCTGGTGCACATCATAGTCCATAAAATACGGTACTTATTGTAATGTTTTACTATACCATATTACACAAAAGGAAATTAAGTTTATTATATTTATGTCCCAAACTACATGGGTAAGTTTATTCTGCTTTTGTAAGAGCAAATGTGCATCATTCAGGGAAGCCTTTCTATTCAGTTTTGGAGCACTGCTGTGAAGATTTGACTGCAATTAATGACAAGAACATTAAATCTCCAAATCACACCAAAAGTATTGGATGAAACCCCATCACTTCAGACAACACAGTTCCACTGCTCTACATCTCAATGAAGTGGTTGATGATAACAGTGGTTATGTGGATAATAAAATGTCCCTGTTCTGTCTTTGAATATTAAGATAATGTCTATTCTTTTGTTTGTTATTTTCCACAATTATATGAGATGTATATTATCATCCACGGATTGCATGATTTATCCTATAAAAGTTCAATGATGTCCACTAAATCCACAGAACAAAAAAAAATGGAGATTTAGGATAGTTTTCACAAGACAGAAGGAAAAAAACATCTAAACATGGCTAAACATGGTAGCAGCTCCAAAAGCAGAACTGCATTCCAGACAAACCACTGCTGTCAGTCTTGCCACATACAAGCCTTAGTGGTAAAAGCTGTGGTCTTAAATACAGTGTTGGTGTTTCTGCACGTGTTTACCTTGGTCTGCATTACTGTAGAAGAACTTGTAGTTTGGGTTTCCGTTCTTGTTTGTGATCTCAGGGTGGACTTTACCGCTGGGATCTACAAGAGAATAAATGATCATTACTTCACCACTCATAACTCCAGCCTTCACCCTGCAATAGTGCAAGATATTGTCCTAAATTACATTATAGTGTAGCAGCCTGTCTCAATTTACTTAAGCCCACAGTCAAACCAGTGAAATAAGAAGTGGTTAGTGACCTTTTTATTGAAGAACCCTCAATTTGTTAATGCAGTTAATTTTATTTATTTTTTAGACCTTTACACATTTTCATCTTTATGGACTGGAATGTAATTACAAACAATAAGCTCCAAATAAATAAACTGATTAAAATTCAGTCATATAAAAATAGCTAAACTTTTTTCAGAATAACAAACTGTACATGACAGTCCATAGTTCAAATGATTAAAATTATAAATAAACAAAAAATATTTTAACTTTAATTACTGAAAATCTAGATTTAGAACCATTTCTTGTTGCCAAATAAACATAATATGAAATCAAGGGTATTTAAAAAGAAAGTTTATTTGGAGTAATTGTCTACTGTTCAGGGAAGCATTTACTGATGCTCTTATCCAGAGTGACTTACAAGGTTATTCCTATTACAAAGGTGGGCCAATGTAGTGTTAGGAGTCTTGCCCATGGATTCTTATTGGTCTAGCACAGCATAGTCACCCAGACCAGGAATTGAACCCGTCTCCCACATGTAAACTAGTGTTTTACCTAGAAACAGTATCCTGGGAATGTAACCTCCATCTGGGCTGAAAGCATCATCTTTGGGCTCCTCTTCATCCTTTAGATAAAAAAGTACAGATCCATATAAAACTAGCAGTCTACTACTTCACTTTTGTGATACATTTGCACTGTCCATGTTTTCTACATTCATTAAAAGAGGTGAACAGTGCCTTAAGCTCTTACCTCCAGGTTAACCATGACAAAGTTGTGAGCCAGTTCTGAGATTTCCTTAGATTCAGCAAACTTGGGTTTCAGCGCTTAAAGACAAAGTTAAAATTACATTATTAACTTTTCAGCTAAATCACATCAAAATCATTACATGCTTTGTGTTTTTCAGACCAGTAATGATGTTACAACAGCAGGTTCCAACATTCTGTTAAACATTCAACTCAGGAACAGCATGTTAATTTGTCTAAACAGATGTATTGGAAGCAGGGTAAACAATAAAATGAGCAGGGTCAGGGCTGAGAAACACTGCTCAACAAAATCTGTTCGTGAGTAACACCACATGGATTAAATATTGACCTACCTTTACAAGCACCGCACCAGGTCTTGTGGATGATGACCATAACAGGCAAGCCACTGTGAAGAGATGAAATGATAAAAATCCAGTTAGTTTAAGTCTTCTCATTTATAACAACAATAATAAAAATCGATAACATAATCTCAGGAAGAATCTAGTTGCAGTCTTGCAAATAGTGACCCTAAAAGATCCCCAGTCTTTGCAAAATCTTAGTCTATGACTAAAAAGTCTGTGATTTGTCTTTAGATGTTTTAGTCTATTAAAAGTATTTCAGAGTTTTTTGTAGTCATCTAGTGTATGGATAGCATTAGTCAACTACTAAAATAGTCATAAGATGCAGACCTACTTTCCACCACTGTATTTAACACAATACATACACATCACTATGGAGCAGCATGGACCCATCTGAAGTCTACTTGAATAAGCAGCTATAAGGAAGTAAATAAGTAGCTTGTTACCTAACCTAGCTATGATTAAACTACAATTTCACATGATCCTACCTTGCCTCAGCCTCTTTCTTTCCATCCTCCAGACCTCTCCAGTGGATGTGGTCTCCAAATCCTAAAGAAAATGACGAGTTAAAGTGCAGAAAGATTAAAAATCAGGAACAGTCTGAAGCAGAAACAAAGACCTACCTTAGCCACTTAGCTAACCTAGGTTAGCTTAGCTAGTTAGCTAGGTACCTGAGCTAAGACCTCAATGAGAAGTTAACTAGCCAGTTAGCTAAGTTAGAACCACTAGAATAGCTACACAAATTAAAATAAACACGTGGTGTATACTTATAGCTATAGCTCTATTTAAAATCAGTTAACTAAGTTAATCTAGCGAGCTTATTAAATAGGTTTAATAATAAAGTTAGCTTAGCTAGCTAGCTACCTTAGCAAAAGCCTCAATGAGAAGCTAGCTGGCTAGCTAAGTTATTTAACTTAAACTACCATAGCTACACAAATTAAAATGAACATGTGGTGTGTGCTTATAGCCATTAATCTATTTAACAACAGCTAACCAACCTAGCTTGTTTATTAAATATGTTTAATCATACAGTTAAGCTAGCTAGCTTAGCTTAGCTAAACCTGATAAGATAAACTAACGTTACCATAGCTAACTACACACATTAAAATTAGCCCGTGGTGTATAACTTACTTATATATAGCTCTCTATTTAAAAACAGCTAGATTAACCTAGCTAGCTAAGTTATTTAAATAAGTTTAATAATAAGCATAGCTAGCGTTGGTTAGCTAGCTAGGTTAGCTCTCTTTTTACTCGCTGTTTCCCAACGCTAAAAAACCTTTTCGCCCAACAGCGTATAAAACTTAAAAAAAGCCGTTTTAATGGTTACTTAGCTCATTTACGCTACGATATGTTAATTGATGTTCAAATACATCTTGCACTAAAACTGAAATCGCTGTACATACAGTTTCAATTCATGGTAACGAATCCGGGTCCGTAAATTAAAAAAAGACGCTCCAGGATTTTATTCCAACTGCACAGGCGGTTCAACTGCAGCAGAACCGTCTATGCAGTTGGAATAAAATCCCGGAGCGTATTTTTTAAATTTCACGGACCTGGATTCTCTACCGCTGCCTCAAACTGACGGTTAGCCAACAGGCTAAAGCCAAACAGCCGTATTTAACTACGTGTTTTCCCCGCAGACTTAGCCTTACCTTTCCCGCTCCCGTCAGCAGAAACTCCTTTAAAATGCGTGGCGATGAAAAATGGTAGAAACGAGAGCAAAGCGACGCTGAGAACAGAGGACTGCATGGTTTCACTCAGGCCTTAACGCAGACAGAGAGAGAGAGGGAGCCACTGCGGCGGATCCAGCAGCTGCCTGAGGGGGACGGAGTCCAGGAGTTCATGGGTTCATGAGGAACATCTGCGCATTCCCACCAAACTCCCACAACCGCCAACAAACTCCCACAACCCCCAACAAACTCCCACATTCTCCTAAACGTCTACTGACAGGTCTGTACCTCTTTTATTTTTTATTTCTAATCAGATACAATAGCTAACTATATGACCAAATGGTCATTGACAACCCTGAAACAACATGGAATTATAATTATATTATATTTACTCCCGTTTTTTCCAGACACTAAAATATCCAAATCACAATCAGTCATTAGCAACCGTTTATATCAATCAATTAAGAAATTGAAAAGATATGCAGCAAGGTGACATCATGCTAAAAAAATAATATTTTGTATAATTTGAGTCAAAGTAAATTAATTTAGGCATTTATTTTTTTCTGTTTTTATAAAAATATCAAGATATTTACATATATATATATACTGTGTTAGTATTTAATAATTACTTTTACTTCCTACCTGCACTGATTTCACTTCAGTAATAGCAGTGCAGATTGTCAGCAGAAAAGGGAAGTTAGACTAGTTGGTCAAACTAAAACTGAAATGAAATCATTATTTGTAGATGTTAAACATAAAACATTTAACTAACATATATAAATAACCAAAGATAAATAACCAAAGACTGAACAAAACTGATGAAAAAAAAAAAAATAACGCTCTAATCATTTGGCTTTTTGTTTTTGCTAGTACTGAGAAATTACTAGTTGTGTACATGAAAGATGCTGTCAGAGGCTACAAATTTGGGTAAATACTAAAACTAAAATAAAAAATAAAGCTAAAATATATATATATTTTTTATATAAAAAGTTTTTTAAATAAACCTAATAAATGTAATTTACTTTTCAAAGATGGACTGAAATTAAATTCTCTAAAAAGGAAGATATCACTGTTCCAGGACCGTCAGTCGCTCTCCAGGGTGCTGAACTCACATCCTCTGTCTCTCTCTCTCTCTCTCTCTCTCTCTCTCTCTCTCTCTCTCTCTCTCTCTCTCTCTCTCTCTCTCTCTCCTCTCTTTATCTCTCTCTTATTTCTCTCTCATTTCTCTCCTCTATCTTATGCACACCCAAAAAAATGATCAATATCACTGGTAGATATATGCATCTTGTTTCAGGATTGAACTGAAAC
This sequence comes from Astyanax mexicanus, assembly GCF_023375975.1. NCBI lineage: Eukaryota > Metazoa > Chordata > Actinopteri > Characiformes > Acestrorhamphidae > Astyanax > Astyanax mexicanus. The sequence goes on from NC_064415.1 coordinate 56,287,844, forward strand.
AGTATTAAAACTGTAATCATCACTAATCTCAATTATGTAATTTTGCATTGAGCAGGTTTTATTGTTTCGAAGACAAAACACTTGGTAAACTCTCAGCACTTGGTATTAAAGCAGTACAGCAGTCCATTTTAAACATTTCTAAACTTTAAACAGTTGTATTTAACAATACATTATATAGAATGTTAAATAATTTATAAATAAATATGATAAATAAATAAGAGTTTTAAATACTATCACTACCAGTACTGCATATCATAAAGCCTAAAACAATGAGGCTAACTTGTGCTTGTCAAAATGACAAAAACATATTTTTTTTTTTGTTTGCCTGAATATCACATATCAATTATAACTTTGTGATTATTAATTGGCTCCTGCGTCCAAAGTCAGGATATGGTTCACCACTCGGTTGATGGTGATAACACGAATATGGAAGGCCTTCAAAACTTTGCAGAGCTTCAGTCTTCCCTTGAAGGATTTTTCATGTTCCATGGAAACCTGTGAGCAACAGCAGAACATCTGTGATGAATGACTGAAACTAAAGAATATAAATCGTTCATTTGGTAATGTTTGAATAAACAAGTCTCAAATTATTCTTACCAGTGTTTGAGAGCTGTCCAGTTGTGTGGCAGAGAAGCAGTTCTGTTTGTACAAAACAAAGAATGAAGATTAGTATATTTAGTGTTACTGCTAGCTTTATTGGAGTAAACTCCTAAAAATATGCTACAAATGGTTCTTTAAACCAGAGTTCCTTAAGGAAGAATACCTATTTCTGATCCTGGAGTGACTGACTTGAAGTTATTGCTTTTGGACTGGTCTAGTCTACTGGTCTCTGGTCTAGTCTACTGACTCTGTGTTAATTATGATTTATTATACCACAGTTAGTTCCGACCCTGCAATGTGATTGGCTGAGAGGTGTTCTAATAGTGCCGCTATCAACCGGTAATGCACTGTGACTGAAGCGCTCCATATATTACTCCCCCAAATACAGGTAACCAAGCAATGATGCAGCGCTTACAAGCCAAACAGCACAGCTACAAACAGAGCAGCAATGGAACTATTTTAACTGGCGGAGTGTTTATAACCAAACAGATCCTATTTCCTCCTCTTTAAATCTTTAAAATCTTTCAATAAACAGTGATAATGGAGCTGTGGTATAATCACAATAATACACTCAAGGTTTGTGCTATAACATGTATTAATATGTAACAGTACTACACATTATAGCACGAACCTCGAGTGTATTAATGCTTATTTAACCTACTCTACACTGCATATTTTATTGGACCATTCAGATTTTGTGGTAGCATGATGGTTGCAAAATGTGTGCTAGAAGACGTATATAAGTATATAAGCTCATACAAAAGCTAAAAGTGCACCTACTGTTTGTGGTATGCTAGATAATAAAATAACCAATCAGTGCAAACTGTCCAATCCTTACCTGCATGAGGTCATCAATGCTGCTAAGCACCGTCTGTTTGAGGACATATCCTTGATCGCTGTAGGCTTTAAACGTTGCTCGGAACTGCTTGAGATCTTCCAGAACACTGTGGAGGCATGCATCCTACAGCAGATAAACAGGGTGTCAAGGCATGATGGCAAAAGCAATGTCAAGAAAACCTGTAATTTATTTATTTATATCAGACTTAAACAGTGTACCTGATTGAAAGTGTAGTCTTGGCCCTCTGAGCATTTTGAATGCTGTTGAATAGAGAATGGAAGGTATTTTGTTTTTGTTTAGTTTCTTGAGTGTACTTCATCTAGTATATTCATCTACACTTAATTTAAATTGATTACGTTAAATAATATCATATTTTTGCATAAGTGACTTAACAATTAACAATTCACAAGACATGAGTGGTCTTTGTAGCATTCAGCCAACAGTCACGCTAAACAGCTTTTGAGTTCTAACATGCTATTATAGGTGTGAAAAACTAGGCCAGGCAAGTGCAATATAATATAAATTAAAAAACTTTATAAGGGAGGATGAGTCTGTGGGGAAAGACTACACACTGATAGCTGTATTTTAATTATAAATGTTGCACTGCCCAAATATAAGGCAGAAAACTACCAATCCCCTCTTGGAACCCCATTATCTATCCATATCTTTGTATATATTCAGTTCTTAAACCACCCTGACTTAATTTAGTACAGAACCTCTCTACTCCTCTCACCTGTGGAATGCACACTGCTACCGTCTGGGTCCTGTTATGCAGCTCGGCACTCTGGTCTGTGCAGTTCAGTCCCCTGAACAGTTGGTCCTACGCAGAGACAACAGTAGAGCATTTAATTTATTGGTTTTCCATCATTCAATCAAACAATTTTTATAATAGGTTTAGATAGATTTAAGGAGTTTAAATTGAGCCTCATGTACGTCTGCCAGTGTTTCTGTCACGTTCCAAAGCAGAGAGCGTGCAAGACCCTTGCAAGTGTTTCTATCAAGCTGGAGTGGTGATGCTTGTGATCCCACAGGATTTGGAGCTCCCAGCCTCCATATTGAGGAAGACAGGAGCAGAAGGAAGGAGTCTGCAAATAAACCACAAAAAAAAATTATTCTAACAAAACTCTTTTCTGAACCAACCTTCATCTGATTTACTGTAGCCCATCAGAATCCTCTTTGAACCTGGCAGTAGTCTGACTTACAGTAAATCTGTCAAAACTCAACTGCAGGGCCACAAAATTCCCTCTAAGGCTGCCAAAAGCTTGACTTGTAATAACTCTGCCATAACTCGACTGTAGTTCTCCTTGCTTGTAGTTTGACATACAGTAAATCTGTCCCAGCGTGACTTTAGCACAGGAGCATCCTCTCTAAACCTGACAGTGGTCTGGCTTAATTTTGTCCCAAACCAACAGTAGCCCAGTTTCAGCAGGAATATACACCACTGAACTGATTAATTCTGACCTAATTTAGTTGTTATCCAATGATAATCCAGAATAAATGGTCCTACTCTGACTTTGGGCAAATCTAGATTCTTGTCTACACTACTGTCGGTTGATTGAGTAGCCCATTAAAAGTCTGCTTCAATCCGACAGTGACTAGACAAAATTCTCTCCTACTCAATTGGTAATCTATGAAACTCAAAACTATGAAACTCAACAGTAGAATGTTATTTGATTCAAAATTAAGCCAATTAAGTCAATATCAAGAACTCTGAGTTAAAATAGTTCCATTGCTGCTCCGTTTGTAGCTGCGCTATTTGACTTGAAAGCGCTGCATGGTTGCTAGGTTATCTGTATGTGGTGGAGTAATACATGTAGAGCATTGGTTACAGTGCATTACCGGCTGATGATGGCTCTCACAGAGCGCATATCAACCTCAATCACATTGCTGGGTCGGAACTAACCTTTCAGTATTATTCAGTATTGTAAAAACAACACAATTGCCACATTAAAAATGTGTTAATGTAAGAAATCTAACAAGCCAGACAAAGATGTTTTAGAAGTGATGCTCAGACCCTCAGATCCTCAGACCAGAAAATACTGCCCAAAACTCAGGCAAGAAGGCAAGAAGCTGCAAAAATGGCCTAGCCAATCAGATGCAAAGATAATGAACAATAGAGAAAAGTGTAAGTTTACTACTTACAGTGGTACACAGTGGTCAGCATGGCTACAAAGAGAGCAATGTTCCAGTTTCTTCATGCCACAATTCGTCCTCTTCGGTATATATATACACTTCAGCTCCTTACAACAGGGGACTTCCCCACCCAACAGCAGCCCGTCATTACAGACGAAACCAGAGTAAACAAAGGGTTATTGTTGTAATTTCCAAAGAATTATCAAAGGTGAAGCAGCAGCCTGAATCAGAGTTGTGCAGCACTGGGAATTAACACGTTTCGGTTTGCAAGGTTTGCAGGCTTTTGCATAGGCTGGTGTTCATTTCCTGTTTTTGAGCTCTCTCATTTAGGAAACGTCCTTCAGAAGCACTTTCAGTACGAGTTTGTATTTTGCCTTTCATTTGAAGCTCTTTTTAGGAATTAGCTTTGAAGCATCATTAGATTGAAGGTCATGCTATGATCCTTATGCTTTACTGATATCGTCACTTCCCTTTTTTGGGACTACTACGTTCCCATCATTGAACGTTTATACATCTGACCCCTACAATGTCAAATGCAAAAACATATTATTAAAGCTGATTTTGGTAAGTTTTGGGATTGGGGGGATTGAGGGCCCTCTCCTCTGAGCGTGTGAAAGAATCATTTTAAACTGGAGGGGTGGGATGTGGTTTCCTTTCGGAGCGGATGAATCCAAATACACACTTTGTTTTTACTATGGGTGAATGAGCCCTTCTGAAGTCTCCATTGCTTTACCAGCCGGCGTGCAGTTGTAGTGCAGAAAACGAGCCAAATGGTTGATAAGTGGCGAGAATGTACAGTTGTAGCACTGAAACGGGCCAAAGAGTCGATAAGCGGCAAGAGTGTGCTTGCAATAAAACTGAGCCGGTAAGACGTAAGCATGCAAAGATGCATGATGTGGCCAAAAGAACTCCCACGAAAAGCTACCCCACACCCCAGTTTTTAGAATTAATATATTAGGTTTAGCAGGGATGGTCGTTCCAGCACACTGGTACCATAAAAGACAATATTTTATCCATATTCTTCTCCGCTCAGAAATGCTTCTGCTTTTAGTTTAGAAACTAAATAATAAGGATTGCCATTTTAATATTATCAAAGGCATAGTCTTGTGCTTAGCCTCTTAGTTTTGGGTGAGTTACAAGTGATCAGAGGTTAGTTTGGAGAAAATTAAAAAAAAAAATGTATGTAATAGATAAAAAAGAGTGTATGAATTTGTCATAATATTAAAAATAGATGAATGTCCTTCTAGTTAATCATGTAAACTTCAGTTTCAGCCTTTGCACTGTGAGTGTGGTTTTAAAATAAAGAAAACTACAGAACGGATTCAATAGAAAAAAGATTTTAGCACCATTTTGGATTGCCGTTTTTTTTTGTATAACATGAAAAAAAAAACAGCTGGGTGTGAAAGTGACCATTAAAAAAAAAAAAACATTGGCACCTGATAACTGGTAACTGTACAAGCTGTGAAAAGAAACTCCAAAATAACAGCTAGAGTAGCTGCAGCCTACAGAGTGAAGAAGTGAAAGTTTCATGACTCAACATTCAGAGAAAAAATGCTGCTACTCAGAAGGCAAATCTCTCATCAGCACCAAGATCAGTAGAGAGGCTTGGGATGGGAATCTGCAAGAAGCTCAGAGAGAGAGGAACTGTCTGGAAATATTACTCAGTTAATCATCCTAATGAAATAATGAAAAAAAAAATATATAAATTATTTGGTAACCTTTTAGTTTAGCACGTTTGCTGGAGAGTCCCATACATTTAAGACGAATATTAATGCTAAAAGTAACAGTGATGTATTTATTAGAGTACTAAGATGCAGTGTGATTTAATGGGTTAACAGGGAGAAGAAGTGGTGGAAAAGAAAAGATACTTTTATGGCTTTACCAATGATATTGTAAAAAAAACAAACCACACATATTCTAAAGCACACAGAAACATTGTATAAAAAAACACCTTAACACTCATAGGAAATTTATAACACATCAGGACAGCAATCCTAAACTTTCTGCCCATCTAGTCGTGGAGAAATCTGAAAAATTTTGCCTGGCCACAGCTCAGCTACACTATAAATCTCACTGAGTTCAAACTGAAACTGAAAGAGAACTAAAGGAGCATCACAAAGACTGATATCAGGATTTCAGGCTCTTTCTTGTAAAAGGGATGTGAACAAATAACAACTTTTAAAATGTTTTATTTGTTTGTTTTAATACTTCTGCTCAACCTGTGTTCAAGTTAATTCCAGACACAGGCTTTCTAATTCTGTTGTTTTCTGTGCTGTGGTTTTCTGTTTACTTTTATTATGAGATATTAGGGCTATATATATATATATATATATATATATATATATATATATATATATATATATATATATAGTTCCTTTCAAATAATTAGTAAGTTATATGCGATAATAGATCATGCCTGAAAGCTATACTAGCATATACTAAAAAGACAAAAGTATTGGAACACCTGCTCATTATTTGTGAGTTCTGAAATCAATAAGTGAGATCAGGATGTATTGAATTGATCTCCATCATTTCAGAGAACACTGTTCCACTGCTCAATAACTCAATACCCCTCTAGCCCAAGCCTGGCCTTAAACATGGTGCCAGTGCTTCTTTACAGAGACACAGCAAGCTGTGTGTGTGCATTTGCACATCTGCATTATTAATAGGCATAATTTAAAGTAGTTAAATGCATTCATTAGAAAGGTTGTCATAAAAGTCGAAAAAAAAATAGTTTATTAATCATCCTGGAAAGTTAGATTTTTATTTTTTTTGCCTCATAATAATCATAATTCATACATTTTGGATTAATCCATTACAAATTGGACAAGTTTATGTACTTTTCTTATTGTTATCACACAAAATAAACCTCAAAAAGGGCAACTTAACAGTATAAAGAAAACATTCTCAATTTTCAATGGAAGCCAATGTAAAATATATTTTGGATTCAACAATATATATATTGTTGATTTTTTCTTAAACCTAATGAATATGAACTTGTTTTCTTTTCATTATTTGAGTTTTGAAAGCTCTGCATATTATTTGTTACGTAAATGTAAATTTTTTGTTATTTTAGCCATTCCTCTTTTTCTGCAAATAAATGCTCTAAATGACAATATTTTTTTATTTGGAATTTGGGATAAATGTTATCCATAGTTTATAGAATAAAACAACAATGTTCTTTTTTTTTTTCAAACATAATCCTATTAATAGCTAAATCAGAGAAACTGATTCAAGTGTTCTCTTATTTTTTTCCAGAGCTGTATATATATATATATATATATATATATATATATATATATATATATGTAAACAAATTACAAATACACAAGTACGTCTTACATTAGGTCACTATACAAGAGCTACTTATTTTTAGCTCGCAAAACAGGTCACGTCATATCACACGCTCTTTACAGAAATGCCAGCATGGCCTTACTGTAAAACAGAAAGTGTGCCCTACAGTTAGACATCCTGTTTCATGTAATTTAGCCACAAAAAGGAAGCACACGATTGTAGATCGCTGTAAGTGTAAACTCTGTAATCTAGTAGTTTCTGACACACCTGACATACCAATAAACCACAAGGAGTAATTCATAGCATTTGCCTTTATTGCACATTTGATAAACAATTCTCACTTTATAATAAAACATATATAGGTTTCACTCACTGGCCACTGTGGTCATTTGGAGAAAATCAAGTGAGCATGATTGTTTAATGACCAATGACAGATGACAGAACAGGAGATGCTAGGCTAATGCTAGGCTAGCAAACACTGGACTTGCTAACAAAGACTGTCCTCATTTCCTTAAACATTCAGGATTTTTTTTAAAACAGCATGAATAAACCTTTTTAAACATTTAAGCTGAGAATGGAAGCCCCACAACACTGATCTTTTTGTGCTGTGTTTTCATAATGCTTTGTTTATATGAAATTCTGCTCTTTTTTAAATTACTGTGGCATCCTCCAACACACATTGACTATTTCTGTAATAAACAAAGATGGCTCCCCACCTGTCGTCAGTCACGATAAATAGCATGAACACACTTGTATTTAGCAACAACTACTTCCAAATTATTACATGTATTTACCTGTTAGCAACATTAGCCTAGCCTCCCCTTCTTAGCACACATCAGATATTAAACATGTCTTGGTTAGTCAGCTGACTAACTGATTCTGTGGTCAGTGATCAATCATATTCACTTGATTTTCCACTAAATTTTCCTTTTAGTGACTTCCTTTTAGAACTGTGTTTTTTATGATATTGTGACATTCTTCAGCTGACAGTTCATTAAATCATTTATTGATCTGGTTCTATACACCAACATTTCAGTAACGTTTTAACATTTACCCACACATATATCCCTCAAATGGGTGAAAAATAAAGAAAACATTCTTTAAATACTGTCATTACAGTTCATTATGAACACAAAAGGTCACTACCACCACACTGAGAGTGGGTCGTCGCTGCAGAAACATCCCCACCCCCTGGACTTGTGGGACTTGTGGTTCTGCAGCGAGTGGTATTTGACCACACCTGGCAACCTCACTAACAACAAAGTGTGAAAGTGCTTACTGTTTGATCCAACTACCTCCCTTTCAGTAAAGACGGCTCACGCCGATGGATGGCTAGCTCACTTTATTAGCTTTATTATTATTTTCTCCACCCTGCTTTAAGCTACGTGAACATCAGCAAGCAAAAGAGCCAGAGAGGAATCTGCATGTTGCGAAGGACATTATAAGAATGTCATCGGTACAACTATTTTGAAGAAGAATAAAAATAAAAAACATTCACTTTAACGATCCAGGTGCCTATAGAGACTTCGGTAGCGGCTGTTAAACCGTTAGCTTGGCGTGTTAGGTTCTTTTACGTGGCGGAGCCTGTCGCTCTGCTTCGGTGTGGGCATGCACAAGCTCACGGCGTGTTTGTTTAACCGACATACATCCACACAAAGTTTGCAACGAGGGGAAAAGAGACACGCACGTCTAAGTGAAAACGGACAGAAAGTAAACCTCGGTGCGTACGCTACCACAACACTAAGTGCTAACATCTCTGCCTTCGCTATCCAGTGCTGTGAAGGCCGTGGAGAGGCAGTGGGGTCACAGGGAGCAAGCGCCTTTCCGTTTAGCCAGGGCCTTCTCTGCCACGTGTCTCTGCTGACTGTGCGCGTGCCTGAGAAGAAATACAAAATTGTTTTGATAAAATGATTAAGTGACATCATAATACATACATCTGTCCAAATGGACAAATAATGTTTCTAACGACAAGACAATGAAAGAAAATAATAGCTGTGATGTGGTGTACTTTAGTTAAAAACACCACCTTCTTCCCACTTGGCAGAGTACAGATTTCCTGACTGAAAGAATACAATACCAAAGGTCCTTAGGCAAGACTCCTAACACTACCTTCACCTCTATGTGTTCCATTATTAAAAGTTAAAGTTTTTACACCTGTAGTTGGTTTAAATGATCCGAATCAATTGATATTTTTGTTTAGTTGGAGCGTTTTCTTCCTCTGTTTGGTTTGGTTTCAAACAGGCACAAACCTAAACGCAACAAAATTTGCACAGATAAACTATGCAAGCACATGGTCTTCTCTGAGTGGTCAGAGCTGTCTGGCACGGGAGCAAGAAAGTAAATATTGTGAGTAGATTTGTGTTCCAGCGCGTATATCTGTGCAGTTTAAAGCTGCTTCACGCGGCTGTAAGCAGCGAACGCTGCACATACCATGCGTGTAAACAGCATGGAGCAGCAGCGACGGCATTTGTTCTGTGGTAATTAGCCAGTATCTGGCTAATATATCAGATTATCAGATTCTGGAGTGCACTGTTCTGCAGAAATACAGTACAGCCTTCAGGAAAATAAATTGTTGGTATCCTCACCACAAAAAAAATGTGATATTCACGCTAGTTTACGTTTAAGTAATTTTGTTTTCTCCTAGCTTTCTCCTTCTTGGGGAGAACCCCTACCTGGTATATTTGAATACTTTCCAGATCTGAATCACCTGCCTTGACTCAGGATGGGGTTTACTAATTAGCTAATGAGTTAGATCAGGTGTGTCTGAGCCAGGAGATCACCAAATTATCAGGACATGGGTTTTCCAGGACTAGTCATGTATAATGTCAGCAAACTCCTTGTGTGAACAAATGGATTTATCTGTGTTTCTGGAGTAATCTTGGGATCGTGTCTGACCTGGTCAAATCCTCCACATCCACAAGCATGGCATCCTGCTCCACATGAAGCTCGTCCCTCAGCAGCAGCAGCTGCACCAGTTCCTCATTCAAACCTACAGAAAGGTCAATGTTAGAGTCCAGGATTTGAGTCTCATTTTCACAGCTGAGATCTAATCAGAAATGGCAACATATCAAAACTTCCAAACTCAACAAGCATAGGCATTTCCCAAAGGGTCTAGATCTGATTGATCTGTGAATGTCTTTTAATTTACTTCCTAAAAAAAACGACTGTAGTAAGTAAATAAAATGTTATAACTGCAGGATTAATGATCTACATAATTAATAAGTAATTAACTTGTGTGGGCACTAACCTGGAATTAAATATAAAATGAATATAGTGGTTTTGAATACATCACAAAAAGCATCACTGAAAGCATCACAACTGACCTTGAATCTGTGAATGAAGGTCATTGGTGATGACCTGTAGCTGACCCAGACTCATGTCCCTCAGGTCCATGGGCCTCAGGCTCCTCTTCATCAGACTTTCGCTAATGTGTGGCAGGTGGGGCAGCTTAAACATATAAAAACAAGAAACTATCAGGACATTTTAATTTCTTTATTTATTACTGTTCATTTATTTATTTACTGACTATCCAAATTATATTTTATTGACTATAGTGCAGCATAAAAAAAAAACGTTAATTTGTAATAAATTTGTTTATTACTCATTGTAATAAATTGTATAATTTATAGTCTTTTAATTTACAAGTCAATATTCTAAGAATTGCAATATATAATACCAGTATTGTTCCTTTGAATTTGTTCTTGTGGGAAAATACTATCCAATCCAATTCTGGTCAATTCAAAAAACAATAAATAAAGATTATGTATATGGCATCTTTAGCATTTACTCATATACCCATAGTGTGTTCTGATTTACAGTGGTAAAATCACATACATATGCATTACATATATTATGATTAGTACTTTAAGATGACCATTTCTTAGTTGAAATAAGTTTAATGATGAAGTATAATAAAAACTATTTTTTATTTTAGGGCTGCAGTCTAACTGATTCAAGTTTCTATTTGTATTAAAGCAAACTCAAAACATCTGGAGCAAATGAAATGAGAATTGGCGGCTCAGTGGTTAAAAGTGGATTATTAATGACAGAGTTATTAGCTATTTCTTAATAGGGTTGTTTTGATAAAGTACAGAAAATAAAAGGGAATATGTATACCTAAATCTGTGTAGAAATAAAATATCTTTTTTTTATATTTGCCCAGATTACTAATTTCATCAGATTAAATATTATTGTTAATATCTACCTGTTTAATCACCTGTGATTAAACATTATTGTTAATGCACAAAAATCAACAAAGAAGTCTCCAAAATGGCATTCACAGTAAAAGTAAGTAAAAATGGTAAAGGAAATATATATATATATATATATATATATATTTTATAATTTTTTTTTTATTATTTTTGTCTTTTATTTAAAGTAATTTGAAACATTTCTTTTGATTCATTCATCATGAATTTGACACAATGACACAAAATAAATATAAATACTACCAGATTTGCAGCATGTCAAAATGGAGAAAACACTTTAACTTCACGCTTTTACAAGAAATACGTAGCATTTCCTGGGGATTTTGGTAGTCTCTAGGGTTCTAGGTTTCCCAGCATGTGTGGAAATTTGCGTGTGGGTAGTTATTGAATCACCTGAGAGAATGAGCAGATTTTCACTTTTTAACAAAATTTGAATTCCTAGTTATGGTGTTAAACCTGAAAACGTAGAGACTGGAAATTTGAAACATTTGCTAAAATGCATGCCCTGGAGAAGTGAAAGTTTTTTTCTTGCAAATCTTCATTTTTGATGAGTTTACCTTTAAACGAAAAAATGGAAATTTAGAGATGAGAAAAATAATGAAAATAGCTAATATGGCCTGGAAATCTAAAGGATGTTCTGAAGGCCTGTAATGTTGGGCTAGTTGTTCATTTTTTGAGATAATGTGCTATTAAAAAGGTACAATTGTCTGTAGTCTCATGGAGAAATCACAGCTTTCCTCCTCCACTGGGAGCTTGAGGTTTTTCTTTGTGTAAAATCAAAACTTAAAAGCAGAAGCGCTCAGAGCCATCTGCCGCGCCTCGTCATGCTGCACAGACCTACTGCGTTTCATGGAAAGACATCAGCAGTGGTGTTTTTGTGGTCAATACAACAAAATACGAAATTCTCTAATTGCACAAGAAACACATAGTAGTTATTTAATTTATACAGATTTATTTTAACCCTTTAAATGTCAGATTAACTAATCTGGGAAGTGGGTGATTTTCTAACACCGGTGCTTTTTGGATCATATTTTGGGTATTTACGATCTGAAAAGATATTCAAGTAAATTATATTACATATTTTATGAAAATGATTCATAAGCGTTAAGATTTTATCAGACTTTTTAATTATTTTTTTCAGACTGTTCTTTAATAAACATACAGTTTAATAAACATTTCATCAGATTTCTTCTTATCTTCAAATTTAAATAATAAAACTATAAAATAATGGGTTTAAACTCAGCGTGACAAGATTGAAAATTAAAACAGGGTTAATATTGAGACAATCCAACCTTTTTTTTATATTTTATCCAAAATTAAGCTTTGTTTATTTCAATTTTTTCCCGTTTTTCGCCTGATGTATCTGGCCAATTGTTCAACCCATTCAGCTGCTACTCAGCTGTATATCCCCCATTACTAGTGATTCCACAGAACACAAGGAGAGTACATGTGAAGTCAGACTCCGCCTCTGTTTGAACTGCTCCTGATGCTGTAGCATTGCCGAGTAGCATCACAGCGCTAACACTCGGAGGAAAGGGCAGCAACTCTGTTCTGATACATCAGCTCATAGACGCAGCCTTGTGCTGATCCACATCACCCTAGGAGTGATGAGGGGAAAGCCATCTACTGTACCCACCCAGAGAGAGCAAGGACAATGGTGCTCTCTCAGGGCTCCGGCAGCTGATGGCAAGCTGCATTACCGGGATTCCAACCTGTGATCTCCTGATCATATTGTGATTGTATCACGTGTGATTTATATAATAACAGTATCAGACTGGGAAGTTTTCCTTGCTCTGATTAATTTTTTAAATAAGTACGTACAATATTCTTTATGCTGCTCAAAACACCAGTGTTAGGAGAGCCAGACACAGCATTGCAAGAAAACTATCACTTCCTGTCACTTCCCATTTTTAACTGTCCTCAGAAAACAGTTAAAGTTTTCAGGAAATGTAGAGATTTCCTCTTTAAACACAACAAGATTGCAGAGCGAAAAATAAGAAAAACGATGTGGTTTATTACAGTGACCACCATGCTTTAAAGGCTTAACCAGCATTCTGGGGCTGCTCTTCTGCTTTCATATTCCCAGAGTTTTTGTGGGGCAAGATCTGTAATTCTGAACATATTAACACCTCTTCATCAGAGAAAGTGAGGAGAGCTCTGTCATTTATTCATGGAGAAACTTATTAAGAAACTCAGGAATTCATATGAAACAACCTAACCGAAGAAAATAATTATGGTTTGGGGCTAGGAAACAGTTTAGTGGTTAAAAAAATTCTCATGACTTAATTGCGGTGAAGTCCTTAAAAACTGCCCGAGCTCGTTCTGATGAATTTCTACACAAGATTAAGTTGGGTAATGATCCCAATACCTCAGTACTGTACACACCTGCCCTCAAACTCAAAACCAGAAACCCCTGTTTTACACTTCTAATCATTATCCACTTTCTGAGAAACGCAGGAGCCGCTTTAAGAACAAAAGCAAACAATTAAAAAATCAACCAAACAACAAAAAAACAAACACAGGTATTTCCAATCCATAGAATCAGTCAATGTGTTTTAGGTAACTCCCCCAAAATAACAGAAAAGCCTACAGTTAGTTATACCTTATAGCTCCACTATATAAGTATAAGTACAGATAAAAAACACTATTAGAACTTCCAGAGGAATTCTGGATGCTAGTTCTAATAATATTGTATATATTTATATACAGCTCTGGAAAAAATGTTGATTTTTATCAAATTGAAAACCTCTGAAACAGAATCCAGAGGAAGATGGATGATCACAAGCCATCAAACCAAAATAAACTGAACTGCTTGATTTTTTGCGCCAGGAGTGTAAAAGGCATAAAGTTATCCAAAAGCAGTGTGTAAGACTGGTGGAGGAGAACATGATGCCAAGATGCACAAAAAAAACTGTGATTAAAAACCACCAGTTCTTCCACCAAATATTGATTTCTTAAAACTTTATGAATATGAACTTGTTTTCTTTGCATTATTTGAGGTCTGAAAGCTCTGCATCTTTTTCGTTATTTCAGCCATTTCTCATTTTCTGCAAAAAATGCTCTAAATGACAATTTTTATATTGAATTTGGGAGAAATGTTGTCTGTAGTTTATAGAATAAAACAAAAATGTGCATTTTACTCAAACATATAGAGATTAATAGCAACATCAGAGAAATTGATTGAAGTTTTTTTATAGTGGGTATTTAAATGTAAATAAAACAATAACCATAAGAAATGTAAAATGCAATTATATTCATATTAGTGGTGTTAAAATTAAAATACTACAATATACTCGTATGTTTGAGGGGAGTTAAAAACCAACATGGGGGGGGGTGGAATAAAGAATGCATTTTAATAGAACGTGCAGCGCAGATGTGAGCAGTGAACGCTGCATATACCATGCATGTAAACAGCATGGAGCAGCAGAGACAGCTTGTGTTATCTGGTTAATATATAATAATATATCAGATTAAACTAATTCATAATAAACTTATTAATTGCATAAAAAAAATAATAATAATGCATTACTGATTCCAAATTAATCAGGTGTGTTAAATCTTTAACATTAACAGCCCTAATATAATGTTATTAAAACTCCAAACTTCATTCTGGATCTGAATGTTATTAGAATGTAATTTTAATGTAACTGGGTGAGGGTGAGGTATGCTGACCAAGTCGGCCACGGGGGATCGCCGGTGCATCTGGATCTGTCTCTCCACCTCCACCTGCATTCGGGCCATGGGCCGAGCGAGGGCCAGAGCCCCCCGGGCCTCCTCCTGCAGCCGCCGCTGCACCCGCCAGAACTCACAGTCCTCCGGCTCCAAGTCCTCCTCCCCCGTGTCCCGGTCCGACAGGGAGGAGCTCTGCTTACTCTAAACAACACACACAGGGGTTTAACAGTGAGCAACACAGCAAATTTCTGACGTTCGAAAACCTGGAGTTAAACAAAAATGTGTCAAAGTGTTAAATTGTGTGAGTTTATTCTCCAACTTAAACTACAAGTTGAAACTACAAAGGGGAACTCTTCGATGGTGTAGAGTTCATTTCAGAGTTTATTCCATTGTGTTAAGGAGCGTGACTGAATGACTCTCTAATGGGCGTGTCCCCCAATCCCAGCTCCCATCAGTGTGTAGTCTTTCCCACCAGGCCTATCTTCCATGGGGTATTTTTATTATATTTTATATAATGGTTGTTTGCCTAGCCGATATTTTGTCGGCTATAAGAGCAAGTTACCATCTTCTGCACTGTGAAGTGTGACAAAGTGCTGGCAATGCACTGAAAATGGCAATGCAGGATTAAAGTTGCCATGCAATTAAATACAAAATACACTGACATACACTTGTTAAGTATGAAATTGTTATTGTAATCAGTAATAATGCTTTTGGTTATAATTTTTACTCCTAAATGATCCCGGGTTTTAAAATATTACAATGTTTTTTAATAATATTAGTTCAGAGACTGTAAAAAAAGATGGACGTCGTGTCGCCGTTCCCATTCATTCAATGAAAATTAAGCCAAAATCTTTCTCCATGTTGGAGATCCTGATACCTGAGTCTGCGCAGTAGAGACCAGTGGAGAGACAGCCTACTCATTTAAATAACCCCGCCCCTGAGCGCTGCCTCGAGGTCACAGGCTGCAGAGCAGAGCGGGGCGGAGCGGAGCTGACGGTCTGTTATTGGTCCCGCCCATAACCATCCCTTTTACAATAACCACACCTTTTTTAAATAGAGCTAAATAACGTTTTTAAAAACGAATCCTGTGGGGATATAACAATTTAACAATATAAGCAGAGGTTACACTAGCTGTTGCATTTAAATAAAGGAGGTAGAATTACAGTATATTAGAAAAAAATGTGATTGAAAGTTGTCTGTTTTGCCATTGAAACCTATGGGGATGGGTGGGGTTACACAGCTTTCTGCAGCCGAACAGCAGGGGGCGCCCGACCTGTGTTGGCTTCACTTTTGAGAGACAATGCTCTGTCCAGCTATACACAGTCTATGTATAAGTTTAATAACACACATTTTTGCGTTAATTGTTAACACTGTAAAAGATGATTTTTTTTCATGTTAAAATTAACTCAAGCAGCTGAAAGCTTTATTTTACTCTAGATGGAATAAGTATTGTAACTCCCACAACAGTTCAGATTTAACTCCAGAACAGAGTTAAAAAGCAAACTCCCAGAAAAGAGTTACTTTAACTCTTTGTCTTTGTCATAGAGTGTATTCGATGGTCACGCATATCTATAAAATTAGTTGATATCAACTCTCAGGGAGTTTATTCCAATAAACAGAATTTGCTGTACAGCTGTCCCAGACTGTACACTAGAGACAAGTGATAAAATGCAGGCCGGTACCATCGGAGACAGGGGAGTGTCCAGACTCGTCTCAGTCCTGCTGTCCTCCGCATCGCTGTCCTTATCACTGCTGCTGTCATTCACAAAGCACATCTGCAGATTCACCCCATTCTGAAGCCTGAAACCCAACAACAAACACATTCACTTTACAAACAGGGCCAAAAATAAGCGCTGCAGTAGATCCAGAAATAGAACGACATCTTTAGATCTTTATTCTTAGCATGCCTTCTATTTAAATAGCCTAAAGCCTAAAGCAGCGTCAAATTTATTTTAATCTCCCAGATTCACTATAAAAAAACATCAAACTCAAAACTCAAAGGCCGTCACACTTGGAAACTTTTAGCTTGAAATCATGAGAAGAATGTGTAAAGAATGTGACAAGTTTTAAAATCTAGCCTAGTTTTTTATGCTGCTGTGATTAAACAGCTGTCTCCGTGTCCCTTACACACTTCTGCAGAGATAAGAAATATTTTTTTGTTTGTCTTTTAGTTAACATATCAGCTCAAGACAATCTGTCACAATGACCCTTCAATTTAAAGGTCTAAAACTATACAAAAAATAATATATTTTTGGCTCAAGAAATGTTTTTTACTGGCTTATAGCATAGTATAGTGATAGCATATTGAAAATGTAAATCCGTGCACTCGAATGAAAAACAAGTATCTCCAAAACAGCAACTAGAGATAAAACCTTGTTAACTTTTAATGGAAGTCAATATAAAAACTATTTATTTCAGGAAATTTTGGAGAAATTTGATTGGTCCATTCATCAAAAAAAATTGAAAGTGTAAAGGACAGGTGGATTGTTGAAATTATGTAGTAATCTAAAAACCGACAAAAATTGAGATACTTGTTTCTTATTGGACAGCGACAAAATTCAAAATATTTTATATTATGCTGCCCATAATGGAATTAATGCTTGGTCTTGGATCAGTGTAAATTAAAGAGAGTCACTTAGGTCTTATAGTGGTTATGAAAGTTAATAGATTACTATAAAAACTCAATATATTAGCTGATTGTTTTGGTTACTGATAATTACTAATCCATTACCTCCTCAGTCAGATTTTAACTAATAGCTGCAGAACCTGCAGACTTAAAGAGCTCCAAACCTGGATGATGGATTAAACGAAGTAGTAAAGCAATAGAACAATAGAAAACAATAGTTTTCTACATTAATTGTGGGCCTTCTTCCATCTACCATGAATTTATCCAGAGGGGAACTGATTCAATTAAAGATTGCTTCAGTTGTTTGTGTCTAGATTTCCCCGGTGAACCCCCTCACCATACCCTACACTCACACCATCCCTGTATATTAGGAACTGCCTCTCCAATCCCTCAAAGCAAAAGTCACCCTTCAAACTAATCGTTTTCTGGCTCATACTATGTTCTAACCTACTTCTGCTTCTGTGGTTACATTCTGCATGCGTCTGTAATTCTGGATGAAGGGGTTACATCATCGTAACTAGACTGCAGGCCATGGATATCTTCGGTTAAAACTTCAGCTGAGATTTTAAACCTTTGAGTTAAAGAGGAGGAGAAAATAGGATCTGTTTGGTTTTAAAAACTCCGCCAGTTAAAATAGTTCCATTGCTGCTCTGTTTGTAGCTGCACAGTTTGACTTGTAAGCGCTGCATCGTTGCTAGGTTACCTGTATGAGACGGAGTAATATATTGCGAGCTTCAGTTACAGTGCATTACCGGCTGATAACGGCACTCAAAGAACGCCTCTCAGCCAATCACATTGCAGTGTCAGAACTAACTGTGGTGTAACATGTAATAAATAGTTTAATAGTTTAATTATTTCGAAATTAAATGGTTCATTACATTCACATTCATCTCGATTAAAAACCGGTATACAAAAAACAGTCCATTCTATAGCATCACTAAAAGTTCCACATCTTAATTTTAGAGAGTGTAGAATACCATCTTGTGAAACTAGTAAAACCTCTAGAGCTACAGCTGCCCTGTCCAATTGTAAGTGCTATTATTGGGAAAAGCAAAGAAAAGCGTGATGGATGGAAAATGTAGATCTATTTTTTGTAGATTTTTTGAAGAGGTCTTTATACGAGAAATTGTTTAAACACTTTATTTAAACCATGACTTAAACATGTTGCCATATATCTCTATTTAAGTAAGTTTGCTATGTTGTTTTTTTGTATTTTTATTTGGTGAATCTTTTCTGGTGTGTTGAAATGAGGATAAGTTGGAAGCATTGGGATGTCTTATTTGGCGAATTTTAAATAATTGATGGGAATAACTAAAGAAAATATATGCATGTATCTGTATTTTTTGCTTTGTAAGCTCTTTCTATTCTGCTTATCCATTAATCAGAATGGTCTAGTTTGCACATTATTCATAATGCTCTGCCCTCTTGTGGAGACTACACTACCGTACTACAGTAAACCACCTTCTTAGAAACCTCTCCCTTCTGTCTGCAGTTTGCTGGAAAGACTGAAGCCCATCTGTTCGTGTGTGATGTGTGTGTTGGCCATCATCTAGATGTTTAATGGTCCGGTTCTAACTACTGAACTGCTTATAGATGGGTAGTTTTGGGTTTGGACCTTGTCTCTATTTGGTAGTGACTCTGAATTGTGTGGTGGTATATTACTTAATTACTCATTTCTACACATGGGAAACACTGTGTGTACAGACTAGCATTTCAACACAAACACAAACACACACACACACACACACACACACACACACTTCCACCCACCGTGAGGACAGGCAGTTTTTGCCACCCTTGCTGCAGCCAGTGAAGAAAGCGGGTCCGTCGTCATAGAAACTGCCAAGGGCCAGCTTCTGCCTGATCGACTCCCTCTCGTTCCTCTGGGCCTACACACACACACACACACACACACACAGAAAGAGAGACAGAGAACGCGAATGTTAAATAAATGATGAAGCCAGTTCAGCCGTGAAGAGCCAGCACTGAGCTTTACGGGCCTGTTTACTACAGAGCGAAAGGGCAGCAGTGTGTAAGATCTGAGTTTGAGTGGTCAGTAAGGTTCTGGTGGTCAGTTGGTGGAAGTGGGTTTAAGGTGGAACAAGTATTCCAGTGGAAATTACTGCTCTCAGTAAAGTTTAGATTCTCTGCAAAAGAAAATGGTCTGTGACATAGGCTTCTGTTTTTATTGCTATTATTTTTATATTATAAAAAGCTATGGTGTGATATATGGTGTGAAATAATAGGTCTATGCTTCTTCAGTGTTGCACTGTTAATTAACATCATTCTGAACAGATTTCGCTCATTCAAACAGCCCGAAAAGGTTGTTTTAATGGTCTACTTACTTAAACAAATGTTGGGTTTAAATTGGGCTCGGGCTCAGAATTATTTTTATGAGGTGGATCAGGTTCACTAAATATTGCCCATATATTGCCCAAGTTAAATTTTAAATAATGTATTATTCCAGATAACTTGAATCTTCCTTTCAAATAGCATTGTACTCTGACACTTCTATCTGTGTGCAACTATTTTATTTTATTTTGAATGTACAGATCATTTGCTGTCAATATTCAATATACTGCATGTCAAATATATCGCTTGCTCATGTAATCACAACCTAATCACAACCCAAAGACTTTTTTTTTTTTTTACTTTGGTGTAAAAAAGCATCTACAAGATGTTGTATATGAAGGACCATTTGGGGCAGTGGTGGCTCAGGGGTCAGAGCACTGGCCCATCGAAGTAAAGGTTGTGAGTTTGATACCTGGGTTTGGTGGGTGATTACTGTTGGGCCCTTGAGCATGGCTTTACCCCTCACTGATCCCCAGGTGCGTTACCTGCCCACCACTCCGGACACGTGTTCTCACCAAATCTCATATGTGCTTCCAGCATTAGTATGGTGTCTATGGTTGTCTTGTCTTAAATGCATACAAAGAACTACTGCCATTACTACAAAATATGTTCTTTGAGGATTATTTAGTAAAGGCACTGGATCTACAGAATGTCTAACCATCAACACGGAAAGATCTACTGTAATGCTTGTTTTTGTATTGTACCAAAAAGGGTTTCACTGTAGAACTATCTGAGTAATCCAGCTTGAGTGGATGACAGACTAAATTCCCTGTGAGCTGAGACGTCCCACTCCCTCCTGTCTGGTTTTTGCTAACTCTGACATATTTTTGCTCTGTTTTGCTTCTTGAAATCCAGTGCCATCACTGCTGAAAGAAATCTTAAAATAGATGAGTCATTATGATCTAAAATAGAGTAAAATAAAGCCTAAAATAAATTACACATTGAGACCTAAATAAATTACTCGTTATGACCTAAAATAGCTTAAAATAAATTAGCCATTGTTCATAATTATTAACAGTACTCAGCCTTTTCACTTGGTGATCCCTTATTTGGTGATTAAACTGTTCTGTTGCCAAATATTTGGTGGATCTCCCTGCTTTTTGATGCTATATAGAACCAGGCAAAGAACCACTTATGCATTCAACCAATTCTTTAAATTTTACAGAATGAATACCTTCATTAAATAATCTTTGAGGATTACAATCCCTTTTGTAGGGGAGTAATATTAGTAACTGTTATATAAGTAGAGCCAGGCCAACTTATAAAATCATTTGAATGCATTTTTGCCTTCTGAAATAGTTCTTCCCTTTATGGTACTATAAGAGGCCTATACCCTCTCTATGTAAAATTATGCTTTATTGTACTAAAATGGGTTCCTGTGGGGCTCCTGTGGAACCCTTTTTGGGCTATGTAGGATCAGTCATGGAACCATTTATGGTTTCAATCTGCTCTCCATATTCCAAGACTTGTTTCCTCTCACAGAGGAACATGAACGAACGAGTCAGCCATCATCCATCTCAGAGACTCCGGACCTAAATCTCTGTTGTTGTTGTTGTTGTTTTTTTTACCTGCATCCTCCCCCTCTTCTCCTGGGACTAGGCAGAAGGTGTAGGCAATTATTTTTAGGTGGATAAACACAAAACCAGCCCCCTCTCATTCTCCACAGCAGGACGAAAAGAGAACACACACCAGCTCTGTCCCTCTATTCCTCTATCCCTCTATCTGTATCATTCTCACTTCGCTCCAAAGCCACACCCCACTCTCTCCATCCCGGTGTGAGTCTCTGAGCCTAATTCGGCATCTTCTGAGCCTCTGTGGGCTCTTTGGGATAGGCCTGCCGTGGATAAATATGGACA
This sequence comes from Astyanax mexicanus, assembly GCF_023375975.1. NCBI lineage: Eukaryota > Metazoa > Chordata > Actinopteri > Characiformes > Acestrorhamphidae > Astyanax > Astyanax mexicanus. Next base: position 56,309,423 of record NC_064415.1, read on the forward strand.
AAAACAAATCCAGCAGATTTTATGATGCAGATCGTGATGTAACGTCATAAGTGGAGGAGACGAGCTGCTTTCTGGTACATTCTGAGATGCAGGAAGTCCACCCACTCTCTCTGCTAAAGGCAGGAAGAGCATCAGGATCTATTGATGAATGATGGATGAAGCCTATGAAGAATAAAAGCTGGGAATTACGAGAAGAAGGCGAATAGTGGATAGTGGAATAGTGACGATGTTTCTCAGGATCCTTCTAATTCACTTGCATTAAGAGAACCAGCTGGTCGCTTCACATATCAAACCCAGACACCATTAAAACATCATCAGTCAACATGTCAAAACCTCCCATTTTCCATTCAAAGGAACAGAAACGGAACTGACCTTTAGAACGTATCAGAATTCCATGCAGGAATACTATCCAGTATCCAGTATCTAGTATCCAGGATGTCATCGCAAAGTCGTACATCCTTAGCAACCCATACACAGACACACACAAGCCCTTCTGTAATGTTCTAATATGATCATCGCACCTAAATATAGGCATTTCCCAACACACCCAAGCCAGTTAGAGCCAGTAGATAGAGATAAAGGTAAAGGTTCAAGCAGCACTCTTCCCAAAACACATCCCACAAAAGCTGCTCACCTGGTAAAGGCATTTCTCCTGGTGCACCATCCTTCAGCATGGCAGAGTGCAGCAGCAGCATCAACAGCCTCAACAGCCCTGCCTAGCACTGCAGTGTGTGAGACGCTTCCCCAGAGAGCAGCCGCTCTACCTTCACTGCGTACACACACACACACGCACGCGTAGACACACCACGCACAGAGTGAAGGGAGGAGGGGCAGAGAGAGAGAGAGAGAGAGAGAGAGAGAGAGAGAAAGAGAGAGCAAGAGCAATTTTCCTCCCAGGCTCTCCGGAAAGAGAGCAAGAGAGACTAAGAGACAGAGGGACTAAGTGGCTCTAAGAGAAAGGATGGTGGGATGGTGGGATGCTGGGAGGGAGGGGGGTCCCACACTCAGACAGGTCAGCCTGGTCAGACAGTGCTATATCCATCCATAGCTCCATAGATCATTACCCAGCCCAGCGTAACTCCACACCGGGCGTTCTCAAGCTAGAACGTACGTATAATTAAAGGAACAGTTTGACACAAAATCAAATGACCTAAATCGATCCGCGAGCCCAGATTCAGTCAAGTTCAATCAGCCAAGACATGTCTGATATCTGATGTGTGCTTCTGTAGTGAAACAAACAAACCCTGACCCTACACTGTCACCAGTTTCATCCTGGTAAACACATGACACTAATATGATAATAGTGTCATAATAGATTTGAGATTTAAGCCCAATTTGTGGTTTAGACATTTCAGTTTTTCACCTCAAGGAGGTGCATTTCCCTTTTCCACAGTGGAGCAATAGAATTGAGTTCTCTGAAGTTATTAAAATTAAAGTAGACTTTTGGTGTAGTAAAACATGATAAAAAGTACTATCCTTTGATGAATAGCACACCTCCGCTCTCTCACAGGATTCTGAGCTCAAGACTTTTTAACAGTTTCTCCAAACACCCTTCAGACTGGGTGACATGGGGCATAATTTGCCCCCATAAATCGATTTTTCCACCGTTATTCAGGCTCAGAGTAGCTCCACACCTTGCTAGAATCCGGAGGGCCCTGATATTCAAATGAGGCATTAATCATTTAAAAAGTGCACAAGAAGCTAATTAAAAAACACTGTGTACATCCCATAATGCTAGCTTCAGCTCCGAGTGCTGCCATCACTGTACTGAAAATTACATAGACATATGTCTATGGAGTCTATATATATATATATATAAAAGTCCATTTTTTTACACTAATAACAATCTTTGCAATGTCATTACTTTACAACATGTGTAATAAGGCCCTGCTTAGTGCAGTTCAGCCACTGATTTAGTCTTAGAGTCACACTTAGAGTTACACACTGAGGTGAGTAGTCTAGGTCCAGAAAATAAAAAAAAACAACCTAGGGGATTTTTACTTTTTAACTAGTGTAAACAGAACTGTTCTAAACATCTAAACACCTAGCTATCTCAGTTCTTGGCTGGTGTTGTTCCTCCATAGACAAATTCTAACCATCTGTTTTTTAGCTCTGAATTACTGGGTAATGCATAGAATACTGATGTGTTATTTGCACAAATAACACAGGAATGAACTGCATGCTGTTCCTAGCGCTGTTAGTTATCTCCTATCTGACGAGACGTCGTCGCTGCCCGGCTTCAGCTCTGTCTGTGAGCGGTCTTGAGACAAGGTGGGCGGGGCCATGAATACTACTATACTAATTCACGGGTTGACGTAGACACGGTGCTTTTCCTGATCGTTTTTCTGAATATTTTCTTTTACTAGCTGCTGCAGACAATGGAGGTTGAGGAAGAGTTTTATGTGCAGCATCATAAACAACTGACAGACCTACTGTATTTCACAAAGAACAAAAAAGGTGGATTTTAGTGGAAGGACACTTTTAATAAATAAAAAAACAACAATAATGGAGATGTTGTTTTTCATTAAACAGCGATGATGATCTAGTTGTCCGTGTTCTGGAAAACTTTCTAAGTTTAACACACACACACACACACGACACGTCCCTCTGTACTTTGGCCCTTTGATCTGGCCGGTAGCCAGGACCCCCCCAGGCACTGATATTACAGGCCAAACCACCTCCCTGTCAGCACTCAGCTCTCTAATATCCATGGATACCATCAACACTGCAGAGGGCAGAGCTGCTGGTTTAGAGACTGTGCTGAAGGTCATGCAGGTGAGCAAGTGTTAAAGTTTGGAGCGTTTTTCTTTTGGGTTTTTTATACCTGTCTGCTACTGATCTGCAGGTACGGCTAAAGGATGAGCGTGCTGTGGGAAGGCTGAAGCGCAGAGAACCAGGATTCTTCTCCTTCCTTCTGCTGTCTCTTGACGTGACGAATGGAGACGGGTGAAGAATATTTCGAATTTTGTTTTCTAGTGAATAAAATATATTTGTCAGATTTGTTTAATCTAAGTATTAATATAAATTGAAGATACTCACAAAAATTGTATTCTAGGTCTATCACCTAGAAATAATTTTTGTATTAGGGATGGACTTATCATCATACAATATTTTGGCATAACCTAAATCATTTTTGCAGACCTCTTTAACGAGAGCCAATTAATGTAAATGAACCAGGTTGTTGTCTTTGATTATGTTTTATTTATGTTAGATATTTTTTTGTGTATTTTTTGTGTTTTGTTTGTTTATATTATTTATTCCAGTTCTAATATAAATATAAAAAATATATAAATATTCTTAATAAATCAAATTGATTATTTATTCCAATAACCCCTTTTAAAAATTATACAACTGCATAATTATGTTTTTTTTTTATCAATATATGAGTGGAAAACACTTTTTTTTATCTTAAAATGATAATATTGTTTTTAGCAATTATTTTGGGAAAGTATATTGTCGTAATAAAAATAGCTATCGTGACTGACCTATTGTTTTTTTTATAGCTAGTTATTTGGCAAAAAACTAAATGTCTCAGTATACCCCATTTCCCTTATTTGTAAGACACATTTTTTTATTTAATATGAATTTGATTGAGTTTTTTATGATGTGATATGTGATAGATGTTTCTTCAGAAATTGGCGCTCTTGATCCTCAACAGAACTTCTTTTTGGTGAACATGGTAAGAATTTTATCATTCAGTTATTAGTTTTAAAATTAGCCTTTATTCATTACTTTTGAACTGTTTGTTTTAATTTATTATTCTGTAACAACTAGAAAAGCAACATGTAGGTCAGTGTTTTTCAACCCAGACACCCCTAATGGTTTAATATCTTTGATCCAATCACACACCCCAACACACTGACAAAAATGTGGTCCGAACCAAAGACTGTGTTGATGGACACAGCTGTAAGTCATGTAGATGTAAGTGTGAGAAGCAGTATTGAGTGCCCACCAGATACATCCTGGATACGAATGAGCCCAGTCCTGAACCACACAGCATTTTAACTAGATTTAACTTGTCAGGGAAACTGCCCTTTAGAGCTAAGTGTGACAAAACCTTAACTGCTTGGATTTTTACTGGTTGTGTTTTTACTGGTTGAGTTTTTACTAGTTGAGTTTTTACTGGTTGAGTTTTTACTGGTTGAGTTTTTACTGGTTGGGGTTCTTTGGTTCTTTTGTGCTGCTGGTATGTCTGGTGTTGTTGGTGTTGTTCAGCAGATGGAAGAGGACTGCAGACAGATTCTAGAAGCTCCACTGTATCCCAGCCATGGCCTTCATGGTGTCTTAAGATACAGAAGGGAATCCCAGGAGAGGAGAGTCAGTCTTCAGGTACTTCACTGATTTCAAATCATCAGACTATCAAATAAATTTTTACTTTTTTTTAAATGGTGACTACATGATGTGGGTAATCTTCTGGTTGTATCTGCTCTATGCAGCCTCAGCCTTCCAGAGATCAGCCAGTGTGGTGTGAATTTTGTGGAATGACAGCCAAGCCGCCTCTGGATCCAGATCACACAGAGGAACTCAAGGTAGGTAAAAGATCGGACTTGAACGCGGTCTAGTCTTAAGTCTTTAGAACCAAACTCAATCACCCTCGTGTTTGCTGCAATAGAACACTATTACAAATTAAAAATCTGGTTTGGAAAATAAAGTGTAATGGGATGGAGTGCTACAGACTAGTAGCTCTCCAGCCCAGAGGGTTGTTGAACACAATTACGGAACAGTTGATTGATCTCAAAGCTGGTAAACTCAAGAAGAAGGAAGAAAACAGAGAGGGGATACAGGGAAGTAATGTAAACAAAAGCTCACCAGAGGCACATTTTATGTCAAACAACCTCACGGGCCAGATGTTTCAGGCCCGCAGGATGCCTATTGCCGACCCCTGCTTTTAAACATGGTGGAGGTAGTTTCTCTCTTAGTTTCGACTCTTAAAGGGAATGACAACTGGCACTCTAATTGGTTTATTTGACACTGCGCCCAAAATTAACCACACCCATGATTAATTAAGAGAATTAGTGCATTCCTTTGGCGCATTTCAAGCTTCGCAAGGTGTATTTTTTCTCTCACTGTTAAACAAAAACCAACAAGTGCCTCTTACTTTTATCAAACATTTCGATCTGAATGTGTCCTCCAGGACTTCTGCTGTCTGCAGTATAAGGAGATGTTTGAGGAGGTGGCCAGAGAGAGGAGGTTCGTTCTGGAGCTGTGTGAGGAGAGACCGAGGGGAACCCTGACAGCAGGAGACCTCAGCATTGGTTTTGAGGAGCAGCTGAAGCTGGGAGCTGGAGAGTGGGACAGTGAGGAAAGCAGGTCAGTGATGGGAAAATGCTGAGAAATCCAATGTTCCACTGAAATCCATGGAGTTTGATGGTGACCCATTTGCTCTTGGTTTCTCTTATGTGTCTGAATGCAAGGCTGCAACAGATGGAGATGGAGAGGTTCTACAGAGAGGCTCAGACAAGACCAAGTATGTCCACAGACACCAGTAAGTACACAACCTTATTCAGCTTACTGTAAATGAACAGAAGCGTGTTACTCACCCAAATAAACCGTTTTCATGAGAGAAATCTGTACAGATTTATATTCAGTGCTCGTTTGACTTTGAAATAAAATGTTTTTAAAGATTTACAGTTTTGTTTACTTAGCTTAGCTTTACTTAACACTCCATCATTGTGCTTCTTCTCAGGTTTGTTCCACACCAAGACCATCAGTTTCCAGCTCTCTGGCTGTGATCCTGTGGATGAAAGACTTAATTTAGCAGTGAAGAAAGAGTCTAGTGAAGAGGAGAAGCCTGAAGTGTGGGAGTGGAATGACCCTTCTGGGTCTGAACCAGCTGGGTTTGGTCTGAACCATCTTCAGGTGACTGTCTGAAAGAACAATCATATAATAAACTATTGTGTGCTTTAATGTGTGGATGTAAAAAAGCTACAGTATAGGAATGATTATGACTTTCTGTATTTCAGGAGGGTGCACGCTTCATACAGAAGTTTTACTCTAATGGGAATAAGTTTCTCACTGGGTTTTCAGACGGATCTGCACAAGTCTTGTATCTTTTTCAAAAACTGGCATCACAGGGTGCTAAAGTCAAAAGGCCTAAAAATATTCACACTATAAAAGATCCACAACTAAAGTATGCACAGATGTTGTGTGTCATCTGTATCAAACTGAATCGTGTGGAAATGCAGGATTATTAGAGAGATATTTTCAGCAACAGCTGGAATTGATGCATTTCCATGGAATACATTTTTTTATTAAACTATCTCTGCACTTTTAAAGTTTTTAGTGCCTCATTTTAAATATCAGGGCCCTCAGAATTCTACAAATGAAGTGTGGAGTTACTTTGAGCTTGTTAATAGGGTAAAAATAGCCATTCTTTTGCATGGGTAACGCTATGCCCCATCACTTTTTGTATTGTAAGCATGTTGGGAGCATTGGCTAAAAGTGCTGTATTTGGGAATTCTGGGGGTAAATGGAGATGGGCTATTCCACAAAAGTTTGTACTCGTTATCGTGTTTTACTACAACCCAAGTCCATTTCACACCAGAGTTCTCCTTTTTTTGCCATATTATTCATACAAAAGTTGTCTTATCTTTTGGATGCATAAATAGTTCTTTGGTTTAAGGGTTCTCAACATTTGTGGAAAACATTTGGTAGATGGTTACTAAGAATGTACCAAGAAAAAAAGCAAAACTAATGTGAATTTAAGTTCCTTAACCCCAGTGCTGCAGCTATCCGTCAGGAAATCTGGCCATCATCGTCCTCACAAACAAGAAGGAGCGGGTGTGCGTCGTCCGTGACAACATCACGTCCCACTGTCCAGTCAGGGCCTTGTTCCAGTCCAGCGGCAGGGCTACCTGTTACCACGGCAACGGCAGGGTCTGGTAAGGTCAAGGTGTTTGCTGTGTCTGCGCTCTGTCTGCGGATTGGTTATTGATCAGTAAGCCGAGTGTAAAACAGGAGAGGAAGAAGCTCCTTCATTAAAACACAGGGTTAATTAGTAGAATGGCCGGCGTTTACAGGTCTACAGACTGTGCTGAATGGATGCACTCCAGAATATTGCATGAAACATTATAAAGCCCTTTAGATAATGTCAGTTTCTGACCATTGTTGATGGTCTGGAGGAATTTCAATGTAATATTCAGCTCTGGAAAAAAATAAGAAACCACTTAAAATTGATGAGTTTCTTTGATTTTACCAAATTGAAAACCTCAGGAATATAATCAAGAGTAATATGGATGATCACAAGGCATAAAGTTATCCAAAAGCAGTGTGCAAGACTGGTGGAGGAGAACATGCCAAGATGCATGAAAACTGATTAAAAACCAGGGTTATTCCACCAAATATTAATACTGAACTTGTTTTCTTTGCAAAACAGATGAGCAGATAAGCTAGATGCTTTCTAAACAGTGTACAACAGGTAGGAGTGTTTACTAAAGTGTTAAATACTGATTAAAGTATACTGTGTGTTATTACCTTCAGGCTGAACATGGATTTATGGGGAGGCCAGAGTCTGGATGAAGCAGGAGCCAGGACCAGAAAGTGGAGCTGGAGTGACCGAGCCCAAACCCCGACTCCCCTCAGACCCATCTTCCTCTCACTCAATAAAAGCGTGGGGGTGAGGGTTCTGGGACGGCAGTACATCTTTGTATCATTCCTGGCCTTGGGACAGCAGGCCAAGTTCAGCGTCGGCAGCTGCGTGAAGGTACTGTAGGTCTTTAACCAAATGCTGTCTTTTTTTTTTTTTACATCTCAAAATATGCTTTTTAACCAGGACAATCTTGAAACATGAAAATGCAATTAAACCACAGTGTTTCTTATATATGTCCAATATATTTTAAGGTTTTATCTGCTCAACTTTCATTGTTAATATAAATTTGTCCCTGTGATGTATTCCAAAACAGAAAAAAAAAAATAAATAAAATTAACAAGTTTTTCTTTCACATTTTCCATATTTCCCTATTTCTGATGCTGGGCAATAAACTAACCACACTTACACAGTCAGGTTTAGATGCAGATAGTTTTAAGGACTGTATAATTTGCCTATTACAGTCCATGTTTCCCTCTAGCACTCTTTACTTTACAGTAACATACATCTGTCTCTGCCTTCACACAGATAAAGGCCCTCAACTCCCCTCCCCACAGCCCTTCCCTGTGCAAAGAGGAGCTCTTTCTGCTTGCATGTCGGGTGCACCTTCAGCTGACCCTCACTCGCCTGCGGTGGTGCCAACGTTTCCCTTCCAGCTCCAGGGTTCACAACATCAAACCCCCTCCGGTCCTCCTCTCTCTGGCCCAGAGGCTGCTGAGTCTGAGCCACAACGTGCCCATGAAAGACACTGAGAGGACCTTCATTCAGCACTGCCTGCAGGACTGCCAATGACTTATTAAGGCCTACACACTTAACATACCAGGCTGAAGCATTCAAAAATAACATTAAAAAACATTTAAAACAACCTTCTTTAAATGGATTGGGTGTGCTGCTTTATGTTTTTAAATTTACTAAAAACTTGAGGGTGATAAGTAACCTAAACCAGGACTCTGCACCCCTGCATTATGCCCGAATTCAAATAGGTGATACCCTAGATGTCCAAATGTTTGTGGACATCCCTTCTAATGAATGAATAATCTCTTTCTGGATTGAAGGTTTTGTCCCAATATGTTTGGCCATATAAAACAGTTCAACCACACTAGTTAACACGTTATCCCATTTTTCTTCAAATTTAACTAGGCTTATTGTCCCACCCATTCACCTGCACAACACCAGGAGGGTGAAGACTAGCACACGCCTCTTTTAACACAAGTGAAGCCAGACTCCACCTCTTTTTGAGCTGCTGCTGATGCAGCATTGGCAAGTAGAATCACATCGCTAACGCTCAGAGGAAAGCACAGCGACTCGGTTCTGATAAATCAGCTCACAGACGCAGCCTTGTGCTGATCCACATCACCCTAGGAGCAGTGAGTGGAAAAAGCGGCATCTGCTGTACTGTACCCACCCAGAGAGAGCTAGTCCAATTGTGCTCTCTCAGGGCTCCGGCAGCTGATGGCAAGCTGCATAACCAGGATTCGAACCAGCAATCTTTAGACCGCTGAACCACTCGGCGCTCCTTGTTAACACTTTTACTTAGTCTTGCACCCCAAATCCAATCTACTTAATTACAGAACCGAAGACATCACACATTTTTGTTAGAATGTTAATTTTATTATCATTTTGAGTTAACATGGTTGGCTATAGAAACAAATACAAAAGTACAGAAGGATCAATAAAATAACCAGCACTCTGTCTCACGTTAAATAGCCATGATTGGGTCATTTAGGGCAATAAGTTAGAACATCTATCTATTGATAAACAATGCAAAGACCATGTTTTAGACATGTAATGGAATTTAAAAGGAAGAAAGGAAGAGACTCTGCTGGATCCCCTCAGTGGCAGCAATGCTGGAAGGAGCTCACCACAACCTAAACACACTCATTAGTGCAGACTCCCCTGATCCATATGTTAATCCTGAACTGAATGGTTATTGCACAGCTTATGGGCTTCAGTAGTAATGAACAGCCACCACTGTTGCCATGGACCCCAAGCCAGTATCTGTGGGCGGGGCATCTCCAGAGGGGCATGGCGAGAAACGAGCAGGACATCCAGCCTGCGCTAGTAGATCCTCTACTTTCAGCACAGACCTTCATAAATGTCGCCTCGCAACCGTAGAAGGAGAGCCCCACCTCAAACCTGCCAAAATAAAAGACAATGAGTAGATTAGAGAAATTTAGGAACATAACGGTATTATGGAGTTAAAAAAATAGTTGCAGCTAGAAGGAATCAACTGACAGGAAAAAATACTAGGTGGGTAGTCATGTCAGAGGGTCTTGAAGTGACTCAGAATGGCAGCTGCTACTAGAGCCCCGAGAGAGCCAATTGTGCTCTCTCAGGGCCCTGGTAGCTGATGGCAAGCTGCATGAACAGGATTCGAACCGGCGATCTCCTGATTATAGTGGCAGCGCTTAGACCACATTTCATCACCTTACAACCTCAAACCGATCTTTTTTTTTAATTGAGATTTTTAAGTGATAGACCAACACAAAGTAGCAAAAAATTGTACAATTGTACAAGGTTTTCAAATTTTTAATCAAATAAGAAATCTGAAAGGTGTGCATCATTTTTTTGTTCCAGTTCTGTTCCAAGTGTGAATAATTTTTGACCACTTTACAATTATGTGCTACTTTGTGTTGGTCTATCAGTTAAAATCGAAAAAAGAAAATAAAATAAATAAAAAAAGAAAAAAAAGAATAAATTGTTTGTAGTTGTAAGGTGAAAAAAATATAAAGTTCAAGGGGTATGAATACTTTTGCATAATGCTATTATGGAGTTCTAGGACTGTGGTCTATAATCATTCTAAAAATAAAACAGAAAATAAAAATAAAAGATAGTTGCAGCTGGAAGGAATCAACCAATCAGAATCGCAGCAGCTTATATTCAGTGACGAGCGCCACTTTTGTTTTTGTGGAGGCACTGTGTTCAGCATAAAGATCAACGGTTTGCCGGAGGCTTGGTATTACAGTGTGGGGCATAATTTTTTTATACAATGCCAGATCAGATGAGTCTCTTTCCAGGCAAAAAGACTTGTGCATCTATTCCTTTGACAATGAGTTCTAAGTTCTAAATGACATAGCATGTCTTAAAGCTGTACATACATGGAGGGTCCAAGACTCCAGGAGGTGGGGTGGAGGCAGGGTTAGGAGTGATGGTGTGGAAGTCTGTCCATGTGCACATTCAGCTTCATTTCATTCTCCAGGATCTGCACCAGCTGCTGCATGGAAGGCAGGTGACCGGACTCCAGCTTGGACCACACCGGAACATCTATTTCAAGAGACATCAGTGAACAGACATCATTATTACAGGACCTCAAATTCTTAAAACCCAACAGATAAATCACTTAGTTGTTTTTATGCCACCCTTACTGGTTGCTGAAAAATGAATTAGAACATGAGTCTTACCATTGAGCGTGATTTCAAAAGCACCTGTAGACATGCACTGGTTTTCAATCATATTGCTGAAGAAGAACACCATCATACAGGCATATATCTGTCAAAAAAGAAACATTTTATACCTCTCCTTTTATAACATTTTCTCAATAATATCTACGGTATATTAAACAAAGCCAGCCCTTTATAGACTCTAGTAATGCATACACTGATTTTCCACATGAAGAATGTAATAACAGCTTAATTGCATCAGTTCATTTTTAGGGTTTTTAATAGGGAACCACCACACTCATCACAATGAAGTTATTGCCAGTTACTCTACATTAAAACATGTTTTAGAAGTAGTTAATAACGGTCATTATTATTTTTTCAAGGTAGTTCAAGAAGTTTTGTAACGAACATTTAAACATCTCACCTTATTTTCTTGACTCCAAACCCAAAGTCCTGGTGCTTGCATACCGAAGAGAGCGAATGGGTCCTTCCCCACAACAATCACTCCAATCAGCAGCAGTTTGAAAATAGACAGAAAGGAAGCAATATACCTGAAAGGAGGGAAGACAGAATTATGTTTTTAGTAGAATTACTGCAATAATGATCTGTGTCATGTTTCATTACTAAATGAGATTACTTCTGTACTAAGAACAGGAGAATACTTGGTGCATTTAGCAAGTTTTACCTTTTTTTTTTTTATGCGTCAAAATATCATGCTTAAAACCGTGTCCTGAAAACCTAAATATCATGATATAAAATGTATAAATGTACTGTTTCTCTCACCTGTAAACAGGCAGAGGAAGATAGTTCTCTCCCTCAATGCGGATGTCTGGGTACCGCTGGTATAGAGCCTGCGTGTACTCCTCAAACACCCGCTTGTACCCTCAGGAGATACTGGAGAAGAACAGAGAAGATATTTAGCAAACACACACACAGTATGAAAACAGAAAGCCCCTAAAAAATAAATCTTGTCATCGCCTTCTTTGGGCAAAAGAAGAAAAACAAGACTGGGGAAACTGGAGTTTCCAGAATTACAAAAACAAGAAAGATGAGTACAGGAGCAATGTTAAATTAGATTAGATTACATTTTTAGATTAAACAGAATTTTCCTTAATTATTAAATTTCCTCATTAGCCATTGATTGTTACAGAACCTACGGGTGGGCAATATAGCCCTAAAAATAATATCACATTATTTAATGGTATTTTCGTGGCGATACGAAAAAACACAAGAGTTATATGCTTGAAAAATATTTCAAGAATACACTACTGCAACAAAATGAAAATTAAATTTTATTCTTGCATACAATATCATATGGCACACTCTTAACTGAGATATTAAAAAATACAAGAATTTTATCAAATTTGAACAAATCATTAAACCTTTCCCTTTTCCCTATTTTTTATATACTCTTAGGCCACCATAAAGTGTTGATCTCAAACTATAGCTTAATAAAATTACTAACGTTATATTTTGAAAAATACAGTAAGATTATTGCTAATGTTGCATTTTAAGCACTTTTACTGTGCCACTGCTGTGAAGAATGAGAAGATAACCGAGCTAAACCTGCTAAAGCTCAAAATTAAAATCTCTTAATCTGATTAACGCTGAGGAAGCGTCTAACTACACAGCCTCCCAGCTAACCTAGCCTAGCTAACTCGGTACTTAGAGTACTTTTACAATAATTCTCCATTCCACCTTAAACTGAACAGCATGGGCGTTCATTCGCTGTGCAGCGGTGACAATAAAAACCTGCGCAGCTGCTGCGCCTTTTAAGGTGGACTGGACCTATTAGCTAGTTTCTTGCTCGTAGCTAAATAGCTAACTAGCTGGTTAGTTAGTTAGCTAACCTTAGGAAGTTCATATACTGGCGCTTCTTTTACTGAATAACACTGTTAACCTTATTGTATTTATCCATAAAAAGACAAAAACGTTTAACCGCGTTGTTTAAAATCTTAGCTTGAACCTCTCATTAAACGAAGTTTCAGCAGTTAGCTAGCTAGCGTTAGCTAGTTAGCCACTAAGCTAACGTCACTTTTAAGCTGCCGTTAGCATTAGCTAGTTAGCATTAGCCAGTTAGCTCTCCGGATCTCCAGGCTGATCTAAAGGAACAGCGCCGTATTTTCTCACCAGATCTGGAATTTGAGAAGTGGCCCGGTGGCGAACTGCATCTTCATCTTTTTAACTCCCGTGCTCTCTCCGGCAGCGCTGGAAAACGCGCAAAGCCACACCGCAAGAACCGACAGCGCTAACCAACGCATCCTTACCGCAGTCCGTCCGCTTAACGCACAGCATCCGGGAACCTGCGCCGAGGTTTAAAGCCTTGAGTAATGGCGCTACGTGATTGGTTATCGACTGACGAAAGTTGTGAGGCACACAAAACATTATCATATTCTCGGCTAATTTAAGAGGTTAATAATAATAGAGGTTTTTGTGTTTTATTTAAAATAACAGTGGATGTATTTAAGGTTAATGTTATAGATGGACTTGTAATAAATGTAAGAAAAACAAAACTTCCCACAAATCAGAATATATGTATATATTTACAGCTCTGGAAAAAAGTAAGAGAAAATTTCAGGTTCTGAATCAGTTTCTCTGATTTTGCAATTTATATGTATATGTTTGAGTAAAATAAACATTGTTGTTTTATTCTATAAACTACGGACAACATTTCTCCCAAATTCCAAATAAAAATATTGTAATTTGCAGAAAATTAGAAATGGTCAAATTAAAGAAAAAAGATGCAGTGCTTTCAAACCTTAAATAATGCAAAGAAATGTAAGAAACTTTAAAAATATATTTATATAGTTTAAAGAGTTCAGAAATCAATATTTGGTGGAATAACCCTGTTTTTTAACACAGCATCTTGGCATATTCTCCTCCATCAGTCTTACACACTGCTTTTGGATAATTTTATGCCACTCCTTGTGAAAAATTCGAGCAGTTAAGCTTGGTTTGATGGCTTGTGATCATCCATTTTCCTCTTGATTGTATCAAAGAAACTCCTAATTTTAAGCGGTCTCTTATTTTGGGGCTAGTTTAAGCTTCTGAAGGGCGGGTTTAGACGGACTTTGGGATGGATATTTTTGATGAACCTGGCAACCCTTCTAAGTACTCTAGACTGAAGAGCTACGGGTTTCCGGTGGGGCGGAGTTCAGCTGTTTGAGTACGTAGACATAAACCCAGATAACTTTCTCCCGTTTCTTTCAGCTCTGAAACTTATCGACAGGTTTTAATCTCCTAACATTCAGCAGACGTCCCGAGAAGATGGTGGCAAAACAGAGAATCCGCATGGCCAACGAGAAGCACAGCAAAAACATCACACAGAGAGGAAACGTCAAATCGACGGTATGGGTTTATATTAGCGGTATATAGCTGAAATCAGTCAGATTTACACGATATTTACACATATTTTAGGACCTGAATGTCGTGTTAAATGATTTTAGTGTTCAGTTTTTCCGTTCCACCTTAAATTTCGCAGTTGTTCGAAGCTGCTGCTCAAGGGTTCATAATGTAACTACTAACTTACACTATTTAAGGTGGAACGGAAAATTCCAATTAAGCTGAAGCCAAATTAAGCTATATAATCAATATAATACATATTTAAGGTGTGAAACACAGTTAGGTTGATGCGTTGGAGCTCAATCTTCCTGTTCGTTTGTTAACATTGTCTAGGAAAACAATTAAGCATTTATTATTGTTTAAAAATGTTAATTTATTATATGTATCATTTTTTTAATAGAAAAACAATGTGGAAGATAAAGTGTCAGTGGGACCTTGGCTTCTGGCTCTCTTCGTCTTTGTGGTGTGTGGATCAGGTGAGTAGAATATACTAATTCTGTTTGTTTTGTTTTTGTGCTTGATTTTTTTGGATGATATAATTATAATCTCAACATCACTCTAAATAAACATATAAACGTTAAGAGGATGATTTACACAATTCAACATGAAGAAAACACAAAAGTTAGTATAATGTTTAAGTATCAGTATCTAATTGTAACACAAAAAACACAGTGTGCTGTGTGTGTATATATATATCACCGTTGATGTTATGGTTAAACCATAGCTCACATTCAGGATGCTCAAAATTGTATAGAAGAGGAAAAGAAACAGTATGCCATGAAAACCAATTATTGCAAATGGAATAAAAACACTTCATCACCCCTGCATTTAACCGTTTTTTTTTTTTTTTGTATGGTGATGAAATGTAAAAGGCTAAAAAGGCAGAAGGTTGAGGACATTATGTTGATTCAATGTTAAAATTTCAACGTTTGCTTAACCGTTTAATATAAAATGTTGTTTCAGTGTTGTTTCAACAAAGCTTTAGCAAAGATTTTGGGACCACTGATCAAAATACATGCATTATTATAGCGTAACTTGGCCTCATTCAGTACAAAAACACATTTCTGCATATTTTAAAGCAACAATAAGCAGTAGTGGAATATTAATTTTGTTTTAATTTATTAATTTCACATATATTCTTATAACTGATATTTCTTGTATTTGTTCCCAGTTAAAACTGTGTCTAAAATGTAGAGAATTGTTTTGTCAGTTTCAGTTCAACTAAGAAATCAAAACTGTGTCATTTGACCAGGGGTGACCAACATTTTTTGTATAAAACCTTTTGAGGAGTTTTCTTCAATGCTATCCTAACTATCAGCAACTGTGAAATAAATCTGTGCTGGTGTTGGGGTCTCTGTCTGTAGGTGTCTGTTTATTTTCATCAGGTGTGAATTTAAAAACATATCTCATTTTTTTGCCCTTTGGTGAAACCTTGAATTACAAGATAAGGGGTTTTTCTTTGCACAAGGTTAGTCTGATAGCATTATTGGATCGCAAACACACAAGGCTGCAGGTGTAGCCGCTCCCACTGATGTTTTGGTTCTGTTCTGATAGCAGAAATGCAGAGATGCTTGCTGCAATCCATCGCCAAGTAAGCTACGTAATTCTTAAAATATGTCCAAAACATTTAAAATGTGTTTAATATTAAAATAATATTAAAATGTATAATTTATATATGTTGGTTGGCCACATGTTGGGAAGCCAGCACATTGTTCCGTCCGCTCCGAGTTCCAGGCAGCGTTTACGTTTGGACGCTCGACATTTTGGCTCATGCTTTCTGCACCGTGTTTCTGTTTGTCTGCCCTGACATGTGTTGCCCCGGCGGTTTGGCAGACGTTTATCTGATTGTAGCGGAGTGGTGAAACAAGCAGAAAGGAAAAAACGCACACTGTCTCTCCACTCCATGTAGAAAAAGTGGAAGGGAGGAGAGAACCTAAGAAGTTCTGTCTAAAACAGGTTCTTGAACATTTACTGTGGGACAAAATCTTGATATACAATATATCATGTTGTTTTATTCGTATTATATTGTATTGATATTTTTATTGAAACATAGGAGCTCCAAACTCCCCCCAAATTAGACGTACTAAAGTTACTGCTTTATTACTCCACATGGTGGCGCTATAACCAAATAAATAGGCTAAACCGGCGGTGAAGAATATTGGTTATTAAATTCTGCGCAACTGACACCAATAATTGCAATAAAAAATAATAACTCTCATAATTGCTGGTATTTGATTATTTAGGAGCATTATATCCTCTTCAGTAACACAGATGCTGTGGAGTAATGTAGATAGAATGTGATATTCTTGTATCACAGAATCACAGTATTGTCATGTCATTGTCATCGTGATAATGTCATAGTATAGTAGAAAATGAGTGAATTAGTTGCTTAGTTAGTTAGTTAGTTAGTTATTTACTTAGTTATTAAGTTAATTAGTTGCTTTGTTAGTTACTTAGTTTCTAAGTTACTTAGTTGCTTAGTTATTGAGTTACTTAATAAGTGAGTTACTTAGTTAGTTATTTGCTTAGTTGCTTAGTTACTCAGTTAGTTACTTTGTTTGTTTGTTTGTTGATCGATCCCAGAGGGAAATTCCAGAAAATATGAATAAACACAACATTCCTCATTGCCCCACATATTTACAATACAAATATCCTTACAGTATAAATAAGATGCACACTAGACATGTGTAGTAGCACAGAGACAATAAATAAATAAAAATAAAAAAAACAATACGGTCATATTTCACTGTTGCAACAGAGAGAACCCTATTTAGAGAACCCTTTTTCCCATAGGGCGCAGAAGGAACATGAGTTTCCACTGGAATGAAGTTCATTTCCCTCCCTCCAGACTTCTTTAGTAAAGTTAGGGGTCAAAGAAAGGAGAAAGTGGCGTCTCAGTGTGGATGTCAACATAGGTTTTGCAAACTTTCTATTGTGAGCCTAAAACCACATTGTTTCGGTCTGTTTTTTACAGCTGTCTCCTCAACTTTTCCAGCGTTGCGGTGTTGGCTCTCTTTTTAACTGCATTCTGTTGTTCTGTTGTTCTGCCCTCAGCCATCTTCCAGATCATCCAGAGCATCAGAATGGGAATGTAAGAAGGCGTACGATTCCACCGTCCGACCACAACTCAGCATTTCTGGCCTTCACTTAGCTTCCTGTTCCTGAAGTTCTGCAGCAGAGAAATCTCCAGAATCCTTCAGTTCATTTAAGTGTAGATTACTGTAATCATCATGTTCCTTCTTTCTGAGGTGAACCAACATGTCTTTCCTCTTCTGTGCCTTATTACGCTGAGGAGAAACCTGCGAGCTATAAACTGCAGCCCGCGATCAATTCCAATGTCAGTCAATTTGTGCTAAATGTAGAAATAATGTAATGTGTCTTAATGTGATTTGTCTCAGCTTGTTTTAACATTCCTCTGAATTATGCTGAAATGATTGATTGTGTTGTAATGTTGTTTTTATAAAGAGGGGGGGGGGGTCCTGATTTCTTGCTTTCCAGTAATTAAACTGACCAAATCTTGGAGACTTTACACAAGCTGGAGCTTCTCATGCAAACACTGGCAGCAGTCCTGTAAAAAAAACAGACAGAAGAAAGAGCTAACGTTTCAGATTGTCCTGCAGGATCGATTTACTGCCATTCTGATTTGTTTGATTACAAAAGTATTTTGTCATTTCTAATCCTTTCTAATTCTCTAATGCTTACAGCATTTAAAACCACTGCCTCTATACATTTCTGACAAGTGTTTTGTCTCATGTACGGTTCTCAGGCACATATTGCTCTTTGGTGAATGCCATTAGGGGCTTTGAAATCTCAGCATTCTCAGACTTGGACTAATGCCTCTAATGGACTGTGGAACTGAATGTTCGAACTGAAAATAAATTTTATGGAGAGCAAGTATACGTGTCCGTGTTTTTTGGCCAATAGAATAAGTGGTGTTGCAACATTCTGGACACTTACCATATTTTTTGGACTATAAGGCGCACCAAATTGTAAGTCGCAATATCAATAAACCTCATTTTTGGATCTATTTTCATACATAAGGCCTTATAATCACTGGATTATAAGGCATTAAGTGTAACTAGTAACTGTGCATAGTTAAACTGAACAAGTGGGTCGCCATGGTTCCCTTCTAATTCAGCAGGTCTTGCCCTCGGAGGGTTGGGCACCTGAGTAAAACAAAACTGTGTTACTTAAATTCTTAAAAAAAAACTTTTCTTCCAAAGTCTACACAGATTTCTCTCCTGAAAACTGTTTATTTAGGTGAGTAATGGACTTCTGTAAGCTTAGAATTCCAGTATTTTACTAATACTGCTCCAGCCTTAGAGCTGGAGAAACTTCACTGAAACTCCTGTATAACGCTGTACTTCCTTAAAACCTGACTGATAGAATTCATACATAAGGTGCACCGGATTGTAAGGTGTATTGTCAATTTTTGGAAAGACTGAAGTCTGAGAATGTCCGAAAAATACAGTACAAAGGAAATTGGTTGTTTTGCTGCCTGTGATTCCACAGACTAGAGAGAGACACTTTCAGTAAAAATTAGGAGTAACTTTAATCAACAGGGCTGAACCAACAAACGTAGTCAAAAAACAAGCACAGGTAAATACCTGAGACAAGCCTATCCAAAACACCAGAGCCAAATACGCAGTCCTAAAGGGATAAACAGTAAACAAAAGTCAAAACTAGGTCATAAACAGAAATCGACAATCAAAGAAATAATGCTCAGTATGCAGCTAAAACAACAAGGGAAATACTTCACAAAGGCCAGAACAAAGAGGCTTGTATTAAATACATGGGAAAACAGCTGAAAAGAATCACAACACAGGTGAGGCTGATCTACCAATCTTCTAAGGGACCAGAAATGCAACCCACCTCTGACTGGCTGAAGGAAAACCACCGAAGAGAAAACGTTTCCACTGGCTATTAACCTGAGCAGGCCTTTCATGGCTTTCAGAGCTCTGAAATAAACCAGAGCAACCAATAGAGCAGACCATTCTGAGGGAGTTGTTATCACATAATCAGCCATAACAAGAAGTGATGTACTCTAAACTTCTGTGGCCTGATGTTTACACCAATGTATTTATAGGATTTGACCTGATTCCTATTTCTAAATTATCAGTATTGGTTGTGGGAATGAGTCAGAAGAAAGATTCAGATGTTGTTATTGTGGTCAGACCACTCGTCTGCGCTGCTCTGGTGGAGTAAACTGTTGTAGAAGTTTTTTCTTCCTGCATAAGGACCATTGGGAGTTTTTGAAGGCGCTATTTGGTCCGGTTAAAACGGACTCTGGTTGGTTTGTACCCTTAGTATGTAAATTGACCGTAAATAGAGTAACCCCACATTTCATTTCATTTATGCTTTTTGGGCATTTAGTATTCCTTAATTCCCAGTGTCATATGTGTATACACTGGACATACGTCCTGACTTTTGCCACCACAGCAGGCAATGATTGTGACCGGCAGCATCTGGCATAAAATGTCCATGTAAACAGACAAGCGACTCACTGGCTGGCAGAAATCACATCTACACATTCGAACAAGAAGCCTCACATACAGTACGTTCATATCCTTCCATGGGACGTAGTACTAGTTACTGTCAAGCTGTCTGTTCACAATTAAAATTTAGTATCAGCAACAGACGCCCATATCAATTTGAAGGGCTTTTTAGATGTTTTTGGACACAGTGTATCTATCCTATCTAAAAGGAAAGAAAAACGCAACACAATGATGAAGTGCAATGTTGTTTTTTTATTATTATACGAGCAGGAAAATATGTATAATAGCAGTGCTACATATCTCCTCTCCAATAAACATTCTTCAAATCAAATCTAAAACTATCTTTACTACCATTTAGGAAAACCATCCCTGAAGGTGCACTCTGTCATCAGATTCAGATGATACGACACAAAGCAGAGTGATTAGTTGCTCGTCAGCTGCTGTTAGTAAGCATGTTTTCTGTATGAGGCTCAAGTAGAATAGGCGGCTCCCGGCTAGACAATGGGTCACTGCTCGCCTAGACGATGGGCACTGATCAGAGAAGTTACCGCGCAAAGATTCCCTCAAGGATTCACCAAATTAGTCTTTAGTGGCGTCAGCGAAAAGTAAGAATCCAGAGAAGGTGCTGTCGTCTTCGCTGCTGGAATAAACTCCATTCCAGTCCCTCAGCGTCTCCAGCCACACTTGGTCCCCGGAGGACAGCCGGATAAGTAGCATGTTGGACGCCTGGTCAATGTCCTGGCCGTAGAGGGAATCACGAGTGCGCAACTTCCGAACTCCGTTCACCACCAGAGCTGCGCGTAAAGGACGATTGCGCACGGTGATGTAGTAGGAAAAGACGTAGACGCCTCCGTACGTGCAGTTGAACTTGCTGATGTTGGGGTCCCAGTGACCTTCCTCGTTATAGATGACCTTGTCGAATTTGACAGGATGTCCAGGGGGAGGAAAGGACCTGCTCGGAAAGAGTCCCACGCTAAAAGCTGAACGCTTCTGAATGAAAGGTTCTCCTTTGGATCCCTTAATCCCCCTTAGACCACGCATCCCTTTGAAGCCTCGAACCCCTTTCATACCAGTCATGCCCCTTTGCCCTGATGGTCCAGGTGGTCCTTTTGTGCCCGGTTCTCCCGGAGGACCTTGAAGCCCTGGATCTCCCTTCTCACCCACAGTCCCAGGAGACCCATCAGTGCCATTGAACCCTGGCATTCCCATGTCCCCCTTTGGTCCTGGTGGCCCAGGTTCACCTTTGTCACCCTTCGCCCCTTTCTCTGCACCACCAGGTTCCCCCGTTCCTCCCTTTTCACCTTTTTCCCCCTTCATTCCATCCAATCCGGCGGGTCCCATCAGACCATGCATGCCAGGCTCGCCCATCTCTCCTTTAGTGCCATTTTGCCCCGGCTCCCCTCTTTCCCCCGGGTCACCTTTCAGTCCACTCAGACCTATGTCTCCTCTGTCTCCTTTAAGTCCTGGATCACCTGGAGATGGAGATGTTACAAAGGAATAGTAATGCTGAACAAAGGAATAATAAAGTTGTACTACATGATTTATGACAATCAACAATTAGATCAAATAAGACAAATCATAACTTTTAGATCCTAATTATAAGTAAACCCACCCTTCTCTCCTGGTATCCCGGAAAGTCCTGGTATTCCCGGCAGCCCCTTATCTCCAGCATCTCCTCGATCTCCTAAAACAAGCAAAAAGTGAGAGGTTATAATACTTACTATTCAATTTACAATGGATTAATTTGGATTTATTCAGAGATGATCTTTTATTTGTTACATTATCAAGAACACAAAAAGACAAATACCAAAGAAAATGCAAGAAGGTCTGATACATCAGCTCACAGACACCTTGTGCTGATCCACATCCACCTTGGAGTAATGAGGGGAAAAAGCGCCATCTACTGTACCCACCCAGAGAGATCAAGGCCAGTTGTGCTCTCTCTGGTCTCCGGCAGCTGATGGCAAGATGCATGACCGGGATTCGAACCAGCGATCTCTCAATTATAGTGGCAGGGCTTAGCCCGCTGGAGCATTTGGTGCTCCAACTGATGTATGAAGTTAATTTGTCGGGATAACCAATAAATATTGGTTGATATTTATTATTGTATAACTTATTAAAAATGACTTAAAGTGACTTAAAATTTATATGAAATGCGACAAATTCAGTATGGCACCTTCACTTCAGTGCTACAGTGTAAGGTACAGTACATTACGGCTTGCTTTACAGTGATACAGCAATCACTGCAATCAATACAAAACGCTACATTTTTGTGATTAAATATTACTGTATTATATAACTGTATTATAATTATATATGCGCAGTAGATTATTTAGATCTTGAATGACTTAAAGATTGTTAAGAGAACCTTGTTTAAATTATAAGGTTATTCATATGTTAATTTACAATTTTCTTCTTTTTTTTCTTTTAATAACATTCTTATTTTCAATCTGGAAAGGCTTAAATAACACAAGTATTTGTTTTATCTTTTATCAAGTCGTAAGTCATCAAATTTGCTACTCAAGTCAGACTTGAATCCAAGTCATGTGACTCGAGTCCACAGGTCTGGTGTGGAAAACTGACCTTTTTCTCCTTGTAATCCAGGAGCTCCAAGAAATCCGGTTGGCCCTGCTGGTCCCTGAGGTCCCATCTCTCCCTTCTCTCCTGGAACACCTGATATTTGGTTAGAAAGACAAAGAAAAAGGGTAAAGAAGGTCCTGAGTTCAAACTGAGCATCTTAAAATCATCAAACATCTCAGTAATCTTTATTCTGACCTCGTGACCCCTTCTCTCCAGCAGGCCCCGGTGGACCCCTCTCTGGTGGGCAGCACTCGCAGAAGTTGAAGAAGCACTCGTTGTAGTCCAGAGTATAGTTCCTCTGGCCAACTCCAGGGGGCATCATGGCCTCGGTGTGGTAGTCAGTGGAGTAGGCATCGCTGGAGTAGGTGGTGCTGTCAGTGGGAGACAGGGAATAGGCGTCCATGATGGACTCTGTGGTCACCTCAGTGGCTGCAGTGCTGGAGGGGATGGGGCTGATGGTGGTGGTGTGGCGAACTCCTACACGGGAGGGCAGCTGTGAGGAACCTTCTCCACCCTGAGGTCTCTTGGTGGGCTTCACCCCGAGTCGATATGGGTTTCTAGATGCTAGAGCCTCTTCCACTGCTACTGTTAGTGCCGTCACCAAGATCACCAGGTGGAGAGAACTGGGCATTTTGTTGACAATGGTGCAAAAAAACTGTGTGTATCCGTGTACCCTAGCAAATGGACAGAAAATTGTGAAAAAAAACACTATAAGGGATGATAAAGAGTCCTTACTTTTACATTTAAATAATTAAATATAAATATAAAATTATTGAATAATAAAAATAACAGTGCCCGTCCGTTGCAAAGAACTGGTTAATTAAATGTAGGATTTTATCTGAGAAATTACGTGACATATCCTGGTTAATCCCAATTAGAAGACTGCCAGTAAGAGCTGTAGTTAGATGGAGTTGCTTTGTCAAAACATCAAAGTGTCCTATGCCATATTGTATCGATAATAATCAAACGCTGGAACATTTTCTGTTTCAATGTAAAAGATCCAAACCTTGTGTCAAATTAATCCAAAAAATATATATATATATATTTGGTATTTTTGAAGATACACTCTCAGACTTTGAAATTGATTGATTTTGTGCATTGTGAAACATAAATTAAGGGACTCAAGATGTCGTATGACAATTGAGCATCTATATGTAAGTGAACGTTATTACTGAACTCAGAAGACCAAAGACTTTGGACACCTAACATCACATAGGTAATGCTTGGGACTTTCTGTCTTTTTAATTATTAATTCATAATCTTGTACATGTAATGATGTCTATGTATGCGTAATTTTGTTGTGTGTATTTCATGTGAATTTGGAAATAATCAGTAAAGTTTCTTTTTTTTTAAAAAAAAAGAAGAAAAGAAACAACATTTCTCCCAAATTCCAAATAAAAATATTGTCATTTAGAGCATTTATTTACAGAAAATGAGAAATGACTGAAATAACAAAAAAGATGCAGAGCTTTCAGACCTCAAATAATGCAAAGAAATCAAGTTTATATTTATAAGGTTTTAAGAGTTCAGAAATCAATATTTGGTGGAATAGCCCTGGTTTTTAATCACAGTTTTCATGCATCTTGGCATCATGTTCTCCTCCACCAGTCTTACACACTGCTTTTGGATAACTTTATGCTGCTTTACTCCTGGTGCAAAAATTCAATTAGTTCAGTTTGGTGGTTTGATGGTTTATGATCATCCATCTTCCTCTTGATTATATTACAGAGGTTTTCAATTTGATAAAATCAAAGAAACTCGTCATTTTTAAGTGCTCTCTTATTTTTTTTACAGAGCTGTAGTTTTCCAACTAACAGATGTTTTACGCACAGATTTCTTAAACACATCATAATAAAAAACAAGTGCCACTGTTCAATGAATGATAAATATTAGGACACGGAAAAATAAATAAAGCTTGTTCCATTCAAACAACATTTTTTACAATTAAACCTTTCAAATTATTTTATTTAATTAATTTAATTAAAAAACATATTTCATGTTTACAAAAAGCATGCCTTACAAAAAGCTTACTTTGTGAAAGTTCACATAAACTATTCTCTTCCTCTTACCCAGGATTGCAATCCATTTGCATTGGTTCAGCCATGTTTTCTACCAGAGAGCCTAAATTGCTACAAATTTAAACTCAGGTTTATCAAAACGACAGAACTTACTTACCTTCTTGATGGAATAGCTCCTTCTCATTCGCCCTTCCTCGCCAACATCACTGCTGCCACCTTTTAACAGCCTGGGCCTCCCCGCTCCCCTGGGCCCAACCAATAAGAGGCCGTTCAGGTGTGCAGGGTCCGGTGGGGTGTACTTGGCATGGGTTTGAGGGTGTGATACCTGAGCAGAAACTAATGAGATGTTTTTAAGTGGGTATCGTATCAGTCAGCCTCATTCTCATGCATCCGTAAACCTTGCATGCACACACACACACACTAAATGCACCGCATTTAACATACCATGCTAATTAATTCAAACTAAATTGCCACAGAAGAACCATGTTTTAGGTCTATAATGAACCTTTTAGTAATTGTGTAAAACTTTAAGATTAAGATACCACTGTAGTTCATGGTAGAATCATGGTTAACTACACATTAATCATAATTACTATCGGTGGGTTAATATTAGTTAACATTGTCGCAATACGGTGCCCTCGATTACTAACAATGATATCATGATACTGTGATTCTGTAAAACTAAAAAAGTGAAATCATAGTTAATTTTCAAAAGGGACCAGATAAAAGTTGGCACTTCTGCCAGAATATCACAAGTTCAAAGCTTCTCAAGTGCTGGGAAGATGAACGCTAGCATGTGCTTCCATAGAGAGATACAGTACCAGTCAAAAGTTTGGTCACACCTTGTCATTCAAAGTTTTATTTTCTTTTTTCAAATTATTTACATATTATTTTTTTTCTACATTGTAGATTAACATTAAAGACATGAAAATAATTAAGAGACACATATGGATTTATGGAATGTAGTAAACATCAGTGACATCATAACCTTTATACTATTTTATTTTCAAGGGACACTTACTGCATGTTCAGCATTCAAAAATATTAAATAAAAATAAATCAATAAATAAGCTGTCCAACCTGTCACTGTACAATGTAAAGGTCATTTTAATATTTTTAGAAGATCAACATGAATCTTTAAAACATAACAGAATTATAATAAACAGTTCAAAATGTTTGCCACTCTCGGTCTTCGTCAAATGCTAATTTTTTACTACCACGCAGCTTGCCATGACAGGGTGAACAAATGCATGTAAAAATAAAAGGCAAAGTGAAAATAATAGGCGATTAAGCTGGGAAAATATAATTTCTGTTTAGTATTTAGGGAATCAAAAGTGGTTCATATGTTGTTTAAGCTTTTAAAATCAATTTTAGTACATTCCTTTTTTAAAAGTGTAAATTAATTTAGGGTTTCTTCCAAGAAATTTTGAATTTTGTGGAGGTTTAAACTGAATTTTTTTAGGTTCATCAATGGCATTGGGTCATTTTTAAGAGCTTTCACATTTTCTGGCTAAGCTTCTCCTAAAACTGTACATTCAGAACATTTAACTTCTGTGAACCTTTTTATATAAGGCTGTAATGCTGACGTTTCTAAAAAGATAAGCGAGTTCCAAATATGTTTCAAAAGAATCCTGATATGTTCTCAAAAAAACCCAATCAAGAACGTCTAAACCCCTCAGAACAATAAGCATGAGGCTGAACGAGTCATGGTTTTCCCATGGATCAAAGAGGATCAGAAACGTGGGGGATTTCAGCGAGGTCTCGAAGGTGTAAACGCACCACACCTGGGAGAGAACGTTCATGTACCTTACACCCCTTCAAACGCTAACACTGAACGCTACCATTTCACCACAACGTCCGCGCTTCACACACACAATCCGCCTCCAGAACATTCAACAAGCAAATTTTCTTACGTTGAGCCCGGGGTCAAGACTTCGCTCAAGAAATCAAGGCTCTCAGAATTCTCAAAGCCAGCAGAGTCTGGCCGAAGCTCAAAGCGAAGTTGAGTAAGAGTAATTGGAACATGAAACAAAGTCGTGGCAAACATTTCTGAAACCTAGCTGAAGGAAATTTAGCACTAGTGACTTTTATGATACAACAGGGTGACCAGCTGGAGGTCCTGAGGTCAACCATGCACAACCCTGTTCACTGTACTCATGGATGTAATGAGACTGATAACCATTATTCCGCTTTACAACTGAGCTCAAAGCCAATAGTCCAGAACATTTGAGTCATTGATTGTGCTGCTGATAAATTGGTCCATTGGGGCACTGGTGGTTTTTCCAATGATCCAGTGATTTATGATCACAGGAGGCCATGAACTCTACTGAATTGAATCCAGTGTCCAATGTGAGATGAAAAGTGAACAATAGCATTGAGGTGAGTGTGATTTACTGGCGAGTGTTGTCAGCATGTTATTTGATGCAGTTAAAACTGTGCTGTGGGCAACTTTGGAGAAGGTCTATCTAGGATCTCTGTACATTTTATTGAGTAAAACCATCATGTCATGTTTTATAATAATACTCTTAATCCATTGTTGAGATCTTCGTCTAAGAATTTCGCTTCTGGGGTGCCTAGTAGGCCCAATGGTCTAAAGTGCTGCCACTATGATCAAGAGATCGCTGGTTCGAATCCCAGTCATGCAGCATGACATGAGTTGCCGGAGCCCCGGGAGAGCACAATTGATCTTGCTTCCACTGGGTGGTTAGATGGTGCTCTTTCCTCTCATCACTCCTAGGGTGATGTGGATCAGCACAAGGCGTCTGTGAGCTGATGTGTCAAGAAATCATGTGTCGCTGCGCTTTCCTCCGAGTGCGCTAACCACCAAGCCACTGTGCCACCCAATGACCTTTCCAAAGCACAGCCAAAGGTAAAACTTTGGCATCAGAAATAGGCGCTGGTTAGTTATTGTATACAATCTTATGCCTAACAAATTTTGGTTAAAACAGATTATCTCAGCACGACCCATACATTTGAATCCACACAGTGTGGAGGAATCTCCTCTTACAGCTCACCTACTTTACTCTACTGCTGTAGAGTTTCAGCACACAAGGGTGGCATTTGGCAGGAGAAGACGGGGGCTTATATGTGTGCTGGGAGTGGTGTATAGACTGTTACCTGAGCTACTCTTCTCCACCTTCTCAACAGCCCCTACAGAGCCCATGCATTAACTTCAACAGGCTCAAGTAAACGGCGCTAAATGGCACAGCCGCATTGCCAGCTGCTCAGAATGCAAATTCTTTCCTTTCTTTACTCAAGTCTTTCTTTTTCTCTGTTTAACTGAGCCCCAACAGAGATCAGATCAGTGATTTGTCTTCAGATAAACGTTAAACAATATTAGTTTTGCATTTTGTTTTTATGGTTTTACCCTATTCTGCACCACTAGTTTATTTATTGTCCACTGTTTACATCTTTGCAAATTTGCACTGCTAAATTGTGATGTACCTGTGTTCTTGCACTGTATGGCTGATCATCATCAGTTCCCAATATAAATCTATTATATTCTCAATATAAACAGTAACTGGTGTTCATTGTTGTTTTGCAGAGTTTAACTGCACTACCTTCATTACACAGACACTTAAAGACTCTACTTTTATACTTTATATTTTAATGTATTTTGTCTGTATCATTATATCTTATCTGTCTGTCTGTCTGTCTGTCTAACCTACCTACCAACCTAACTACCTACCTGCGTGCTTTATACTTTTATACTTGATATTTTCTTGTATTTTTATCTGTATCATTATATCTCATCCTTATTT
The DNA here is from genome assembly GCF_023375975.1 of Astyanax mexicanus. Lineage (NCBI taxonomy): Eukaryota > Metazoa > Chordata > Actinopteri > Characiformes > Acestrorhamphidae > Astyanax > Astyanax mexicanus. Next base: position 56,337,584 of record NC_064415.1, read on the forward strand.
TCTAGTTCATATGTACTATGTGTATCTGCTACTAGGTGTCCAGAATTTCCCCCTGTGATCAATAAAGTATCTACCTACCCATCTATTTTTCTAAATCTATTTTTTAACATTCCCAAATAAAAACATCTTTTTTCTTTCTTTCCAAATATATACAAATATAACTCATGCTATAGAGGGTTAAGGCTTTTTTTAAAGCACGCTGTTCTTAAACACGGTGGATTTTTTATGCTGTTCGTAATTTTTTTCCCACCTGTATTCCACTGAAGTCACGCTTCCGTGCGCCGGGATTGGCTCCTAATGTGTCGGCTGTCTTTACTAGGATTGGCCAGTAGTTTCACGCTCGCCACTAGCCAACCAATCCTAGCGCAGGAGGGGCGGGACTAGTCGGAATGCTAATGAGCGCGTTTGTTGTGATGTTAGTGAGCGGAGGTCGGCTGCGCGCGGCTTTAGATGTAGCGCTGTTTAATGTGTTTAGTGAAGAATGGCTGTGTGTGTGCTGGTGTTTAATGGTGAAAGCCGTGTTTTAGCTGTTGAACAGGCCGGGAGGAGCCCGGCTTCTCAGCGCTGAGGGGGTTTCACAGCCGGTGCGGCCGCTAGCCCGGAGGATAGCCGAGCCGCGGCTAGCGTTAGCCTGCTTTCTTAAGACTGTGCTGCGACTGGGCGCGAGGAGTCTGAACGTGGGCAGGTTTTTGATTTATTTTTATTTATATTATAGATTTTCATTCATAAATTATGATGGAAAAGTATCTGTAATCTGTCCAGATATCTCCAGTGTTACTGTAAATCAACCTGCTCTTTTACTTTGCATAATAATGGAGTAATTTGAATAAGCAGTTGTAGTCACAGTCCTCAGTCGTCCCCAGTCGTCGTCGTGTCGTCGTTGTGTAGTCTCTCCAGCTGTCCTCGTGCGTGTGATGATAGCAGACACAATGACTCTGCTGTCTCTCCTTGGTCGCATCATGCGTTACTTTCTTCTCCGGCCGGAGACCCTGTTCCTCCTGTGCATCAGCCTGGCCCTGTGGAGCTACTTCTTCCACACGGACGAGGTTAAGACCATCGTCAAGTCCAGCCGCGACGCCGTCAGGATGGTCAAGGGCAAAGTGGCTGAGATGATGATGACGCACGAGGGTCTCGGGGGTCTCCGCGCCCTGGACGCCGAGTTCTCCAACACGTGGGGCTTCCAGGACGCCAACGTTGCCGTGTACTCCATCCAGGGCCGACGAGACCACATGGAGGACCGCTTCGAAGTGCTCACCGACCTGGCCAACAGGAGCCACCCGTCCATCTTCGGCATTTTCGACGGCCATGGCGGCGAGGTGACGTAGGACATCATTTTAATGCTTACTTTGTTTCAACACACCCATTTTAACATTGGAAAAAAGTGGCAGGTGGTGCATGCAATTGCATGCTTGCATGACTGCTAAAGGGCAGTTTATACTTCTGCGTCAAACCTATGCCGTAGTCTTTGCGTATCCAAGAGTGCGCTGCTCATTGGAGTGCGTTTATACTTCTGTGTGCGCATATCAGCAGCTTTGCATCGCTCTGCAGTTTAAACCGACAAGGCTGGAATATGTGGGTGGGAACACGAGGCCTGGTGGACCAATCACAGCTGTGGCTGTTCACGTCATGTGACAGGAAGTTACATTAACAAGGAAGTGCGCATCGGCTATGGCATGGGCTACGGCCTACGATATGCCTATGGTGACCCGTAGGCTAAAGCGTAGGTTTGATGCAGAAGTATATATTGGCCTTAAGGATGGGATTCACAGGGCGTCTCACGATATTGTTGGAAAGGTGACAATAGTAAAGGAATAATATGGATAATGAGGACGTTTTCTGACTAAAAATTGGCATGAAAACAATATTGATTTCAGAAATCAGTACATACATACAATATTTGCACTTTGCACTATATTCTTGTGAAAAAATTCCCTTCAGAAACACAAAACAACCTGCACAGAAACCAGGAATTCACACATCTTGTGGTCTATCCATTTTAAGTAGTAATAAATGTAGGGATTTATTATCTTTTCTTTACAAAAAAACTGAATCTCTAATAAGGGTGTGCCATATCATATCATACGCAATCATATTGCCAACATTTTTGAATATGGTGAATGATATTATACCCTAAAATATTGTGCCATATTTATATAGTGCACCCCTAATATCCATTTATTACAGTAATTTCTCTGATTGTTTATTTAGTTTTATATGTTTAGTTATATTACCTCTATCGTCATCTTCACTCTTCATTCTTACCTGTATCCTAATTTTATAATGAGATTGAAACTGAGAAAAACACTAAGATATACCAGAGCCAGGATCAGGGGGAGGCTGGCTTAACCAGTTCTATTTTCCAGTTCTTTGTATGTGTACCAGCTTTGTACTTTCAGATTATCACCAAAAGTCAGAGTTTAAAGAACAAAGGCTTTAGTTTCAGCTGGCTAATTTCACAGCCACAGATGCTTATCTGTTGTGTTCGGCCGTGGTTTCCCTCCCCCAGTCTGGGAGACATCTGTCACTTCCCCTCTGATCCCCCATCCTCCTGGGATTACCTCAGATGTTCATATTTTTTTAGGTAGTGTGGCTCTTACTGCCTTAATGTTCCTCTGAGCTCTGAGATTCTGCATAGAAGAAGAGTTATTCATTAAAATAGATCTTGTAAGTCAATCAGAACTGTTAGAACGCCACACTCTGATGTCAGTGTGACCCTATATTTGTGACCCATTAACCAAGTTAGCCAATTCCCTGTTGACTGTTGCTCCACAAGCATATTTAATGTAGCTTCTGGTAACTGATACTGATTCTCCAAAGAGATCCAAACTAGATATTAGACTAGAATATTAGACTTTGTATTATTTAAAAATGAATAATAATTAAGGTTTCCAGCAGTATACATACTAAATAAAGACAGTATAACTATTAATTGAAATTAAAGTGTTAAGAATATATGTAATATTCTATTTCATATATTAGTTAGTTCGAAAAACAAAGCTAAATTCCAGATTTTCCAGCACCTGGTGGACCAGTGGAGGACAGCTTTACCAAACCAGCAGTTCATATGATGAAATCATAGAAATAATGCTATAATACAAAAACTTTGGAGATATTTTAATGAACTACTTTTTGTGTGAATGTTATTTGTATTTATTTCACTTTTATTTATCTGAAATAAATTATAAATAATACACTACAACTATCAATTTACAGTAATTCTATAATACTACTTCCCCTATTAACAGCCCATTAGCTAAGTTTGTAGAACCCATTTTATACATTTTTAGTCAACTTTGATATCATGACAAGTCATTACATATGTTTGAGTAAAATTAACATTGATGTTTTATTCGATAAACTACAGACCAAAGTTCTAATATTTAATTTAGAGCATTTTAATTGCAGAAAATGAGAGAGAGCTGAAAGAACACAGAAGATGCAGAGCTTTCAGACCTCAAATAATGCATAATTTATAAAGTTTTAAGAGTTCAGAAATCAATATTTGGTGAAATAACCCTGTTTTTTAATCATAATTTTCATGCATCTTGGCATCATGTTCTCCTCCACCAGTCTTACACACTGCTTTTGGATAACTTTATGCTGCTTTACTCCTGGTGCAAAAATTCAAGCAGTTCAGCTTGATTTGATGGCTTGTGATCATCCATCTTCCTCTTGATTATATTACAGATTTCAATTTGGTAAAATCAAAGAAACTCATCTTTTTTAAGTGCTGATTTTTATTTTTTTTATATTTTTGGACAAAAAACAGAAATCATAGGGCTGTAGTTCACAAAGAAAAATCATCCTAGCCTTCGCCCATTCAGTACTGGTAGCATCATGTAGGGAGGACTGGTTTCAGAAGGGAAATTGAATATGACCTGGAGAATTTTCACGAACATGACTAATGCTTTCACGCTGCTTGAGAGCTGGAAGGGATTCATTTTAATGAAAATTGCTTGTTTTTACTATTTGCTGTTAATGGAAATCACAGTTTTGACCACTTTAGTTAATAATTCAGTTAATAACACAATAATATCCTGAAATAGATTCAAGCAATGGCTATAAAACCTCCACTGGCCAAAAATGGAAGAGCTAATTTCATTTCATTGGCTCAGCATGCTCCGCGCATTCGGTCATCTGAAAATCTAGACTTTATGAGTTGTATTACGATAGATCCATACAAAGCCCTGCATTAAAAATAGCAGATGAAACAGTTGATTACATAATTCTGGCCCTCTGGTCAAGTCAAGTCAAGTCAAGAGGCTTTTATTGTCATTACATCTGAGTACAGGTACACAGTGTGATGAAATTACGTTCCTCTGGAACCATGGTGCAACATAGAACAACAAGCAATAGACAACATAAAGTGCAGGAGTGACGACAGTGCAACATAAAATTATAAAATTATAACACTAAATAACAGTAAATACAATAAATACAAAGGACGAGACAATTTAAAGACAGGACAGTGCAGTACCGATACGGTATAATAAAGTGTATAGTGGGGATAAGGTGCAGAGATGTGTGACATACTGTAACATATAGAACATATATAATCACAGCAGTTACTGAGGTAGAGTTTATAGTTTTTAAGAGTGCAGCAAATAAAGTCATGTCAGCCTCTGTGTGCTGACTGGGTGTGTGTGTGGGTGAAGTTCAGTTCTTGTGAGTGTAAAGGGGGGGGGGGTGTACAGTTTAGTTTTGTGCGAGTGTGTTGGGTGAGTGGTGGGTGGGGTGGGGGTTCAGTTCTGTCTCTGTGCGTTGAGAAGTCTGACTGCCTGGTGGATGAAGCTGTTGCAGAGTCTAGTAGTGGAGGCTCGGATGCTCCTGTATCTTCTGCCAGACGGCATCAGAGCGAAGAGTCCGTGTGAGGGATGGGTGGGGTCGTCCACGATGCTGTTGGCTTTGCGGATGCAGCGTGTGGTGTAGATCTCGGCGATGGAGGGAAGAGAGACTCCGATGATTTTCTCAGCTGTCCTCACTATCCGCTGTAGGGTCTTGCGGTCTGAGGTGTTGCAATTCCCAAACCAGACGGTAATGCAGGTGCTCAGGATGCTTTCTACAGTCCCTCTGTAGAACTTGGTGATGATGGGGGGTGGGAGATGTGCTTTCCTCAGTCTCCGCAGGAAGTAGAGAGTGCCCGCTATAATGATGTGAATGAGTAGTCTGCGGATGAGGCCGCTCTCTCTAATGACCAAAGACATTTGTTCATACAGACGGGGCTCTGGAGGATGCTATAATAATCCCAGAGCTGTCTGTCTGTCTGCTCATGACTGGAATTATGAATGAGGGCCATTAGAGCAGGCTGCTCAGCAGGGATTTGAGATTTATGTCTGAATTGTTGCATTTTACATAAGGCTTCCTGCTAAATATAGTCATAACATCACAACTAGCAACCACAATAATATTGTGATTTTAAAAAATGCATATTTTTGAATAATTCTTTGTTTATAGTTTATGTGCATTGCATTAAATATTCTGCACGTTAGTATTGTACGTTACATTATTTTATCTTACATTGCTATTATTTCATTAAAAATTTACACTTGTTATTGCATATCTTTCAATGTGCTTATCAATGAAAACTTAGCACATAGCAATAATGATAAAAACATGATGTCTTACAGCCCTACTTATATATAATATATAAATAAAATGCAAAAAATAATATAAACAGCCTGTAATAGGTTACCTATAGAAATAACTGAATATATTTCCTTAGCTAATCTCTCACCCTGCCCATAAAATGAATCTCCAGAGTAACAGAACACTCTGAAACCTTCCAGCGCACTTCAGCGATCGATCCCGCGACAGTGACTCAAGGCTGCCTTGACGATAATGAAATCAGAGCGGCGAACATAATTAATACCTGTCCTCAAAAGGACACTGAAGCCTTGGCCTTTACTCTGCTTGAGCAAGCAGGACTGGAGCATTTTTCGGAGAAACCTATGCATTATTTACAATGAGACACTGCATATGCAGCAGGCTTTGCAGAATAAGCAGAACAGAACAGCCAGAAGCTCTGCAGCATCAGCGCGAACCGCTGAAGGGGCTCAATCTGTCTCTATTCTACTTGGAAAGATGTTGCCTAAAGATTTAAACAGTCGCACTTTCTATTTACGGGAGCAAAGGCCAGTTTATACTGGCTGCTGATGCAGCACTGCCAAATTGCATCACAGCGCGAACGTTCGGAGGAAAGCGCAGCGACTCGGTTCTGATACATCAGCTCACAGACGCAGCCTTGTGCTAATCCACATCACTCTAGGAGTGATGAGGGGAAAGAGCGAGAGGGAGAGCAAGGCCAATTGTGCTCTAATGGTGCTCCAGTAGCCGATAGCAAGCTACATGAACATGATTCAAACCAGGAAACTCCTATTATTATTATTAATAATATTGCCCTGTAGCCTGCTCCTAACCCCTGCTAGCACTGCTGGTGCGGTTAGCCGCTAATGCTAATGCTCCAGCCTTAGTGCTCCAGTCTTTACTCACCCAAATAAACAATTTTTAGGAGAGAAATCGGTGTAGGTTTAAATCCAGCTCTCATTTGACTTTAAAAGAACGTCTTTGTTTTTTTATTATTACAGTTTTGTTTACTTAGCTTAGCTTTACTTAACTTACTTAGCTGGCACCCCACCCCCACCACCATCCAGTGGCAAGACCTGCTAAATTAGAAGTTCCTTATAGTGTGTCTTAAAATGCGCCTTGTTTATGAAAATAGACCCAAAAACAGACGTTCATTGATAGTGCGCCTTATAGTAAAACAAATACAGTACATTTGATAAAGGGTAATTAACAGAGAAGTGCAGCATTATGTAGCTTCTAAGTAAAGGGGTATTGGTACATGTAATTACACCTAATTATATAGTAATTACCAGGGTTTTAAAATGCCTATTGTCTGTAATAATACCCATTACTCTGCAGCTAGGTCACAATACATAATTAAAAGGGTCTTTTTGACTGGGACTGGAGCACAAAGAGGAGATGGGTGACTTGGGGTGACCTGAGATGACCTCCTTTCCAGGACCTCTCTCTTATTCTCTCACTCAACTCTCATTCATACGCAAATCCTCTCTCTTTTAGACTGAAGGAGAGGCTCTTAGCTTTGTTGATCAGTAATGGGCTTCACAATTTAAGCAAAAATCATGGAGTATAATAAATACAAGGTTGCTTATTGTTAAGTGCTCTTTCAGACAACATATTCTCATACATTGCAGAACTTTCCTCTGTTTGTCCTTGTGGAGAATTCCTTTAATTCCTGCCTGCATCTCATTAATTCTGTCCTGATGCTCCTTGTTCCTGCAGGCAGCTGCTGACTATGTAAAGGCGCACCTGCCCGAGGCTTTGAGGCAGCAGCTGCAGGCGTACGAGCGCGAGAAGAAGGACACTCAGCTCTCTTATGCCTCCATCCTGGAGCAGCGCATTCTGACTGTGGACCGAGACATGGTGGAAAGGTTCTCTGCCTCACATGAAGAAGCAGGTAGCCAGACTATCTGTGTCTCAGAAAATTAGAATATTATATAAGATCAATTGGTGCTTTTGGTATAGTGTGGGCAGTGTGCCAAGTCCTGCTGGAAAATGAAATCCACATCTCCATTGAGGTTTTCAGCAGAGGGAAGCGGTAAGATATGAAGTGCTGTAAGATTTTGCGGGAAAATAAAACTGCACTTTAGACTTGATAATAAAACACAGTGGATCAACACCAGCAGATGACGTGGCTCTCCAAGCACTTCATGCTTCTCTCTGCTGACAACTTTTATAGAGATGCAGATTTCATTTTTCAGCAGGACTGCCCGCACTTTTCAATGATGATGAGATGCACCTGTATACCATTTACATGTCCATTACAGCCAAATAAAAGCAAATTTTTTAATCTATTCATGTTTAGTTCTGTCTAAAATACTTTAGATAAAACATTAAACACTGACATTATCAAGACTTCCTAGTTGCACCAAACAGACACTAAGTTGCTTATCTTTTTTCCTCCTTACCTGTACAGGTACTACGTGTTTAGTGGCTCTGTTATCGGACCGGGAGCTGATTGTTGCTAACGTGGGAGATTCTCGAGGTGTCCTCTGTGATAAGGATGGAAATGCTGTGGCTCTGTCTCACGATCACAAGCCTTACCAGCTGAAGGAGCGCAAAAGGATCAAAAGAGCAGGTAATAGAGAGGCTGCCTCAGGGCTGCACTCATCTGGATGGACACTACATGTCCAAATGTTTGGATCAACACCAGCAGATGACAGACATGTCTCTCCAAGCCATCACTGATCATCAGTAAATTTTACATTTCATTTAAAGAAAATCAAGGGATCAGAATCTGGAGGAAGAGTGGAGAGACACACAGTCCAAACTGCTCGAGGTCTAGTGTGAAGTTTCCATCAGTGATGGTTTGGAGAGACATGTCATCTGCTGGTGTTGATCCACTGTGTTTTATATGAAATTAAGGAACCTTTTAATGATATTCTAATTTTGTATACTAATGAGATGTACTAGTATAGAAACCTCAGTTTAAGAGAATGTCCTTTTTTTGTCCACCAGGTGGCTTCATCAGCTTTAACGGCTCGTGGCGAGTGCAGGGTATCCTGGCCATGTCCCGCTCCCTCGGCGACTACCCCCTGAAGAACCTTAACGTGGTCATCCCCGACCCGGACATCCTGACGTTTGACCTGGACAAGCTGCAGCCCGAGTTTATGATCCTGGCCTCGGACGGTCTGTGGGACGCCTTCAGTAACGAGGAGGCCGTGCGATTCGTGCGAGAGCGACTGGATGAGCCGCACTTCGGCGCCAAGAGCATCGTCCTGCAGTCCTTCTATCGTGGCTGTCCTGACAACATCACCGTCATGGTGGTGAAGTTCAGGAGCAGTGCCAGCACTAAGACTGGAGAGTAGAGCCTGTTAGAATCTGCCTGCCGTAAACCTTACCTAATCTAAACCTCAGAAGACATGAATATTGGACTCAGCATGTGCATGTATGAATAAATACATGCTTACTGAGGCTATGATCAATTCCGATTTCTGCCACTGTGCCAAACGGACACTTCTTTTAAACTTCTCAAGTCTTTTTTCTATAACTTAACCCAACCCGGATGTTGAAGTGGAGTTTTTGAAACACTCATTTGAAGGAGTAATAGCAAATTTAAAGTACAATGCCTTGGCCAATGCACGTTGTTTTTTGTAACGCAATGTAATGGATAAATATCAAATCCTGCCTGAGTGATCCATGTGGATCTGTATTAATTTACACTGATGCTGCTTGTTATACCTTACTTATCCCATGTATTGGTTCCAATAGTCAAGACTCTTAAACTGAAGTGATAAAGAAACTGCTGCTGCTGTAGCATGTGTGCTGCTGGAGGTAAAACTGTAAAATTTTATTTTTCAGTGATTAAAAATACAACTAATTACATTATCAGATGATTTCAGTCCAACGCTAAATCAAACTTGCACAGTCAAATCAGAATATTATGAACACCTCCTTGTTTCTGCACTTTAATCAGTCCCACAGAGCATATGGGAGCACTTTATAGTTCTTTAATGGTCTCATTCTTTATTTAAAATATCTAGTTGCGGTATGGTAATTATAATACTAAAAAATAGTATTATAAAACTATAATACTGGGACAAGATTTACATTTTTTGCATTTAGCTGACACTCTTATCCAGAGCGCCTTGTAAGGTGGTGGTGTTATCCACTGCACCACACCAACCACATGGAGTGTGCAGACAAGGAGGTGGTCATAATGTTATGACTTGACTTTGCATAACTTGAGCTCAAACCTTTTAAACATATTTCACAGCATTTCTCTAAATCTTTGATGAAAGAAATCTTTCTTTTTACTTTATTTAGTCACTTTAACTCTTTTCTTTCTCAGCCTGAATGTGTCTAGCATGACGAACATAAAATAAAAGTTTGTATTGCTAGGGTACATAGAGATACCTCTGAACTGAACTGAAGATCTGCCACCACATTCTGCATGACCCCATTCAAAATTGAGGTGCTATAAAGCAACAGGTCCAGTATTCAGCTCAAACGCCTGTATTTAGTTTATCACAGCAATACAGATATTAGCCCAGCATTACAGTGTAGTGTAGAAAGCTCCAGTCAGGGGCAGAAAGCATCCTAATTTAGCTCTAGTTTAGCTCTAGACAGCATGGTTTTACATGTACAGTATATCATTTTACATGTTGTGTATATAATACTTGCCTGTAGCATTACTGTTCATTCCCAGCGACTCCTGATTGGTGCTTTAGACGTCTCTGTTGACACTGATACTGACATTTTGCTGCTGAACTGTTTCTCTCACAAGACTACAATAATGTACGCATAACTTTCAGTGCCACTTCCATGATTTTCTTTATTTTCTTTAAATCTATTGGATGGCATTTCACATGGTGTGAAACGTGACTCAGTATTGGCACCAGTAGCACAGTGTTTTGATAAGACGATAAGCTGCTGCCTGTTGACTGTGTTGTTTGTCTTTGCGTGCTTGGTATGATTGTGGGTATGAAACCTTGAAGCAAGAAGCCTAATAAAAATGCCTTTTGCTTTCAGAACTCTGATAGAGTAACTACTTAACTACTGATGTTCCAGCACTGATAGCACTCCCAATCTTAGAGCAGTTCCCAAACTTTATCCTCTTTTTCAAACTCTTTTCTCAACCTTATTCCAAACTCTCGCTCAATTCTAAATTTTGAATAAATTAATAAAGTTATCTTAACCCTTGTGTCAACACTTTTCTCAACTCTAATCCAAACACATTTTGTATCACTGCTTTATCCCCACCCCCTAACCTATTTCACACCTATTTGAACCATTTCCAACTTTTATTTATTTATTTTTTTCTAATTTCCCTTTGACTATTAATAAATTGTTATCCATACCCAATCCTGTTTCCAATCTCATCCCAATGCATTCTCAACCCTCTGTAATCTCTATACTATTTTATATTAGTCCTATCCGGACGGGATTAGTTTCTCAGGGGGTTCTGGGGTAATTTTCTCTTTTATGGGGGTTTTTATCCTCTGTCATTTTATTCCCCTCCGGATCGACCATGTACGTGTTTTTCTCAGGCGTCCTCTGAGAAAATTACAGGCTGAATTATCTACTGTTTTTCTCTGAACTCTTTTCGTGGTCCTCCGGTAATTTTAGTCCAGTCCGCACATCTCTTAGTTTTGTCTCCTTTCATTTAATAAAATAGCTATTTGTCCTCTGCCGCACACTGTACTTACACTTTGGACGCACGTTTCCATGGAGATCCACGTAAAAAACACAACAGAGTGTGGAAATGGAGGAGCTACTGAACGCGATGTCATGTGACCGAGAATCCTGTTTTTTAAATTGCAGTCCGGATGAAAGAGTTTTATCACTGAGTAGAAGTGTGAAATATTTTTCACTTGAGCCCCCTGAGAAACTAATCCTGTCCGGATAGGGCTTTAGTCTAATTTTCATTGGTGATTAAGTGAGAATTTAGCTTAACTCAGTTGTCAACCAAATCACTTTATCTCCAACCCCAACTCTAATTTCTCTATTAGTTTGTCTAATTTCCCTTTGGGGATTAATTAAGTGTTATAATGTTGAATTTCTAGTCATTCCCAAGCCTTTTTACAACTATTTTCTCAACTCGACCATGTCATATCCCTTTTTAATTTATCGCTAACCCTTTTTAGAACTTTTTTTTCAACCTGATCATGTCATATCATTGTCTTATTTATCTCCAACCCTTTCTACAGCTATTTTTCCAACACGATCATGTCATATGCCTGTTTTATATCCTCAACCCTATCCCCAATGCTTCCCATAACTTCCATAACTTTTTCCCCTAGCTCTGTCTCCAACTCTATCCTCAACCACATGCTCATGATGTATGATATACCCTTTATCTTCTGTCCTATACCCCACCATTACCCCAACCCAGCCCAGAGCGAGTACATGAGTCATAGAAAGACACAAAATAACTGGTAAAGATATTAAAGTTACCGTGGTGTTATTTATCGGGAACATCAAGGGAATCAGTTTTAGAAAAGGTATTGCGAAACTTGAGCTCTCAATTTCACCTGCCTAAATCTGTCTCCTGATTTTATTCTTGGCCTGACAGAAGGTCTCGTGCATGAAGGAAGCTCATGTGCGGCTGAGCGTTAGGTGTTTATAAGTGGCGGCAGCCCTGCCATGTGTCGCCGCTCTTATTTGAACTCCAGAGCTTTGCTGTTGACGTTCTTCGCAGTCCATGAGTGACACGCATTCCTACACAGAGAGGGTGGCAGGTGCGGGTTCTCAAAATAGCATCTGCATTGTAAAACCAAGGATCTGAAGCCCTACATACTGTTGAGTCACTGCCTGAGCGAGTAACTTACAGAAAGGGGCATCGCATCACTCGCCACGGACCATGTTACTGGAACTGACAGCATATGACATCACTATTAACCCAGTTTGTTTTAAGTGTCTCGAAGTGGCACATATATAGAAAGGCTTGTGCTTAAGGGCACAACACTCAACACACCTCAAGACAGAAGATAGAAGACTTACTCTACCTGCTGCTGTAAAACTATCAGGACGATCTCATCCAAGAAAAATGGGTCAGTGCGGTTCGGCGTCATCTAGGAAACCTCGACAAATATGTGAGAAATTAAACCACTCCTTTACATCGTCTCCAGCTTTCCGGTACCTAGGACACGGGATGTGTGGCCTTTCCTGTATGAAGAGGATTTCGGTTATCTCTGGAAAAGAATCCACACCTCAGTCCGCTTGGGAGAGCAGGAGGAGAAGTTGCCACTGCGCTGGACTGGTTTTCGTGGAGGATCTGGCCGGAGGAGTTTGGATAAAGCCGACGGAAAATAGTGGAAAGACGTGAGAATGAACAATCGACTGGATTGGGTTTACCTGGAGGACAAACGTGTTGATGGGAAAAGCTTCGGACCATCTACCAAGCTTTGATATCACACAACAGTTTGGTTGAAATGATGAAACATGCTGGAATTGTGTTTCGAAAAGATGCTATTTTGAAACATGATGAAATCCTGTTTTGGAAGTGTGGAAAACCATTAGGAAGTCTGGTTTCTTCTTTAACTGGTTTCTTTATTTTATTTGGAGACTCTTCAGGTTGATGCTATGCTACAACTATAACCTCTTCCTTTTTCTTTCTTTTTTTCTGTCTTTCTTTCATTTCTTTACTTTACCTATTTATGAGTAATTCCTTTGCATCTTCAATTTCTTGATACTTCAGGACTTTAGGAAGTAAGTGATGCTTTACTATGTAATTTAGCAATTTGTGCAACAGACCCAAGTCTATATTAAGATTGGCATGTACTCTGGCACTGGTATGCTGGATTTGTCTCAAGATAAATATGCTATGAATGAAAATTCAATTCGATTTGATTTCCTTGTGTTGAGTTTAAGGCTCATTTATACTCCTTTTACATATGAAAACAAATGTGTCTGTTACAATTGCTGTAAAAGTACTTATTCTACTTTAATGTGTACTCTATGGTGGCATTGCTGTTAAGACGTACATCCACTAGAGGGCAGCTTAGAGTCAAAAGTTATCGACAAGACGAAACGAAAATGGCGGCAATGGCGAAGGATGTTGAAAATCGAAGGAAAGTGAAGAAAATCAAAAGAGACAGTGAAGTAAATGGCTGTAAATTAAGTGAAAAAGATCCACCATAAGTTTATTTTATGCTCAAGTTTTTTTTTTCATCATGTCCATATAGCAGTAGACATTTTGTGTTTCGCTTTCAAGTGTTTTGCTTGAATTTATGGTTACATGACCACTTATTTCTAGTGTTTTTGCTCAGTGTGAAGAAAATGTGCACAATCAGTTGATTTTTTATAAATGAACTGTCATGTATGTATTTTTATTTATTTATTTATTCATTTATTTATGGAATATCTCAACACCATGTGATTTGGAAGGTGCTGTCTGTCATACTTTGACCCACCCGGATGCCTTATCTAAGAGTTGTGAGTAGAGATAAGTGGGCAAGGACACAATAAATCAGCTAGTAGTAAAATACAAACCACTGTGTCAACAGAACAGCAGGGAAGTAACAGCAAGTTCAAGTCTGGAGTTGAAAGTCGCTGTGGATCATTTAGAACGTTAACAATGGGCCTAAAAGGATCTCGACTGCCGGACGCCAGAGTTCTCCTGCTGGGTCTCGACGGATCGGGTAAATCCACTCTCCTTTACAAGCTCAAATACGACGAGCGTTTCCAGACTGCTCCGACCGTCGGATTCAACGTGGAGATGATTGACGCCAAGCAGAACAGGAAGAAAATCACAGTGACCGTGTGGGACGTGGGCGGCCAGAAGAAAATGCGGGAGCATTGGAAGAGTTTCTACCAAGACACGGCCGGCCTTCTTTTCGTGGTGGACTGTTCGGACAATGGACGCTTGGAAGAAGCCAAACATGAGCTGGAGCACACCCTTAAAAACGAGCATCTCCAGGGTCTTCCTGTGGTTGTCCTCGCCAATAAGCAGGACGTTGGAGGAGCCCTGACGGCCACGGAGATCACAGAGAGATTCAACCTGAGGAAAACGTGCAACAACAGGGACTGGTTTGTCCAGCCGTGTTCAGCTACGAGTGGCGCAGGACTAGAGGACGGTTTCAGGAGAATGGTTCACTTGGTGAAAACCACCAATGACGCAAACATTAAAGAAACAGTCAAGTATTTACGAGCTAAATCGATGAAGCATGGAAAGAAGTGACAATGTAGTTGGTTTCTTAAAGGTTCCAGTTGGTGGATGGCACATTGGAGTTACTATGAACGTTGACACCTTTGACCAAGAACACTGATGCAGCCTACCTACGCTCATTCACGAATACTGGTCAGGTGCTGATTGTACGTTTATTGCTGCTGAACAAAGGGCGAAAAGATTGGAGAGGAATCTTCAATGCAATGTTCAACTACAGCGAGTGCTGAAGACAAAACTGGCCTACTGGGATCTGCATTGTTGCATTGTGGACACTATGGACACATCCTTTTATGAGACATTTCACATAAATCCAAATAAAATGTTCTAAATGTAAATTAAGTCACATTTATTTAACTCCTTCAATCTTCAGACTCATCACTTGAGTTTAATTGTAAATGCTTGGCTGCATTGAAAATTATGGTTACCGTCAATGTATTACCAAGTGAAAATAAAGTTTAATTGATTGATAAAAATGCTTGTAATATGTTTGTAATGGTAATGCTACAGGCGAAAAATATCTGCTGGAATTCTTATGGGAGATGAAGATAATCCACCAGGAATGACACATCTGATCTACATTATACATCATTCTTACCCCCTTTAAGGTTATGGTATGATACTGTTGATTAACGTTTTCAAATCACATTTGCTGATGACACTTCCTTCCCCTGATTACTACAGCAAACTAGCATGTAAAAACATGTATGTAAATAAAAGAAGGAATGCAGTAATGTATACAAATGAAGGTTTTATTTGTTACAAAAAGCCTAAGGCTGACAAGATAGAAATGGAGCACATTGTTTAAAAAAGGCACAATAAATTACTGAGATGCCACTGCTGTGCCACAAAAAAATTACAAAAAAAAAAAGTATTTTAATCCACCAAACTAAGGCATTACTAAGCACATCTTAAGGCAGGATTGTTAGTAGTTAGAGGTCTTCACAAAGACACTATTCAACACTGGTTTAATCCAAGCCAGATCCACGCATGACTTAATTTACAGGTATAAAAAACAAAAAAGGCTCAATTCGTATTGTACTTCTGTTCAAACTAATGCATCATTGAGGGCACTCGAATAGAGGAAACCATTAAGAGGAGTCCATTTGAGTCCTGGTGTTTTTGGCAACAGATCGAGGTACTGGTTTCTGGTTGTACTGTTGCTGGTTATTTAAAACAGGTTATGGCAGTGGTCAAGTCTTTTCCTCAGCAGAAATGTCACAGGAGCAGGAATATATATCTGGAAAAGAAGGAAGAAAGTGTTCTTAAGAAAGTCTATTTTAATACTATCACAGGACATTTGCAGACATCAAACTACATTTATGACTTGAAATTCCACCTATGGAAATGTAGAGTTGGCTTTCCTACTCAATGACTATTAGTGAAATAGCAAGTCTGACAGGAATAGGACAGAATAGCTGCTTACTTCCAGCAGCAGCTTTTCCATTTTCATTTACAGCATTACTCTGCATTACTCTACGTTAGTGCCTGAGAACCTTTTGTCAAATCTCCTGAAGAGTTTAGCTTTCTACAGGAACTAAAATGCAAAATTTAAATCTAATCTAATCACCATAAAGGAATTTGGATAACCCTGGCTCCATCTGAAGTGGCCTACACCATCCAAACAGTGCATTATATACAGCTCTGGAAAAAAATGTGATTCTTTTATTTTTACCCAAAACCTCTGGACTATAATCAACAGGAAGATGGATAATTACAAGTCATCAAACCAAGCTGAAGTTTTTTTGAATTTTTGCACGAGGAGTGGCATTAAATTATCCAAAAGTAGTATGTAAAACTGGTGGAGGAGAACATGCCAAGTTGCATGAAAACTGTGATTAAAAAACAGGGTTGTTCCACCAAATAATGTTTTCTGAACTCTTAAAACTTTATGATCATGAACTTGTTTTCTTTGCATTATTTTAGGTCTGAAAGCTCTGCATCCTTTTTGTTATTTTTGCTATTTCTCATTTACTGCAAATAATGCTATAAATTATTTTTATATATAAAATTAATTTTTAATAATAATTTTTTTACACACCCAATTAACAGCCAGGTCATGTAGCTCAGTTAGAGTAGGAAAATCAGCTGCATTCGAGCCCGTGTTGCCCATCCTTATTCTAATACATGCCATGTAAAATAACCACCTGCTTCAAATGTGTACTCTGTGTGCATTCCCCTGTATATAACTCTTACCGATGGCAATAACACATTGTAGGACATCAGACAAAAGAACACAGCTTCTGTGTCCTGAAGGGGTTGGTGCTTGAGGAGACCCCAGTCAGCAAGGGGTCCTGAAGGGCGTTCTGGATGCAGAACTGCTGGAGTTCTGCGGCAGCCTGCGAGACCTGGAGACATGAACATTTAAATATACATGTTTTAAAGGGCAGATTTGAGACAGTTTATTAGGTTTAAGTTGGCTTGAGTGAATTTTCCGTTCCACCTTAAAATGAGAAACAGTTACATAGCTACTGACGACTCTTTGAAGGTGGAACGGGGAAATAGTCGTTCATTTTAAGCTAGTTAAAATTATTAACACTTTTTTATTTTAACAGTAAAAAGCATGTGTAGCCAAACGTTTTGCCTAAGGTTTGAACGATTAGACAGGTTTAAATAGTTAGCTAAAATTTCCACACTACAGCTGAAGTCTGTTACCGTTATTTAGTTAGCATCAGGTGCTTATAGTGTGTTGGGCGACTTTTCCCGTTCCACCTTAAAATTAGAAACAATTATTAAGATTTGAGGCAGTTTATTTGGTTCAAGTTAGCTTCTTAGTGTGAATTTTCCGTTCCACCTTAAAATGAGCAACAGTTAACGGTTACATAGCTACTGACGACTTTATTTTTTTTAAGGTGGAACGGGAAAAGTTGCCCAACACACTATAATAAGCACTTAACGCTATCTATTTAACCTTGTCTAATCGTTTAAACCGTAAGCAAAACTTTAAGGTAGACAAGCTTTTTACTGTTAAACTAACAACAATATGTGGTAACTATTTTGCTAGATAGCTAAGCTAGCTAAAATAATGCTAACAGCTAAGCTACGTTTGTTT
Organism: Astyanax mexicanus; assembly: GCF_023375975.1. NCBI lineage: Eukaryota > Metazoa > Chordata > Actinopteri > Characiformes > Acestrorhamphidae > Astyanax > Astyanax mexicanus. The sequence continues at coordinate 56,355,322 of NC_064415.1, forward strand.
TAACACTGTAACCAGCTAGTTTGTACCAACTACAGACAATTATCGACGTTTTAGCTAAACTAAGACACAGATGGAACGAAATTAAAAGTATATAAATCTAAAAATACACATATTTAGTTAAAGAATAGACTTAAGTACCGTTAAACTAACAGAGCGACACGCCCTTATCCGGTTAGCTTGCTAGCTAGCCTAGCTAACATAAGCGAAAACACAAAGAAAGTTAAAAAAAAACGTATTTTACCTTCACTCTGTTTATATTTGCCTCAAAACGCAGCTGTTGGACGACTTTCTTCATCGCAACGACGCTAGATGCGGCCGACATTGTGGTAAATACTGAGAGGAATAAAGGCACAGAAGTACAAAACCCTGAGAGACGAGCTGTTCCTGCTGCTACGGGAAGCGAGGGGACTCATGTGAGAGAGGGGGCGTCTCAAATGGCTTCGTGCTCCCTATGTAGTGCACAAGAGGAGTCAAGAAACTGATTCTACGTTCACATTACCAGACTAAGGTGACTCATGATGGAAGCCCATTCCCGCCACCTAAGATAAAAAAAAAATCCAGCGCATTTTTCCTATTATTAAGTTAATTATTTTGAGCCACTCTTTATTTTTTAGGTATTAAGTCATTATTCTAAAATAGTAAGTCATTATTTTGAGATAGTAAGTGAGTTTGCTTATGGAAAAAAACGTTTTTTGTCTTTCAAGGTAATGATTTACAATCTCAAAATAATGAAATAGTATCTCAAAATATGTACTTACTATCTCAGAATAATGACTTACTATCTGCACAAGGGCTGTTTAATTTTGTGTAAGTCACCAAGACAAGGTAAATTCTGCAGTGCTATGAGCACAAGTTTCTTTGAATACATCTTATCTTTTACTATTACTATTACCTGAAATGGAAAAAGTCTATGGGTTTTAAAGCCTGGTTTCAGAAGTTTTTACAGGTTTAAACACTCGTGCTTTAAATTAGATAATATCTGTTATATTGAAATTACGAGGCTGGATGCAGCAGAAAAAAAAATAGATTGTTATAAACATATAGTATTTATCAGTGCTGTTAACAGATGATAATTAATCTAAGGTAGAATTTCTTAGGTCGTCTGGAGGCGCTATTTCCTCACTCTGTGTCTGTTTGTCCAGTTTTATTGTGTATCGTTTAACTTCAAATATTATAAAAGTAAGTTTGTTTCTACTACTCTCAGAGTTCTGCTACAGTAACGCCGCTGTCCAATGAGATTCAGGCCACTAAGCCCAGCAGGGCGCTGATTGGCTGGAACGTATCCTGCCTGACCGATTGGTGAACATATTATAAACACTTTTCTATAAACTCCAAAACATCACTGATTTCCACTAAACAAGCATCATTTACCTCATTCAGCTTCAGATCGAACAGCAGGAGACTCCCTCTCATTTTAAATAATAAATAATAGCTAATAAAGTTAATTCTGTACACAGCAAACTAATAACCAGTAAAACAGTACGGAAGAAACCACTTAATTTACCTAAAATCTAAAATGTTCTTCGAGCCGAACGTGTTGAATTACAGAACAGGTTGCTTCGCCACAGTCTGGTGAGTTTTTTTCTGTTTATTGGTAAAATTTTCATAATTTCTGTCCTCAGTTGTGTTTAAATTGGATAAGAGCGATAGGGTAAAATAAAAAAAAATACCCATTTAATATTTATACAGATATTTGCCGATTAAAACATTATTATTACTATTTTCTGTCTGAAAAACATATTTTAGTCTGATTTTTGACTAAAACAGCAGAACCATTGCAGGCGCAGAACAGCGTACCGGCAGGTTGCCAGATTAAGAGCAACCTTACTCCTCACGTTGTCATAAAAATGTTTTTAATGAAGTGTAATTTTATGCTTTGTTAGTATTGCTTGTCCTTCCCAAAAGCTTTTTATAGTAGTCAAAAGTATCACTAGTGAAAAATATATAATATTAAAAAATTGCAAATGTTTAAATTACTAATATATAAAAAAACTATTTCATTTAAATAATTGAAATGTTCTGTGCACCAACAGTATTAATCATGCACTTCACTCAAATTATTTGTTTTACGTAGATTAAATAATTTAACACTGTAAAAGCCCATAATTACAACTACATTTTCATTTTCAATTCTCTTTCATATTTATTATATAATACAAAAATAAATCTGAAAATAAATGCAGTTCTTGTGTTAAAATATCTCATAAAAATGTAAGAAAGAAATGTAAATGTAAGAAAAAATATGTTTTGATGATTATTTATTTATTTATTGTTAAAATCACGCAGTACTGGTTTGATAAAATATGCTATTATATATATATATATATATATATATATATATATATATATATATATATATATATATATATATATATATATATATATATATATATATATATTGATATGCATTTTATATTTTACGTAAGTAAATACCCAAAGAGGCTTAATATGAACCTATAAGCTATTAGAAAAATGGTAATATAGGTTGAAATTGTCCAGAAGCATGAGGTGACGGGTGAGTGTGAGAGAGTGAGACAGCAGCGACCTCTATCGTTTTTAAGGTCAAACTGCATGTCAGCTTCATGTAGAACAATTGATTGAGTTTGTCAAAATATTCTTACATTTACAATCAAGTGTTTTGGAAAGAAAATTAAGAACATTTTGGGAAAGACACTAGAATGCCATTTTTACAACATAGTTTATCCATAGAAATCACACCCTGTAAAAGTTATATAATAAATTGTATGGTCTAAAAAACACAGATAAAATGATAAATATTTGCAAGAAAGGTAATTAATACACAAATAGGTAAAAAATACTGAATAAACAAATAAACAGGATAATATAATAATATTAATATAATTAAAATAAAATATCATTAATAACAACTGCATGTTATGTATCAATTATTTGCTTTAGAAAAAAAAGATAAATGTATATATGTACATGTAGATATATTTTTGTAAATAAGAAGTGGTATGTGTGTGTTCTTTAGGTTGGCAGCTACAAAGGGCAAAAAGATAAGTCGGAGGGATTTCCTTAAAGTTAATGTGCAGCACACATGGTAAGCCAAGCCAAGAAGCCACTTTGGCCAGTTGTGTGTTTTCATTCCCTGGACACTTTCCACTTATTAAACACACTTTAACTTTTGCTGTTTTGCTTTTTTTCACAGCACTGGGATCATGAACTACGTTCTGGTGCGAGTCCCTCCTCCCTCTGTGGGTCTCCCTCGCCCTCGTTTCTCCCTCTATCTCTCCTCCCAGCTGCAGTACGGCGTGGTCATCGTCTACCATCGACAGTGTCAGCTCCTCTTAGGTGTGTATGTGTGTGATAATACACAGATAATACTTTGCCTGGCCTAGCCAAAAAAAAGTCTCCACCTGGATGTAAGTAAGTAAATGATGTGGGGTTGGTTGATGCTGCAGTTGGTCTGCAGGTTTAGGTTCAGCAAAAGTATGTGCTGAAAGAATGAGGTCAGGCGACTTCCTGAATATATACTGAATATAGACCAGGTTATTCCATCAATGAATACAATTTTTCTCCCCTGATGATCACGGCCATATTCCAAGATGAAAATGTCAGGATTGATGGTGCTGGAATTGTGAAAGAGTTCAGGGTTCAGGGAGCATGAGATCATCATTTAGCATTTTCACACATGGATTGAGAGAGAGTTCACCACAGAGTCCAGATCTTAACCTCATTGAGAATCTTTGGGATGTGCTGGATGGAGAAGAGCTGCTTTGTGCAGTGGTCAGACTCTACCATCATCAATGCTGCTGCAAGCTCTTGATGAAAAATTAATTAATGCAACACTGGATTCAAATAAATAAATCTTGTGATGTTGCAGAAGCTTATCGAAACAAAGCCACCGAGAATGTGTAAAGCAGTGTTTGACCTTTTTTGTTTTTGGCCTGGCAGTGTCTCTTTTTTTAAATTCTAGAGTATTAAGGATACTGAGTGGGGAATAGGAGCTGAAGGGGTTAATGTGAGCTTGCTGTTCTAATGCTTGTTGACGGCTTTTTCTCAGAGGATATCCAGGAGGCCATAGACAGACTGCTGCGGTTCCGCGCACAGGTCCAGATCGACATGCCGCAGGAGGACATCAGGTCTGAGTCCTTCTTCTAGAGTTTTCTCAGCTTTCATTCAGTCATTCAAAAAAAATTCAGTAAATAATTTAGTGTTAGCACGTATTATACACAAACATTTGCTTTAGGTACACAAACATTATTCCAGAATTTGACTAAAAAACTTACTAAAACTGTACTAGACATCAATTATATTCGTACTTCATACTGAATATTTATTTATTCACTTATCTCATTTATGAGAGCATTTATTCAATAAAATCAATCAACCATTATTTAAACTAGGAGTAAATCGAGGGTGGCCCTCATATACAAAGTAGCCGAGCCAATACATAAAGAACGAAGGGAATGTCAAAGAAAAAAGATAAATGAATAAATAAAAAGACAAGACACAGCAATTTATTAAGATATATAAGATATTTTAAAACTAAAATATAAAACAAATAAGATAAAAATACGATTTTTTTAGTAAGAATCATAAAACCATAGGTAAAAAAAAAATATATATATATATATTACTTAATACTGAAAATTACTCTGTCTTCAGGAAATACATGGTGTTAGATGTTCATACTAGATATTTATTTCAGATATTAGATTATACTGTTAGATATTCATTTTTATTAAACTTCATACTGTGTATTGTATGTTTTTGGATGATAATAGTAATGGGATATCATACTGAATGTTAACATATTAGAACATACTGGATATTATTCTTTTCATTTTAGTGAAACGTCATACAGGAAATTCCTTTAATACAATAATTGTAGAAGGACTCTATATTAGATATTCTAGATATATTCTGTATATGTTCTATTTTCTTGGTCATCTCACACATCTGTTACAATAATGGTTTTATATGGCGCATTGTACAGTAGCCTAAAAAGGAATAAAAGAACAATATGTTCATTTCTATCCAGGCAACCTCACACCATTCCTGACGCTCTGACTCTCCTGAATGAGACGGAGGGAGCGAGGGATCCGTTCTTTGGGTCGATGGAGTTCAGCCTTCCCAGTCCCAGCAGCCTCATTGAGGTAAGTGTTATCATGTTAGCAGTGAGCTAATGTTCTGTTGCAGTCTCGAGTGATTTTCTCTTTTGAACACAGCAATAATCAGATTTTAACATTGCAATCAGCCAGTAAACTCACAGAATAAGAAAACTTCACGCTGCAGATTTTTTTAGCACATTGAGCCGCAATATGATCATACATCAGCTAGACGTTGAAGATTATTTAAATGCTTCAGTTTTAGCATTAATTTTAAACTTTTTTGTCACCCTCTCGCAGGTGTGTTGTAAAAGACTGCTCACTTATTTAGTGTACCAGTATCCAAAAAATACTGAACAAAAAATCCAGCTCTCTTTACCAATTTTCTTAATCAGATCTCTAGATCTTACTTTGATCTAAGAAATTAGAGTATGCATTAATCTGACAGTCAGTGACCTTTCATTAACACACACAGATATGTCATGCATATATATATATATATATATATATATATTGTGTTCTCTGGCTGTATTTTGGTTCTTTCGGTTGTTGATTGGTGTGCTATAACTCCTCATTGCTCTGGTGTACCTGTTTGTTTGATTGACAGCTGGCTCAAGACATAGAAAAGATGTCTCCTCAGCGCCAGTCGCCGGAAAGAGCAGTGACCCCACCACCCGACGGTGAGAAACAGATGATAAACACAGGGACAGTTTCATAAATCCTGGGTCCCTGTGCTCAAAACCTCTGTAGACCCCAACCTCAACACCCGAAGATCAATTTAGTTTCATTGTAGTTTAATTACATTAAATCCTTGATTAATTTCAGCTCAGTTAAGTTCAGTTAAATTCAGTTCAGTTCTATGAATGTGTTTTCCTATTTTGCTAAAGATTATTAAATTATAAAATTGTTTAATTTTATTCTGTAAAGGAATCACAGCCAGTCAGGAGTCCATCACTCTGATGGAAAGAGAACCTGAACCCATACCTGAACCTGAGGTACCACCATAATCAGCATCACTATAATAAACTGCCTCATTCTAATTTCTTCCTCCCTTCAGTGCTTTTTCTTTATCTTTATGTTTCTGTTCAGTTTGAGGGGGCGGAGCTTCAGGATTTTAATATGATTGAGATGCTGATGGAGCAACCTGATGATTTTTTTATGGGTGAGGAGATGCTTCAGCATTTCACATCACTGTTCCACATTACCTGTTTCATTTTAATTGAATAGACTAATTCCAAACTCTTCTGTTCCAGACGAGGAGGAGAGACAGCGAGAGAGAGAGAGAGAAAGAGAAAGACAGAGGCAGCAGGAGACAGAGAGGGAGACAGGGAGAGAGAGAGACAGGGAGCAAGAGCAGGAGAGAGAGCGAGAGAGTGAAAGAGAGGAGGATATACAGAGAGAGCGAGAGAGAGCAGCAGCAGAGACAGAGAGACTGAGAGAGATAACTAAATCCACCATCTCTCTGGAGCAGTACGTCCTCAGGACCACCAGAGAGCAGCACCTTCTAATATCTAGAACAAAATAAAAAAAAAAATGATGTTTTATTACAACAAATATTCTGAATAAAGTTTTAATAGTATTAATATTCAGAATAGGTTCTAGTAACATTAATATCCAGAAAATAATTTAATAAGGTTTATATCCATAAAGTAGTTCTAAAAACATTCTTTTTTATTCTAAAATATTATAATATCTTTTTTTGTGTTTAGTTTTTGATATTTAATTTATAGTTTTTTTTTTTTGTTTTTTTAAGTTATAGGTTATAACTGTTGAGCTGTTGGATGCAGTAAAATTTGCAGTGCTGGTAAAACTTACACTAAACCCAAAACCCTTCTTTCTTTTTCCCAGAATTCAAACCCCTGAGGTTCCCAGCAGAGACATTGTGCTCGAGGCTGAGGAGGCGATGGGTTTGCCGATGGAGATGCCTGAACCGGTAGAAAGAGAATTAACACCCATCTCTGAATCTTTACTAATTCCACCATCTCCACCCAGCCCAGTAGAGAGGAGAGAGGAGCCCAGAGAGAGTCCCAGACTGGAGGTCAGTAAACACAGACATGCCACCATGCAGACACTCATTTCTTTTTCATCTCTCACTCGCTTGCTCGAAAAGTATTTTTTAGAGGGGTATTTATACTAGAAAGGACAGGTGAAACCAATCAGTAACTGGGGGAGCGGGAACGCCATACCTCCACGTACAGAACAAAATTAAGAAATAGATTTGTGAAAAAGTATATATTTTTTCAAGTATACTTAACATGGAAAAGTATATACTTTTAAAAAATAAAATATGTACTTTAATACATACTTAATGTACTATTTTGGAACAACTAATGGCAACTTAAGTATATTTCAATTATTAATTTATATTAATTTATAAAATTAATTTAGATTTAAACATTAATTAAGCCCCAAGAATGATGCTAGCGACACCATGTTTAACAGCTGGTACAGTGTTCTTGGGGTCAGATGCCTAACCATAAAACAATTTTACTGCTGTTCTTCTCAGCCTGTTCCGATCAGCCCTCAGCCTCTGGTGGAACAGAGGAGGAGAAGGAGGAGGAGGCAACGGCTCGTCATTGATGAACTCACGCAAATTCCCCTAGAAACCATGCAGGCCCAGATCAACGACCTGAACATGGAGACCAAGTCACTGGTATGACATGTGGAAAATTCCAATGTGTGCATATCACCCAATGAGTTTTATATATTAATTAGTGCTGCTAGGGGGTTGTGCTAGGTGGTTGCTATGGGGTTGCCAAGCTATTGAGCAGGCTGTTATGCTTTTGCTAGGCTGTTGCTATGGTGTCCCTTGTGGTTGCTGTGTAGTTGTTCTGTAGTTAATTCTAGGTGGTTGCTGTGCTAAACAGTAGCTATAGTGTCCCAGGTGGTTGATATGGAGTTGTTGTGGTATACAATCTAGTGATTGCAAACACCTTTAATGAACACCTAAGTTAATGCTTAGCCAGCAATAGCATATATGTAATAGCAACCTCCTGGGATACCATATCAGTCCCACAGTATTTTCATCAGGCACCTTAAAAGCACCTACAGTTAGATTGTCATGCTCTTGTTTTTTACAAAAACTCAAAATTAAATCAGTTTTATCCCCTTTTTCTTGTTAGGCGGATATTCTTGTCAAATCTCCTTCCCAACAGAGTGACCCTAAAACACTCCTCAGTAACCCCTGCACGAGTGAGTAACCATTCAAACCATGCAAATACACAGCAAGTACATCTAACACTCAGACACACCCACCACAATGTAAATTGAACATAACTTTTTTAACTCCCTATATATCTGGCTAATTGTCCATCCATTCAACTGCTACTTAGTGGTATATCCCCTATCACTAGTGGTGCTACAACACCAGGAGGGTAAATACTAGTACACGCCTCCTCCGACACATGTGAAGTCAGACTCCGCCTCTTTTTTTACTGCTGCTGATGATAGCTGTAGCATTGGCGAGTAGCATCACAGCACGCTCGGAGGAAAGCGCAGCAACTAGGTTCCGATACATCAGCTCACAGACGCAGCCTTGTGCTGATCCACATCACCCTAGGAGTGATGAGGGGAAAGAGCGCCATCTACTGTACCCACCCAGAGAGAGCAAGACCAATTGTGCTCTCTCAGGGCTCCGGCAGCTGATGGCTAGCTGCATGACCGGGATTCGAAACAAACAGCGATCTCCCGATCATAGTGGCAGCACTTTACAAGGCTGTACTACTCGAAGCCTGGCTCAAATCTAACTTAACTTGAAGTAAGAATGAATTAAAAGTACTTGTTCTCTTTTCTTACAGGTTTTCCTCCTGAAATCCTGGAACTGTGGAAACAGTGCGCAGTCATCCGCCCCATCCCTCCGTTACCACAGCGTGAAGAGGTCAGAGAGGAGGAGGAACAAAGAGAGGAACCAGAGGAGAAAGAGGCTGAGCCAGAGATCGCCTCCAAGGAGGTCAGAGTTTGTGGCTGTAAAAGGTGGTTTTGAATAGTGTTGTATGTTATTACTTTAAATTAAAGTAGGCTTACTTTAAACTGAAGCCTACTTAGTTTCAGTTGTGACAAAAAATCTGATTTTTGCGCTCAAACTGTACTTTAAATTTATAACAGAATCATTAACATTCTATTACTGTGTTCATCTATAATAAAGCACACATTGCTCATGATCCCTTTGCTTACCTTACCTGTGCAGGTGCCCAGAGAGATGGGAGAGTCAGGCATCTCTCAGTACGAAACTCAAGGTCAGATATCAGTAGTGTTTATTATCTGCGCATGATTTTATCTGTATAAGCAGAGTTTTTAATCTCACTCTGCATTTGCAGTGTCGTCGCTGGTGATGCTGGAGACCACAGAGAGAGAAATGTCGCCAATGGAGACTCCTGAGACTCAACGGTGAGAGACATGAAAGATAGTGTCGTTGATAAAAGTGGGTAAAGTATACCGGCATGCTAGCCAGTTGGCATAACATGCTAACACAGTCTGGACTGGACCGAGGGAGCTGTAGCTCAGCTCTGTGGATTTAAACACTCAAATCGCTCCATCCTGACTGTAGAAAAATCATCTAATATGAGAACAGCCCTTTTTCAGAGGAGCTCCTGCTGCTGTTTCTTGCCGTATGAGACGTTTCGTTGTATCTATTTAAAATAGAAAAACAACACATGCATTTCTGTAGTTGTATTATTATTTACTGTACCTACTCTATTATGTATAGGTCACCTATTCCCATCTCCTTGCATGGATTGGAGGACATTGCTGAAGAGAGGGTCCCAGAACTGGAGGAAATCCCAATGGAAACTGAGAGTCAACTAGGGTAATATGACTTTATGTGAATATGAATTAACTCACCAAATACCCTGGTGATCCAGTGTGTTGAATAGTTTTGGGGTTTATGGATTGATGCTCTTTAAACTGAAGCTTTTCTGCTGCAGGGAGGTGCCGACTTTTCACTCTCTGCTGCCGCCTGCGGTCAACCGCAGAACTGTCGCCCAGACCTTCTGGAGGCTTCTCGGTAAAACTGTCCAAACAGTAGATATATATTCTATATATTAGTAATTACTATGGGTTATTTAATATCCACTATGAAAACCCACTATATATTACACTATATCCCCTATAAATAATCAGTACAATTAAAAAAAAACTGTGCATACTAATAGCTGAAGAAGCAGAATTAAAGACAGTCAATTAAACTGTACTAAATATAGATTAATGTGTTCGTTACAGTAAAACGATAACAGTATTGTTAATTTTATTTTATTTTATAGACAAGGTTGGAGTTTGATTCCATTTTTTTTTCCGAATCCAGTATCTAAATAGCTACTGTAAATTATTCAGTATCTATTACAAATATTCAGTATATACTATAAATTTTACTATAGATTATTCAGTATCTATTATAAATTATTCAGTATATACTATAAATGATTTAGTATCTATTATTAATTATTTAGTATCTGCTAAAAATGATTCAGTATCTACTATAAATAATGCAGTATCTACTATAAATTGTTCAGTATCTACAATAAATTATTCAGTACCTACTACAAATGATTCAGTATCTACTATAAAATATTCAGGATATATTATAAATTATTTAGTATATATTATAAATTGTTATGCATTTTGGATTAATATTGATTTACTACAACTGATTAAACATCCACTATGAATCGGTCAGTATCTAGTATAAATTTCATATTCACTGAATTATTTTGTATGCATATTTCTTGTCTATTTCTATTATGAAATAATGAAATATAATGTCATTTCTATGTATTTGCCTCATGAATCAGTTAGTTTTAATTTAAAATGATAAATGTATATTTCATCATTTTTATATTAAAAATTGTTAAGTATCCTCTATTAATTATTTAGAATATTCTATAAACAGTTGTGCATCCACTGAATTAATTTGTCTGTAAATTGTACCGTGTGTTTGTACAGTGTGTGTGTATTCTGTTTGATTTGTGGTTTGGTGATTGTTGTTTACAGAGAGAATGAACACAAAGGAAGTGACAGTGCAGCAGGACGAGCCGTACGGTGACATCTTCATCACACAGACAGAGAGGCCGAAGGAGTGATTTTAGTGTGTTAGAGTAATTTTCAAAAATTACACTTATTACAATATTATTGCCATAATTTTAGAGACAGTTCAAATGTTCAATAGGAACTGTGCATTCACTATTAAGTACAGCTGTTTGTTTAAGCAATGTGTGTTATTTTAACTGTTATAAGGCTCTGTTTCTTTAATCTACTGTATCAGTTTTAAATGTGATGTATTTAAATTCAATTTTAAAGTTTAAATGTATGAAATTTTGATGACCCAATATTGACCCCATAATATAAATATTTATTAGTTTAAACTGAAATATTTATTTACATGTAGTTGTGTATAAATAAAATTGCACTAGAAATGTTATTCCAAACTCTTTTTTACAAGTTTATTTCACAAGCTAATACAGTGATATAATACAGTACAGTATTGTAATGTTCTCATTTACAGCACAAAATATTTGGCACAAGATACCAGAGTCACAATTTATCACAACAGAATCACCAGTGTTTATTTGTTTTGACACTGGCAATAATATATTACTTTATATTTTAACTGGGGTGGAAAATACTTGAAAAAAAATACTGTTTTTATTAGGGATGTCCCAATCACATTTTTCCCCCCTCATTTTGAGTTAAATAGAGTGGAAGAGAACTCATACTTTCACTACAGTACAGTTTCTACAGTTTCTCTGTACCATTTCACCCCTAAATTGTTGGTAAAATTATTATACCATTATTATCAATTTACCTTAAAAGTTAATATTCACACAAAACATTCACACTTATAAATAAATCTTCTCATTATTAATGTGTTTCAAAACAATTAAACACTTAAACCTAAGCTGTTATATTTCATAGAAAAAACAGTAGTTATTTTATTATCTACTAGAAAACACAGATAAGTTCTCTAGATACTCGAGTCTAAAAGATCATAATTCAAGCAGTTCTGCTCCTCAATCACAAAAACTGTAAACACTAAAATGTACAAAAACCTCGGCAGCTTCTCAAAACATTTTCTACTAATGAAAACGCTGAAGATCAGACACCTCAGCGGCATCATAATAAACTTCAAAAAATCTCAAAAATAATCTTATTGAGGATTTCAGTTTTGTCTCAGGTCCTGTTGTTCATTTTCTGCTTTTTAGATAAAAGGTTTATTTGGAATGAAATCTAGTTTATATAAGCAATATGAGTTTATTTATAATTATTTATTTTTAAATTTGTTGTTCAAAACCAGTGTGTAAGACTGGTGGAGGAGAACATGATGCCAAGATGCATGAAAACTGTGATTAAAAACCAGGGCTGTTCCACAAAATATTGATTATTTCTGAACTCTTAAAACTTTATGAATATGAACTTGTTTTCTTTGCATTATTTGAGGTCTGAAAGCTCTGCACCTTTTTTGTTATTTCAGCCATTTCTCATTTTCTGCAAATAAATGCTGTAAATGAGACCAGAGAATCTGAGGTGGTCTCTTATTTTTTTCCAGAGCTTTATATATTTTTAGTATTACTTTATTTAGTGTATTGTATCATGTATAATATTGTGTTACAAGATATTTGGACCATTTATAGAACTTTACCTGCCAAGATTTTGCCATTTTTTGCAGTTTTAAGAATATCCCACTCGAGAAACATGTTCTATATGTGATGGATCTCACTTAAGGTGGGTTTCCTGGAAAGTCATATAGACTATATTTTCCTTCTAATAGAAAATCTTAATTCAAAATACTGTGTAGTCTGAGACTAAGCTTAATGCCCGTTTTGGAAACATGGTGGTTTCAGGTTAATGTCTGGCAACTACAGACCATTACGCTCTAATCTATCTTTTTCTTATTCTAGATTATAAAACTAAGCGTATGCCTGTGTTAACAACATGTGCAGCTGAATTATTTCATTAGAAAAGGTGTCTGCATACTTGTAGTATGGTGTTCTGTGTAGTGTTTACTGTATGGCTATTTCTGTAAAACTGTAAAACTAGGAGATCCAAGCAGTGCCTCATTTGGTTCTTAGGACCTTTAACAGCGGCTTCAGTGGCCTGAGGGTCTTCAGTATGAAAACAGTGGTCCTGAGTATCTTCTTAATACGAGTATCTTGACAAAGGCGTGTCCTCCAAGAGGTCATCCTGAATGGACATAAGACACTTTCAGTTGATATTCTTGTTATAGTATGATATATTCCAATAATAATGTTTTTTTAGATGTTATTTCGTCATGTCACAAAAAGTCATACATTTATTTAATGGGATGGCCTGAGAAGGCCCACACCTGTAAAAGTTGTGAGGTGTTATCTTGTGATGGTTGTGAGTGGTTTGAGCGAGATCTGATAGTGGGTACCGGAGGGACGGGACATTGTATTTTCAAAGTTGTCAGGGCATTTAACATTCCTCAATCAACAGTGTCCACATTATAGATGTGTTATACATCATAGAAGACATTACCCCCCAAAGTGGACAGCACAGTGAGTGGTAATGATCATGACCTGCAGCATCTGGTTAGAATTATCCAAGCAAACAGACGCACACATGAGCTCATCCACTTGTCCGCTTTTGCATTTAGCTGTTCTTAAAAAACATTCTTTTAAAATAATAGGTCTATGCTTCTTCAGTGTTGCAGTGTTAATTAACATCATTCTGAACAGATTTCACTCAAACAGCAGTTTTAAAGCTTTACTTACTAAAAAAATGTAGGGTTTAAATCAGGCTCTGATACACTCATAATGACAGTGTATGGGGCGGAGCGGTCAGATTCAAACATAACTACTACATAACTTAATGCAACACCACTGAAGCTCAACACGCTTGGAGGAGAACACTACTTGCTAATTCTTTTCCATCAGCTAAGCGGAAATGGAAAAGTTCTGAAAGTTTCAGACATGGTGGAACCTGTGATCTGCTGGAGTCTCTCCTGGACTGTAATACATACAGTAAATCTATGGTTATATCTATAAAGTTAAAGAGCTAATACAGGTTAAACTGTAAGGGAGGCTCACCATGGGGAGGTCCTGCAGTCGATGGAACTCTGGGTGCTCACTTTGCTGCCGAAACCTGAGGAAGAGCATGATGGAGACCAGGGCAGTGCTGACGATGAAGATGGAGACCAGAGCAGCGAGGAGGGGATCCCACGGAGAGGCGTGAGGCACTTTGGATGAATCTGGATACAAATAAAAATCTGAGTTTAATGCAAATATACACAAAAATAAAGTGATGCAATTTTAAGCCTTATATGTTGCAGCTACCCAAAGTAGAAGCACCCGAATATAGCTCATACTATAAAGTTTAACTTTATAACTTTAGAAAAGAAGGAAATAAATGACCAAACAGTGCTTATCGTCTTTCAACTCGATCAGCTGAATGATGATCGAGATCAAGGTTTGGGTCGGATGCTACATTAAATTCTCAAATCAACCACATTACAAACACTTTGAAACTCCAGCTATGATGAGTAGAAAAACAAAAAAGGACCTACTTATCCAGCACTAAAACAATTATTATTTTGAATGTTTGCGGTTTTGTGTGGTTAGTGATGTTTGTTAGCTTTGCTATTCACATTATGGGCTGAAAGACGGACTGTCAGGGGCTTTTATTCTCTTTTTTCCACAAAGTTTACACACTTCACAAATATAAACTGCAGAAACTGCAAAAAAAACAACAACTCTGTACTGGCAAAGCTGAGCTGAGCCATCAGTCATGACAATGCTAATGAGCTGCCCTCCAGCTCCTAGCTGGCCACCTTCCTGTGGCCAATGAGCCATACAGCGCTGCTGTAAACCTTGAAAAACTCTTGAAAATGATCTGATCGGCACTCCACAATTAAATAAATATCGGCCAATTGTACATATTAACATAGCCGATCAATCTTGGTTTATGAATGTCTAATTGCTTAAGTGAGACCACAATTTAACATTGATGGTAAAACACCTCTAAAATACTCATATTTATAATAAACTTTTCATCAACATCTGGGGTTAGGGCAATATTGTTCAATATTTGCCTAAAGCATCAGATTAAGACACAACGCACCTTCATCTCCAACATCCAGTTCAGAAGGTCCATCCTGATGTGGGTTCTCCAGAGGAACAGGTCCTGAAGGCTGGATTCTGTCTATCAGGGCAGTCAGAGTAGAAGCAGGTCTGGAAGAAGGACCTGAAGAAGTTGTTGGAATCGTCTCAGAGGCACTGGCAGTAGAAGTTGTGGATGCTGCAGCAGAAAGAGTTATCATGGATCCTGGAGTAACAGCCGTGCTCCTCACTGAGATGAGAGGTGGACTCGTATCTGCAGAAGCTGGACTCAACAAGTGAAGAAAAGACAGAAAACGAACAGGAATGTCAGAATAGGACTGAGAGAAAGCAGAGAAAGGCAGAGGAAAGAAGATTTAGGAGAAAGAGAAGGAGATGTGAACTCAAGACTGAATGCAATCACAGCTACTTTATTTAGCTTGTGTGTACTGGTAAGCTAGTTAGTAATCGCATAGTATAGCGTATGTTGCATTTAATATTTGATACTGGTCGACAAGCACAGTATTGCTGGTCATGCTGCTCCACCTTGCCAAGACCAGTTTAGATCTTCTGAAACCAGCTAGCTCTAAAAACTGTTCCTAAACTGGATTCTTTATCAGGGAAATAAAGATTCCAAATGTTAAGCGAGAAAAAATACTGAAAAATCTCAAAACAAGTAATAAGATGAGTTTGGGTATTAGTTTATTATAATAATCATATTCACCTCGATTAGAAAGCAAGATGATTTAGCGGCTCCATGAAGGCATCACATATACGACCCTGAGTAAACTAAGAGGGAGACACATTTAGCCGTTCTAAATATAACCATGTTGCCAGTCTACAGTCTACAGTCTACGCCAGTATTTACAAACAACCTTCACAACATAGTCATGTTCCTGGACTCCTCCTCTTTCAATGACTGTTTAAATGACTAGCAGCTTTCAGAACTTATTTTATAAAACTCAGTAAAACATAAAAACTAAAACTAAAAGTAGCTGCTAATACAGAGGCTAACGCTAACAGACATGATTTCTAGCAGTAATGCTAACCATCTATTAATCAAAACACACCATAAAACACTGTCTTACAGATTTGGTGGAATAACCCTGGTTGGTTTTTAATCACAGTTTTGTAGCATGTTTTCCTCCACCAGTCTTACACACTGCTTTTGGGTAACTTTATGCTGCTTTACTCCTGGCGCAAAAATTCAAGCAGTTCAGCTTGGTTTGATGGCTTTTGATCATCCATCTTCCTCTTGATTATATTCCAGAGGTTTTCAATTTGATAAAATTAAAGAAACTCATCATTTTTAAGTGCTTTCTTATTTTTTTGTATTAATTTTTTTTTTTTTTTAAAGCATTTTAAACCATACTGTGAAGTGAGCCTTAAAAAACCAAGGGGACCTGTACTAAGTTGTTGGTGTTCTCCATGGCTGTATAGCTTGGACACCACTATTGTCACCAAGGCAATTTTTGGATGTAACAGCTAGTAACAACACACACTATAATTGTACTATTGCTCTATACTATTTAACCCTCTGTCCTAAACAGGAACCACACCAATACTAAAATAAACATGATGTGGGATTCAGGACTGTGAAGCATTTAATAATTTCCTCATTATCTGGAGAAATTGCCTGTTAAAAAGATTGCATTTTTTGTCAAATATTTCTCAAGCTTTACCCTGTGTGGCCTCTGTCTCAAGACCTAGTCCAGGTGTGTGTGTACTGGCTGGGGGAGGTGAGGTATCCATCCTGCTGGCAGTCTGTGTGTTCAGCTCTGATGAAGGAGGGAGTGTTGTCTCTGCAGGGTGTAAAGTCTCAGTGTGGGCTGGACCAGACTGGACCTCCACAATGTCCGTTTTTGGGGTCAGATGAGAAGCGGTGGAGATGACATTATTAAGGGTCAGGGATGGAGGAGATGCAGTGGAATCACCTAGATGGCAGAGGGTATTAATATTAATTATCATCATCATAATCATTTTATATTTACAATAATAATACACAGTAAATATGTGTATTGGCAAGAACTTGACATTATGTTATGTATCAAGATACAATGGTTACAATTCAAAGTTTTGGAAAACTGACATGCACACACTATCATATTCATAAAACCTGGAATAAAGAAAAAGCTAGCTAGCTAGCAACATCTATAAAAAGACTGAAGTAACGATAAAAAACAGACAGACAAATCTGATAAATATTCAGAGCCAATCTGCATTCATTAACACCAACTCAAGCGCAGCGTGAATCAAGGCCCAAACTGGAGTTCACACTTCCAGGAGCCAATTAACAGATTTAGAGGAAAATCCTGAGAGATGAATGAGTCTGAAAACTCTGACAGACAGCTCACTGAGGCTAAAAGAAAAATAGATTTCATTGGAACAAATTCAGAATACAGTTTACCACTTCAGTTTGTGAATCACTTTCTCTGATTTGGCTATTTTAAGGTATATATTTAAGTAAAATGAACATTGTTGTTTTATTCTATAAACTACCAACAACATTTATCCCAAATTACAAAATCAAATATTGTCATTTAGAGCATTTATTTATAGAAATTGAGAAATGGCTGAAATAACAAAAATATGCAGATCTGTCAGACCTCAAATAATGCAAAGAAATGAAGTTCATATTCATAAAGTTTTAAGAGTTCAGAAATTAATATTTGGTGGATACATTTGCTTTTCGATAACTTTATGCCTTTACTCCTGGTACAAAAATTCAAGCAGTTCAGCTTGGTTTGATGGCTTGTGATCGTCTGATTCTCTGTCCTGCTACCACATTTCTGTAAAGCTGCTTTGCGAAAACATTAGTGTGACAATAAAATGTGCTGTATAAATAAACTTGATTTGAATTTCATTCATTGCAATAATTGCTGAGACTATAAATAATCAAAAAAAATATTTTGACAGGCCTGGTGAACACACATTTTATTATTATTATACAACACTATTTTATTATGGATTTTCTTTATTATAATAACCTTTTTTTATTATTATTATTGACTACATGTAAAATCACTGGGCTTGGTTCCAAATACCTACAGTCACTGTTTAGCTTTACATGAACAGACTTTTATAGCAAACTCCAGTTATAGTCTACATTTTAGTAAGTAAAACCTTATTTACAGCTAAATAAACCCAAACCCGCAGTGGATCACTCACCGTTCAGATCAGACGCGGCGGTCAGCAGCAGCAGCAGGATGGTCCACAGGGCGACCCCCGCTCCGGTCTCCATGTTGTTCTGTGTGGAGCTGCAGGAGGGAGCTGCTCTTCAGCTGATGATGGTGAAGATCATTTCTATAAATATCCTGAGGGCCGGGTTTCGGGCTCCGGGGCTGGGCTGGGCTCCGGGCTGCGCGGACAGAGGCCGGTCGGAGCTGCCGGAGGCTGTGTTCACTCCGCCCGCTGTTCCTCTGCTGTTCTCAGCCGCTTTTTTTCTGCTCCAGCGGCCGGTCGCATCCCTCCTCCTCCGCCTCTCATCCTGTTCATTTACCGCCTTGCCGCCTCTTCATTGGTTGATGAGGAGGTGATGCGGGCGTGGGAAGCGTTACCTAGCAACGGCGTGATATCTCCTCCGTGATGTATGACGGCAATCGGTCATTGACAGTTATTAAAGGAAAAGTTAAGGAAAAGTGTAAAATATGAAAAAACTCACATAAAATAGTATGTAGTATTATTCTGCGTGATGAAAAAAAGGGGCGGCCACGCTTGTTTTACTTTGTGTTAGAACTTTGATATAGATTACACTTACACTGATACTGTTATTTGGTTATTACAGAAAGCAGTTTAAAGTTAGCAGTGCTTAAGGCAGAACGGGAGCAGCGAGGTCTTATAAGATCAGCTTGATCACTTGATCAGCTCTACAAAATGACTAACACACCAAGTAGTTAGGGCTGGGGTTCTTTTTAAAAATAAAGAATTCTGTACTGATACCCAAACAATACTTTTTCTATGCTTTTTTATTAATACAATAAAATGTAATTATATTACTCTCCATAGTACCAAGACATTTTGGTCGGTGCCATTTTGGTATCGAATTTCGATACCCAGCCCATGCTTTTTAAAGTTCTTAAAATGTTTATAAATATTTTATATATATTTAGGATAGACTGACCTTTATTTCTCTTTTTTTCTTTACTTAGTTGCTTCTCATAATATGGATTATGGAACATTATTTACTGTATACCTGTAACTCTACCTCTTCACAACTTTACAACTGATGCTCTCAAACACATTAAGAGGCAAGAAATTCAAGTAATTAACTCTTGATGAGTTCAGCACAGCTGTTAACTGAAAACCTGAATTCCAGGACAATTTACCTCATAAAGCTGAATGAAAAAATCCAGCAGAGATGTGCAAAACTGTCTTAGGTGTAAGGCAAGAGGTGCCTGGTTTAAGGAATCTAAAATATAAAACATATTCTGGTCTTTGTTTTCTAAATAATTCCATATGTTTTTTTCTTCATAGTTTGGATGACTTTATTATTAATTAAATTTAAAATCATTATGTAGTCATAAGATAATGACTGGTACTGTATAAATACTTTGTTCAGCCAATCCTATCGCAGGGGGGTGTGGTCTGGCTGAATGTGGGCGGGAAAAGAAATAACACAGGAGAACAGCGTCTCTGTCAGAGTTCAGAAGCTGAGAAGAGATAGACAGCAACCATAACCTGTTAGAAGAGAGAGACAACTAAGAAATGAAGCGGTTCTGAAAGAAATTTAATACTTTTAAAAGTCTGAAAAGAAGGAAAGTGGTGGAAAATGTCTTCTGTTCCAGTACAGCAGCCCTCAGACTCGACGGAGTTCACAGTGGAGGCGGTGGAGAGGGTAGGCTGAGTGCAGCTACTATTCAAACAACTATAAATTAATGAATATATTGATATTTAAGCTTATTCTGGTCATGAATTGCTTTAAATTCTGACTTATTACAACCCTGACACTTACAGACGAATTATAAAGTAAAAGTTAAGAAAAAAATGGAGGGACAGCATCTGTTACAGGATACTTCTGTTATTTAGACACATTTTTTCTCTATTTAAGTGATATTTCTCCAAAATTCACATTAATAACTGTGTATTAGGAAAGTGATTTTCAACTTGTGGGTCGGGACCCAAAAGTGGCTTGTAAAAAAATTAAATTACATTAATATAAACATTACAAATGTACTCTGAATGCAGAGATATGTAAGTGAAATATCTAATATATCTGTTGTCTTATTTTTATTTTGTGCAGTTTTGATATTTAATTTTGTAGTAGTAATGCTTTTATTTAGGTGTTCCTTATATGTTCCTCCTCAGTTTCTTTACAAATGCTCTAAACTGTACTTTGCATGCATATTATAGCAATATTTTATTTCTTCTTAATAAAATCTTATATTGTTTGCTTGTTTTTATCATTTAAACTTATTTTTTTATTCCCTTTAATTTTGTATGTGCTCGGCTGCATTGAAATCAGGATTACCCTCACTGTATTTACCGAGTGAAAATAAAGTTTGATTGATTGATTGATTAATATGTATGTTTAATAGGTTTAATTGTTTTTTTAAGGCTTTTGTTTGAAAAATAATTGTATTTGGTTTGTATGAATGATTATGAGAAAATGTGGGTCCCGGGCTGAAACCAGTTGAGAACCCCTGTAATAGGGCTTTTGCATGTTTCTCTAAAATTAATTGAATATATATCTTTTACACTATGTATTGTCAGTACCTCTGGAAAATTGACTTACACTAAATTCTAGATGCAAGCTGCAGCTCAGAGTTTGCAGCAGAGGTCAGAATAGTTGGGCGTAAAAGTAACCTGATGCCCTCAGTAAGCCCAGCTATACTAATAATAACCTCCAGCATGTGCAGTTTGGTTGGCACCCCACCTCCCTACCCCCCAATTGTATCCTCTCAAAGTGATATGGAGGACTTTAGAGCTCTAGAATAGCCCAGTGTTGTTGACACAGTCCCACCGAAATGCTGTGTTCATGTCTCGACTAACCGGTGTAATTTTACCCAGGCGCTGCAGCAGCTGTACTATGATCCAGACATGACCCAGAAAAACGTGGCCCAGAAGTGGCTGAGCCAGGCCCAAGCATCGCCACAAGCCTGGCTCTTCTGCTGGGCACTGCTTAGGCCTGATAAGGTGAGCAGTAAGACAGTTTCATTCCAAAAAAATAAGAGAGCACTTAAAAATTATGAGTTTCTTTAATTTTACCAAATTAAAAGTCTCTGAAATATAATCAAGAGGAAGATGGATGATCACAAACCATCAAACCACCAAACTGAACTGCTTGAATTTTTGCACCAGGAGTAAAGCAGCATAAAGTTATCCAAAAGCAGTGTGTAAGACTGGTGGAGGAGAACATGATGCCAAGATGCATGAAAAAACTGTGATTAAAAAACTAAAGTTAGTCCACCAAATATTGATTTCTGAACTCTGCATCTTTTTTGTTATATCAGCCATTTCTCACTTTCTGCAAATAAATGCTCTAAATGACAATATTTGTATTTGGAATTTGGGAGAAATTTTGTCCGTAGTTTATAGAATAAAACAACAATGTTCATTTTACCCAAACATAAACCTATAAATGGCAAAATCAGAGAAACTGATTCAGAAACTGAAGTGAAGTGGTCTCTTAATCGTTTCCAGAGCTGTATATCAACATATTTGTAAATTCAATGTATTTTAAAAAGATAGCTGCAAAAAAGTTGCATTAGATAATAGTTTTCTTAATGTATAAGTCTGTGTTCAATGTTCTCACTCAGGTTCCTGAGATTCAGTTTTTCGGGGCCAGTACTCTACACGCTAAAATCACCCGCCACTGGACGGACCTCCCTGCTGAGCAGCACGAGTCTCTGCGCTCCCAGCTCATCGCTGAGGTGGGTCGTTTCTCCTGCGGGCCAAAAATGGTTCTGACGCGGCTCTGCGTGGCTCTGGCTTCTCTGATTCTCCACAATCTGCTGGACAGTTGGACCACTGCGGTCCCGGACCTCCTGAGAGCGTTCCAGGGAGGCGAGGGGTCGGTGGAGGTGGATGTCAGGCACCAGGCACTGCTGGAGGTTCTGGTGGTGCTCCCGGAGGAGCTCCAGATCAGGAAGCTGCCTGCTGAACGTCGAGCTCATCTACAGAGAGCTTTAGCCCAGGAGTGGAGTTCACTGTGCCCTATACTGCGGCAGATCCTGCGCAAAGAGACTACAGCAGGACAGGTTAGCGACACACCCTAATCTTAGCAAAGCACTGTAGCAAAAGCACTCAGAAAAAGCTTTAGAATTTGTGTATTTTATTTCTGTCACCGTGCCTGCAGGTGAAAGAACGTGTGCTGAGGTGCCTTTCCTCCTGGCTGGCTCTGGATGTGGATCTGGGTGAAAGTGAAGGCCTTCTGCAGGACAGCTTTACGCTTCTAAAGGAGCGGGAGCTCTTTGACACGGCTGTGGAGACTCTCGTCAGCGCTATTTCACAGTGTGACTGCCAGAGGTGAGGTGGACCAAGGTATTATAAAGTGTGATGCAGTAAAATCTAAGTGTATTTTGTAAAATGGGAGAAAAAATGGGAACCCTGACAAACCCCCGGGCAATACCTGGTAGTCCACCAAGCCTGATTGATGACAGTGAAAACCTACAGTAACTTAAGGCTTTAATCTTTGAAGGAGACAAAGGACAAAAATATCTCCAGTATCTTTAGATCTGAAAATATCAACAGTTTAAGATGTTCCATCCTTACACTGTAAGAGAATGGCTTAACAGTCTGTAGAGCTTATCAAGATTTTTGTACAACTTTCTGAGGCATGGCGTAAAGTATACAACCTTGATATGAAGAGGGTTATCCACCGAATAGAACATATTTAGGAGAAAATCTGTTTGTACTAAGGGTGTGTCATGTAAAACAGTTTCAAGAATATCTGCATGTTTTTAAATCAATAAAAAGAGTTATGGTAAGTTATTGTTTTTTACAAAAAAGATTTACAGATTTGTGTCATGGTTGCAGCAAGGACGAGGAGGCAGACGTAAATGCACGTTATTTATTACAAAAAGGTATGAACAATAAACTTACAGAAATATATCTAGGGAGGCAAGAAATAAACTAGAACAAAAAACAAGGAGGAAGCAGTCACAACAGACGTAAAAACACACAAGACCATCATAGACATTGTAACAAGGAAACAAAGGGGCTATAAATACCCAGCGAAACAAGAAACACCTGGGATGGGTAACGAGGGGGCGAACTTACAAAAGAGACATTTGGAAACATGAAAAAGACTAACGCCGATCTTACACCAAACGATTTGTCATATAGTCAAGAATATTTTTATCATACCCTGAAATATTAAGATATTATTTAAAGACATATCGTCCACCCCTAGTTTGTACTTCTTTGTGTAAATGTTTGTAAATGTAAACGTTTGTGGGTCTGTGTCTGTGCAGGTTTGTTGACAGTCTGCTGAAGATGATGCCTCAGGTGTTGGCTCTTCAGGAGCCTCTGAAGAAATCAGTTCAGGACAGAGACATGGAGACATGTCATGGAATCTGCCGCATCGCTGTGGCACTTGGGGAAACTCATTGCAGGTTAGTTTCAGCACTGGATGTAGACATTCCACACTGAACAGGACCGAATTTTTAGATATTTTACATGTGAATAAGTAAATAAGTGAGCTCTCTCTTTCCTTCAGGACTCTTCTGGAGCAGGTAGACCAGTGGCAGGGTTTCCAGGCTTTAGTTAGTATGATTCTGTCCTGCACTGGGATGCCTGGACATTACCCTGTGGATGAAACCTCCAGCTCCCTCACACTCACATTCTGGTACACGTTACAGGTATACACACCCCGGCAGAGTATTCTAAACTATTCAGATATCAATTAAATCTGTGTGTGTTTCTGTTTGTGTAAAATAGACAAGAGTATATCCAAATGTACATACTAATAATTTAATAATATGAACTCTATTATTCTATCTCAATTAAAGCCAAACAAATTGAATTTAAAAACCATATATAGATAAAAATATTGAGACACCTGCTCATTCATTATTCTGTTCATTCACCTGGATGAACATGTTCTGGGCGGGTTGCGGACAGCTTGTAAAAAATAAATCCATTAAAAAAATGTTTAAATAATTAATGCTCATCTAATTTTGTACTCGTTGTGTCCTTATTTATTTTGTGCAGTTTTAATATTTAATTGTATTGTAGTAACTTTTATACACATAGTTTTTATACATGTTTCCCTAAACATTTCTTTAAAAAATGCTCTTAAATTCACTTTGCATTTATACGTTTGTTTAAATGGGTTTTTGAAAGCTATTTTTCAAAATGCATGATAATGTAGCTCAATGCATGTGTCGTCAAACATTTGGACAGTTACTGAACTTTCAAATGTTGTTAATTGTGGAGTGATCTTATCCATGCAACGTTTTAAGGTCTGTTTATTAGTGTAGTAGTTCTATGTCTTAGGACAGAATTTTTTTCCAAAGCAGGTTTTTGAAATGTTTTTGTATACCTTTATTGGGGTTAAAGCTTTTTTTTGTTGTCAAAAATTATTTAAATGTTAACATAAATGCAGCTACAGCGGTTGTGCACCAGGCAGTGCTGTACGCCAAATATGAACCTAATATAAACTCTCGCTTCTACACTTCTGGGCCACTAAAAAATTATCTACCAAACTAAAACTTCCTGTTACAGGATGACATCATGTCTCTGGACACGGAGAAGCAGACGCTGTACCTGCAGGTTTACAGACCAGTTTACTTCCAGCTGGTGGAGGTGTTGCTGCATAAGGCTCGTTTCCCCAGTGACCAGGAATTCACCTCATGGTCATCTGATGACAAGGAGCAGTTCAGAACCTACAGGTGAAAAATATTTATATTTGTTATTACAGTATAAATCGCTGGTTCGAATCCCGGTCATGCAGCTTGTCATCAGCTGCCGGAGTCCTGAGAGAGCACAATTGGGCTTGCTCTCTCTGGATGGGCAGATGGACTACCCAATAAGTGTCATTCTTAAATTTTTTGACAATACATGAATACATTCAATAGATGTGAATGATGTTCATTGTGTTACAGAGTTGACATCTCAGACACTCTGATGTGCGTCTATGAGCTGCTTGGCCCGGAGCTGTTGCGTAACCTTTACGATAAACTGGGGGTGCTGCTGACGGACACCACACACTCGTCCTCGTGGCAGGTCAGTGCTTTACACACCCACATTCTTTTCAGTGGCTGAGGCTGAATAACAGCTGCGAATTGTTTCAGTAGAGCCTTCTCACACCCATTCAACTCTATACACAATACAACATATATACAGCTCTGGAAAAAATAAGAGACCATTTAAAAATGATGAGTTTCTTTGATTTTACCAAATTGAAAAGCTCAGGAATATAATCAAGAGGAAGATGGATGATCACAAGCCATCAAACCAAACTGAACTGCTTGAATTTGTGCACCAGGAGTGTAAAACATAAAAGTTATCCAAAAGCAGTGTGTAAGACTGGTGGAGGAGAACATGATGCCAAAATGCATGAAAACTGTGATTAAAAACCAGGATTATTCCACCAAATATTGATTTCTGAACTGGTTTGGAGATACACAGATTATGGATATAATTAATAGTAAATGTAGCACAGTTAGCTTAACAGCCAAATTAAAGTAATTTATGTAATGGTGTATAAACACATGCAATTACATGCATGTAATTGTGTGAGTGTCTTTTTTGAATAGCGTAAAAGGAAAGTATGCATAGTATGAATGCGCTATTTTAATATATTAATGACAATGACAAGAAAAAATGCTTCCTTTTTCCTTTATCTCTGCCCCTCCCCACCATCTCCCTCTGTCTAATGGAGGATATAGAGGCTCTGCTGTACGGGTTTCAGTC
The DNA here is from genome assembly GCF_023375975.1 of Astyanax mexicanus. Taxonomy (NCBI): domain Eukaryota; kingdom Metazoa; phylum Chordata; class Actinopteri; order Characiformes; family Acestrorhamphidae; genus Astyanax; species Astyanax mexicanus. The sequence goes on from NC_064415.1 coordinate 56,381,294, forward strand.
CATAGCTGAGACGGTGGACGTCAGTTACTCTGATGTCATTCCTGGTCTGATTGGTCTTATCCCTCTCATCACTGCTACCAACGTTCAACTGGCCGAAACCATCATGCTCACAATAGGTACAGCTTCTGCTAAAATCCACTTTTTTATGTTCTTTGGGAAATACAGTCAGATAGGAGCTAACAGCGCTAGGAACAGCATGGCAGTTCATTTCTATGATATTTGTGCAAATAACACATCAGTGTTCTATGATTTTTACTTTCTGGACCTGGACTACCCACCTCTGTGTGTAAGTATCTATAGGTTTAAATAGGATCTCCGGTGGATTTGGCGTTTTACAGAGACTCTAAGACTAGGTCAGTGGCTGAACTGCACTTAGCAGGGCATTACACATGTTGAAAGTAACATATAACATCGTTTCTGCCCCATCGCCACTCCTCCACAGGACTAAAGCAGTGTTATACCGGATCACCGGAGCACTTTTATTTTTTTTTTACAAAAAACAGCTCACAGGACATTTATTCATACCAGAGACCACAACTAAACATTTAAAAATGTGTTAAACATGATGGAATGAGACCTTTAACTTATTAATTACTATTAAATAACTAAAAAAGGGTTTGGTGGGGTAACTGTTTTAACCATCAGTGATTTCTCACACACTGCTGTAGGGTCGCTGGCGGAGTGGCTGGCGGATCACTCCATCATGCTGGCCGGTGCTCTGCGTCTGGTCCTCCAGGCTCTATCCAACGCTGACCTCTCAGTCTCCACTGTCTCCACCCTGAAGAGGATCTGCCGTGAGTGTCGCCACCACCTGCGGCCTCACGCTAACGACATCCTGACAGCTTCACAGGTACAGATCACACTTCTGTTCCCAAGAAAAGAGTCAGACTTCATTCACTCTTCCTGCAAACTGATGTTCCTGCCTGTGACTTTTTTTTGTCTTGCAGGAGGTTCTGGTTAAACAGATCCATAAGGTAAGACCACAGCATCTTTGATCCACACTGCATCTCATTCTAGCAGCAAGTGCTGCTATTTAAATGAGTGAGTTTATCTAAATTAGGGCTGTCAACATTAAAGCACCACCAATTTTGGCCCCAACTTCCGCTGTACCCCAACTTCTGCCCCGCCCAACACGTAGATTATTTTTCTAGATCTGGTCTCTATCCGACCAAGCTATCAAATATACTTCTTTTTAATTGGGTAAACTGCTTTCATCTGATATATTAGCCTGATAATATACTGCTATGTACAAACTCTGTCTGTCTCTGCTGCTCCATGCTGTTTACACACTAAGGATGCGGTATGTGCAGCCGTGCGACTCTGCGCTGCACGTCTCATTGAAAACACTAGTATTTATTTAGTATTTATAAATATTTGTATTTTAATTGAGACCGCTAATATAAATATAATCGCATTTTACATTCATTCTTTTATTTACATTTAAATATCCACTATAAAAAACCTCTGTCTTAAGAAGAACAAGCGCAATTAATCGCAGTTAATCACAGAATATTGTCGTGATTAATCTGATAAAAAAACATTTTAATCGATTGACACCACTAATATAAATATAACTGCATTTAACATTTCTTACATTCATTATTTTATTTATATTTAGATATACACTATAAAATCTTAAGAAGAACAAGTGCGATTAATCACAGTTAAGCACAGATTATAGTTGTGATTAATCTGAATAAATAAACACAGTGAAACCTATGCACATTACATTGGATGGCTGTCTGTGCCTATCCTTTACTTTGTTGAGGTTCTGGTATTTACTTTTGTTTTAAAATATTATTTTTACTTTTTCTCTCTCGTTGTTTGTTTTTTGTAATATTTTCTTCAGACCACTCAGATCATGTGGCTGATGCAGGCTCTGGGTTATCTGCTGTCATCTCTTCCTGATGAGGAGATTCTGGGGAAGCTCCTCTCTCTGCTCTCTCCACACATCCAGCAGCTGGAGAGACTAGCCAACGAGACAGTAAGATGAGCATTGATTTTATATAATTTTTACCTGCTACTGTTTTCCTAAAGAAACCTTTAGGGGTATCCACAAACATATGGACATCAAATTGTAGGATCAGTTACATTACAAACATGCTACATGCTTTCATCTCTCATGGCTGGGTCAGTTTTTATAGAGGACACCAGTCAATAGAATCTAAATTGTAAGCTAACCTCTGTGTTTTTTATGTCCGTTTGTTGATTTTCTTTTCTATATCAAGCCCAGTCCGGCTAGTAAACTCTCCACTCTTCACATTCTGGGCCTCATCTCCAGCATCTTCTCCACTTTAGACCTGAACACACAAAGAGAGGGACAGGAGGACAGCAGGAACTCTCACTTTCAGCCTCACGCCAACCCAGTAAGCCAAAACATGTAGTTTTTAGCTGATCTTCTCCAGTTTTTTATATTATTGACAACCATATTAATAAAGCTTGTTGTTTATCGACATTGATATCATTGGACGACTACTGAATATTGTGAACTGTTCTTTCGGTGTTCTCTCTCTGTCAGGTTGTAGTCGTGCTACAGCAGGTTTTCCCTCTTATCCAGACTCTTCTGAGTAAGTGGCTTAAGGAGACTGAGGTAGTGACGGTAAGATAATGTAGATGTGCACTATCCACTGTACTTAATATTCTGTTCTTTAATACAGTATCACCACTAATATTTACTAATATATATATATATATATATATATATATATATATATATACACACATATTGTGTACTTTTTTTCTACAGGCTGCCTGTGCTGTTTTTGAGAAATCCCTAAAGACCCTCATCCGTGACTTTGCCCCCCTTGTTGGTCAGCTCTGTGAGCTGATTGGTCAGTTGTTCAGCTCTTATCCACAAGCCTGTGCTTTGGACCTCACACGACAGGTAGCATCAAAAGCATTACACATCAGACATTAATGTATTCATCACATATTTCTTATTCAATTAAATTGGCAGATTATATTTTTACTTACGGCACATACTTTCCAATGGTGCTTTTCCCATGCATGCTACCATTTTTGAAATTTGCTACTTTTTGTGTTCTTTTTTAAAAATCTTGCTTAGTGCTGATTGGCTTGAGAGAAGTGTCACTTTACATGATACTTAAAAAACACCAACAGAGAGTTGAAACACAATCCCTTCAGCAGTCTCTGGTCGTGGTACCAAGCATTGGGAAAGCACCATCAACTCACCAATAACAGGCTAATCAGGTAATGAGCTGAATCAGAGAGAAAGTAACTAACTGAAAAAGTAAGGGCGTTTTCACACAGCACGATTTGGTCTGGTTTAAGCGTACTCTGGTTTGTTTGTACCCTTATTTGCTATATTTACTTTCTTGCTCCCGCGCCAGACAGCTCCAATCAGACAAATCAGAGGAGACGATGTGCTTGTGTGGTTTGTTGGTGCGCATTTTGGCGTGTTTAGGTTTTTTTTATGCCTGTGTGAAACCAAACCAAACAGAGGGAGAAACGCTCCAAATAAACAAACTCATCAACTGATCCGGATTATAGAAACTTTCACAACTACAGGTTTGAAAACGCTCTAAACGTATCAGTCTAGGAGGAAATGAGAAACTGGAAACTAGTCAAAAGTGAGAAAATGTACCTGTGTAAACAATGGTTTATGGTCTTCTCTTTTGATCATAGTTGGTTCATGTATTTGCCTGTGAAAAGGAGCATTTCCCACCAATCGCAGCTCTTCTAGAACTCGTCACAAGCATCACCATGGCAATTTTTCAGCATGGTAAGACTTCTACACTTAAAAAAAAGGTATGAACATGCATGTATGCATGCATGAGGTATGTGGGCGAGTGTGAAGGTTCGTCATATTCATCATTTATTAATATTATAAACACGGCTCTTTATGAAACCAAAATTTTTCTTCAGTGGCATCATTCATGTGTATTTGTTCTCTGTATTTTATTCAGTAAGTGTGTGTTGTGTGTAAATACTGTTCCAGGTGCTCGAGATCATCCTGATGTGGCAGACTCATTCATGCAGCTTCACACACAGGTTAGATATGGAGATTTCACTTGTATTTGAAGGAGATTTATCTGATTTATCTGTACTTGTTCTGTAAAAATATCTTCTTTGATGCAGGTTATGAAAAGGAAGCCTGATGTGTATCTTACAGGGGGTCTGGATATAAAAGTGGTTTTCTATTGTGGTGAGCATAATTTTTAATATTAATTCAGTGTTAAATCTCATAAAAGTTACATATAATAATATAATATCTGCCTTTTTTTGTCTCTGTAGGGATTTTATCATTCAAATTTCCAGAGACGCCTACTGTGAAGTCTACTTGTTTATTATTTGTAAGTCAATATCTAATAAAAACAAAGGTTTAATTAATCTAAACTCTTTTTTATCCCATTTTTTACCCAATTTTCAAGGCCAATTACCCAACCCACTCATTAGGACTCCCCCTATCACACATCATAGTGATTATTTATGACACTCGTTTTTCCTGTTATGTTCAGACAGAGCTGATTTCTCACTGTGAGGATCTACCAGAGGTGAGGGAAGTGCTACAGGAGGATGGTCTTCTGCTGCTCCAAACCCTGCTGGAGGTCAGACCTGATCATTGCAACTGATCACACTCAGAAAATAATCCAAAGTAGACCAGTTCAGTAAAATGCTGCTTACACACACACACACACACACAGACGAGCTCCACTGTGCAAATCTAGCATTTAACTCAACAATAAATAAATTATAAAATGTATATAATTTTCCTTTAAATGAGCTGCTGGTGTATCTTCACAGCGTGAACATGCAGGTCAGTATCTGTCTCTGCTGAGACGCACAAAAGTGCTGTGCTGTTAAGATACGAACACGCCAAAGTCAGAGCTCACCTGACTCTATAAAGTCAAGTGACACGCTGATTGGCTTATTTCATGTTACGCCCAAAATTAACCTAATTTCTTGCGCTTACGATACCAAAGACACACCAACACGTCCATCATCTCGTATCTAGACCGCATGTACAGTACACAACCCCTAAACACCCATAGTGATAAAGAAAACCAACAAATAAATTATTGAGGTCAAATCTGCTCATATCAGTGAAACATTTTATGAACTCTAAACTTACTATAAAGTAGCAAGAATGAAACATACTGTGCAAGTAGAGAAGACAGTATAAGATAATTTAACACCTTATATCCCTCTGTGTGTGCAGTCTATTGGAGGTCAGTCCCGTGGACTGTTGGAGCACCAGTCTGAGGTGATGTTCTCTGTGAGCCGTTACTGCCCCACCCTGCTGTCACTCCAGCTCAGAGACGCCCTGCAGCCCCCCGGCTTCCCCAGCGCCCTCCTCACCCCAGAGCAGAAAGAGCACTTCTGTCAGCAGGTCCTCAGGTACAGAGTATCTTATCATACATTTAAGGCTCATTTATACTCCCTTTATATATGAAAGTGAAAATATAAATCCATTCTAAACTATATAACCCTCCATGTCCATGACAAGCGTCTTTTATGTTGGCATGGTTGATAAGCAACACGCCCATTAAAGGGCAGTTTAGACTTTAAATGTTCAAATGTTTCTGTCTGTCAGTCAGCTGCGCCACTGACTGATTTAAACCCTGACAACAGTCAACAGTCAGCTGCGCAATCCTATGGCGCCATGCAGTAGAACCGTGCACACTTTCTATTAGATGTTACTAAAAATGGCACTTATTTTGACTAGTGAAGCACTGATAGTGTTGTTTCAGCAGTGATGATTAACAGCTGATTTTTGATTACTTTATCTAAGCTTAAGGTGCTGTGCAGATGTTTTTATCACATTTTTTTTGCTCTTTAGAGAACAACTGAGCAAGTGGAAGATGCGGGACGTCATAAAGGAGTTTTCTCTGCTGTGTCAGGGCCTGCCGGGAGTGGAATATGCAGCCAGTTATTAAAGCCCAGAGTAAAAACAATACACATTTTATAATGGACACAAGGCCCGAAGGAGAGAAGATAAGTGACGATGCACTTTCAGATTAACCTGGATGCGCTGGCCTGGACTGGTTGAAGCTGAACGTTGAGCAGTTTAAATATTATTATATGTTTGATTTTAGTAAACTGTTGGTTTTGGTTTTGTTTTTTGACCAATTTTGTACTACAACTACCGTATTTTTCGCACTATAAGGTGCACTAATCCATTAATTTTCCCAGACATAACCAGTGCACCTTATAATCCAGTGCACTTTATAATCCAGTGCACCTTATGTATTAAAAAAGAACCAGAAAATAGACCTTCAATGATAGTGCACCTTATAGTCTATAAAAATATGGTACATAGTGCTGTTTACTTTCCATTTTTTTGAAATAAATCTAAATATATTTGAGGCATCTCTTGTGTTGAATATGCATGTGATTTTGCCAGAGTATGTTAAATGCTGGCTCAACTTTATAAAAGATGACATCTCACAGCTTACAGCTCTGGAAAAAAACATGAAAAACCACTTAAAAATTATAAGATTCTTTGATTTTACCAAATTGAAAACCTCTGGAATCAAACCATTAAACCACCAAACTGAACTGCTTGAATTTTTGCACCAGGAATAAAGCAGCATAAAGTTATCCAAAAGCAGTGTGTAAGACTGGTGGAGGAGAACATGATGCCAAGATGCTTGAAATCTCTGATTAAAAAACAGGGTTATTCCACCAAATATTTTTTTTTCTGAACTCTTAAAACCCTTACGAATATAAAAAAAATACATAGTCAGAGAAACAGATTCAGACACTGAAGCGGTCTCTTATTTTTTCCATAGTTGAAAGTCATTAACAGATACAGAACAAAACAGAACAGTCACTCAATAAACAGCCGCTTTGAGGCATGAATCTCATAAACTACTCGCAGGGATCCTGCAGTAGTGTTTATTTTATAGGGATATCTGTCCCATAACATGATCTCTGCACATAGAAAATACTGAAAATAGTGTAACATAACAGCCTTATGAGTGAGAACCGTTACAACAGGCATATAGCTTAAACCATCTCTCTCTACCCATCTCACAGAACACCGCGTCCTTTTGGTCTTCCATGTTTTACAGTAATATTAAAGACAGGAGTGTAACGTAAACAGGGACCCCCTCGAGGGGTGTGGCTTTAATGAAAGACATTGCTTTAGGAAGTGTGGGGAGAGACAGAATCACCCCTGGTAGAAAAGAAAAAGAGATAAAGAGGGAGTAAAGTTGGGTTCTGTCTCTGTAGAGGGTTCTGGACGTTTTGTTCGATGTGCTGAAGGGACAGTGCCCTGGGCTCCAGCGTCCACCTTCATTACCGTATCCTGGTGAACAAGTTCAACACTGACTTGGATTCCTGAGGGAGGAACAACAGCAACCAAAAAAAAAATCAGGAAAAAAGAAACATAACCTGAGTTTGTTCAGCCAGGCCACTTGTCTTGATTCAGTATAATTTCTAAATTATATTGTTTAAATCTAAAAAAAAAAAAAATCAATATAATGATAATAATAATTATTATATTTTTTTATCATTTACTTTTATTCACTTTTACACCAGGAAAAATGCTTTACTGAGTGTATTCTTAATTTCTGATTTGAGACTAATTATGTATTGATAAATTAATATCCAGAAAGAATTCCCTTTTAAAACATGCATGTATTAAAATACATTTTAATACCTTTTATATCTAAAATTTAATTATTATTACTGTATATGAATAGTTCTAATAAAGTTAGAATAAAACTGTACAAAATGTATATAAAAGTACCAACCAGAAAAAAAAATTATATCTTGTGTTAATTTGTAATAAAAAAATATATTTTATTATATTTTATGTCTTTATTAAATCACTATCCATGGTGAATTAATACATTGCCCAGAATGAGCTTAGAATAAATGAAATATGCGATGTGTATATAAATATATATATATATATAACAAGGTAATAAAAATGTTATTCAAAATGTAATTATAATGTAATAATATGATATCGACAAAACTATAATATGTATGTGTGTGTGTGTGTGTGTGTGTGTGTGTTGGACCTTGGTGCATCGTGTTTTGCTGAAGACGTTCCAGAACCTCAACGTTTCGTCTCCTGCTCCCGTCACGATGGCCTCACCATCTGGAGACACAGCCTACAAGAAAACACACAACACACACACGTTTTTGATCTACCTGCAATTTTACATTCTGCATATCATGACCCAGTATTCTATGAAGATGAGAGTGTCTCACCAGGTAGAGAACCCGGTAAGAGTGTCCGGTCAGCTTGGCCACCTGTGTAAGTGAAGGATACTTCCACACCAGGATCTGATTCTGTGAGTAACCGTGTGTGCTGACCTGAAAAACACACAGACACATGAACAGAGTAAAAACACTGTATATAATTCTAATAAACAAAACACTAATTCTAATTAACAGCTGGGGTAACACAGTGACAGATACCTAAAATCATCTTTATCTGTTAGTCCCATTTAGCTGGCGAGGGTTACGAATCAATTCAATTTTACCCAACTGAAATATACCGTATTTTATGCACTAAAAGGGACACCGAATGATAAGGTGCACTATTAATAAAGTCCAGTGAGCACTGGATGTTAATCTACACAGATTTCTCTCTTGAAATTTTTTTATCTGAAATTTCCAGATTTTCACTAAGGCTGGGTGCAGCAGCAGCAGGCTACAGACTGATAATATTCTCCTCTAAATGGCGAAAGAGCTAGAGCTTAGCGGGGTTAGTGGCTAATGCTAATACTGCTCCAGGCTCGTTGCTGGAGAAACTTTCCGCTAACTGTCATTCCTTTATAATGCTGTACTTCAGCGGAGTGGCTTTACTGTGGCTTTTACTATATTTAATGTGTTATATGAAGTGTGAAGTCTCTCTCACCAGTTCATTGGCGTGTTTGGACCAGGCCAGGTTGCAGACCTGTGAGCCGGTGTCTGTACTCTGCAGGGCCTGTCCGGTCAGAGTGTTCCAGAAGCGCAGGCAGCGGTCGGCGGTTCCTCCACCGGACGCCAGCAGGCCGTGCTGATGAGGCGACCAGGCGATGGCTTTTACTGCCGCTAGATGCTCACTGTACTGCTGCACAGGCTGCAGACTGGAACTGTTCCACACCAGCAGCTACAACACACCAACACCCTGCAGTTATGGTTCTGATACTGCTTCTTCAGAGAGATAAAACAATATAATAATAATAATAATAATAATAATAATATATACATACCAATTAGCTCCCCCTTCTGCCCTGCCTCTAAACCCATACATCACCCAGTGCCCCTCCCAAACTACTCCTCCCATTCTTTTTGCCTTTTTAACATTTGAGCAAAGAGTGGAGTCAGCTAAAATCAGTTGAATTAGTTAGCCTTTAAAAGGAACTAAAAATCTTTGTTTTTTTTTTCTTTTGTGTTTTTTCTATACTGTATAATTGCTTCAAAGCACTTATAGTATTGATCGATTGAAATTAGTAACAGACAGGGATTTAGTTTAAAGGTGTTTAAACCTGATCAGTAGATGGCAGTGCTGCCTTCTTCTTCAGATCCCACTGTTCTTATTTTATAAAAAACTACACTTCTCTTCTACTTACTTTACTTTGACATTATTGTGGTGCATATTGCATCACCAGGATCTTAGCAGTACACACGACTACTTTACCTTGTTGTCATTTCCTCCAGAGGCGAGATGCTGGTGGTCTGGGGACCACTTTAGTCCACACACTTCCTGCCGGTGGCCCTGCAGCTTCCTCTCCATAGGTGGAGGGGTACGCACGTCCCGCTGCAGGATCACCCTGTCCCGACTGCCCGAGGACAGCTGCTCTCCGTTCCACGCCAGCGCCCCTGAGGATGAGCAGACATCCCGGACTGTTATTAAATAGCCGAAGATTTTAATGATGTCTTGCTACAACACACTGTGTTATGTGTGGTGCAGTGGATAACACCACCCCCTGCTAGTGAGCTACCACATCATGTGCAAGAGTAGGGTTCAATTCCTGGTTTGGGTGACTGAATGCTGCACTACACCAATAATAGTCCTTTGGCAAGACTCCTAACTACACCACATTGGCCACATCTATAATAGAAATAACCTTGTAAGCTTCTCTGGATAAGAACGTCAGCTAATTTCCATAAATGGACCAAAAAAATGGACCACACTCAATCATCTTATCAGCTTATCACCTCAATGACCTGACCTGACCCTCACCTGTTTATGGCTGTGACTCAATACTCAAAACTACCCTTTCCTGTCTGCTTTCACTGACTTTGCCTGATCTGTAGCTCATGGCCTTAAGCAATATTAGGCACATATGTTGTGATACCAACCGACACGGGCTGAGTGCCCTTCCAGGCTGGTCAGCTTCCTCCCTCCGGCTGCGTCCCAAATCTGCACAAAGCCTTTATGGGTTCCAACTGCAACCAAGCTTCCCTGTGGAAAACAAATATACAGTTACAAAAATCTAAATCAGTGATGCTCAACTGGTGGGTCTGGACCCAAAAGTGGATTGTGGACATGTGCTGGGCGGGTCGTGGACAGCTTGTAAAACATAAATGCATTTAAAAAATGTTTTAAATAATCAATGCTTATCTGATTTTGTACTCGATTTTTATATTAGGGGGAAAAAAGAGACAGAGATAGTTTCTTACTAATGAACTCTGAATGCAGAGATATGCAGATAAGTAAAATACCAAATTTGTAGCCTAATTTATTTTGTATAGTTTTGATACTAAATTTTATTGTAGTAACTTTTATACATGTAGTTGTCATGTTCCTCCTCAGTTTCTAATAAAATAGCTCTTAAATGTTTTTTGAAGGCTAATTTTCTAAAATAAATTAGTTTGGTTTGTATTCTATAAAACTGGGTCAAGACTTAATGATCGTAAAAAAAATGTGAGTCCCGGGCTGAGACCAGTTGAGAAACCTGGTCTAAATGGTAACGGCAATAAAAGGTAAATACAGATGCTTTAATATTTAAGAACACACTGACCCGTTCGTTCCAGCAGACGGACGTCACAGAGTCTCCATCTACTGACAAATCGCATAACCTCGTCACCTGTGGAGAATTCAAACAAACAAAAATATACATACATTCATAAGCAAGTGATCTTAAGTTAAGGGTTAGGTGTTATACTTAATATAGTGTCTAAAAACTGTGACTGGATTTTACCAACACACCTGATTCAAATAATCAGCTCATTAACAAATCCTTTTCAGAGTTGCAGTAGGTGCGTCAAAGCAGGGAATCAACTAAAATGTGCTTAATGACCAGGGTTGGGAAAACTCTCCAAAACTGCGTATTCCAAGTCATATTTGTGTAAAATTCTGTAATATTACTCATATACATTACCTCAGTCCACATGTTTTGTTCATTACGTAAGTTCATATTAATCAATACAGTCTTCATTGTTCATCTCTAAATCTATCTACTGATCTAGTAGCACTTGTTTTCTCTCCCACCTGGCTGGTACAGGCGCTCCACAGGTAAACACAGGCCCCTAGACCCACGCTCAGGAGGTTTCCAGCAGACCAGTCCACCTGTTCACATTACAAAAAAAAAAAAAAACCAAACACACCAGTTCAGTTTCAGTATATCAACTTAAATCATTCCAATATCATCTGTGAAAACCTCTGCTCGTAGCTTTGTACTGGAAGAGGACACATTATGTACGCTTGCAGTAAAAGAAAGCGAGAAAAGGCACCAGCCATTGCTAACAGGTTGCATCATTCAACTCTTACAAAGAGTCTGGACACAAACGCTGCAGAGGGTGAAGCTGCTGCGCTACATGCAATAATGCTGTTAGAGTTTGTAACAGCTTTCAGTGCAAGTTCTCTATTGAGTGCACGGACGTTTTTCAGATATGGTTACAATAATATTGTACTCATTTTTAAAATAATCACAACTTTTAAATTATTTAAAATTATTAAACTGTTATACTGTATGCAGAGTTTAGAAAGACATTTTTTGTATTGTTATAAAACGTTTGTATAATTGTTATAATTCTGATTTTCAAATGAAATGTAAAACTTACTGATGATCAGTGATGGTTTGGAGAGACATGTCATCTGCTGGTGTTGATCCACTGTGTTTTATTATCAAGTCAGTGCAGTTTTGTTTTCCCCCAAAATCTTACAGCACTTCATGCTTCCCTCTGCTGATAACTTTTATGGAGATGTGGATTTCATTTTCCAGCAGAACTTTGCACACTGCCCACACTGACAAAAGCACCAATCATTTTTTTTTTGGGGGGGGGGGGGGGGGGGGGGGGTTAATTGGCTGTAAGCCATAATCATCAACAATAAAATAAATTAATACTTAAAATAAATCACTTTGTGTGTAAAACATCTATATAATATAAGTTTTACATTTTGAACTGAATTACTGAAATAAAGTAACATTTTTTGGGGATGCACCTGTAGTTTTGCCCTTAATCCAAATTTACTCATTTTTAAAAGCCATAGAAAGTCTGTAGTATGGTAAATGACATCACAGCTAAGATGATACACTTTCACACTCACGCTCATGACTATGAGCATCACTGAGAGATATGGCAGAATGTACCAGGTTAAGGTAGAAGTCGTCCTGCAGCTCTGGAGCATCCAGGACCTTGAAGGGGATTTTGGAGATTTTTCTTGCAGGCTTTCGTGGCGAGCGCAACAGCTTGTGACTGAAAACAAATGGACAGGCACAGGTGCACACACACACACACACACACACACGCACACACACACTATCAGTGCTGGGACAGAGGTGACATTGGCCACATCCACTGTGTGAGAATTAATCATGTGGAAAAGAAGAAAAAAAATGACCACACTTTAAAGAAAAAGGTGTCAAATACAGGACCTTGTTTGGTTCCCTACAGATTTTGGTTGTTTTTTTAAGATTTTTTATTTTATTATTTTTAAGAGTCATCAAATGAAGCTTTTAATGACATTTTTGGTAGTAAAATAAAGAAAAATACTTTAGTTAAAATTTCCTCAAAATAAAAAAAAGTGAGTTACCTCTTGTTGCTGAGAGGAGAGAGGGAATATGGGGAGATTTCATTGCCGCTGTCCAAAGGCACTCGCTTTGTGTGGATGGTGTACTGAAACACAGAAATGAAATTATGGGATTTACCTTTACCTTTACCTTCTGCTATATGTAGAGTCAGGACTATTAGCAAGGAATTAATTATATTATAATTCAAATGAATCACACACAGAACGCCATATTGAGAACTTTACAAATACAGATGTTTTACCGACTTAAGAGAATATGTTTTTTTTAGTCCAAAAAAAAACTCAGCTAAATGAACATCAACAATGCTAGATACAATATTAAAGGGTAGCTAAACAGATTTTAGTTGACTCCACCCTCAGATCATATTTGGAAAAGCAAAAAAAAAAAAATGCGACGGGTAGTTTGGGAGGGGCACTGGGTGATGTATGGGTTTAGGGGCGGGGCAGAAAGGAGAGCAGAGCAGTGGACTGCCTGATGGATTTGCAAAGATGGCTGCAGAGTGAACTGACTATAAGTGAACTATAAGAATGTTGAAACTGACTTTACTGTGGCAGTGTTACTCACCCTGAAGAGGCTGTGTGTGTCCTGGCTGAGGATGGCCTGCCGTCGGTCGTCTGTGTGAGGGTCAGGGACGGTCTCGATCCCCGCCCCCAGCAGCTCGTTACGCAGCAGCGCAGCGTAGGCCACTGCATCTGTTTACATTATTTTTTATTTTATTTAAGTTTTTCAATGAAATAAGCAGGTCAAAAACAACATGAAGTTAGTTCAAAGTATCATATAGTTAGAAATATAATCATACAGCAATCAGGATGTTAGAAATATGATTATGCAGTTAGAAATGTAATAGTAACCAAAAATATATAAATCTAAGATTATCATATAATTAGAAATATTGCCATCATGCTGTTAAACATATATAGAATGCATAGAATTATGATTAAAAAGTTAAGCTATCATTATCTGTATAAAAAGTTACAATAACATAGTTATAAATATAACATTACTCTGAGGTAACACTTCATGCTCAACTTACATACTGCTATGCCATGACTTTTGGCATGTCCATTTATATTAGGCATATTGTAATAAATACTATATTTCCAACTATTGTGCAACTATTGGAGAAAACTGCCTATACCGTATTTTTTACACTATAAAACTCGCACTCAAAATAATTTAATTTTAACAAAAATCGTCAGTGCGCCTTATAATCCGGTGCTCCTTATGTATGAATTCTATCAGTCAGGTATTAAGGAGCAGTAAAGCCACTCCACTGAAGTACAGAGTTATAATACAGGAGTTTCAGTGAAGTTTCTCCAGCACTAAGGCTGGAGCAGTATTAGCATTAGCCGCTAACCACAGCACTAACCACAGCACTTTTCGCGCGTTAAGCATGCTAAAACAAGCTATGGAGGATAACCAGCTGAATTAGAAGGGAAACATGGCGACACCCTTGTTCCTTAGTAGTGTTAATGCACCGTGGTTAATTTTTTAAAATAAAAATATGGCAAAAGTTACCCTTTCCAGTGTCTGCACTTGCATCTTTCGATCTTTGATTCTGGTTGGGCGACCAGCAGTTTTCCTACACGATCAGAAAAAAAACAACAGACAATCAGCATGCTTTTTATAATTTCATATTTGCAGCCATATATTCATAATAAAACATAAAACAAAACAAGCAACACGACTTACATTAGCATAATGGAAGTTGATGCTCCAGTTGCTTCCTGCGCGAGTGGGTATGAACCTGTCCCCTGATTTAACACTGACCGGAGCATATCCGGACTGCAGATGAGAAAAAAGAATTCATTACAAATAAAACACTACTAAAACTGTAAGACTTACAGGTGGAAACTGCTGATGAAGAATGGTAGAAGCTACAATTCACAATGTCACTCTATTTCTAATTCTAGGGTTAAACTCATACAGTACAAGTGGATTTTGTGGGCAAATGTATTATTCTGAACTGCTGCACCAGTTAAATAATAATAATTCAGATACATACAATAAGTGAAGAGTAGAGACAGCATTTATATTTAACTGGATGTAGTTATATTCAGTAGTTACATTATGTTAAACACTTTTATAAGAGTGTAATACTGTGTCCCATCTGTGCCCTAAATTATAGATCTTGGGTTTATCCTAAAAATTCGACTTTAAACAAAAATCTTATTTGTCTCCCCTCTTCTGTATGAGTTGTGTATGAGCTAAATATCTAAATTCTTGTGTTGTTTGAAACTATAAATAAAGCACAAATATAAATGCCATTCTTATCTTGTTAATTTATGTATGGCTAACTTTGAGTACATCCCTATGTTCATTAGGCAGGACGTTTTTTAAAAGGCAACTGAATCACATTTCTTACAAAGTATCTAATACAATAATAAAAAAACATGGATTTAACTCTTAACAGTATAAAATACAGTGGAAATACAGGAAAAAAAGGCTCATCCTTGTGAAATTTTAAACAAATCCCATAACTATTTTTATTTTATTTGTCATTATTTGCACCGGTTTTGCCCCATTCATCCCGACAAGTTAAGATCTGAGAGCAAAGCACTGCGCAAAATGTTTTTTTATTATTTTGACCTTCATGGTAATTCAGTTATCCTCTTAATCATAAAGTATGGAATCATTTTAACCAGTACTTTTTAAGTACTAATTAGAAGGTCAAATAATGTCAAATATGTGGTTAAATGTTTTTATCCTTTGTTTCAAGGGTATTTCTAACCCTGACTGGCTGCTATCTCATAGAATATCCTTCTTATCCCCTATCTTTGTTCTGAATTCAGTTTTTGCTCACCTTGGTCAGTTGACCCTCCGGTACATTCTGGTGATTGATCTGCCGCAGGAGGCGTCTCTCATAGTCCTGGTCCATCTCCTCCTGAAGCCACCGCTCTGGCTCTGCCTCTGGCTCAGTCTGCACACGCAGATCCCCAGAGCGCGCCCATCCCTGAGCAAAAAAACACACCGAGTCAAACCGTGTCACTGCCAGCGCCACACGGTCCCAACAGTGACTGACTAAACGAGTGGAGATGAGTGTGAAAGAAAAAAACAGTGAGGAACCTCTACTTTAAGGATGATATGGGTCATCACTTTTGTCTTGTTTTTTTTTGTGATTCTACTGTACACTTTCAGTGCACTTGATTTATTTTTATTACATCTACCAACAACTTATAATCTACTGTCCACAAACACAGACATACTGTTCTAATACTTTTAATTTATATTCTAGTTATTAGAAAGTTTAACTTCTCTAGGCTTTAGTTTAATACATAATACATTCTACTGAGTTAATAAATTGTCCCTCTGATTTAGTATATTATTTATATTTAACAGATTATCTCTTTAGCATAATAACTAGCTTAAAACATTTCTTGACTTGACTGAAATAATTCCTATAGTTCTAAAACAAAATGATTAATTAATAAATAGTTCCTTTAGTTTAATACATAACTGTAATTAAATTTCTTTTTTAATAACTAAATCATTTTTCCTGACTCAATAAATCGTTCCCATATTTGTATAAAATCTTTTTAACATTTAATAAATAATTGCTTCAATTTATTACATAATTCTACTGATTTAAAAATGTGTTCCTCTGATTCAGTATAACATTCATATATGATTTTTATATAGTATATCATTCACATTTAACAAATTGTTTCTTTAGTGTAATAACTAGCTAAATACTTTTCTTGACTTAATAAATAAGTCCCATAGCTAAATAAATAATTCTTTTATTAATAAATCATTTTTCCTAACTTAATAATTCATTCCCACAGTTGTGAAAAAAAAAAATATTATTTAACAAATAATTCCTTTAGTTTAATACATAATTCTTCTGATTTATTAAATTGTTCCTCTGATTTAGTATAATATTCATATTTAACAAATCGTTTCTTTAATTGAACAACTAAATCATTTTTCAAAAATCTAAATAATAGTTTTATAAAAAATAAATGATTATTTAACAAATAATTCCTTTAGTTTAAAACATTCTTTCAGCTTAACTAATCATTCTAGTTTATTCAATTCAGTTTAATTTTTTACACATTTCAGCTGTCACTTCTCAGACAGGGGAATATAACGTTAGATATGACAGGACTTTTAATGGTATTTAAATAACTGAGTTAAAATCCACATGATCAGCTGAACTGTGTGTTATGGCTACTAGTATAGAAATATAAAGAATAAGAATAATATTTTATTTTGCATATTCTCTCTCTTTACAGCGTTGCTATGGAAGGTAACACACACACAACACACACACACACACACAGTCAGCAGCAGCAGCTTTATCGATCAGTAATATCTGATCAGCGCGGTTTAGTTTAGCTGTAAAATCTCCGGTCCGGCAGGACTCGGGCGGATTTATCGCTGTCAAAACCTACAGAATATTTATTTATCGCGGTTAAAATCCTGCGGTTTGCGGAGAGACAGAGGGTTTCAGCCGGCCAGGTGTTCTGTCAAGTTATGCCACCCATCCATCTGTGCTCCCTAAAGCCACTGCGCATGCGCTGACCTACACTTTTTAATTATTTCTCGTGGCTTTTTTTTTATATATAAATCTATTACAACCAGGGCTGACTGTCATTGCAAAAAAGTGTAAATTAAAATGTATAATAATAAAACAATAATAAATAAAAATAAAATAAAAAGCAGTTTGTAATGATCTCTCATTGCCATAAATTTACCATGATATAGTGATTAACAAACTATTGCTCAAATTATGGCTCTTTTTTGTGCTTTTTTAATGAATAAAAATTCACTTAAACAATTCAATAAAAATAAAAAACATAACATGCATAAACATATATATAGGAAATGGGGGGATTTTTTTATTTATATTACATTTACGAATTTAAAATTTAGCTAACATTATAATTAGATTAATTATATAATATTGATAATAATATCTCATGTTTAACATTATTAAAACCACTTTTAAGACACGTAAGTTACCATGTACAAAAAAAAATCACCATCAAAATGATTAATAATAAATCTTATCAAGTCACAATGCCAAAACACATGTGAGAACATGATCTAAAATGTTGCCTCTTTTGTATTTTTACAGTTAAATATACACTAGGGTAGCACGGTTTGACAAGGTAGCACAATTTGACACAACACCAGCTAACAGCAGTGGCTCAGCTAACCTGTCGGTGCGGGTTATCAGCCGCACTGAGGGCTCATTCTGGGACCGTCAGCCGAAAAACCCCCTCCGAGCCTGAGGTGAGCTCCAGCATTCAGCGCGGAGAGGCTCTCTGATAGAGGCCGGCTGCTGTCCTCCTGTTCCCGCTGCGGGTTTCTCCGGCAGCGCTGTGTTTCCGCAGATATTCAGCTGAACAGCTCCAATGTTTACGTTTGATGCCGAAGATGGCGACGATCAGTCAGCTGCGCTAGAGAGATAGCGGCCACGCGGGGGCGCTGCAGCTCACACTACTCACCCAACACCCTCTACAACTATCTATCTATCTATCTATCTATCTATCTATCTATCTATCTATCTATCTATCTATCTATCTATCTATCTATCTATCTATCTATCTAATGGAGAAAACATAGAACACTGGTGACCCTTCCCAGGAGTGACCACCCCACCTAAATTACTCCAAAAGGGCATGGGCCACTTATCCAGGAGGTCACACAAGAGAACCCAGAAGAAGATTTAAAGAATTGTACGTCTCACTTGCCTAAGTTAAGGGTTATGCTCTCCATATTATTGTACCAAGATCTTGATAATAATTCTTGAATACTGAACTCTGGGTTGGTGAGGCTCTTCTGACTTAACATGTAGGAAACCCAACCTGTAGGAGCATTCCAGTTAAAATGTCCCACTAGGAACTATAGGAAATTCCAACTTCCCAGTTCAAAAGGAACGCAGCATGATGTGAATAAGCTAAACAACAATGAGCCAATCACCTCTCGCACACAGTGTGCAGTGGGCTTTAGTTATATAAGACGTGTTTGGCTTATTGTTGTTTAACTTGTTAGCATCATCCTCATGCAGAGGATGCTTATAACAGAGGCCCACTGATCTCAGTGGATGTAATAAGTTTTATATAAGTTCAGGCTTGTCTGTGAGCAGATCCAGCAGAGAGCTGAAGGCCCGTGGGAAGCAGCAGTGGATTTGAGGTTAAACAGCACAGCAGATAATGACAGGGGGCCGGGCTAGGAGGAGCCTTAGAGGGATTTAATGGTGCTAGTTTGGTGCTAGTGGGTGGAATAATCATACTTGCTGCCTTACAGTGGAAAATCTTTGCAGAGAAAGCAAAACATCCAATTATTATCAATATATTGGTACATTAATATTGAGGACATGGCCTACACAACTCAAAGTCGAGGCTGCATTCAAGATGGGCTGCATTTTCACTTCAAATCGCTTTTAGAGTAATTTGAAGGCCGCAAATGATGTATCCTTCCCAGCTCTGTCATGTTTGAACTCAATCAAGCGCATATGTAAAGACTTTAATAACAAGAGAAGTAATAAAGAAAGTAGTCTGAATAAACAGGGTCAAAACTGGTGAACAGGAGCACACAGGAGAAAACATACCAGGGTCGCAATACACAGTCCAGAGTTCGGTACACAGGTAGCATGGTGCATGTAGTGTATAACCATTAGCCACACGTTTAGTTTAGAGCATGGTTTTCTCCAAATTTTGTCACTGCTAAACCAACAGCACAGACCAGCATGTTTTGTGTTTTAAATGCTGATATGCTGGTCAGAAAGTACTAGACCTGCATGCAGATGGTGAAGCAGATAAACATTTCATGCTGCCTATGCTGTTTTCTTTTGGCAGGGTGTCAATTTCCACCTGGAACTTAGGACACCTTAGATAGTACAATGCTGGAAGTGCAGGATCACCCTGAGTGGTGTAAGACTGCAAATAACCCTGTTTAATCTTTAACCATTGTAACATATAGGGAAAACATTTAGGGTATAGAGGTGTAATCGGAGATTTGTAGTTTTCTTTTTCACTTTTTGAGTTCTACTAAATAGACTTCTGCTAAGTGATGGTGATAATAAGATAATATAATAATAAGATAATAATCAGTAAGAGATTATAATCAGTAGGAGATCATAAGTGGTGTGATACAAAGAAATCACATGCTATCCTTCACATGTCCATCTTCCCAGTGGTTGGGAAATGGATTAAAAGTAGGGGAAATTCTAGTACAAAAAATAATGTTTTCTGTATTTTTAAGTTTCACTGGATACCATGAGATAACATAACTTGTTTTTTATTGTTTCCTTTAGTAGTTTAAGACAAATAAAATAATTTCCTCTTCATTACATATTCCATATTCCATCACAGTTTAATGGATTTCTGGAATAAGAAAACATATATATAACATCAACATGAATAGGTGGGGCTAAGCAGCTGATATATATATATATATATATATATATATATATATATATATATATATATATATATATATATATATATATTTAAATCATATAAGCCTATTAGCCATTACATTAAGACCACCTACATAATATTGAGTAGGTCTGCTTTGTGCAGTCATAACGGATCTGACTATTTGAGGCATGGACTTCTAAGGCACAAGATGTCTGAAATCATCCTGTGGTATTCTGGTAAGACACCAACATATTATTTCACATTATTTGACATTTCTCAACACTACTTTTACGAGCAATAGTGACATAATAAGTTACATCAACATTGCTGTAAAGGTGGTGCTGAGACACATCAAATCATTTCCATTTTATTCCATGTTCATATTCCATCACAGTTTAATGGTCTGGCCCTCTGGAAAAAAAATAAAACCTTTATTTGAAGCCATCACACAACCATACAGTCTTTGTTTGGCCTTAACCCTTTGAACACCCTGAAGATTCGCCACAAAGGCCCACACAGGCCTCAGCATAACTCGCTCTGCTGCTAATGCCATGGACGCTAATTATGCTCATATTTGTGTGTTTAAAAGAGATTTCCCCTTGAGTGAGATGGTGGTTTGAGGCATTCATTTGATCTGAAGATCACAGCTGTGATTTAATATGCGCTCATTGTGTCCAGGTCCCTCTCATCAAGCCCTTCATGTTGCACCCATAGCAACAAGACAGACTGAGCGAGAGGAGGAGAGGGGATGGAATCAGTGCTGTAGAGGTGAAGTGTGCAAATGACAGCTTCTTCAACGTCCAGGTCCAGGACTGTTCAGCAAAATTGTGTTTCTCAAATGTTGATCTTTTATTGTTTCTGTTGAATTAATTTTATGATTTCAAGTCATAAATGTTTCTCCTAAAATTGTTAGGAAAATTTCCAAAAACTAGATTAGATTTTAGAAGATAAGAACTAAAGCTTTGCAATGCTAATTCAACATATTCATCTGAGCAGCAGGAGACAAACTCGGCTTTGTTCTTTCATCTGATCAAATTTTTGATTACGGAGAGTTCCATTTATCTTAGACTTAACCTTTATCACCCTGCATCTAAAAAAAATCATGACCCAGGTATGCTTAATTTTATGGTCTATACATTGTCAATGCCATTTTGTGTTAAGGTATAAACAGGGAATTACGTGTGCTAACCACTTCCTCCAGTGGATGAGGAAAAGAGAGCAAACACCACATCAATGGAGCAACTCCTAAATTGTGTCACATCAATGATACAATACAAGGAAGTAAGACATAAAAAAATTCCTGAAAGTGTGAGATACACAGGCGCGGCCCTGATAACAGTAAAACCTTTTTTCCGCCACAACTGTCCTCCTCCACAGGTGAAGCTAACATTTTTAATCAGGTAAAATGTTCTGTTCTTATGTTCACTCAGTTACTTCCCTAAATTCCTGGATAGTTAGTGGTTAGCAAGCAGATGTGAGTATTTACTTGTTTTAAAAGGAATCATATCTACAACTACTTTTCCTGCATTTTTAGACAAAAAAGTTTGACTTAAAATGTTAACAGTGTTACTTGTACTGTTGACCCTCAATTATAGGAGACGTGCAAAGATAGCCTGTTTCAATTATTTAATTATATACAGCCTCAGGCTCGTGCTGTGCAGCATTCAGCTTGCCTGCTTCTCTGTGAGCTGTGGCGAGCAGCTGCTCACCGTGGCGGGGATCAGCCTGGAGCTCCAACGAGTTGTCATGAAACCCTTGAGCGCTGGACCATGTGGATCGCGCCCACAGCATTGTGCATGTGTTACGACTTATTCGGTTGGTAGATCCTGCTGCCTGTGTGGTACGCATGCTTGAAATACAGAAATCCTTACAACCAAGCTGAAATGTTTACAATAAAGTAAAAAAAAGTTCCTTTATTCAATTTATCATGCATTCTTTGTTCCAGCGCCCCACAATGAGTTTATCTCTCCTCAGTATACATGTGTTAGTATTTTAATTGACACCATGAATATAAATATAATTGCATTTTACATTTTTTAAACAAATGGCATCACTAGTTTTTAAACATCTTTTCCACTCAAGGTTTCGTAACTTATTTATGTTCACATAAGTATATTTCTTTGAAATAACAAAAATAACTTCAGTGTGACTTTATTTGGCACAGTAAGAATTTCTGTGCACTACAGTCACCCCAAGTCTATGATACCAAACATACTGAATGGCTCCTACACACAAAGAGCTGTTGTAGCACTACTCAGCACAGCCGAAACCTAATATGTGTTACAGATTTGGCTCAGAGTATTCCCATCGCTGTCTCATTCAGGGTTTCTTGCGTATTAACAGAGAAAGAGAAGAAAAAGTGCAGAGTCATGCTCGCACAGGGAGAACAGACCCACTCACTACTGCACTCAGCCAGCGGACAGCGAGCTGGAATCAAAACATCGCGAGATTTCAGCAGGACCGCGTAGAGGAGCATGAAGTGTTTAGGCAAGTCTCGCGGGATTTGGGCGACTGTATATAAGCATAAACACAGCTCTGTCCGGTTTACTTTTCGAGTTCACACAGACCCCGGAGGAGCAGCTGAGGGTAAGAACCCCAACTAAACTAAAATTCTGCAGATTTACTTTATATAACGGTAGTTTAGGATTAGAACATGCAGATATCTGACTTGCTTTGCGTAGAATAACGTCCGAATGTGAGAATTTCAGCTACGTTAGAGAGTTAAACCCTCCGGATATCAACAGGTTTCAGCTTTTGTAGTTTAGTTAGCTAGTTATATTTTTTAAGGTTCAACGTTATTTAGACTTAAAAATCACTTTTAGTGAATAATGTGACACAATTGTGGCCTGTAACAGTTTATTCTTGTTTTGAATGAATGAATGAATGCTCAAATTGTTGTCATGTTGTAAGTTATATTTAATAAAAACTTTACGTTAACTAGGATTTAGGGGTTGATTCAACAACGTATTGTCTATATTAGCTAGTATTACTAAACGGGCTTCTGTGAAAGAAACTGATCTGGTCATAATAAGTTATTTCTTTTTGTCTTTGTATGTATATTTAATAAATACTAATTATCAAAAAACGTATAGTATTAATACATATTATTTTGTCAGCATGTTTGGGTGTATAAACCCTATAAGAGTTAAATTCCGAAAAAAGGACCAATACATTTTCATACAGCTATCAACAGGTGTGCCTGTAACAGTTTAATCTTCTTTAGAATGAATGAATGAATGAATGAAAAGGAACTGATCGTCATAAGTTATCTAACTACCTTAAAGAGTTTGTCTTCATGGGAGTGTGCAGGTGGCTAGAATTGTGTTAAACATAAAAAATGCCCTTTTCATAGAATTATTCATTTCTTGTTAGTTCAAGCATTGAATGAATACTAAAATATCTCAACAGTTATATTATTAATAAATATTTTTTAACAGCTTTCAGCATGTTTTGGTGCTATAAACCTAATAAAACGTGTATAAAAAGTGGTTTGCTCTGAAAGCCCTGATAAAATTGCAGTTGGCTGAGTATACTACTAATACTACTGACCCAGAGTGGTCAGACAAAGTCAGACTGGGAACTGTGTTTTATACCTTAAACTTTTTGATAACCGAGGTCGTCTGAAGATTTTTGGACCTTAACACCGCCATAAATGTTACAAAACTGAGGAAGTGCAGAAAGTCCAGGCTGTAGTTTCATTTATCTGATGAATGAAGGTTTTATGCTAAGCTCTTTGTGTGACGGCTGAAAGTTAGATATTGTTTTTTTTATGAGGAATCATCTTTCCTTCATTTGTATTTGTACTTTTTGTGTCTTCTAGACTCGTTGCAGCCTTACAATTTCATTTTTTAGTCTTTTCAAATGATAATTTAACATTTTACTAGTTTTTGCACGTTACACTTTCAGTTTCCTGTTTTTTTTTATGGAATCTTTGTTCCTCTTTTCAGTCCAACAGATAAAATGGCAGCTGGCAACGCAAAGATTGGCCACCTTGCTCCTGATTTCACAGCCAAGGCTGTGATGCCAGACGGCCAGTTTAAGGACCTCAAGTTGTCTGACTACAGAGGTATGTTAACACAAATTATGGGGTTTAAATATAATGAATACCCTACCGCTCTATTACCATCTGTTATAATATGCTTTGCAGTACATTACAACTCTGCTTCCCTTTGCATATAGTTTTCATGTTTACAGTAAACATTTGGTGCTGTTGAGTTTTCTAACGTTTAACATACTTTTTGCCTTCAGGGAAGTATGTAGTCCTATTCTTCTACCCTCTGGACTTCACCTTTGTTTGCCCCACTGAGATTATTGCCTTCAGTGATGCTGCTGAGGAGTTCAGGAAGATCGACTGCGAGGTTATCGGCGCCTCTGTTGACTCGCACTTCTGTCATCTGGCCTGGTGAGTGTTCATGACTTAGTCATAATAACTTAATCTATAAAATTTCACATCAGACTACAAATACTAAGCATTATTTCTGTCTGTCAGGATAAACACCCCCCGGAAACAAGGTGGTCTTGGACACATGAATGTTCCTCTGGTGGCAGACACCCTCCGAACCATCTCCAGAGACTATGGTGTGCTTAAAGAGGATGAGGGCATTGCTTTCAGGTGTGTTAAGAGGAAACATAATGTTTTATGCATGGGGTTAACATTTGACTTCCAGTATGTACATTGCAGATTAAAATGTCCCTACATTTGTTTGAAGACTAAAAATAAAAAACATTTGGTTTGAGGTGAGTTAATTATATATTAATAGATATTTTGTTTTTTTTGGAGAATTAGTAGTAAATAAAATCAATTTAAGTCACAGTGATTACCTTTAAGCTGTAGATTTCTCTAAATTAAAGGCTGTAAAGATCATAAAGAAGTAAAGAAAGTGATCAAATGGAATGTTTAAATGGGGGCATATAAAACATTGAAAACTGTTTATTACACTTGTTTTAAAATAGAAATAAAATACAGAATAAAATATCTAAAGATGAGTTTTTAAATAAAAATTGTACTGCATTCAAAAATGTGTTATCAAAAATAGTTGTTAAATTTTAAATGTGTATATATTGTTTTATAGATACTATCATAATTTTATATGTGATATGTATAAAATATTCATACTGTAAAATGCTTTTGACAAAAATAGCAAAATGTTAATCATATTGACAAAAGGATAAAGACTGTACTATTTCTAAAGCAAATGAAAAAAAAAACAAGAGTAATATTAAATTCTTATATATCATATAATATTGTTATAAAGTATTACTATTTTCACCTCAAAGAAGAAACAAGCTGCAGTTTAAAAAAAAAAACTGATTTTGTTACCTCTGTACATTTCTTGCATAATTGTCTCTTAAATCCACTTTAAACGCTTTCTTTTTCAGAGGCCTCTTTATCATTGACGACAAAGGCACCCTTAGGCAGATAACAATCAACGACCTGCCAGTGGGCCGCTCTATTGATGAGACCCTGCGCCTGGTCCAGGCTTTTCAGTACACCGACAAGCACGGAGAAGGTAAATTAGTCTTCATATTTATCTTTACAGTCTGAATGCATTAGTTTTTCACTGGTCATCGTTGCATGAATGAAATTAGTTTGGTCATGGTGAGCTGTTTTTGCTGCTATTTTGGGCGCAGTGTGATTTCAGCATGAGGATGTAGTCATGGGGTTGCTTAATCATGATTAGGAAAGGCCCAGATTTATGCAAACACAACCAAGACCATACCTAAAAAATTTATAAAGACTATAGACTTACGCACCATCATTCCTATAATATTTCTAAATAAATAAATATATTTTGCAATTAGTTGTCCCAAATGCAGTTAATTAACTAAGACACATTTAATGCCTAAACAGCCCAGAACAGTTTTCAGTAGTTGCGCACTGGAAATACAAGGCTAAGGTAGCTAATGAGTAATAAAGGTGTGTATATTCATTATTATGCTACAGTTAGTTCTGACCCTGCAATGTGATTGGCTGAGAGGTGTTCTATGAGTGCCATTATCACCTGGTAATGCACTGTAACATACAGGTAACCTAGCAACGATGCAGCGCTTACAAGCCAAACAGCACAGCTACAAACAGAGCACTTTAACACAGAATCTTTCAATAAACAGCAATAATATACTTAGTTTATGCTATAACATGTAATATTGAAAACAGCAAAGCAGTGGCATTATTAGAGTTTATTGCACTCCCTCTCGTCTATTATTGCCTAAGTATTGTAAAATCTTCATGCCCAAGTCATAACACATACCCAAAACCTGGTCAGGTTCTCATAAATACTTGCTTATGTGAATTCTTGAAATTGTATTCCTTTCTGTTTTTTTCTAGTGTGCCCAGCCGGATGGAAGCCTGGAAAAGACACAATCAAACCTGATGTCCAGAAGAGCAAAGATTTCTTCTCCAAACAAAACTAAGCGCACACGGCTCTGCCTAATAGTCTAGCTGTCCCCACACTGGCACTGTGTATAGATAGAACCTCAGTAACCTGATTACCCCTGTAAAAGAATTGTTTAGCACTTGTAAGTGTTATTTATGTTATGTAACATTATGTGCAGTAGGGTTGGTACATCAGACAACTAAATTGATGGCCTGTGACATATTTTGTACGTTTACATGTTCATAATTTTCTGTATTAGAAAAATGTATACTGTAAAGTTGGGACCAGACTCCTTGAAACAGTTTCTGTGACAGCTATGCTCTGAGGAGAATCTTTAATAACCTCCCCATTCTCTACATTTCACATGCATTTTATAATAAATTCCTGTTCTAACATTTTGTCTTCTGTTCATTCCAACCCTGTTGAGGTGAAGAGTCTAACTCAGTTTTCATGCATCTTGGCATCATGTTCTCCTCCACCAGTCTTACACACTGCTTTTGGATAACTTTATGCTGCTTTACTCCTGGTGCAAAAATTAAAGCAGTTCAGGTTGGTTTGATGGCTTGTGATCATCCAGCTTCCTCATTCAAAGAAACTCATAATTTTTAAATTGCCTTTTTTTCAAAAGCTGTATATATTAAAGCTTTAAAACTTCAGTCTTCATTTGATATTAGTATGTGTTGAGACAATTAGTATTTTTTGTATAAAATGTCTCAAACATTTATAAAGTATGATTTTGCTCAGTTGCGTCATTAAAACCCATTCATTTTTGGCTCCCTCGGGAGCGCCCTCTGGTGGTGAGGCAACCTGACGTGATTGACAGGAACCGGTTGGTGCGCGAGGAGCGGTTAGCTACAGGCTAATTTACCTCAGAAGTGCGTTTTTAGTCCTGAAAAGCGAATTTCTCTGCGAAAAACGAGCTGCTTTCAGTCTTGACTGAATATAGCTTCTGTAATCTCGGCTAAAATAGATCTGGATGACGGCTGGAGTCAATAATTACGTTAGGAAATAAAACTCAGAACTTGGTGAAAAGCTAGTTAGGTTAGCTAGGTAGCTAAATTAGTTAACTTGTTAGCACGCTAAGCTAGCATAGCTATTTAGTTAGTTAGCTAACTAGCTCATTTAAAGTTTTAACTTATAAAAAATACCTAAAACTTAGAATGCACACAGAGCACACAGTTACACGACAGCAAAAACGAAGGAAATCAAAGCAGGAATCTGCTGAGGTGAGTAACAAGCATATTTTGTTATGATAAATAAACTGTTAAATAAACGTAAACTAACTAAATACCTAGCATTGGCTGCTATCAAAACTTTATAACTAAACATTAGGGGTCTGTGTAACGTTTATCATTTCAATTTTCTGACTGTCTGATTTAATGCTAAATTCCAAAAACATTTTTTTCATTTTTATCAATTTAGTACCGATATCCTCACCTTCCTAAAATATATAGGTTATATTTTTTGTCAAAATTATTGACTGGCCCTAAGATGACAATGTTAAAAAAAACATAATGCTGGCCAGGACTTATTTAGGGCATGGGAATGTGATTGTAAGGCGTGGTCACAACTTATTAGGGTGTGGGAATGACACAATTAAGTCGTGGCCAGAGAATAATAAAGCTTGCTTTTGTGTAAATTAATACACATGAAAAATACTAAATATTACATCAAAGCTCCAGTCCAATATAGCGTTTACTTCTTATTAATAAAGGCTATAGTCTATAAATATTGCATATATTTATAAATCTTATTATTGGGTCATATCATAAAGTTATCTAGAATGTGGCTCTAAAAGTCTTACTATTTTTACAAACATGCCCCCTGAAATTGCTCTGGAATATGTAAATATATATGAAAAAATGTTTATCTGAATTGTGTCTGAATGTTGGCAGAAAAGCTGCCAGTGTAGCTAGACCATATTTGTTGTATAGTATGTGTTATTTATGTTCTTTTTAGTGGGACAGCTTATTCCAACAAGAACTGAGAACACAGGAGCAGTCTTTGGTCTTTGTGAAACGAATGCTGGTGCTTGCAGTGTCCTCTATAACCTATCTACGAGGAATATTTCCAGAAGATGCATATCGATCTCGCTACTTAGAAGGTGACATGTTGGCATGTTGTTTTCCCAATTATTTATTAGCCTGCTACAGATTAATCATTTGTCACAACTGTTTCTGTCTCGGCATTACAGACTTATGCATCAAAGTTATAAGAGAGGACTGTTCATCTCCAGCAGCTTGCAGAACTGTTAAGTGGTAAGTGTGTAATTCATAACTGACGTTAACAATACAGATACAATCATAGTGATTTGACAATTGTAAACTATACGCAACTATACAAGTCTTTTTTCTTTTTTAAAGGATGATGGGGTGCTTTGATGCTCTGGAGAAGGAATATGTAAGTCAGGCATCCCTCAAATAACATTTTGTATCACTGGGATGTAAAGCCAATGTATACTATAGAACACTAATAGTAATCATATCATTTTATTAATGTTATGTTGTCTGTTACAGTTGCAGATTGTGCTTATTGGGGTAAGTGTGCATTAATTTATTGACCAAGAAATACATTTATTGCATGAATATTGTATCATATATTGTTTGCAATCCTGTACAGGTGCACAGAGACCCAGATGACACCAACGTAAGTTTTCATACTAAAAAAATAAAGAAAAACATGCACAGTTCAACAATTTAAAATTTACATTGTTCTATACTCTAATATAATTGAGACCTTGAATCCAGTTTCCATTCCTGGATTTTGATTTTTGGTAGTTGTGACACATGTCCAATCAATTACATCAGCTTTTCCTATAATTTCCAGTGTTTTCCAGGAGTGGAAACTAGATTTAAAATCTAAAGTTTAAGACCTAAGCTTTAAAAGCTTTTAAATTCACTGATCAAATACAAAACACAACACTTATTATTGCAGCATGTCATAGAGTCTTACCAGTTTAAGTTCAAGTACTCAGAGCACGGGCCACAAATGGACATCCTCAGGTAAGACCTGTTATAACAACAGAGAAAACACTAGAGTATTCAGTATAGACAATATGTCATGCTTGGTCATAAATTTTCTGTTGTCTTTCAGAAACAACAGCATGGAGATGTCTGTGACCATGGAGGACACAAAGAAAGCCTCGGTTCTCCTAATCAGGAAACTGTTCCTCCTCATGCAGAATTTAGATGCTCTTCCTGATGAGGTCTACCTCACTATGAAGCTCTACTACTACGATGATGGTAAAATAAACATCCGCACCGTAAACACAGCTGCTGGAGGGGTCTGTTTGATTTAAGCTTAATGTACAAAAACAATAAGCACTGAAGTGGCTTATGAACTCTTGCACAGTTTCAGTTATAGTACTTAGTTTGGATCCTAGTAGTAAATGATTTTGTGGTAGGCTGCACAGTTTCACAGTGAAGTGAGATGTGATTAAAAATTTGATAATGATTTTGGAGATATTTGAGACTGAAGCACATATTTTTGTACTTTTTATCTGACAAATTCAGAATGTGTTAATTGGCAAGATTTTGGTTTACACCTGTGTAAAAAAGATGCATCAATATCACATTAAGGCTTTACAACTGCAAGAAGCCTCTGAGAAGTCAGGCTATGGAATAAAATGTGTTTTATATATATATTATTTTTTATATATTATAAGCCCATAATTAAATATTTATGTATGTTCCTTCTGTCTCTACACTATATGAAACAAAAGTCACTCCACCAGACTATGAACCTCCAGGCTTTAAGGAGGGTGTGTGCGACAGTCTGTGGTTCGAGGGGACAGCAGTGCACTTCAGAGTGGGCGATCTGCACACACCCTTTCATGTCCTGAAGGTCGGAGTGGCCGCTGAACAAGGCAGAGTGAGCAAACTGCAGGAAGGCAATCACCTGAGAGAGTGTGTTCAAGATTCAGCACAGCAAAGCGTCTGTAGGCTATCACTGGCACAGGAGGTTAGCTTCAAAAATCAAAAATTCAACCTTGTGGTGTTTAAAAGCTACATTATAATTACATAATTAATTGCATATATCTACATCATCATTACATGTACATAAGAATTGAGTTTTGCACTTCCACTGTTTGGATTTTCTGACTTCCATTTGTTTCAGTGCAACATAAAACACTAAACATAGCTACTTAGGAACATGTACTCTTTCGTACTTTTTCTTTACTGAAAAATAAGACTGCAAACTGAACAGCAACTTGTAGTCAAATTGTAATTATAATAAAGCATCTTCTTCAATACTTAAAAACACACATGTATGAGCCACTATCTGCTGCATTAATTTTGATCTCTGAAATAGGTGTCTGAGCCCTGCCGGGAGGAGGACTTGCCGTCGGAGGATGGTACGTTTGTGTTGTAAGAGTTTTCTCTGGGGGGTGCTTTATTGCCTTTCATGTCTTGCGGAAACATTTGTGTAATCTGTGAAAATGATCTTTTACAGAATCGGCTGCACAGTTCAAGCCACCCACAAAAGCTCTGGCTAAGGTAGGAATGATTCTAAGAAAAATGTAAAACAGGAATTAATTTAAAATAATGTATTTAAACTTTTAGTTTTTTACTGTTTTATCAGAGAAGAGGCAAAAACCCAGCAAAGAGAAGGAGGAGGCATATTTAAAACCACAACTGTTTTGAGGCATTTTGTATTTATTTGTTTGTGTTTTAATTATTGAGAATTGTTCATAATATTATACATTAGTTCCACATTCAATTTAAATATGTAAATTAATGAGTTATTGTCATTTACTCTATTTATTATATGTCCAAAATTGTTTATGAAGTCTACCACCCTTCATGACTAATGTTATCTAAGGTCTTCAATCTGTTTCAAGTTATTTTTCCAGGTAATCTATATATGATTATATATAATTCATTTCCTAAATAAAACTGTACATTAATGACTTAAACATAGTAAGTGTGTAGGCTTTTCATTTTCCCATCTGCAATATAACAATAAAATACAGAGTTTACCTCTGTAAAACATCAACAATGTACAGAATTTAGCTAAACAAGTTCCAATTAAAGATCATTCATATACATTCAAGTCTAAAATATTTATATTTTAAGGACAGGCAAATGAAAGCTGTAAGACTCAAGTGATTTCAAAGAAATGCTGCATGTCCCAGAAAATGAAACATTTCTTGAAAAATTTATCAGCACAGGTCCAACATTGCTAGACATAAAAGCTATTAAAAATCAAGTTGCCACATGTGCTCACACATATTATGTGTTTGTTTGTGTCAGAATTACTATCAACCTTGAAAACTGCATATTTTATTATTTTATGTTGCATATATTGCATATTTCAGAAAACCATCTTAAGGACTGGATAAAGATTGTTATAGTAAGATGTTAAGTAATGGATACAGTATAGGATAGAGAGTACAAGCTAAACATTCTCTGAACCACTGTGGCTCTATTCATAAAAATATTTAAATCAATTTGGCACCACCGGCAACATTTGCACATATAAACAGGAAATTGACTTCTTGGTAGTAAAGAAGACAAACAGTGAACCAGTCTGTTGTGGATTGGAGTCATTTAGTCCCTTAGTTTGACAGTAAAGCCAAATCAATGGCTGGAGCTTGCAGCAACATTCTAATACTTCTATGTGTTGGAAAATCTGACTGGGATGACCTGTAGACTGTGTTGACAACAAACCACCACTGTTAAACCCTAATGGGTTCTCCAACCTTATCAAGCTAGAAAAAGGAAATCCAATTATATTCCTTAGCAGGAGAGGCCCCATAATTATCCCAAATTCAGTAATTTCTGGTTCCCACTTCCCCTATTACACAAAGCTCCCAGCACTGGAAGGGTGAAGGCAAGAATGTGCTTTCTCTGAGTCATAAAAATACTGCTGCTAACGCAATGTCATTGGAGCTTGATGCGCATAGGAAGAACAAACACAACCAGTTCTGTTACATCAGCTAACAGATGTCCATTTTTCATTTTCATGTCATGGCCTTCTATACAGAGTTGACTTGGCACTGGTATCATACAAAAAAAAAATACTGTATATTTTTCAAAATAAGGCACTTGAGAAATTATCTGTATTTTGAGTATTGCAGAAAAATCTTGCACTCACACACATTAATCTTGGTCTCCAACTTAATAACAGTAATCAAACACCACATTGATCCTGTGCAGCAGATAAACTTCCAGTTTGTCCTAAAATAGTGTTCTTCAATAGTTGGTCTCCAACAGTGTTAAGGAAAATGTAGCCATATGTATGTATGTGTTTCTCTCTTGTTTAAAAGAGACTGTCCACATCTCCCATCTCCACCACTACAGTCTTCATCTGAGAGTAGAATTCAATTGTAACTTGTCCATTTTCCCGTCCTATACCTGCAATGACAACAGAAGGAAAAATGTTTGAAATTGCACTCTAGGTTCTCCAGATTCATTGTGGGGAAAACAGGACAAGAGCAGATGATTAAGGGGTCTTATTCACAAAAGGCCAGAGTAGCTGTAGGTCTTTATTCTAAACAACCGTCAACACACCCACTTGTTTAATAAATTGGTCATGTCATGAAACCTGCAGCTCCCCCAGCTCTTTGTGGAAAAGAATGAACATACCAGATGTAATATTAAATTTTTTTTTATTCTTTTACAAGTTACAATTGATCATTAAATTGTACTGGGGAAATCACTGATAGGTATGATACCATGTCTAGTTAACCAGTGATTCCAGAACTGCTTCAGTTCTGCTTCATTTCTCCAAAATATAGAGGTTGACATTAAATAACACAATATTACAGTACCTGATGTTTTAAAGCCCCCAAACGGCACCTCCACAGGGGTGATGTTATAGTTGTTGATGAAACAGGATCCCGCCTGTAGGTTTTCTATCACTCTGTGGGCTCTCTGAATGTCTCTAGTTAGAAGATAGGACAAAATGTGTGTACATGTTTGACATCAATGTTGAATGATGTTAGCTGTTAGCTCTAGAACAAAAAATGATGGGAGCTGCTTCCACAGCAGTCTTCTATCTGCTGTAGTTGTTGTGATTTAGAATAACTGAGCAGAAGTGCATGTTTATAGGTTATAATCATCTCACAAACAATATATTATCTTATATTATATATAATATATTATATTATATTATCTCTCTTCTAAAGAAGAACAGTAACCATGCCATTACCATCTGATAATGACATTTATAGCTGTTTATAAAAGACAGCATAGACTGCTCAGGGTAGCAGCAAACACTATTCTCCCTAGAACACTTAATGGAGCATCAAAATGATATTACAATGTTCTTTTAACTTTAACTGTTATAATGTTAAAAAGAAAAACTTACTTGGTGAAAACCCCAGCAGCAAGGCCCATTGTGGTGTCATTTGCTCTCTGTAGAACCTCCTCCTCAGTGTCAAAGGTCAGTATGGACATCACAGGGCCAAAGATTTCCTCTCTCACACAAGTCATGTCATCTTTGCAGTTGTCTAAAATAACAGGCAATAATAATAAGGACACTGACACTCAGTACACGCAACATTAATACGCTGCTTTAGATTAAATAATTTAAAATCCAGGATTAACAAATTACCAAATTAAAAGAAAATCATGTAACAAATATGACAGCAGATACCAGTTATATCTTCTACACTCACTGTTCAGAAGAACTACAGGCCGCATTTATAGAACTACAAAAGTGCTTCTATATGATCAGTAGATCTGAAAAATGGACAGTGATTATAGAAAAAAAGTAGGTGGTCATAATATTGCTATATGACTGAGCACATGCACATGAAGGATTTTAGACTGTTCTGTTGGTGCATTCATGTTAGAGGTAAAGGTCTTGTTGAGAAAGGCCTACTTTTACGACTCTCAGGCCTTTGAGCAAATCCTGTCAATATTGGATCTTTATCAGTTCAGTTGGTGTGAAGACCTCACTGCAGACAGTGATAACGTTATTGTGATGACGTAAGGTGCAATAAAGCTGATGTCTGAACTCGTTTTAACTCACCGAGCACACAGGGCGTCATGTAATATCCGTTTTTGAGTTTTGTGTCTGCTGGTGTGAACAGTTCCCCTCCACACAGCACTCTAGCTCCCTGTCAAAAAAAGCAATGACCGTATTAATGCTAAACTAAGCTGGAATTTAAACTCCAGCCAAATTAAGTATTTCCTTAATTGCATACAATTAAATTAATTAATGCTGTACCTCTTTCTTGGCCTGCTCCACGTATCCCAGCACTTTGTCTAGGTGCGGCCGGCTGACCAGAGCTCCCATGCGTGTTTCCTCCAGAAGAGGGTCGCCGATCTGGATGGCTTTGGTCCTCCGTACCACCTCTGTCACAAACTGGGGAAGAACTTTTCTGTGGACGAACACTCTGGTTCCATTACTGCACACCTATCAGCAGGAGAAACAAGGGGCACATGGTTAAGAATATTATCATGCAATGCTTAACAGAGCAAATGATTAAAGTTAGTTGAGCTGGGGCACTTTGCATAATAAGTGTTAGCCACTAAAAACTGTAAAAAAACTGAAAGTTATTCATCGTTATTCAGACAGACTTTTTAGTACCTGGCCCTGAGACAGGAAGTTGGCCATGAGCGCTCCTCTGACTGCATTCTCCAGGTCACTGTCCTCAAAGATGATCAGAGGAGATTTTCCTCCAAGCTCCAGTGTCACTGGTTTCACTCCTTTGGAAGCCATCTCCATTATCTGTGGGGACAACCAGAGACAAACTCTCTATTCCAGTCTCTATCAGTGTGATATCTAAATTATGTAAATAATCTGAATTCCAAATAATAAAATACAAAAATAATACAACACAGTTGATGGATAGATCCAAGTCCAATTTACATAACATTTCTTAGGAATATTTATGCAAAACACATGAGATTGATGTTGCCAACACTATGCTCTACTAGTTGAGCTACTATCATTAAAAAGTTATTTATTTGATATATCATATATGATCCCAGAAAATGTTATTATTATGTAAGACCAATTGGTGCTTTTGGAAGTGGATATGCGGATTTCATTTTCCAGCAGTACTTGGCACACTGCCCACACTGCCAAAAGCACCAATTGGTCTTATATAATATTCTAATCTTCTGAGATACTGACTTTCGGGTTTTCATTACATTTCAAATAGATTACTCTGTGTGTAATGAATCTATATAATTGATGAATTTTACTTTTTCAAATGAATTATTAAAATAAATTGCAGCTACGTACCTTCTTGCCAGTGGGCACACTCCCTGTGAAGGAGACCTTAGCAACAGAAGGATGATGGCACAGCAGAGTTCCAGTCTCTTGAGCCCCCTGGACGACGTTTAACAGGCCCTCAGGAGCGCCGGCCTGTGCGTAGATCTCAGCCAGGAGCACTGCACTCACTGGGGTCACTGGAGACGGCTTAAACACCATAGAGTTCCCTAAATAAATTTCAGAAAATATAATGAAGAGAAACTGCCAAAACCTATGAGCTGGAAAGACTAGCACAAAGCCTTCCTTCGATACATGTGAGGTCAGACTCACTGCTGATGAAGCATTGCTGAGTAGCATCACAGGAAAGCCCAGCGACTTAGTTCTGATACATCAGCTCACAGATGCAACCTTGTACTGATCCACATCACCCTACGAGTGATGAGGGGAAAGTGCTCCATCTACTGTACCCACCCAGAGAGAGCAAGGCCAGTTTTGCTCTCTCGGGGCTCCGGCAGCTGATGGCAAGTTGCATGACCAGGATTCACACTAGCAATCTTACGACCATAGAGGCATATATTTTTTAATATTTTATATATATAATTTATATATCACAAAATATTGTGATGTTATTTTAGAGTAATATCACCCTCCCTAAATTTTGATTATTAAAACTGAAGTCTTAAGAAGAAGAAGAATAACGGGGGTGATAAATTGTGTCTAATCATATAATATTGTAATCTGTTTTTTTTTTTCTTATCGATTTACGCTACTACAGAACAGATCTAGTGTATGTAGTGTAAGTACCCCCTCAATGACACGAAACATAAGGCCACATTGTTAACATACCACAGGCAATAGCCGGAGCTGACTTCCAGGCAGCAATCTGAAACGGATAGTTCCAGGCACCAATTCCCACACACACCCCGAGAGGCTCCCTGCGGGTGTAGGCGAAGGATCCTCCTGGTAGCTGAACATGCTGCCCTAAAAAAAAAAAGAACAATACAGCTGATTATAAAGGTTTTAAAAAGTTACAAATGATTTAAGAAAACATGCTTATTTCTTTGTTTCTTCAGAAATCAATGGTATGTAAGAAGAGTTTATTCTGCTTTTGATGGAGTAACTGTCTCTACTGTCCAGGGAAGCCTTTCTACTAGATTTTGTAGCATTGCTATGAGAATCTGATTGAATTCAGAGGTGAGGATGCTGGATGACCACCGTCCCACCTTATCACCTTAGAACTCCCCAACTTCCTAACTTTTTCATCCCAGAATTATTATACAGAGCATCATCCTTCCAGAAAACACAGATTCAGTGCTGGGGGCTTCATTCCCCTTTAGCCAATAAGTTAATGTTAATTTTCTCCAGAGTCTCCTATTCTATTGGCAGTACTTCTTTACAGGGACATTAAAACATGATAACAAACCTGACAGATTAGTGGCAAGTCCTGCAAAATACTCAATGCACAACCGGGCAGAGTCCACGTCTAGTCGAGCTTCAGTGATGGACTTGCCATTGTTGACCACTTCAACTTCAGCAATCTCTTCTCTTCTTTTCTGTCCTCAAAACAAGAACAGTGAGCAAGAATATCAACTATCAAACTTTAAGTTTAATATTGAAGACATTAAAGCTATACAGGAACACATGCTGGTTTATTTAGTAAAGAAAAAGTGCTGAATAAACCAGAATGGCAGGAGCAGTTTAAGAAAGGCAGACTGTATTTCTAGGCTGCATATGAAGAACCCTTTAATTTGGAACAGCAATCAGTGATTTAGCTGTCTAGGAGTGCAGACTACCTTAGCTGCAGCCTAGACTTTGGAACACAGCTACAGTCTCTCTGTCTAATCATGATCACTCTGGATTTTGACACATTGAAATTGATGCAATAGACACTGATATCAGTTTTGATTGGTCAAAGTATCCAGACTGATACTCATCTGTACAATTGTACAATTTCATGTGTTTTTTCATGTCTAGACAATCAAAAGTCAATTTGGATATTAGGTTTCTGGATTCTAGATCAGTCTGAACATTTTCAGGTGTATATACAGCTCTGGAAAAGAATTAAGAGACCACTTCAGTTTCTCTGATTTTGCTATTTATAGGTATGAGTTTAAGTAAAATGAACATTGTTCTTTTATTCTATAAACTATGAACAACATTTCTTCCAAATTCCAAATAAAAATCTTGTCATTTAGAGCATTTATTAGCAGAAAATGAAATATTGCAAAACTTTCAGACCTCAAATAATGCAAAGTAAGTTCAGAAATCAATATTTGGTGAAAGAACCCTAGTTTTTAAATCACAGTTTTTTTTTCATGCATCTTGGCATCATGTTCTCCTCCACCAGTCTTACACACTGCTTTTGGATAACTTTATGCTGCAAAAATTCAAGCAGTTCATCTTAGTTTGATAGCTTGTGATCATCCATCTTTCTCTTTATTATATTCCAGAGCTAGTGATACTGACTTGACATTAAAAAAATACCAATGCGTTTAAAAAGTAGAGTTTACCTCAATCAGTCTGGCGGCTTCCAGCATGACTCTGGCTCTTTCCATGCCCGCTGTCTTCCTCCACACTGCATATGCAGAGCAAGCGCTCTTTACGGCCTCATCAACCTGGCCTGCTTTGCATGATTGTAGTTGGCATAGTACTCGTCCTATTACACATAGGCAACAATGACAACATAAATTTCCTATAATTGACAGTCCCTGATCATTAATTGTGTACTGAACTCGTAAAGACCATAAATCATGGGATCATGTGCTTTCAAGTCCAAAGTCCAATCGTGCAATAAGACAGCTAAGCACATTAATCACTCGATCATTTTAAACAACTAAAACCACCACAAAAAAAATAAATATTACCTGTTGCAGGCTCATACACTGGCTCCAAACCTGTCACATCACTGAGCTCAACCCTGCGCCCACCCCAGAAGTTGAGGGGGACTTTTATCTGCATGGTTCCTGAAGATGCTCTCCTCATTAGGGTGAGGAAAGCAGGACCACCACTCTGGCATGGGGTCAGCAAGGAGGCCAAAATACGCATGACTTGGGGGGCAAAGGTCAAAACAGAGCACCTGGAAATAACATTAAAAGGGTTTTAAGACATAAAACATCTTTACTTTTAGTGTAAACTCAACAATCAGCTAAATTTAGCAATCCTGCAGAAACAATAGCTAATAAATAAATAAATAAAGTTCTACTATAAAAAACTAGCTTGCAATGAATGACTGTACAGATTTATCACGCGGTCAGATTAAATCAGATCTCTGACAGAATGCATTAAACACACTTACACTGTTCACAGAGTAAAATCCTCCAGATTACAGAAAAATCCCGCTTTAAT
The DNA here is from genome assembly GCF_023375975.1 of Astyanax mexicanus. Lineage (NCBI taxonomy): Eukaryota > Metazoa > Chordata > Actinopteri > Characiformes > Acestrorhamphidae > Astyanax > Astyanax mexicanus. Next base: position 56,420,495 of record NC_064415.1, read on the forward strand.
CTTCATTCCCTTTCTAATTTCCCCAGTAAACACACTGCACGGCCATGTCCTCTGACAGAGGGAGGGGCGTCTGAAGCGGCGCGCTCTGATTGGCTGGCTGGGACGCGTCATTTTAAGAGTTTCCGCCAATATGGAAATAGACATTTAGGTCAGTGCAACTTTTCTCAATCCATTTGTCTAACAATTTAAGGCTAAATTCGAAAATAGAAAATTGACGGTAAAACCAAATAATTTTAAATTCTTCATATTTGGTCTAGTACAGAAAAAATGTGTCTTTAGCATTTTTTTTTCTAATTTTCTAGTTTTATTTCTGTACCTCACAATTAGAATTACAGGAAAAAAGTAACTTGCAAGATGCAAAAATGAAAAAATCTAAAAAAAAAAAAAAATAGGAGAAGATTTTTTTCAATTCTGTTAGCAAAAGGCAGAAATGAAAAACTTGGAAAAGACTGGTAAAAGAGCAATTTCTTAGTAAGTAAATTGAAAAAAAAATTATGTTTAAATTTAGACTGGAATGATCAGAAAATTTAACTGATTGAACGTTTCAATGATCATTGTTGTTTAATAGAACCAAATAATCTGGCTGGTATTTTTTTAAACACAAAAACATGTGAAACAGCGCCATCTAGTGCTCAGATTCTAACATTGAATCTGAATCAGAATAATTAAAAAAGTTGTAATTCAAAAGGAAATTATAATTTAAAGAATAGTGGTATGAATAAGGGATTTTTTTAAATATCATATTGTATTTATTGTTATTCACTTATTTTTCTGTATTTGCACATTAGGAAGTTCGTTTTGTAATTGCACTTTATGCAGTCTTGTAGCACTGTTAAAAATCGTAGATATGTTTAATGACTGTATAATTCGTAATTCGTTTTACAAAAGGCAATACAGGACAAAAGGTATCTAAAAGGGCCCTTTCCTGTGTAGCCCACCCCCCAGCATCACGTAAGCCCACCATCCCCCTGAGTTTCTTTTACAATTACACACACCCCTGACTGACAGCCTTTTGTTTAGCTGGTAGTTCATTCCGGGGTGAGTTAGCCAATGGTAATACTGCTTTCATGTGCATTTTAGTGATGCCTTTGATGCCTAAAATGTTTTAAAAGAAAAATATTTGTCTGTTTAGGCCCTCAACACAAAATGTATGAGCTCTGCTTGTAAATACAACATTACATTATATCAGAAAAGATCATTTTCCAGATTTTGACATAACTCAATAAATAAATCAAGTGTGTTTTTTATGCATGATATTTAAGTACTGTATAATGTAACACGTTTTCAGGAAGAGTTGAGTATAAACCAGGAAATCTCGTCCCCTCATGGCCTAATCAGGTGGTCTCTCATTCCATTCCTTCCATAGATAGGGGCTGGGTGCATGTCAAATCATTAAAACATCATAAGCATACTTACTGGGAATTCAACCATGCCTAAGGGTGTTACACTGTGTGCTTCCCACAATGCATCACGGAATTGGACACCAGCATGTCTGTATTCCAAAATAAGACATAGGCTGTGTCCCAATTGCATACTACACACTAATACTATTATGTCCAGACCACATAGTAATCTTAGTAGTGCAGGTTTGGGACTTGACTTATTGTCTGCCTTCTTTTCCAAAATATCTCAAGACATAAGCAGCTCATCAAAACCAAAACTTTTTATCAGTGATTGTTGGCAACATCAGGGTCGCTGATGGGACCAGAAGGGGTTAAACATGACCCATCTGTGTTGTATGCTGCACACAGGACCTAGTGATTACAGAATTTAAAGACTGTAAAGATAGGGCTCATTTATGAAGCCCATGATTTTAAATTCATTTTGGATTTTAAATTGATTCTAAACTTTTATATGCTGGGCCAACTGTTTATCATACACTCAAACACTGGTTAGTATTACTCATTACATGAGTACATAATTGGGACACACTCTAACCCCATATAGACTTTGAATAAATGTTCATTTTATGTTCAAGCTATTGTTTCCTTTACATTTAATAAAAAAAATATATATTTAAAAAAAAAAAATTCTAAACAACTCAGCAACTTTAAATGCATTTTTATATTAAACACAGTGTAAATAAGGAAAATGAACCTATACTTATTTGGCAACGTTAAATAAAGGTTGTTTAAATGTTGTTTTCATGTGTTTCCATCACCAACCTTAAAAGAAGTAATGCAACTAAAATAAATAAATAAAAATAAGTTTTTTATGTATTTTCATCACCAACCTTAAAAGAAGTGATGCAAAAACAAAAAACGTTCATTAAACGTTCATTAAATGTTCTTTGTTATCAGAGACTGAACCAGAGGATCATTTCTATTATTCCCCTTCCCCCCCTTTTCCGCGGTAGGTGGAGGATCCGAGGGTGTAGGGTGTAGGGCACAAGCCCGGGTACTTTGGAATGGGACCCTCCACCGTGGCGAGTGTGGGTTTATCCGCTGGCTCGGCGCGCTCACTGCAAGCATGGCTGGCGATAGCGAGACACGACTGAACGGACAGGCGGAAAACGGCAACACCGTTAGGCAGCCTTTTCTCATCGGTGTATCGGGGGGAACCGCCAGCGGCAAGGTTGGTGTTTTGTCCTAATAAATAGTGTCTTATTTCCGGTGTGTTTTCCCTTGTTTTGCCCCCTAACCTACTTTCATTGTTCTCAGTAATGCATATGGAGTCACCCTGGCCGCGTGGCTTTTTGTTTGTGAACTTTATTAAATCAAAACTAGATAAAAACTACATTATACAAATATATACAGTTGCTTAATAGCTACTAATATAAAAGTATATTTATTTTAAATGATATTTAACATTAGGCTAAAGCTTTTTGTGGGAAACTGCGTCGGACGTCATTCATCTAACGTTAGGTTATCCCCACGTGGCGAGTGGGAAACTCCCAAAATAAATGTTCTTATAATGTAAAACCTTTTTTTTATTATTAGTTTAAGGATACAAATCTAGCAAACATGCAAGTTAATTCAACATTTGTCTTTTCTATGTGTTAACTTATATTCCATTCTTCCCGTTCATTATGTGGCTGATTATATTTTATGGCTGATATCTTCACATTTAGCAATTAATTAATAAATAAATATTGAGATATTCTTTCTGCTTTGATAAAAGGGCAAAAAACATAGTCACACACTCAAAACTGAGCTGAAATGGTAACATAAATGGCGTCATAGCTTTGCTAACTTGTTTCATGCGTTTGTTTACATGGTGATGTAGGAGCTGTGCAGTGACGTCAGCTGATCTCCTTTTTAGTGTTTTGGCTTTAAATGACCTAATAATGTTATCAGCATAAGCTGATAAATAAATAATGATCTATATCCTATATTAAAGTTATCAGCCTGATATCAGATGATCAATTAACTTGGCTGACCCATTTATTAATACAGAGATACATAGCAGAATATGTAGGTCAGTGGTTATCAATAGGTCAGCTGGTTCTCTCTGAAGCCTCTGAAGATAAAGATGAAGCTGATGCTGATGATGAAGATGATAAAGATGATGATGGACCACTTTTTGTATTTATCTCTGTGAAGAACCCTCTGGGAAGGTGGAAGGGCCATGAGTGCTGCTTTAACACCCACTGGATTAGTTGATGCTGAGCTGTATTTGCAGTGTTTTGTTTTCTTGTGTTTGTGACCCAGTCTAACGTTCTTACCTCAGCCGGCCGGCAGTGACCTTACTAGGGTTTGACCCAGATTAGACTCGAACGGCTCTGTCAGTTTTTGGCTGAGGGCCCTGCAGTCTGAGAAAAGAATTCCCTTACATGGATTGCCTGGACCCTTCCCCCCCCCCCCCCTTGGTGTTGAATCGCAGTGCCCACATGTCTCTAGATGAGCTGTTGCACCTACTAAAATGCAGATAGCTGCTACCCACACTTCACTTTCTGAGTGTGCTGAGTTTTTAAATCAGCGTTGTTCAAATTTAAAGCCTTTTTATGCAGGTCTCACTATAAAATAATAAATTGGACAGTTTTTAAATTGTTGTATAAATCATGGCTTATTATATCATATAAATGTATTACACACAGAGTGATCTATTTAAGCATTGATTTTATTTATTGTTGAAGATTATGGCTTACAGCCAATGAAAACCTAAAACTAGTCTCTGTCTTAGAAAATGTTAATATTATATCAGTTGGTACCTTTGGCAGTGTGGGCAGTGTACCAAGTCCTGCTGGAAAATGAAATCCACATTCCCATAAATGATGTCAGCAGAGGGAAGCATGAAGTGCTGTGAGATTTTCCAGGAAATCACTGCACTGACTTTGGACTTGATAATAAAACACAGTGGATCAACACCAGCAGATGACAGACATGTCTCTCCACACCATCACTGATTGGTAGAAACTTCACACTAGACCTCAAGCAGTTTGGACTGTGTGTCTCTCCACTCTTCCTCCAGACTCTGCTCCCTGGATTTACAAATGAAATACAAAATTTACTGATGGTCTGAAAATATGGATTTTTTTTACTTTCCCTTCTCAGTCTTCAGTATGTGAGAAGATTATGGAGCTCCTGGGCCAGAATAAGATTGACCATCACCAGCGGCAGGTGGCAACCCTCAGCCAAGACAGCTTCTACAGGGAGCTCACCCCGGAACAGAAGGCTAAAGCTCTTAAAGGCCAGTTCAACTTTGATCACCCAGGTAATACTGCTGCTCTGTTCACTTGTTGCTTTAAAAAAATATTAGAAAAGCCATTCTTTTTAATTATCAGTTAAATGTGCATGAATTTCCACTTACTGGTACATTAGTGCTGCTGTGAGGTTAATGGAACACTGGAAGTAATCAGCAATCACCCACTTCCTTTAACCCATATAAACTGCTGGCCTTGTCAATAAAAGGCTATTGGTGCTAAATGTGAAACCAAGTGTATAAACTACATAGTAAACAATAAGCATCCTAAAATGTTGTCTTGTAAGGATGTGAAAGTGTTTTTGGACACATTATAGGTTAATATGAGCTAAACGAACATGTTTAGCTTGTCTTCTAAAATGTGGGTTAAGTGGAAAATGACGTATATTTGACCGGAACTAAACAGTTTTATTGCTAGGTGCGTTGGCACAGCTGCCTCTGCTCAGACTGATTTCCGTGCACACAGAATGACTGACTCATCATTTTTTCCCCCCTCTGTTGCACAACCTCTCCACACCCCCACACCAACGACACCACCCAGATGCTTTTGACAATGAGCTCATCCTGAAGACTCTTCGTGACATCATACAGGGGAAGACCGTTCATATTCCAGTTTATGACTTCGTCACACATTCCAGGTTCGTGACCCATCCTTCCACCATGGTCATGTTTTCATTTCAGTTGCAGGAACACTTTGGCTTAAAGTCAGATTTACATAGTTTTCAGCTTATCCCAGAGGTAGTCAATCAACCAAGACTAATTTGGAAAACAATAGAAGTCAAGCCTGTCCAATAAGAGAAAAGTGACACTTTGTGACCTTTTAATCAGGCTTAGGTTAGTTAAGCTAAATGTCTTGAGAGTTTCAGAGCGTGTGACTATTGTGTGACTCTTGTCTTATAATGTTTGATTCCTACCCTTGAAAAAGAAATCTGTATTAAGTACATTTTTTAAATATTAAATATTAAAATTAAATTATAATTCACTTTAATCTCATGTTGAATGTTTGTTTAGAGTCTGAAGTTCTAAAATAGCTTAGTTGTAGATGAAAGGTACACAGATTTGCTTTAACATCTAATGTCTTTCTGAGTAAGAGCATCATGTATAAGTATTTTAACTCTAAATTGTTTGGTTCCTCCACAGAAAAGACGAGTTTGTGACTCTGTACCCCGCAGACGTGGTTCTGTTTGAGGGCATCCTCATGTTCTACATGCAGGAGATCCGAGACCTTTTCCAGATGAAGCTGTTTGTGGATACAGACCCAGACACTCGTCTCTCCCGCAGAGGTACATGCAAAAATGACCTGGTTTAACCCTCATATCTGTACAATAAATAACCTGCTTATCAGAGTGTTAACAGAAGTGCGTTATTGGTTTTGTTTTGGTTTAGTTCTGCGGGACATCAGTGAAAGAGGCCGAGAGCTGGAGCAGGTTTTATCTCAGTACATCACTTTTGTGAAGCCAGCATTTGAAGAATTCTGTCTTCCAGTAAGTATTATATATTTTTATTTATTTTAGAGTCTTCTTAAGCCTTAGTACACGTAGAGCCTGTACATGTGAAAAGCCTCAATATTGAAATCCTGAATAGTTTTTTTTTTTTTAATTTTTTAATTTCATTTATTTTATTTTTTTTGCCACTAACATTTAGAGATTCTGTGGTAGTGGTACATAAACCCATTATCTCCTGTCGTAAAACAGATGAATTTAAATGAATTAATCCTATGCTTTTCAAGCTACAATCCTTAGTTTTTGCCTAAAGCTGTCTAAAACTAATGTATTTTATTTTTCAGACAAAGAAGTATGCTGATGTCATCATCCCACGAGGAGCGGACAATCTAGGTGAGTTTATGAAGAAAGTAACTGGGGACTGTATGACAAAGGATTAAATTATGATTTACAATACGTGATTTGTACTTTAGTTTATCTTATTAGATAGCAGTGAGTCACACTGTCAGAAACCACATAAGCCCCATAAGTCTTTAGTTTTGGACTGTCAGTGAAATGGTCCCGTCTCAGTTCTTATCATATCTGTCTTCTCTTTACAGTGGCAATAAACCTAATTGTGCAGCACATTCAGGACATTCTCAACGGGGGATTCAGCAAACGTCAGAACGGCTACGTGAACGGACACGGGACGCCCCGACAGAGGAGGACATCTGAGTCCAGTCGGCCACACTGACCTCACTTGTGGCCCTCGCTCCTTCTGTGGAGGATGGGCCCGGACTGTAATGAAATTCAGCATCCCTTCGTTGAATGGAAGAGCTGCTTGAGTTGAAAGGCCTTTATGGTTGATATGACTTGCGTTTTAAGTATGTTGTCATTATTACTATGGTGATTTTATTGTTGGGTTTTTTTTTTTTGTGGTTTGCATTTACCAGTTTTTATTTTTCTGGATGAAGACTAAAAGCGCTTTCTGTTTTTTGGAAAGTTGTATGACATGCTCGACTGGTGTGCTTTGGTCAACATTAGTAAAAAAAAATAATAAACGAGTAGTCTGAATGGTCTAACGTCCTGCCAGTGGTTGCTGTGGTTGGGACGGTGGTGTTACAGGTATAAAACTTGAAGTCAAAACTCAGGAAAAAGTGCTTGGGTCTTTGTAGAGGTGTGTTGGTATCCTCCTGCAGACGTATAAAAATCCTGCACTTTTACATTTTCTCTCCATTTTAGGTGCTATGTATATGGCAGTACTTGTGCTATCCTTGTGGTCACATTTTATTACTTTTAGTACTCTGTAGATTAATTCTTTCATATGTTTACACACATTTCTTGATTTAGACCACTTTCCATGTGTATCACAATGTATGATGCCTCAATCTTGCCTTCTATGCCAATTAAGATGTCTTAGGTTTCAAGGCTGAATTCCTACACCAGTATTTTTATACACCATATGTCTGATCATAATTCAGCATTATCTTGGATGAGAAGCTTTATGGTGTTATAATAACAAAGCGGGTGCAATCATAAGCTTATACAGCCTGCAACTGTAAATGACTTGACAACACTAAGATTACACAGTTGAGGGGGATTGTTTCCACTCATTTTTACACCCAAATCAACAGTTGCTTGAAATAATGTAGATATTTTCTCATAACCTTGGAAAAACAAGATTAATGTCAGGGAATCAATATTAAAATAATAATATTTTATCATATATTTAGCCATCTAGCATTGGTTTGCTAGTCTGGCCGTCTTGCTTACATCTGAATACTTGAATTTTTATCCTTTTTTTTGTTAGATGTCAGTTTTCTGGCCATAAAATGTGTGATATTTCTCAGTGATTAAAATAATAAAAAATACATGGAATGAAAAATAAAAATAATCAGTTTTTCTATCAACGCTGTCAGTGTACGTGTCATGTATTTCTTACCACCAGCCACTAGGGGCCGTATTAGGCACCATATACGATATACGCTTGCGTTGTTTGCGTAAGCCTAAATGAATAGGGCATCTACGCTATAGTCTCTCACACGCCCGCTTCTTCTTACGCACAATACGTAGCAGAGAACGCCAGCATGGGGGTAGGTGTGCTAGTCTGGTTCTGTGGTGTGTTTTTGTGCATTAAATAAAGCCCAGCTCGATTAATTTACACGCATTTCTTTATGTAGAAGTTCGGGTTGCAGTTTAAGGCGACGTTGGAGAACGTTACAAATGTGAGGCCGGACGGGGAGGACTTTCGCTGGTATTTAAAGGTGAAGAGTGAGCTGTGCTAAAGCTAACGACCTGCGGACTGACTGTAAACTTGACAGCTAAGCTAATAATAATAATAATCAACAGTCAGCTACAGCTTTTTACTGGTTTTGAATTCATTTGTTATTTAAATGTAAGTAAGTAGTAACTGCTATGATATCTTTCTATATCTTTAAGGCTCTGTTTGATTCAGTTTTAACCTTAGTTAACAGCTTTATAGCTGAGCATTTACCAATATAAATAACGTTACATGTAACTAATTTAAAGCATTTTATATTTATAAAAAAATAATGTTTTATGATTATTAATCCATAACTATTTACACGAGACACTGGGGGAAGCATAGTCTTTTAAATGCTTTCTTTAAATGTTCTGACTTTCTATTTATGATCCTGCAGCTGAAGTGTGGGAACTGTGGTGAGGTCTCTGAAAAATGGCAGTATATCACACTAATGGTAGGACCTTTACAATGTAATTACTGTCTTAATATTATGTACTATAATATAATATAATATTTCCTCATTTCATATATACAGTCTAACGTTTGGGCACATCTCTTCTCATTCAGTGTGTTTTCTTTCTTTCCTTGTATGATTTTTTTAAATTCTATCAAATCTACTCTATAATTTATATTAAATTAGAGCACTGTATTAATCAACAGTGTATGTGAACAAGTTAGCAATATATACTGTTTGTAAATAAAAGATTAAACAGTTACTGGTAGCATGAGTTGGACCGTTTTGTGTCTGTTTCGGTTCTGATGTGAAGTTCTCCTCAGGACAGTATGCCGCTGAAAGGAGGAAGAGGCAGTGCCAGCATGGTTCAGAAGTGTAAACTGTGTTCCCGGGAAAACTCTATAGGTAAACACACACTTCTTACTCTGATATTAGATATGTTTTGTTTGCCCACACATACTACTGAAATTTATTTTTTGTTCACATTTTGCACTAAACATTCTGTATGGTATTGAAAAAGGGTTATTTGACAATAGCTAAAACTTGTTTTAATTCTGGGAAAAAACAAGAGATTTTCCTTTATTCATAGTGTCTTCAGATCTTTAAAAATCTTAAAAAGACTTACATTTGTTCAGCTAAAAGTTTTAAAGTGTTTTAAATTCATCTACCATATAAATATAATTCTGGTTTTATTTTCAGACTTGGTTAATTTGATATTCAAATAGGCTTATTGATATAAGCTAATACAAGCTTACTGTAGGGACTGTGAACTTAATATTGGTGTTGTCCTTTTAGCTATTTTGGTATTGCAAAAGAGTGGGTATTACTAAAAAAAAACTAAATTAATCTAGTAAATCCAGTTTCCAAATGTTAAGGAATAAAGTAATGTGAATGTGACCCTTGTAATATTTCTAATATTTCAATATGGAAATGACTACAATTTGAATAGTTGCTTAGGGTGAAATTGTCCCTTAGGGTAATCCTAAGCTTGAAAATGAAGTATAACATCTTTTTTGCCCTACAGATATCCTGAAGGATACTATTACACCGTATAACGTAAGTAAAACAAATGTCTAATTTGTGTTCAAGTTAAATTTCCTTTGTCTATTCTCACAATTATCCCAAAAAATTCACAGGTTTGATCAGTCACCGTTGTGTTTGGCTTTTACTTCTGTAGTTTTAATCCTACAGTTTAACAAGGAATGAAATTTTAGATGCCACCATGTAGCATGGTTTTAACAGCATGTCTAAATTATTAAACACTCTCCTCAGACTGAAGGTAATCTATAAACTTGGACTAAAGTAGAGACAATTTCAGACGGCTGTTAATGTTGTTAGATCTGCACCATATTTTTAGTTTATTAACAATTATAAGGTACCGAGAATTGTTTAGTTTGATATTTACTTACTTTCAGTTCTAAATACTAAATGTCATGTTGCTTCTAACATTGTTGTTTCCCTGCAGGCGGAGGACAGTGAAAGGTTTAAGACGATTGTGCAGTTTGAGTGTCGAGGTTTAGAACCAGTGGACTTCCAACCACAGGTAAGATATCAGCAGGTTTATCTCACTTATGTATCCAGGTGTCAAAGTCTATGGAGTAGGTACTGGATATAGATCTTTATCTCAATTGGAATTCTGTGTTGAAGTGTTCATATAGCACCTTTTACAAGTTTATTTGTACTGAGTAGAATGAACTATTACAAACAAAATAAAATAATATAAAGAGTATTAGGTTCGTATATGAACTTAAGCCAATTCTATTATCATATTATATCAATATACATTTAGTTACAATTATTTGTATTTTATTATAATTTAATTCTGCATGATAACCTTATTAGAATTCATTTTAGATGATCTGTATTTTTTTTTTTTTTGTAAATTTAAAATAATTTAAGATTCTGCTAATAGTTCTGGACGGATGTAGCATTAAAGCAATACAATTTTTGTTTACAGATAGTTTGTTGTGAATGTGTAAAATGAAGTTCCATAGTAATTAAATGTAATACAACTTCATTATGGCTGTTAATGACATCAATCTAAAGGTATTATACATACAATATGTATAAAGTATACATATTGAAATTAAATTAATAATAATCAAATTTGTTACATTTGTAATATGATTTTTTTAGAGCTAGAAATTTAGTAGAGAATTATATAGATTTTTAGTTGTTTTTTAATTTGAGCATCACATTTGATTCATTTCTAAATTAATTTGCATTAGTATTTTGCTATATAAAGTGTTATTTATTTTTAAATGGTCTTTGGTTTTTTATATAATCCATTCCTTTCACTTCTTCCTCACAGGCTGGCTTTGCAGCCAAAGGGGCCGAGACCACTACCCAGTTTCCTGAAATTAACCTTCAGGAGAAAGTGAGTGATGAGATCTCTGAAGGGAAAATAAGAGTTTGAGGCATCTGTGAGATCCTATAAGACTAATTTGTTTGGTTTTTGTGCTTCAGGATTGGACAGACTACGATGAGAAGGCCAGTGAGTCTGTGGGTATCTATGAAGTCACACATCAGTTCATCAAGTGCTGAAGAACCTCCTGAAGCAGCGCAGATTTAAAGGCTTGAGCTCCACCTGAGAAACCATGAAACAAGACCAGTTGTAAATAATTGAAATTATTATTTTTGGTCAGTTATGAATGGCTACATTGAACAGCAGGATGAAGAGCTGTTACTCTGTGAAGGAAGGACGGACAGCAGTTTTGGAGATGCTGGATAAAAAGACAATAAACCATTTTTCCTTGACCAAACCTGCAGTATTATTTCATTTTACAAACACAAACTGGTTAATGTTTTGGAAACACTTCTGTAAATTATATACCATAAAAAATATTTTAGTCTAATATAATTTAATATTAGACTAAATATATGACAATTTTGCTTTTATGCACACAAACATTTACATGCAAAGTCTTGCAGTTTTGTAATAGTGTTTATTGAACTGGGAGGGTTTTAAACGGTGAAAGGGGTGGATTCTTATCAATCTGGCAACCCTGCGTGCCTGCCTGCAATCCACACTGAGAGCAGCGCTGTCAAACAAGGAGCTGGAAAAATGGGACCGCAGAAAAACAGAGTTTTTGTTGTTGGCGTGGGAATGACAAAGGTAACAAAGGTTACACATTTATTACAGCTAATAATTAAACTCTTAAATTATTGTTTAAAAGTTGCTAGTTAGCTAGGGCGATTAAAAACAGTTATACGTTAACCTTGCTAAACAAGCGTGTCTGGCTAACTAGATAATAAAATAAAATAATATGTTAAGTGTTAAGTTGTATTTAGCTTAGTTTAGCAGTTGTTTGAAACTGAGGTTAACTAGACAGCTAGCTAGTTAACAAGCTACGACCCTGTATTTGTTTTGTAATTTTCCGTTCCACCTTAAATCGGCAGTTCAACTTTAACCAGGCAGATAGCTAACGTTAATTATTGGAAATATACTTCTTCAAATATCGTATAGTTTTCCGTGCAAACCTAAGTTATATTTAGTTTAATCCAACAGTTTAAAGCTAAGGTAAACTCAATAAATAGCTAGCTAGCTAGTTAGCAAGCTACGACCCTGAAGTTGATTTAAGGTCCGTTCCACCTTAAATCGGCAGCGATTGCATTATTCGCATCGGCACACTGTAGCTACGGAACTGCTATCAGTTTAAGGTGGAATTGATCATTCTAGAAAGAAGCCAACGGTTAGATAACTAGGTAAAAAAGTAACAATTATTGAAAATATGCTTAATCAATACTGTAACGTTATAACGTTATATTTTTAAGTGCAAATGTAGGTTGTTTTAGTTGCAGTCTGAAGCTGAGGTAAACTAGATAGCTAGCTACGACCCTGGAGTTGGCTTCTAATTTTCCGGTCCACCTTAAATCTGCAGCGTTTACATTGCTAGCACATTCGCACTCAAGCAATGGAACTGCTATCAGTTTAAGGTGGAATTGAAACATATAGAAACAAGCCAACTTCAATCTGCCAGATAGCTAGTTAAATAATAAAGGGTGTTTCTGTTGTTAAAGGAATTTTTCCAATTTCCTACACCAAAATAACCCTATATAATATTGGAATGTGTGAAAAATAAAGTAATAACGCCCTACTTTAAATTTGAGCAACTGTCTCAGTACAGAGTTCAAGGCTATTTGTAGTTATGTGATCTAGGTGACAGTTCACAGATCTGTGTTGAAGGCTAGATTTTCGTTGGTTAGGAGAGATTACACACCCCCATCAACTGTGCAGAAAACTCTTCTGATTGTCAGCCACCTGTAAACCATCTGTTTCTTATCACAGAATCATCACTGAGATTTCATTGGGGTGGTGGATCACTCTCAGCACACCAGTGACACTTTTTAGCAGGGTTAAATGTTGCCAGTGGTCCACCACTCATACACAGCTCTGGGAAAAAATAACAGACCACTTAAAAATTATGAGTTTCTTTCATTTTACCAAATTGAAAACCTCTGTAATAAAATCAAGAGAAAGATGGATGATCACATGCCATCAAACCAAGCTGAACTGCTTGATTTTTTGCACCAGGAGTAAAGCAGCATAAAGTTATCCAAAAGCAGTGTGTAAGACTGGTGGAGGAGAACATGATGCCAAGATGCATGGAAACTGTGATTATAAACCAGGGTTATTCCACCAAATATTGATTTTTCTATAGCTGTTTATTCATACTGCAGCGTGGCGGTGGTTAAGGAGGGAATGACAAGACCCGGGTATTAAAAAAAAAAAAATCTGATTCTGAAATGTATTTTTTTTTTCTCTGTTTGTAGTTTGATAAGCCAGGAGCAAGAGATGGAGACTATCCCGATATGGCTAAAGAAGCAGGTGTGGTTGAGTTTTTATTTTAAATTGTGAAATGTGTTGAAATTGTGAAGCAATGCATTTACATTATCTTTTTTGTCCTTTAGGAGAGAAAGCCTTGAATGATGCTGGAATTCCATATTCTGCTGTGGAACAAGCCTGTGTGGGCTATGTTTATGGTATGCCATTATTTTCAGCCATTTTCAATACTTTGAGAAGGCGAGGACTCCAGATATTAGCATCAGATCAATTTGGATGCAGCTGTAGCAGTGTTCTATGTTTTTATACATCTTGTGCCACAGTACATGCTGACAGTGTATCTATGACATTTTTTTGATGAGGCAAAACACTTTATTTTTTAATTTAATGGTGATTTTTTTATTTTCCATTCCATTTTCTTAACACTTCATAAGACAAGCTTGCACCATCTGAGATTGACATATAAATATAACTATCAAAATCTTACTTTCTAGATGCATTATTGTCCTGTGTGGAATTTCTCTGCTCTTCAATAGTAGGTAACTCTTGCCTGTCTTTTTGTAGGTGACTCCACTTGTGGACAGAGGGCTATTTACCACAGCCTGGGTCTGTCTGGCATCCCCATTATCAACGTCAATAACAACTGCTCCACTGGCTCCACAGCACTCTTCATGGCCCGGCAGCTGGTTAGGGGAGGTGCGTTTGTCATGTTCTGGCGATTAAAAACCTGTAGGAAAAGTTATCGTCACACACAGTCTGCTTTGGGCTAGGTCATCTCTAAAAGCTAAAAAACTTTATAAAAATGTTAAAAATACTAAGTTGTATGTTAGTGATGTAAATGCTTAATTCATTATGAGTCATTGGTCTGTTGCTCATTGGTGACGTATAAGCTTCCACTACTTGTTAACAGCATTATTTAATTGAACTCAATTGTCTTTTTATACATGGATGTTGATACAGCTTTCATAGATTAGACAAGACCTAACACTGGGATATGTTATATGTTAATATTACTTGTGTAGCTGAATATCCAAGTCCACTATGTTTAGGCTTAGCTCATGACAAAACACGTAATAACATGAGAAATATTCATAGCTTCTTTATATATACAAACGTTTAGTCTCTTTTTTTCTGTGTTTTCTTGCAGGATTGGCTGACTGTGTGCTTGCTTTGGGTTTTGAGAAGATGGAAAGAGGTTCCTTGTCCTCTAAGGTAAATTTGCATAGCTCATAACCTCATTGAGAAAACTTTCCCACAGTTTTATTGGTGTCTAACTAATACTGTTTCTTCAGTACATGGACAGGACCAACCCTATGGACAAACACATGGAAGTCATGATCAATCGATACGGAATTGCAGCAGCTCCTGCAGCACCGCAGATGTTTGGCAACGCTGGGAGAGAACACATGGAGAAATATGGTGAGAGTTGGAGCATTCTTTTGGTGTAGACCTTTAGCCAGAAATATGAATAAGACCTGTTTTTAAAGGAGCATTAATCTACCTGTTTTTTTTTTTTTTTTTTTTTTTTTAATAAAATATATAAAATTCATATATTTCATTTTCGTTGATATATCGTTGTGTATTTTCTGATTGTTCTAGGCACTAGACCTGAACATTTTGCCAAAATTGCCTGGAAGAACCACAAGCACTCTACCAACAACCCGTAAGTTTAAGAGTCTTTTTTTTTTTACTTAGTTTAAGAGGTCTGCAAATAAAAGGGGAAGCATCTGTAATTTACAAGGTATTTCCATATGTAGCGTAACGTTAATAAAAAAAAAACATAATCGAATCGTAGCTGACAGAACAATTGTATTCCAGAACAACACACTTCTGTTTAGTTTAATTAAAGATTTTACAGGGTTTGTATGGTCATGAAAAACCTAGAAAAGTCCTGAAATTTAAAATTAAATAGCAATTTCCAGGCCACTTCATCTTGTACTGCTCTTAATTCACATTATCATGCTGCTATAACAAAACTGCACACTGGACTTCATGTTGCTGCAACCTGCCTACTCTACCCTATTTATTTTTTTTTGTATTTATCTTTATCTATTTTGTTTTGTTCTATTTATATTGTGTTCTTTTATTTTGCTATCTTATTTTATCAATATTTTCTATTTTAAAAACAGCTCTTGGGTGTTAACTGGATAGTGAGATCACAATTTCGTTCCACCTCATGTACCACATGTGATGCGAATGACAATAAAATCTCCTTGAATCCTTGAATTCTTGGATAAGTTTTGGAAAAATTAAACAACCCCAGAATTTTGGTTGTATTTGAGCCAGAATAACCCTATAGCAAGTCTATTCAAAATGTTTTGTGCAGGCTCCTCACTGCCCTTTGTATCTCTTCTTTTGTAACTTTCAGCTATTCCCAATTTCAGGATGAGTACAGCCTGGACCAGGTTGTCAACTCCCGCAAGGTGTTTGAGTTCCTCACACTTTTACAGTGCTGGTGAGTTTACTTAGTTTGCAGGTTGGAATCTATTTAGAATCTATTGTATCAAGTTATTTATTTATTTTTTTGCTGCTCTACATCCAATTAGACGGGATTAATCACACTTTTTATAATAAAACATTAGATTGTCTTGTGCTTTTTTGAGCTTTGGCCAGCAGAGGGAGCTAGCTGTGCACTCAATGCTCAACCAAAACTCTACCTATAAGTACAGCCATTGGCTCATTAACTTCTGACGGCTCTCTTTTTATTGGCTTGTAATTTAAACATATATGCGTATGTCCAGATACTAAAAAAAGGTTATCCTAGCATCTCCTGTATATAAAATACAGAAGCACATCAAGGCATTTTACATTGAGTTCCTTCTTTATATGTTGACTCTTGTAGCCCTACATCTGATGGAGCTGGAGCAGCAGTGCTGGCCAGTGAGGCGTTTGTGAGGAGGCATGGGCTTCAGGCTAAAGCTGTGGAGATCATCGCTCAGGAGATGACCACGGACCTCGCCAGCACCTTTGAGGAAAACAGCTGCATCAAGATGGTGAGTGAAGAAAAGGGAGTTTACTAGTGCACCTAAAAAAGTTAGAGTATATCCCTAAAAAGTTACTTTATTTATGTAATTCAGTTCAAAATGTGAAACTCATGTGTTATCTAAATGTATTACACCCAGAAATGAAAACCCAAAAATCAGTGTTTTAGAAATTTAGAATATAATATAAGACCAATTTTCAGTTTTGCCATGTGGGCAGTGTGCCAAGTCCTGCTGGAAAATGAAATCTACAGAGGAAATCATGAAGTACTGTAAGATTTTCCAGGAAAACTGTGCCTGCTGCATTGTTTAACCATTTAAACCGTTTCTGCTCCCTCCTTTTCCTGTAGGTTGGCTACGATATGACACGGCTTGCAGCCAGGAAGTGTTTTGAAGCTGCAGGCCTGAAGCCCACTGACGTCAACGTCATCGAGCTGCACGACTGTTTCTCTGCCAACGAGCTCATCACATACGAGGCTCTCGGCCTCTGCTCTGAAGGTGTGGATGGGACAGAAACCTGGAATTATGGCATCTCCTTGATTTATCTCAGATCAGAGCACATTAATCACTATTAAGCTCTGAGTCTTTGCCATCTGGCTAATTTTCAGGTGTAATCTGATTGTATTAGTACAGCCAGAAAATGTGAAGTGTATGGTTTAATTTTATGTATTTATATTAGTCATTCCTAACATTTGAATAGTCATATATAAACGCATGATTACATGGTGTTAAAGCTGTTTATGCTATACATATAATATATATACATATTTAGCTGTTACTGGAAGAGCTTTCAAGGCCTTTACCTTCTTTGTTCTTTCCAGGTAAAGCTGGAGAGTTAATCGACCGGGGGGATAACACCTACGGAGGAAAGTGGGTGGTTAACCCCAGTGGAGGGCTCATCTCAAAGGGACACCCGCTCGGAGCTACAGGTAGGGGTGGGCGATATGGCTCTAAAATAATATCACGATATTGCATGGTATTTTCACGATAACGATACTTTTGGCGATATGACAATTATTATTTAAATTATTTCGAATTTTATTTTTTCATGTAATATGATATGGCGAACTGAGATATTTAAAAAATAATAATAATTTTATCAGATTTCAGATGACAGAAGTCAACAGAATGTCTCGATACTAATAACAGGAAGAACAGAATTAAAGTAAAATAAATGAAACTGGACAGATATAATCTGAGTCTCTAGTAGATATATAATGGGTAATTAGAACAGTGAGAATTTTTCTTTTGCTAAAAAGGGTAAAAAAGTAGTACCCTGATGTAATAATTAGGTAATAATTAGGGGTGGATGATATGGCATGATATTTCAGGGTATTAATATTGAATTTGGCGATAAGTCCTGCTGGAAAATGAAATCTGGATCTCCATAAAAGTTGTCAGCAGATGAAGATAAACTGAAGTGCTTTATCCACCCAAATAAATGGTTTAATGTGGTTATTGTCATATACAACTCTGGAAAAAAATAAGAGACCACTAAAAATGATTAAAAAAAAACAAGTTTCTTTGATTTTTTTCCAAATTGGAAACCTCTGGAATATAATCAAGAGGAAGATGGATGATCACAAACCATCAAACCACCAAACTGAACTGTTTGAATTTTGCACCAGGAGTAAAGGCATTATTTGACTTGTTTTCTTTGCATTATTTGAGGTCTGGAAGCTCAGCCATTTCTCATTTTCTCCAAACAAATGCTCTAAATGACAATATTTTTATATGGAATTCAGAAGAAACTGATTAAGAAACTGAAGTGATCTCTTAATTTTTTCCAGAGCTGTATAATATGCTCTGTTGTCTGAACCTGTTACACTAGGATGACTCTCACTCTCTCTCACTATCTCTCTCTTCTTTGACCCTTGTGGTAATAGTGAACTCTGATCGGCCTCAGGTTGTTGAACTTTACCTTAAATCCTGTGCTGTGTTTGATTGGTCAGGTCTCGCCCAGTGTGCAGAGCTGTGCTGGCAGTTAAGAGGGGAGGCCGGTAAAAGGCAGGTACCGGGAGCGAAGGTCGCCCTGCAGCACAATATCGGCCTCGGTGGAGCTGTGGTGGTCACACTTTACAGGATGGGATTCCCTCAGGAAGCAAGGTGAGCAGTCTCGTATTACTAACACACTTTAATCCTGACCTGTTATAGTCTGTATTTGTATTGCAAATACTTCTGAGCACAAAGGCAACTCTTAAATAAATGACTGACCAAGCATCACTCTGAACACTTCTTTAATGTTAAGATGCTGTGGAATATTTCTTAAACCTGGTTTTGTTAAATATACAGGTTGAGTAGAGCTTGTATAGCTTTATAACATTTCCTCCATTGCGTTTTATACAGTTTCATGCTGGACAAAGGTTATAATATGTGTTTTACAGGAAACTGTGTTAATGCATATTTTTTAAAGATTCTTATTGCAGAATTGGGACACAACTTACAATAAGAGTCACAAGTAATACATAACATGTAATATAAACATTTGTTAATTGGTTAAGCAATGTCTCAACTATTTTTTATTATTGGCAATAGTTCAGGCATTATTAAACATTACTTAATTTTAATGCTGGAATTTTGTAAATTATAATAAATTGAGACACTAGTTAAAATGTATAATTATTTATAACATCTTATACTTTATCAATTAATAATTAGTGCAGACATTCTCTCATAAGTACTGTTAATTAATGTAGCCTTACGGTAAAGTGTAATTTTAGTTGTTGTGCTTGAAATTAGATCCCTTTAGAAGATACTTAGAAGCAAATAAGCAATTTAGTGAAAATTATGTGACCCTTGCCTGATAATCTTTGAACAGTTATCACAGAATCTCGCCATATCTCCTGAACTTTGGACTTAGTTCGTAGAAATCCCACCACTTTTTCATGTGCATGCTCAAGCACACGTATAGAATAGCTATTTTGTTTGTTTGTTCAGCCCACGGATAGCTGCAGTGCCCACCAGTGCTGCCAGTGGTTTGGAGGGATTCAAAGCCCATATAGTTTTCAAGGAGATCGATAAGAGACTAAAGGAGGTATGTATAAAAAAAAAACAGCTGATTGTATGCTTTTGCAATGTAAAATTGATTGCACCAGTGCCTTTAAGATCTCTTTCTACAGTTTTATTATTATTAATTGTGGTCTTTAGTATGAATGAATGCCATGTGAGCAGGTTTTTGTGAAAAAAAAAAGTGCTCCGGTGATCGGGTATAACACTGCTTTAGTCACGTGGAGGAGTGAGCAGGGAGAAATAATAGGATTTCAGCTCTTGCTCATGAATATTCATACATGCAAACATATCGCCTATGATTGGCTAACTTTGCAACATGTATAATAATGCCCTGCTAAGTTTAGTTTACTGACCTAGTCTTAAAGAGTCTCTGTAAAATCCACGCCAAATCCACCGGAGATCCTATGTAAACTTATACTTACTTACTCAAAGAGGTGGGTAGTCCAAGTCCAGAAAGTAAAAGTCCACCCCGAGGTGGATTTTTACTTTTAACTAGTGTAAACAGAACTGTTCTAAACATCTAAACACCTACCTATCTCAATTGTACTTGGCTGGTGGTGTTTTTCATCCATAGACTAATTCTAACCATTTGTTTCTTAGCTCTGAATTACTGGGTAATGTATATAAACACTGATGTGTTATTCGCACAAATAACACAGGAATGAACTGCATGCTGTTCCTAGCGCTGTTATTTAGCTCCTATCTGATGAAACGGCGTCGCTGTCTGACTTCAGCTCTGTCTGTGAGTGGTCCCAAGCCGAGGTGGGCGGGGCCATGAATACTAATATACTAATTCACGGGTTGACATAACATGGGTGCGAATATTTTTTTTTTACTAGCTGCTGCAGCCAATAGAGGTTGAGGAATAGTTTCATGTGCAGCTTCATATACAACTCAGAGAGACCTTTAGTATTTTACAAAGCACAAGAAAAAGAGGATTTTAACGAAAGGACATATAAGGACACCTTTAAGGCAAAAGTGGAGACCATTATGTATGTTATGGATATTATAGAGGCTAAGAGGTAGTATAAAGAGATAATTCCACTGCTTCGTGACATAATTACCTGATGTTCCTTTGTGCAGGAGGGAGAGGCGTTCGTCAAGAAAATCGGTGGCATTTTTGCCTTTAAAGTGAAGGATGGGCCTGGCGGAAAAGAAGCACTGTGGGTCGTGGATGTGAAGAACGGTAAAGGCTCTGTGGACAATGACTCAGGTGTGTGAGATTTTTCTTTTCAGATTTAATGAGGGCACAGTTCCTGGTTCAGGATGGGGACTGTCCACTAAAATGTTTACAGAGTAAGTGGAAAAGAATGTGCGGTTTGGTTCATTTTAAGGACACTGAGACATGGGAGTTATTCTAGAAAGTTAGGAACTGTGTGCTGATTTATTGGGTGTTCTGCTTTGCCCATTAATAGAAGGTGTGCAGAGGAGAATAGCTTCAACCTGCATTTACTCACAAAAAGAAAAGGAAAGGAAAGTATACGATTACAAAAAGCAACTTCAGGAGAAAGAGAAGTGCTCAAAAAGCCAGAAACTCTTTTCTCAGCACATCTATCACCTTTAAACATAGGAACTGCAGCTTATCAGACTTTGTTCTCCAGACTCTGTGGAATAAAGAACAACCAAAACACTCTTTATGGGATTTCTTTACTAGGATATGAGGGTTTTAGTTGGTGGTTGGATTTCATTTGTGTTTCATTGTATTTGTGAAAAAAACGGCAATACAGCATCCGTGAATAGCCAAACACAATTTTCTTATTTTTAACCTGCCTGCTGACCTGCTGTTTTCAGTCTCCTGTGGAGTTATAATAGCCTGCCTTATTCATAAAACAAACAATTTTCTAGTAATGTTCTAGGAAGACATGCATTCCAAGTAATAGTATTTCACTTTGTTTGTAATGAGTTTGTAAACATGAATGGAACGTAGTCTTCAGGTAAAACCTAAACACATAAAAAAAAAAAAATTGAAAAGGAATCTCAGGGTTATGATTTGCTTCGAGAGTTTTGTAGTTTATTCTGCAGCTGCTCAAACAAACTTGTGAAATATTAATGAAATGACAAGGTTAGTATTAACACTGGGGATATTAAAATAAAGTTATTAAATTATGAGATACTAATTTGAATGATTACTACAATGGGACTTCATGGCAAATTCAAGAAATTTCACACTAGACCTCAAGCAGCTTGGACTTCGGATTTCATTTTCCAGCAGGACTTGGCACACTGCCCACACTGCCAAAAGTACCAATTTGTCTTATATAATATTCTAATTTTCAGAGACACTGATTTTTGGGTTTTCATTTGCTGTAAGCTTCATAATCATCAACAATAAAAGACTTATAATAAACACTTAAAACAGATCACTCTGTGTGTAATACATCCATATAATATATGAGTTTAACGTTTCGAACTGAGTAACTTTTAGTACTTTTAATACTGTTCATGTCCTTGTGCAAGTATGTATTTGCTTTAAAAAGAGCAAAAAGAAACCGTCATGGCCATATAGGCTCAGTTTGTAACAGGAAATTACCATTGTGAAGCTGTTTTATGGTTTAATTTCCACATTTATTAGCTCTGACCTACATTTCCTCCACCTGTTTAACAGCCAGTAGCAAGCCATGTTCTTAATGTTCATGGTTTTTCATAAAAAAAAAACGAACAAAAACAAAAACTTATATTTGGTATTAAGTATGTGGTTTATGTCCAAGGGCAAGACTTGTATCCTTTACCAGACAGGGTCACAATTAATGGCACATTAAACGTAAAAGATAAAATTTATCCAACAGATATTTGTAGCTATATATAATACATATATATATATATGTTGGTAATTTTTTGTCTGTATTCTTTATTGTGTCTGTATTCATTGTTCTTTTTTTTATCTTTCAGGGAAGAAAGCCGACTGCACCATCTCTATGGCAGATGCTGATCTACTTGAATTGATGACGGGGAAACTGAACCCGCAGACTGTGAGTACTCTGCCAGTACTCTGCTCGTATCTGTTTGGCAAACCTGCACGTCGAGCACTTCTACTGCACAATGTGATGGAGAACAGATTGAAGTGGATACAGGATAAATCCCTATAGCTTGTGTCTTTAGACCATCAGCTGTAGTTTTGTGCAGCTCTAGAAACGTTTGAAGGCCACAGATGCTTCCATTAGTAAGCATCAAAGCTGCCAGTGCAATTTCATAGAATTATCATCTGGGCTCATTTTTCCGTGTTATGGCATTGTTCCAGTTTTCCACACACGTGTTGAGCTCATTTGCATTTTCGATGGAGTGCTGAAGTGTGCGTCCATTAATGCCGCACTTGTTTCCGGAAAAACGTTTTGCACGTTTACAACAACACTGGGAAGTGATAAATCAACAAACAGTTTAGCATAATATTTGATTTAACCAGTACTGCCCAACTAAAATGTATTTACTCAAGTATAAAGCACACTTAAAATCCTTTAATTTTCCCAAAAATGGTAAGTGCACCTTATAATCCGGTGTGCCTTATGTATGAATTTTCCCAGTGAGGTTGTAAGGAGCAGTAAAGCCAAGGAAATGAGTTTTAATGAAGTTTCTCCAACACTAAGTCTGGAGCAGTATTAGCATTAGCCACTTACTGCAGTGCTAGCTCTTTCGCAGTTCAAGGTGAGTATATCGAACTGTATTCTGTGTGTTTACCGTGCTAAAACATGCTATGTAACACAAACCACTAGCTTATAGCGCCCTGGCTTACCGGAAAACTCAGTTCCTCGGTTCCTCACTATAGCGCTATCAGAAAGCATTTACTAGCGCTAAGCATTGCTAATTGACAATATTGTAAATCTAAGCTTACTGTAAGTAAATAGAAGTGCTTTACTCACCTAAAAAACTGTTTTCAGGAAAGAAATCTGTATAGATTAACATCCAGTACTTTTGACTTTAAAATATATATATTTTTTAAGAATTAAAGTTTTGTTTACTGGTTGGGATTAGTTTCTCAGGGGGACGTCTTTAAAAAATATTGCACACTTCTACTTAGTGATAAAACCCCTGCATCTGGACTGCAATTTAAAAAACAGGAGGAGCAGTGAGTTTTTAGGCTTTCTTGGTCACATGACATCATCGCGTTCAGTAGCTCCTCCATTTCCACTCGCTGTTGTGTTTTTACGTGGATCTTTGTGGAAATGTGCGCCCAAAGTGTAACCACGGTGCACGCCAGTGGACAAATAGCTATTTTATTAAACGCGTGGAGATGAAACTCAGAGATGTGTGTCCAGACAGGACTAAAATTACCAGAGGACCACAGAGTTCAGCGAAAAACAGTCTGAGAAAAACACATACATGGTTGTTCCGGATGGGAATAAAATCACAGAGAACCCCCATAAAAGAGAAAATTACCCCAGAACACCCTGAGAAACTAATCCTGTTCGGATAGGGCTATGGGCATCTTATAATCTGGTGCGCATAGTCTGTAAAATATGGTAATTTCATCATTACTGTTTGGTTGTTTATTTGTTTAATGCTTGTTTTCTCTACCTCCTTGTTCATACAAAGGCCTTCTTCCAAGGAAAGCTAAAGATCACTGGGAATATGGGGATGGCCATGAAGCTGCAGAACCTTCAGCTCACTCCAGGAAAGGCCAAACTCTAAAGCAGCACCTCTCAGTTTGAAGACAGAAGACCTGAAGTTTGAATGCAAGACCACGTCCATCTAACTCCCATCAGCGGTGACATTCCCAAACATGGCAACAAGATGGAATAACTTTCTGCACTTAATCGTCGATCATTTGTTGACTCCTGTGAAATTACAGTACATATAAAAAAACGTTATTCATTTTAAAGCGTTACACACTTAATACAAATGTACCATATTATAATGGTAAACAGCAGATGGTGTATGACGACACAAAAGATAATAGGAAATGAGCTTTTAGTATACATTATGGCATGCAAATAACATATAATACATGTATAGGAGTTCTGTTATGTTAAAAGCACAGAAAGGATTGTTTTTTCTCTAAATGCATATTCTGTGGATTACCACTAGAATTATGTGAAGTTGCTGTAGGGTGGTCTTACATTTCTTTTTAAGGGTTATTACTAACTGCACTTGCATTATGCCACATAATGTGCCTCTGTCAGAGAGAGTAATCATTAGCATTAGCATTATCTCTAGAATTTATGTAATTCAAAGTTAATGAGTTATCTGCAATAAGAGCCAGTGTGTGGGATAAGAATTCAGATTTCAGATTTCAAAAATCTCTTTTTTCTTCTTCTAAAAAAAATCACTACTGTAAGTTCAGTTTCTTACACATTAGCTTGAGTATGGGATCAGTTTCATTGTTAAATATGTCTCAGTAAGGATGTTTGATGAAGCATTTTGTCTAATTGTGGTTTTGATATATGTGTTAAAAATGATGAGATGCGATTTCTAATACAAATAAATAAATATAAATATATATATTTCCTATGAACTAAAAAGATGATGTTTGTTTAAAAGGCTTTAAAACTTTCTAAAAAAAAAACAAGCTGTATCACTACCTACTAAAAGAAATCTGCGTCGGACTGCAGTAAACAGTGCCTTATGTTGTTGATGTTTGGAGAATTTGCCTAAATTGTAGCTTAAAATCTAATAAAGCGAAGTTTCCCTTTTGAAAATACAACACTGTACTGTTGTTCTAAGGTTAAAGTGGTGGTGATGTGCTGGAATACAAGTTATTACGGCTCCACCTGTGCTCACTAATCTGCTGTAAAACTGTAAAACCACCAGAAACAAGCCGCAAGTCCCCCTACCTGTACTGCGGATTTGTAAATACTGCTTTTAAATTAGGGTCTGCCCACTTACACTAAGTGGAGAGCGCGGTGGCTGAATGACTGACTGCTCTTAAGCCTTGACCCGCTGCAGAGGGGATTTGGAAATCTCATCAGCATGCAGAACACAGTCTGTGTTACTCGCTGAAATACAGAGCGCTACTGTAGCTGTCCTGAAAGAAGACTTTAAATTTCCACAGAAAATGTTGCCAGTTATAATTTATATTTTTTGTCAGTTTGAGCCCTAAAATGATTTGCTGATATTTCATGGTATTTTCACGATAACAATACTACTGTTGGTAATATGACAAAACACTGAATTTAAAAAAAATATTTCAAGAATACACTACTGCAAAAAAATTAACATTTTATTTTATTACTTCATACGATATGATATGGCACACCCCTAACTGAGACAATAAATATTTAAAAACATGATTTGCAAAATGCCAAGGATTTTTTCATTAATTAATTTCCTTTTTTTTTGTATTCTCCAACATGCTCTATATAAATGTCTTTGAAAAAGTTCAGATTCTCAAAATGAGAAAGATAAAATATCTACAAGTGCGTCTAAAGAAACGCACTCAGTAATTCAGTTCAAAATGTGAAACTCATATATAGATTTATTACATCATTAAATCAAAATTAAAATATTATATAAGACCAATTGGTACTTTTGGCAGTGTGGGCAGTGTGCCAAGTCCTGCTGGAAAATGAAATCTGCATCTCCATAAAAGTTGTGAGCAGAGGGAAGCATTCCCTCTGAATTTTGAATTTTCTAAAACAGATTTTTGGGTTTTCATTGGCTGTAAGCCATAATCATGAACAATAAAATAAATAATAAACACTTAAAATAGATCACTCTGTGTTTAATACATCTATATAATATATGAGTTTCACATTTTTAACTGAATTACTGAAATAAAGTAACTTTTCAGTGATATTCTATATATTTTTTAGATGCACTAGTCGATTACATTTTATTGTACAGATCTTTTCGTTGGAAGATAATGCCCACATTACCATTTCTAAAACCCTGTTTTCTATTGGAACACTAATAATAGCTAATGTTCCAGTTCAGAAGAACTTCCTGAGTGATTTGATGGGGAAGTATTAAGGCCACGGTGGAAGCCGTCCAGCAGATTTGCAGTTCATATTCATTTAAAGAGCAAATAATGCTGCAGCTGACCATGTGCTCATACAGCCCCCATACCCCCACTGCCTTCTGCCATGTTCAGCTTCTGCTGCTAATCATTCCCCTACTGTTCATTCCCAGCACCGCCTGCCAGCCGGACGGGTGGTGGCATCTCGCGAGCAGCTGGCCCACCGGGTGTCCACTCCAATAACAGATAGAAGATCTGGGTTTGTGTAACAGGGAGATTTGGTAGCGCAGGATCGGGTTGTGGGGTGGTGGGGCTGCTGCTATAAATGTGAGATTGAACACCAGGACTTTATGGATTTTGTGTCCATCGTAATCAGTTATGAATGAGTTGGATTTAAATTAGTTTTGAATTGGTTTTATGGGTCCTATTTCTGCCTGCTGGACTTCAGTGCTGATTCTGTTTCAGGCTTTACTCAGGTCTTGCTTGTAGTGCTGTCAATCTATTTAAAGAAATGGCAAAATGGAATTATTTGTTTTTATTAGTTTATATTATTATTTTCATTTATTTCTAATTTCTCCCATTTTCTCCCAATTTAGCTAGGCCAGCTGTATATCCCCCATCACTAGTGATACTACAACACAAGGATGGTGAAGACTAGCACATGCCTCCTCCGACACACTTTTTGAACTGCTGTTGGTGCAGCATTGCCGAGTAGCATAACAGTGCACTCGGAGGACAGAATCAGCTTCACTCAGAGAGAGCAAGGCCAATTGTGCGGTTTTAAGGCTCTGCCAGCTGATGGCAAGCTGCATGACTGGGATTCAAACCAGCGATCTCCTGATCATAGTGGCATAGTGGCGCTTTAGACCGCCGGGGCCCATGTACATTTAAGCAATAATACACAAGAAGAAGTGCTATAACCGAATGCCATAGAGCAGCACAACAGTGCCAATATTACATGTTATAGCACGATACTACAGTTCCATTATCACTGTTTATAGAAAGATTTTAAAGAGTTAAAGAGGAGGAGAAAATAGGATCTGTTCTGTTCTGGTTATAAACACTTAGTTAAACACCAGTTAAAATAGTTCCATTGCTGCTCTGTTTGTTGCTGCGCTGTTTGGCTTGTAAGCGCTGCGTCATTGCTAGGTTACCTGTATGTGGCGGAGTAATACAGAGAGAGCTTCAGCTACAGTGCATTACCGATGCATTACTGATAACGGCACTCATATGACGCCTCTCAGCCAATCACATTGCGTCTGGGGTTATACATTGGGACCATTCCCTTCTCCTACACTCTACTCTCCCACTCACTTAGTTTCACCTACATGACACTGGTGACCCCCTCCACCTCCAAAAGCTAGGTTGATGTGGCCATTTATGATCTGATTAGCAACATTTAACACAAACTCTAAACACCTAATCTTCCCATCACAAATACACTAATCACACACTGCTCCACCAGCTTTTCACAGGGGTCAACAGGTACGCGCATCCCGTCACTAAATTAGGCCCACAGCTCCTCCAGAAGCTCAGCAACCCAGACTTACTCACCTTGAAGCTTAGTACACAGAACAGTACAAGATTTTACCCACAACCTTGATCTACACATTCAGACAGAGACAGAAAGAGAGAGAAAGCGCCAAACTTGGCAAATGGATTCCTTTGCTAAAGAAATATTATGTGTTGAAGTATTCAGACTATTTACGCGTTTTGGCTCGTTAAAACTGTTTGAATTTTTTTTTTTTTTTTTGCAGTTTGTTAATTCGCATACTTTTCGCTTAATTTTTTAATTTCTCTCTTTTTATCTGCCTCTTTCTCTCTCTCTTATTCTCTTTCTTTTCTCTTATTCTCTTTCTTTGATATCTATCTCTTTTTCTCTCTCTGTCTCACTTTCTTTGTCTCTCTTTCTCTGGCCCTCTCTATCTCTTTTTTTCTGTCTTTCTGTTTATCTCTCTCTCTTTCTGCCTCTGTCTCTCATTTTCTCTGCCTCTCTCTCTTTTTCCACCCCTCTCTTTCTCTGCTTCTCTTTGTCTCTTTCGTTTTCCACCTCTCTACTTCTCTGCCTCTCTATTTCTCTCTCTCTCTTTCTCTCTGCTCCCTCTCTACCCATCTGTTTCTCTGCCTCTCTCTGCCACTCTATCTCTCTTTCTCTGCCTCTATCGCTTTTCTGCATCTCCTCTCTATCTCTATTTCTGTTCTCTCTCTCTCTCTCTCTCTCTCTCTCTCTCTCTCTGTTAAGAGGATGCATTCTATCTAACACAGTACCCATCTGTTGTTGTGTATCTGTTGGTCTGTTTCTGGGCTGTAATCTGGGGTGATTACACTGCAGAGCAGATCATGACTGTGTATCTAAAGTATTTACATATGTACACAACTGACTGCAATTTGGTTTGTCTATGACCATTTTTACAAAATGAAGACACCATTTATCTGATAGGGGCACCACTGCAGGTGGAAAAACAGTACTTTTCTTCCTTTTATTATTCTATTTATTTACTGCTGTTCTTTAGCAGTGCTTCATGCAGGCCATGTGCTCAGTATGACTAAACTCTCCTCTGTGCTCTGAGCTTTTACCCAAGGACAAAATCTGAATTTCAGAAATGTTTTCCTTTATGTAGAAAAAGGGTTAAAAAAAATGTCTGAAAAGATTCACCCACACTAATAATTTAATATGAAATTTTAATAGATTATTTTCATTATTAACAACCCATATGAGTGTTTGCTGTTCTCAGTGAAACATGATCTGCAGTCTGAATTTTTAAATGAGCTTTTACAGACGCTTGTCGCAACGTAGATCAAGAGAAGGCAATAGTCTTTCTGAAGAACTGTTTTATATGAAAAGTATCTAAATTGACAAGAATATGTTTTTTTGTTTTTGTTTTCAGAAGTGAATTATTTGACTGAAAAAGAATGGTCTCAGTCTGCACGTATCCAGATTTTTAAAATATATATATTTTTAATTGTCCTGGTTTTGGGCTTCCAATGAGAGTCTGGCTTCTGGTTGAAGGTATTTTGGACCATTCTTCTTTACAAAACATTCAAAACATCTCCAGTTCAGTCAGGTTTGATGGTTTATGAGCATAAACAGCCTTTATGCTTTAAATCACACCACATATTTTCAATAATATTCAGGTCTGGGGACTGAGATGATCTGAGATGATCATTTCAGAAAGTTGTAAAGTTCTCTGCATGAATACTTCAGTAGATTGTGAGCAGTGTTTAGGGTGTTTACGGTCGTTGTCTTGTTGAAGGATCCAGCCCCAGCGCTTTAACTTCAACTTTTTCACTGATTCTTCAACATTGTTCTCAAGAATCTGCTGATATTGACTGGAATCCGTGCGATCCTCAACTTTCTGTGAATCCTGAAAACTTCATTTCACTTCTCAAATATCAGTGTTTGTCTGCTATATGACATATTTAACTGAAATTGACCTGAACAACCAATTATTTATAAAGCATAATCATGAAAATAGGCCTCAGTCGTTGGCTGATTAATGCTGATTAATACATCAGTTTTGCATCTCATTTTCCAATGTTTAACACAATGCAGGGTAAATAAACATTAATACATGATAAAGTATAGTCTGGACTCATTACCTTGTACCCACAAAATCATTTTCATAGATCATATTGCGGTTGTTCCTGCAGATGGCTATTAGTAGTAGTATTAGAAGTGCTGGTTATTCAACCTTAAACTTTGAACTGGGAAACAGCAGAGCAGGAAGGCTTTATAAAAATAAAAAAAACAATAACAAGGGGGGAAAAGAAGAACATACAGTCACCAATATATGAAACGCCAACATATTAGTGTCTTGTTTGGCCATGTCCCAGGGAGGAGTATCCAAGACATACAGTATATGAGTTAAATGAGCTTATAAACCAATAATAAGAGTCTTTTCCTCTTGTAATGCTCCACACACATGGATAGGCCCAGACTGAGCTCTGCAGTATGAGCCCATAGTAATATTAGTAACGATAATAATAATTGCTCTGTGATACTCTGTGAAGATCCCAGAGGTAGGTCCAAGTTTCTGCAATCCCCAGTCCTTAATCCTTAATCCTCAATCCTCCCTTCAATCTAATACAATTTCATAAATTCTCTTAAGTCTATGAAGTCCAGCTACAAGCACACATTCGTACCTGAGGGATCCAGGCAATGGTGACACTCTCGATTGCATTGTGAAACAATTACGAACATCAAGAAACGACAGGGGGCAGCTAGATGCTTCAGTCTCAGCATCCCATCGTTTTTTTTTTTTTTCGCTACTTGGAGGGGGAGGCTGCACACCAGGCACTGTCTTCTCCGGCCCGTCGGGTCTGAGGGAGTCTAGACGTTGGTCTCAAGGCCGTTCATGTCGATGGTGCAGTGGTCCAGGTCCTTGTCTTCTTTCTTATGTTGGTGCGAGGATTTCTTCTTCTCGGCCGGCCGGATGCCCTCCTCTAGCTGCATGAGGCGAGCCACGTCCGGAGAGAGGGGCTCCTGTATCCTGGGGCCTCGAGGAGGAGGCTGGAAGCAGCCGTTTTTCTGGTAGGACATCATCTGCTGGATGCTGATCATGGGCTTGGTTTCACAAATGAGAGGGATCTATGTGTGAGAATGGCAGGAGATGACAACATGTACACTTAATGAACTCATCCGAACTTATCCCACTGCAATTCACATGGTTTAGAATCACACTTGCACTTTTATGTTATTTCAAATTTTCATCCCATTTTCTCCCCATTTTACAAGGCAAATTAACCCAACACACTCATTAGGACTCACCCTATCACTACTGAATAGCATCACAGTGTGTTTAGAGGAAAGCGCAGCTCACAGCTGCCTTGTGCTGACTGATCGACTGATCACCCTTTGGAGTGATGAGAAAAAAGAGTGCCATCTACTGTACCCACCCGGAGAGAGCAAGGCCAACTGTGCTCTCTCAGGGCTCCGGCAGCTGATGGCAAGCTGCATAAAAGGGATTCAAACTAGCGATCTCCCTATCAGAGTGGCAGCGCTTCAGCCCGCTGGACCACTCAGAGCCCACACATGCACTTTTTAGTTACTTTTAGGATAAATTTAACTCTAATCACACTTATTTGCAGAACCTCAATCCAACCAATAAATCAAGATTGAGCGAAGATATTTAAGATTTAAGGCATTTAGCTGATGCTCTTA
This sequence comes from Astyanax mexicanus, assembly GCF_023375975.1. Classification (NCBI taxonomy): domain Eukaryota; kingdom Metazoa; phylum Chordata; class Actinopteri; order Characiformes; family Acestrorhamphidae; genus Astyanax; species Astyanax mexicanus. The sequence continues at coordinate 56,452,094 of NC_064415.1, forward strand.
TCCAGAGCCACTTACAAGGTTATTCCTATTATAGATGTTGGTATAGTTCAGCATTTTTTACCCAGAGCAAGAATTGAACCCTAGTATTCCACATGATGTGGTAGCTCACTGCCACACCAATCAGACTAAATTGCACAGAAATATGCACTAGTCCAGAACACAGAACCTTCTTTTTGTATTTACTTTCTTGATCATGCCCTAGACAGCTCCAGTTGACCAATCAGCAGAATGAACATTCTTTCATAGTTAGTTCTGATGCATTTTTGTACACCTGGATTTTTAACAAACCAAAAACAAACCCAATCAACACTGTAAAGGTTTAAAAACACATTAACTAATTTGAAAAAATGACATCAGAAAGGCCTTCCTGAGATAAGGTGAGTATGTTTTTTTTTTTTAAAGAAAATGGGGACAGGATATTCTAAGGCTGTGTTTTCCAGGGGTCTTACCTCTTCGCCTTCCTTTATAAAGTCTTTCCTGCATATGTGTGCCATGATACCCGTGGCAAGAGCATCACCCATCACGTTCACCATCGTCCTGAAGCGATCCCTGAAACACAGATAGATGTTCTGTTTGGTAAATGCAAAGACAAGGAACAAAATAAAAGTGTCTGTGTAGGAGGCCAGACATATATATAGACATATATATATTGGTAACACCTCCATCCTACAAGGACTAGCCAAGCTGTCTGAGTAATGGGTGCAAAAACGTAAAGTAACTAAAAGTATTTATTAAAAGGCGTGTCCACAACCACTCCACTGCTACTACTACTCTCATTCCAGGTACTCACAGAGCCCAGTCCACAGCGATTATGAGTGTGATGTCATCTGTGGGCAGCCCCACCGAGGTCAAAACGATCACCATTGTTACCAGTCCTGCCTGAGGAATTCCTGCGGCGCCGATGCTGGCCGCCGTGGCGGTGATGCTGGAGGAAAAGTGTAAAAGAGGTCATTGCTGGTGTTGAAACCTGTGTTTAGCTTCCAGTCATCCCAGTCCTGTTGAAATCTTGTTGGAATTCTGTTTTGCACAAGCAACCAAAAAACCCACAAATGTATAATTTCTTTTGTTACAAATTCTGATAACCTGAAGTTTTAATTAGGCCTTTCAAATGAAAACTTAAATGCACGCTTAACTTAATTACGCCATCGAGTTTCACCCCAACTTCCTTCATAATATGCCCCACCCCGCCTAACATGCAGATTTTTTTTTTTCTGAAGCAGTTTGGTTGTGGTGAGAACGTGAGCTAGTCTTTATCTGACCCAACTATCAAATATTCTTCTTTTTAATTAAGCTAAACTGCTCATAAGGCGCAGTTTAATCAGATATATTAGCCAGATAATGCACTGCATCTTCTTATGAAAAAAAAAACGCTGTCTCTGCTGCTCCATGCTGTTTACACATGCAGTACGTGCAGTGTTCACTGTTCACAGCCACGTGACTCTGTGCTGTACGTTCCATTAAAACTGTGTTAAAGCAGTTTTACACTATGCGAGGGCAGGGTACACAATAGAATAACGCTAGTTGCTGCAAATGAATATGTATTGGGTTTTTAAAGGGTTGCCTCAATTACTTTTTCTTGTATCTCAGTTCCAAGGAGAAGGGTGACACTTGAAAACAAGGGGAATGAGTTTGAGCCCAAAGAATTACCATCAGGAGTGTTTTCTGTAAACCATAATAACACAAAAAGTGCTGTGACAGGATGAAGGAGCACTGCAGCATCCCACATAGATTTTAAACCTTAGTTAAATGCTGAGTAAGCCTACAATCAGTCCTGAACTACTGTATTTCTGTCCCCAAAACAAAGCACAGCCAGAGCAACGAGCCACCAGGGACTAAATTAGGTTCTGGAAGTCCCTAAACGTCTTTTTTTTATTTTTATGTCAGTAAATGTGAGCAAAACGGTGAGTCTTCAGTCAAAATCGATTGGCGGTGAAGGCGATGGAGAAGACGGTGGACATACCTAATGGTAATGATCTGTCCAAAGTCCAGCTCATAGTTGTTGACCTGAGCGATGAAGATGGCCGCCACAGCCTCGTAGAGTGCAGTGCCGTCCATGTTTATGGTGGCACCCACGGGCAGCACAAAGCGGATGATGCGCCGGTCGATGTGGTTGTTCTCCAGGAGGCACTTGAAAGTGATAGGCAGTGTGGCAGAGCTAGAGCAAACCAATCAATAAATAAAGAGGACCATTGGATGACCATTGTATAAAGTGTTATGATAAATTAGATTGTTTGATCTGAACTGTGGAGTAATAGGTATTTGGTCTTTTACCTGGATGAAGTGGCGAGTGAGATGAGCAGAGCCTGTAGAATTCCTCGAATGTAGACAATAGGGCTTTTCTTGGTAATGAAAAAGTACATGGAAGGCAGGATGAAGAGGCCGTGGAGAACGAGTCCCATGACAACAGTGATGGCATAGAAGCCGAGTTTCTTCCCCATCGCAGACGGATCATCCATCTCTAAGATTTTCCCAGCCACCAGGAAGACGATCCCAAATGGGAAATACCTGCATATCAAACCGACAACACTGTTACTGGTGTTCTTCTTAGAAAAGTGTGCCAATCTTTTTTATTTTATGGTTCATATGGTTCATTCCACCGAATGGGTGCCATTTGCTCTTTGTTCAACTCTGAATCTAATAACACATGTACTTAACTATTCAAAACATGTACTGGTTTACCTAATTTATTGTTTTGCAAGGTTTTCTAAGCCAAAAATGCAAGTCCACTAATTTCTTAGATTTTCTCTCAAGAAAGTGACTCTTAATTTTAAAGAAATGTTTGACTGCATGTTCAAATAATTTATGACAAAAAAAAATCACTCCTGTTACTGGCACTCATTCCTGTTACTGGAATTCACTCCTGTTACTTTTTATGTTTTGAGTAACAGTAATAAAAGTAACAAGACTGAATTTGTAGTATAGAATTAGCAAAAACATAAAAACTAGCTAATAGACGGCTACGCTGATAGCATGAGAACACTAAGCACATTCTAGTGATTTTCACCAAAATTTGTATTTTAAAAATAAACAAATAAGAATAAATCTAAGAATGAACTTAGGTAACAGGACTGAGAGTTGAGATTGAGCTCCTCAGTCATCGTTACAATAAGATCAAATATACAGAAAAACTAATGAGGTAACTTTGGGAATTTTGTTCTTCCCATGATCTTCAGAAGAACCAGCTAATGATGATGTCACTTCCTGTTGTAGATGTGACTTCCTGTTGTAGAATGTTCCAGCTGTTTCAGATAATCAGGGTAATGTGTTACAGTAACAGGACTGAGTGAAACCCAAGTAAACAAATAAAATGTGTATTTTTACTTAAATATTATGGATTTATTATTTTTAAAATATTTTTTAATCATAGATGGGATTCGGTGTGACACAACAATGCAAAAAAATACATCTCTGAAGGATTTAAAAAATTATAAAGTATTTCATGTTAAAGTTTATTATTTAGTTAGAGAGTGGGGACAGGTAATAAGTGTCTTAAGTAGTTTTTATTAATGTTTTTAATTACATATCTTACTTTTGCAATAAGGTCAATGTACAAGACATTATGTTTAATTATAATTTTGTGTACACATTTATATATGTAATTTCCTGGGGACAGAAATAGCACAGATTTTGGCAGAATATTTCTGCATCAGAACAGCCAGATCTTACCAGATAACAATGGCTACGATTTTCAGAACAGCTTCGTTCAGACTCTGGCAGAAGTTTACAAGGGCACTGCCATTGGGTCCCATCCTTCCCAGCATAATGCCTAGAAAACAGACACATATAGCATGATGACTGTGGCAATTATGCTCAGAAGGTACAACCTATATTACAGCTCTGGAAAAAATAAGAGATCACTTAATAAAGATGAGTTTCTGGAATATAATCTGGAGGAAGATGGATGATCACAAGCCATCAAACCAAGCTGAACTTCTTGAATTTTTGCACCAGGAGTGTAAAGGCATAAAATTATCCAAAAGCAGTGTGTAAGACTAGTGGAGGAGAACATGATGCCAAGATGCATGAAATTAAACTGTGATTAAAAAACAGGGTTATTCCACCAAATATTGATTTCTGAACTCTTAAAACTTTATGAATATGAACTTCACAGACCAGAACACAAAATACATTAAAAACATTAGCTAGCTGGCTAAAAGCTTTTCAAAATATTACATTGGACTACAGGCTTTTGGTAAAAAGTTTTGTACAGAGAGTTTCTGTATGATGAATAACTGTATTATTAAAGAGGCAGTAAACCATAAATCCTATATATTTTTTCCATTAATAGCTGAAAAATATACATAAACATACCAGTCCTGCTTGCAATTTTTTTGTAAGAATTTTCTTATGAAAAAAAAAAAATGCTTTAATTTATCTTTGATTTATTTACCCCTGTGCAGCATCCTCACAGGTTCAACTGTGCTGTAGGTGAGGATGATGTTTTCATGTTCTTTGGTATATAGACAATCATAATATGCAAATCAATCCACCTAATAATACGACCTCCCCCCTACTGACGTCCAACCATCTGCGTCTCACTGCGCTATCAGAGGCATACTGCTGCTGCTGCAGCTCAGCCAGCCAATCAGCTCTGCCTCCTGACCCACCCCTAAACCCATACATCACTCAGTGCTTTTTCTTTTGGGCATTTTTCAAATTTGAGGGAAGAGTCAGTAAAAAAACATAGGGGTTTAGTTAACCTTTAACTCGATAGTTGCCTCAAGCTTATTTACTCCATGTAATGTAATGTAATGTAGAATGTAAAAGGTGCCCACTGGTTAAAAAAGCAGTGATCTATTTTACATTCAGCTGTGCTCGTTAGCTCGTTAGGAACTTTTAAAGTGATTAGGGGCTGGAGTGATGAATCAGCACTTCAGTAATCACATACATTGTGCTCTCTGTTTGACACATGCTGCACTGATGGTGCATTCAAATTTTCTGCTCCACACAAACGTGTGAATCACTTTTATCTCACGTCGGGTGAGTTTGACAAATAGCCAGCTGTGATGAAACATCGGCAAGTGAAGAAATGTGTCGTATGAAAAATTATGTTTTGTTTCTGAACGACAGGAGTGTGACACCTCTGGAGCACTGTGAATAATGACTCACCAGCATGTTTTCGCAGCCCAACATTTCAAAGAATAAGTATAAGATAATGTAGATGAGTTAGTCACTGAGAATAAATTAAACTATCTCTACGAAGCACAAATTCAGAAAAGTACACTTCAAGAATACTTGTGAGTGCTGTAGGTATTTGGCAACCGAAATTATTATTTGTAATTATTAATTAAAAGGCTTAAGATTATTTAGACAGGTTAATATACAGAACAATGACTAATTTACTTTGTCATATAGCAGAGTTTCCTCTAATAGAAGCTATGGAAAGAGAGCCAATATTTCCAGGTTTTCCAGGAGTTCACTGTTATGCTTCTTTTACATAAATTAAACAAAATAAATAATCGCTTTTCACGCTAAGTATCAATTTACCAAATATCTCGACAGCTGAAGGAGAGCAGTTTTATAGGACTTACAATAGTAATGTTATAAAAGACTGTCTGCCTTTCTCTGTAAACTTCACGTCTTGAGTAGCACCACTGAGGTAAATGTATGATTAGGAAAGCACTACTGTACCAGCTTTGAACTTCGAAAATTTGACTCTGCATCAATGTAGACAAGAACAGTCTTAAACTAAATAACAGCATGTTCTGCATTTATAGAAGATGAGAAAATTTCTTGTATTATTTTGTGCCCTTTTTAAAATAATTTTATTTAAAAAAAGAAGAAAAGTATATATTTGAATAATTCTAATAATATTATTTATATATTTTAGCAAAGGTGTCTAAAGTGTTCATATATTCATTACTCTGTAGGCAGAAGTATAGATACTAGGGTTTAAAATACTTCTATAGAAGCTGAAGTATCAACACAAGCATTTTATTATTTAAGTAAAAATGTAAAACAGGGTTTCAAATCTAATTAAAGCATAAAAGTAAAAGTAATGTAAGGAGAAAAATAAATAATAATAAAGCCATTAAGAACAAAAGCTTAGGCCACACCCACAGAGTCGTATAGTGCACTACCCCCGCTCCCCAAAACACGTTTTTCAAAAAGCCATAATGACTATTATGTTAAAATATTAAAATGTACAAAAATTGCCCATTGACAGTAAATGCATTTTAGTACAATGCAAATATATTTATGAAGCTTAGCTGGGACATTTAAGGCGAGTTCTGCGCAATAGGGAGTCGGAATGGTATATGTTTATACTTCTCTACATCCAATCACATTTAGATTCACTCTATCTGGATAGGGGTTTTATTGAACAATAAGAAGCTGGAATGAAAACGAGCTGAAATGAAATAGGAGTAACGAGGCTATTTTTAAAATGAACTAGATTAATTAGAAAGTAACTAAGTAATTGTAGTTCAGTATTTTGATCCTCTCACTCACCCATCGTAGCGGAGAAGATGACGATACCCAAGACGTTCATGCCATCGCTGGTTCCCGGGAGTGATCTGAAAACCACGTCTGGGGGTGGAGTTAAGTCCAGAGAAAAGTTCTGGATGTCGGTTCCGTTGTCATCCTGGATGCCGTAGATGAAGATCCGCCTGGTGGTGGTCTCCATTATGTCCTGGCTGACTGTAGGCCTGGGCTTTAAGATGGGGATGCTCTTGGTGCGGTACTAACAAAAAGAAAGAAGGGATGTGAAACGTTATCAGTGATTAATAATGCTGCATTCTAACAAGACTCTCATGATTTTATCTCGACAGTAAAACTTGAGCCGCGTTCTTGTCTTCATCCTCCCACTGTCGGGAACATTGTGAGTGATAGAGGGAGTGGTAGTGAGTGGGTGGGTTAATTGGCTCTGCTAAATTGGAGAGAAATTCCCTTTCCTCTTCTTCTTGTTGTTTTTGACAAGCTCACTCACAAACATGTTCTTTCTTTCTTTAGGAATGCACTATCCAGTGAATCCAGAGACACACTGTCCCTCAGATAATTGCTTACACTCTGGATGTATGTAATGGTACACAGCGTGGAGGTCTATACGGCTCCACTAAAGGCACGTGAGTGTGAGTGTGAGTCCACTCTGCCGTCTCTACATTAACGGCACGCTGTGCACTTAGATAAAAGAACAGGCTGGAAAAAGAGCCGACTTCGAGCTCCTTTCTCAGAAAATCATATTGTACTTTGGATGGATTTAAAAAAAATGTTTCCTTTGCGTTAGCCTCCAGGCTTCACAGTGCTTTCTGTCCATATAACTGAGCTCCACATCTATTTTTTCCACCTCATTACTGCAATCAGGACTTCCTGTTTGGGACGATAGGAGGCTTTTACCGTGTAGAGTGACTTGCTAAAATGCCTTCATTCTTTTCTGAAAGTATCTGTACATTAAATCTGCATCCCGTAGAAAAGTTTTAGCGTTCCTTTCAAGGTTTCATTTCTGTTTCTTTCTGGGCTGAATTTTTGATTTTGATTGTGTGCATCATTTTGCATTTCTTTCACGAATCTGTGGGTCACGCTGAAGGATCAGGGTCCTATTGTACACCCTGTTGCGATGCTTATTGCTATCTTACACTTATCTTATCCACTGTCTATTTTCACACCATGCACCTGCAGCATTAAAATATAATTTTTTTAAAATAAATAAATCTACACTGATTGGTGTAGAGATGTGGTGGTCTAGAAGTAAGTTCAGGTATATTTCTGGCATGTTTCTATCTTGGCAGTGCGCCACTGACTGATTAAAACTCTGACAACAGTCAACAGTCAACAGTCAGCCGCCCAAGCCTAACCACTTCAGAAATGACCCCAAATTCACTTTAGTTAATTGGTTTGTAATTAGTTCATATCAGAAAACCTGACATTTTGGATGACATTCTTTGTGTGTGCCTTAAAAAGTGCTAACCCACTGCATTTTATCGAAAGACTAAGAAAGCCGAGACATTTAAAAGAGACATTTTAGTGATGGTAAAAATAGTACAGGACCCTAATTACTATGAACCCACTTAAGGACCTCCTTAGTCACCTGTAGCATCATCTTAAAATAACTCACCTGCTGAAATGTTGCTTGCACCAGGTTTGCAGGGAACATGTTGCTGGTGGAGAGAAAAAAATAGCATTAGAATGCACACATAACAGAATGTACATATTAATCATTTATAAATCCACAGTAAATGTACGTATATAGAGTAAAATATATATAATACTTAGTAAAAAGGAAAAGTAGAATATAGACATATTTATTATATTCCAAATGTTTTTAATTTGGTAACATCAAAGTCGACACTTATAATTTTTAAGTGGTCTCTTATTTTTTTTCAAAGCTGTATATATGGACATATGTGTCACCATTGGTCGATGGTTTGATATTAATGATTATATTAACAAACAGTTTGGCACTGTGTGAATTCCAGGGTGAATCTATAGGAGATTTGTAGTTTTCTCCAGGCCAGGCTCCAGCTAATTTAGCCACAATGCTAACATTTTCCCCACTGATGGAAGTACAGCGACGCTAAACCCAGCAGTAATTCGATAAACATCGCTTCCATGAAGGCCATATGGTTTCAGATGAGCAGTAATTAGGTCCTGGCTTACATTCTGAGCACATGCTCCTGTGACACGGGGCCACACTCCACCACACACACAAACACACACACACACACACACACACACACGACAGGTGGGACAAGACACGTCTGCTCTTCACCACCACCGCAAGCAAGGCAAAGCCACGTCTAAGCCGCCTTTCCTGATAGGGCCTTTCGTGTGTCTCCTCCGTGCCTTAAACTCTTAACCTCCTCTCTCCAGCTGGAAGCTGCATAATCCTCCCTGCTTCAGGATGCACAACACGCTGAGTCTGAGGCTGCATACGGTTCCCTCACCCTGTGTGGCCTCGAAAAGTGCAGCGTGTGCTGACAAAACTTTCATTCAGTGCTCTCAAGAGGGTTGCAGTGCATTGGTGGGCACTATTATTAAAACAGCATCATAAAAATAAGACAAAGTGCCATATGGGCTGCCCCTATGGGCTGTGAGAAATACTAAAAACGATTTATCCACTATCCTTAACCCATCAGAGAGGAATACCTGACAGGAATTGTCACATCACCAAGTTTCATTTATTCATTTTGTATGGTAATATTTTGACGGTCCCTTAACTGCAAAACTAAGCTTAGTAAAATGAAAGCTCTGTCAGTAAAGATAGTGGTTAAAGTTTGTTGTTGATTACCGTTTAATTATTGCTGTAGGAAATACTACAAGCGATCAAATGCATGCCCCTGTGACCCTACCCACCACTCCACCACCCCACCACCCCCCCGCCGTTATACTCCTTGCCCTGTCATCAACTATCCCCACCCTCCAACCCTCCTAAACCCATCAGAGAGGAATACATGACAGTTACCTAACTGGTGTCACCTGACATCACCAGGTCACATTTTTTCATTATTCATTGTCTGGTCATTTTTTGACGGTCCATAAACTGTGAAACTAATCTCTGTAAAATCAAAGCTAAGTTCATTAAAGAAAGAGGTTATAGTTTCTTGTTAATCATCATTTAATTATTGCTATGGGAAAAACTCATCAACTATCCCCACCGTCCAACCAATCCTAAACCCATTAGAGAAGAATACCTGATAAGCACCTGAGTTGTGGCATCACCAGGTCACATTTTGAAAAAGTCATTTATTAATTGTTCATTTTGTGTGTTAATTTTTTGACGGTCCCTAAACGACTTAAACTAAGCTTAGTAAAATAAAAGCATGGTTCATTAAAGAAGGGGGTTATAGTTTGTTGTTAACCATCGTTTGAATGTTTGAACTGCACTATGACGAATTTTAAAAGTTCCAGTTCCAGTTACGTACACAGTATAGCATCAGCTTTGTGTGAATCTCACCCCCTTTTGGGTCACGACCCCAGGCTAAAAAACCCAAGAAATTTTGATAATGTGTCTTAATGAGTGCCCTTTGACCATTGAACCAAAGGGTGCCCTTTCCAGTGGAGAAAATGTGATTCAGTGCTGGGTAGGGTTATTTAAAGAATGATGAATGTGACACACTGAAATTGATGGCACAACTTTTAAAAAGCGTCCTGAGTCTGCTATTATAGTGGCCCCAAGCTTTCCTTTTTCCGTTTAAGGACTTCAGGACATTAGGTTAGCATGTCCTACTGACCGACTGGAACACTGACACAATGACAGTAGAAGTGGTTCAAGGACAAACTCGTCCCCTTGCTCTCGTCTAGCTGTGCTAATTAGCTTAGCCTGAGCCCCAGGCGTCACTCGAACTCTGACATGCCCTCTCCTGTACGCCAGCATGAGCAGTCTTTTGTGCCACAAGTCTCAAACAAGTAGTAGCGGTTCATGATCAGGAGATGAGTACCCAACACAAACTGGAGGGTGAACTGGTGACCAGCCAGACCACTTTGTATTTTGAGCACATGTGCATAAAAAATGGTTCAAAATGTAAGCCTGGAATTAAATTTTTTTAATGTCTTTTTAATGTCTAAGGGCATTTTCACACCTGTAGTATGTTTCTGTGGTCTAAAACGATTGATGAGTTTTTTCCTTGGTTTGGTTTGTTTTCACACAGGCACCAACCTAAATGTGAACGTCTGTCTGGCGAGGGAAAGTAAATTAAATAAAGAAAGTAAATACAGCTGTGCTGCAGACCAGCGCGTATATATTATTTGCAGTGTGAAGCTGCTTTAATGCACATGTAGTAAATGGAGTCATGTGGGTGTGAACGGCAAGGGCTGCACATACGGCGTTTATTGATTGCACCTTTTCAAGTGTCACTTTACTGCATGCATTTTTGTTAAATGGTAGGGCCCAGGTTCTCCTGTTTCATGTTTTTCATTACTTTCCTTGGACAAAAACACTCAAGAGGGGGAAAACAGTGCCATTACGCCATATAGAAACACAAACCAACAAGGGGCCATTCAAGCAGAAGAACAATTTGAACAATTTTAGCCTATTTAAAGCAATCAAACAACCCTACAGTTGGGGCTGGGAGTGGATAGATTTTAGATGTACAGCAGACTGCACCAAAAACCCCAAAACACTGATTTAAAGAGGCCTAGAGATCAAGTCCCTGGACCAATTCTGTGCTTAAAAACAGCTATCATATTTAACCAAAAGTACCAAAATCTCAGAAAATTGTATTCTACCTGTGCAACAGGTCTGGATAAGAGCATCGGCTAAATACAGACATTGACAAAAATAATGCACCAAGATTTTTAACACTATATATTTAAAGTAGGCTCTACTACTTTGTTGGACCACCTCTAGATTGGATACAAAAAAAAAACATAAAATAAAGATAAAAACTGAGATAAACTGCTGATAAGTTTCATGCGCAGTTTAATCCGATGTATTAGCCAGATAATATACATATACTGCTATGATCAAATGTTGCCTCTCTGCTGCTCCATGCTGTTTACACTGAGGGCGGTATTGTGCAGCGTTCACTGCTTAAAAACAGGGGGACACGTCCCATTGAAAACACTGTTAGAAAGTGTAGCGACAATTTGTGTCAAATTGTGTTTTGTGTTAAAGCAGCTTCACACAGTACAGACATACCTGCTGGAACACAGAATCTTCTCACTATACAGTATTTACTTTTATTTTCTTGTTCCCATGCCAGACAACTCTGACCAATCAGAGGAGACGATGTGCTTACGATGTGTTTGTTTGGTGCGCATTTTGGTGTGTTTACATTTTTATGCCTCTGTGAAAACAAACCAAACAGAGGGAGAAACGCTCTCTCAAATAAACAAACTCATCAACTGATCCGGATCATAGAAACTTTCACAACTACAGGTGTGAAAACACTCTTTTACACTCAGCTAATATATTATTAAAATACTATACTAATATACATATAATTTAATTTTACATTTCTTACATTCATTCTTTTATTTATATTTAAATATCCACTAAAAAATGTGCATGTTAAGAAGAACGAGTGCGATTATTGTTTTGATTTATTAGATTAAATCAACTTTTTGTGAAGAATAAAAAGTGAAAGTCTAGACTTGTCAGTGAATCTTAAAGGAAGGTATTAAGATAAAAATGAGATGTTTTTTACCGGATAAGATCCAGCAGGGCGTCCGCTGAGCTCATGATGGGCTTGCCGCTGTCCTCTGAGTCCTCCTTCTGCGCGGCCCCGCCCGGGTGGATGATGATCACCATGACGATACCCACAACCACGGCTACAAAGGTGGTCCACAGGTAGTAGGAGATGGTCATGATGCCCAGCCGACTGGAGCACTTGGCATCCAGGGCTGCAAGACCAGACATCAAACTGAAAAAAAAAAAAGTTAAGAAAATGCATTATTAGGAGAATTATTATTATAAGTGGAAACAGGACATATTAGAGACATTTCGTTACGTCATTTCGTTTAATAGAAAGTGTATTATTTCAATAGTAGCTTTTGTTTAAGAGCTTTTAGTGTAAAACCTGCCGTGGGCTGAGCAGACTGACATCTCTAATGAGGGAGATTTAATTCCACATTTTTTTTGTAATCGATAAAAAGGTTTTTGCACATGTCAGGAGGAATTTGGGTCCACTCTTCTTTGCAGATAATCTCTAAATCATTAAGATTTTGAGGCTGTCAGCTTCCTCTATACATTTTCCATTGGATTAAGTTCTGGAGACTGAAGGATAGGCCACTCCATGAGCTTAATGTGCTTCTTCTTTTGGGCTTTTCCTTTCCCAGTTAGCAAAAATTATCTGGCCTGGATCTGGTGCAAATCATCCAAATGTTCTGGCCCAGTGTCCTATCGCACGGTGGGCCAATATATTTGGTTTGCAGACATGGGTCAAATCCGGCATCCATATTCTCACGGGCCTGGATCTGCATCTCCTAAAATTATTCATATTAAAAATAAATTATTATAGATAAATTATTGGAATCTTATTATTACAAACTGGACCCAGACTGTATCCAGGCCACATCTAAAAACGTACATGCCTTTGTGTGGATCTGCCGTAGGAAAAATGAACCCGGATCAGAGTGGCCTGCTGTCTAGGTTGTTGCATTGGCTTTATGTTTTGGGTCATTGTCGTGCTGGAAGACCCAGCCCCATTCCCCTTGTGTATGTTTAAGCTGATCTCTCACGTTCCTCATAATCAAGGATACCCCACGAGTTGAGATTTTGCATTGAACCCCAGTTCGATCGAAAAACGCTCTTATTTGCCTTTTAAAAAAGACATTTAAATTACTGATTAAAGGGCAGATTACTGCTGTTTTGCTGTTTTCCTCAGGTTTTGAGTTGAGCTCGGCGCTGACTCAGCTCTTAAACAGTTTTGAAGTGAGATCGTGCACGGGTGGGGGTGGGGCTGGTGACGTCATGGCCCTGCATTGTTTAATAATGCGATATATATAGTTGAAAAAAGAAAATTTGCAATGTAATTTTTTCCAATATCTATCAAACTAACCTACCCTTAAAATTATAGTCTGTTCATGTCTGTTCTTTGTCAGCAGGCAAACTTCACTGTATCTTCACATAACACACATAAGATAAAAAATAAAAGGTGCTAAAACACAAATAAGCTAACATGCATAACAGATATAAAATTAATTTGAGCACTAAAACACCCTCAGTCACTCACTGTTTAGAAGCAAGTTTGTATAAGTGAGCTTTTAGACCTGATTTAAAAAGCGAAAAAAGAGGAAGCATGGCGCATATTGGCTGGCAGACTATTCCGAAGTCTTGGAGCATACACTGAAAATGCACGATCACTTATCGACAGGCCAGACTGGATTTTGCCGGAGGCCAGATGTGGCCAGCCTTGCGTTTTACACATGGGAAATGGAGTATTCTCTGTCATGTTGGGAAGGGATGTGAACTGACTGCGGAGTGATATTGATGCTGTTATTTGTTACTTCCTACTAGTGCGCCAATGAATCTTAACCATTATACATCCCCATCAACCAGTTCCTGAACATTTCAGCTCCATATTCTTTCTTCTTTAAGCTTATTTGCCTAAAATGTTAGTCTTTTTTTAAACGCTTTTAGAGGGTAAGGTCAAATGCTTTAATTGCACTGTTTACAACAATGTGATAACACAAGACTAAAAAAAGGAAAAACAAAAAACAAAACCACTGCTGAAAATATTGTATGAATTTATGAGCAGAAATGTCTAATATAATTAGGAATAAAGAAAAAATTAAATCCAATCCAAACCATCAGCAAAACACTTTAAAATTCTGGTAAATTGTGCCAATTGTTTACAAAATTTTTTGGGTTGGAAATGGCAAATCTCTTACAAAGCTTCTCTGTTTGCTGGCGTACTGTGAGCATGCTGAAAAAGACCTAAGGGAGATTGTGTTTTATCTGTGAGCCTTATAAAAAAAAACTCTACACATAAAAATAATAAAGAATAGCAGCACCCAGAAGGAAGTGTCGGACGGCTCTCCAAAAAGTTTTTTGCAGGGCAGCCTGTTCTCATGGAAGTCCCAGGGAATTTAGTTAGAACTATACTAGAATTAAAGCTGATGTCCGTAAATTTAAGGGATTAAACTGGGGACAAAAGGGATTTGGGGTATTTAGGGCCCTCTCTGGTGAAAATGCGTAATTGCATCGAGCATGTGATGCGGTCTCCTTTCAAGGCAGATGAATCCGATTCCAGGTTATGTTCAGTCAGAGAAAGAGAGAGAGAGAGAGAGCGCTCAGTCAGAAAATTTACTCTTTAGCTTCTTTGTTTTTACTATGAGTGAATGCAGGAGCTACTGAGCTCTGAGTTTCCTCTTCTGAAGTCCCCGTTGCTCCACCAGCCGCTCGTGTTCAGTAAAACTGAGCCGGATCCTCTTTTTGAGGCTGTACGTGTGATGTAAGTACGTAAAGACGCGTGATGTGGCCAGAAGAAGAAGAACTCAATCCATATTTCAGAATGAATATACAGTATTTGGATTAGCAGTGATGGTCGTTTCAGCACACTGGTACCATTAAATACAACATTTTATCCATATTCTTCTCCACTCAGAAATGCTTCTGCTTTTAGTTTAGAAAAAAAAATAATATGAACTGCCACTTTAAGTACAATATTAGACATATTAAACCATATTAAAAAGTTAGGCTAAAAAATATATAAATAAAAAAAAAGAAATAAAATAAAAACAAGGCTGTCAGACGTTAGATTTAGAATGCCCCCCATTATCCTGACTGTCATGGTTGACAGACAGACCAAACGTTGTGCCAAACAAGCAAACATAGATCTCTCATTCATACATAACCTCCTCAGCAGCCCCACATCCCACCTCCCTGAAACAAACAACATTTAATCTTATTTAATCAGTAGAAGAGGAGGACAGCTTTCCCCTTCTTTCACTGAAACCTGTCACCACATCTTCTGCAGCAATCTGGTGCTGTGGAGCATCGAGGAGACGTGTTTGAAGAAGAACGATAATCACCGGAACGTCCCACAGCTCAGAGCAGACGCCGGCTGGAGGACACCTTCCTCAGCAAAACAGCATCTTTGAGTCTAAACAAGAGAACTTCCAGTATAATTTTTCTTTGGCACAGACAGGACTGAACCTTGTTCAAGACTTGAAACCTGTAAATCCCAGCTGTAAAGTATGTTTTTCCAACTAAACTAGAATTTGAAAAACTAATTATGAAGAATTTGAAGGTCCCTGCAGTACGAAACAACCTCATTAGAGGTTCTGGTTATTAGATCCAAGGCACAGCATAGAGAAACCACCAATCCCTCTCTCGCTCCTCTTCCTCTCGAGTCTCGGACCCTCATGCATTGTTTTGCTGGTTCCTACAGTCTGACGCAGCCTCCTAATTAATCATGTAGACCCCATCTCCCAGACGTTACCTCTGTGCTTTGTGGTCTTGATATTGTTTTTCTCAGCTCAGTTTCTGTAGTCCACCTGCACAGTGCACTGCATACAACCAGCGTTGCCAGGTTTGTTTAAAAATCCAGTCAAGGGTAAAAATTCTAGTTTTTTTGGACCACAGCCGCCAATTACAACAATTAGAACGATTACAACAATTAGAACATTGATCAGAAGTTGATCAGAGTTGCTGCAGTGCTGTTAGCCAATCAGAGGTGATATATTTGCATTAGGCCTGTCACAATAATTGCAATATCGATTTATCCTACAGTAAATGAACATAACCTCAATAATTTTTGATAATTGTGATATTGTATATTGTTTTTATTTGTATGTTTTCTTCACATATATAACAGTGAACAATATTTTAGCCAGTTATACTTTAATAACTGTGACTTCATAACACACACACAGTGTGGACTCAACTAGGTGAAGAAATTATATAGTTAAAGTAAATAATTCCCAAACTAATTATAATAAAAGTGTATAATTAAAAAGTGTATAATTGCGTTTTTATGCTATTCTGTTGTCATTATGTCAGTGGCATTTAATAGTCTTAAAGTTACAAAAAATAATCATGTATCTCATTAGTTTCTAGGACAAAAAATCTTCCACAAAAAATTCTTATCGTGACAGGCCTAATTTGCATGTATGAATATTCATGAGCAAGAACAAAAAAATTGTCTTTTTTAAAAGACCAGTTATTCAGTGATCTAAAGCAGGGCTAAATAGAAACACCTGAGCTCACAAAACAGGTCACATGGCATTCATTCATACTACAGACCACAACTGAACTGAATTTAAAAATGAATTTAAAAACGATGGAATGAGCAGCATTGCTTTTACACATTTGTTAAAAACACTTTAGATCCTCTGACAATTTTATAGGTACTTATTTCGTGCCAAATCATGATTAAAACCATCTTTTTAAAATCATTATTTATCATTACTATGTTGCACCTCATTACCAGTCCCAAATTTAAAATGCAGCAATGGTTGCATATTAACAAATAAAATTAAATTGACCATCCAAAACTTTAAAAAATGTATTAATGCTGTCTGCAATTAAATAAAATTATTTAATTAAAAGTGAATTTAAGGAACGATGCATTTTCCATATTGAGAGCACAATTGTTCCTGTTATAAAACAGCTGACTGAGCTCCAGAAAGTCTTGATAATTAGCTAATGATGGGACTACAGAAACGTAAGTGACCTACAGGACAGCAGTAGGGAAACAATGGCTTAGAGATGTATTAAGTAGATCCAAAGCACAGCAGGTAGAAATCACAAAGACCTTCTGTCGCTCACCTTCCTCACAAGCATTACACCGGGGTCCACATGCATAAGGAGGTCATGAGCTACTGATATAATGGCTGCTGGTTTCTGCAACCTGGAGCAACCTCTGAGTCAACTGAGCTGGCCTCAGGTCCCTAACAACGTCTCTGTGTAATAATGTCCCAGCTAATGTCCTGTTTTGTCCCAGGATTGTGCTGAGGTTGTTCTGATACTGAACTGACTGAGCTCTGGATGGACTTGATCATTAGCTAATGCTGGGACTAAAGTCCCTCTGACCCTCACCTTCCTCACATGCATCAAACTTCTGTGCCATACTTAGTATGTTAGAGTAATTATTTTTAAATTTTCACCCAATTATCTCAACTTTCTACTCCTTACATTTTAATAAAAACAGCCTCGTTACTCCTATTTCATTTCAGCTCGTTTTCATTCTGGCTTCTCGTCGTTAAATAAAACCCTCACCCAGATAAATCTCTCCTCCATCCAGATAGAGTAAATCTGAATGTGATTGGATGTAGAGAAGTATAAACATATTCCATTCCGACTCCCGATTGGTTCATACTGTGATCCATCACACCTTCGCACACTTCCCTGCCACAAATCAGTGTCTCAGAAAATTTGAATATTATATAAGACCGATTGGTACCTTTGGCAGTGTGGGCAGTGTGCCAAGTCCTGCTGGAAAATGAAATCAGCATCTCTATAAAAGTTGTCAGTAGCAGAGGGAAGCTGTAAGATATGAAGTGCTGTAAGATTTTGCAGGAAAACAAAACTGCACTGACTTTAGACTTGATAATAAAACACAGTGGATCAACACCAGCAGATATCAGACATGTCTCTCCAAACCATCACTGATTGGTGGAAACTTCACACTAGACCTCGAGCAGCTTGGACTGTGTGTCTCTCCACTCTTCCTCCAGACTCTGCTCCCTTGATTTCCTTCAAATGAAATGTAAAATTTACTGATGATCAGTGATGGTTTGGAGAGACATGTCATCTGCTGGTGCTGATCCACTGTGTTCTATATTATATCGAGACATTCTACGTATTTTTAATTAATGTACCCTTGTTGTAAAGTGTTATTGATATTCTTGATGAATTATTTAGTCCGTATTACTTTGTTTCTAAACTGAAAGCAGAAGCATTTCTGAGTGAAAAAATTGATAAAATATTGTGTTTGTGTGGGTACTAGTGTGCTCATTCATTCTAAAAAATGGGGTGTCGAGTTCTACTGGCCACGTCACGCGTCTTTACCTACTCATTTTATGTCACACTTACAGCCTCTAAAAGAGGATCTGGCTCAATGCGAGTGGCTGGTGGAGCAATGGAGACTTCAGAAGGGCAAACTAAGAGATCAGTAACTTATTCACTCATAGGAAAAACAAAGAAACGAAGGAGTGAAGCAAGCGCCAAAGCCAAAAAGGAACGTGATAGAGTCCGTGCTAAAACCAGGATTAATATCGGATTGGCGTTTGAACAGTGGAGAGAGCTCTTTGACCTGAAAGGGTTTAAAAGTGATGCTGAGTCTTGACTGAGTGCACTCTCTCTCTCTCTCTCTCTCTCTCTCTCTGTCTCTCTAACTGAACATAACCTGGAATCAGACTCATCCGCTCTGAAAGGAGAACGCATCACACCCGCCCAGTTTAAAATGATTCTTCCGAATGATCGGTGCAATTACCCATTCTCACCAGAGAGGGCTCTAAATCCCACAAATCTAAAACTTACGGACATCAGATTTATTGAGCACTGTGGATGTAAAATAAACAAGTAATTGATATAAACAATAATAAGAGGTATACCAACAGCAGATGTCAGCTTTAACACTAACTGACTGACCATCTAATTACATAAAACCTGAACTGTAGATGTGATGTTCAGGATCACAGGGCTGCTGCTGAACACTGACTTACGACAAACACAGTATGCACTAATTTATATGGAAAACATGGCAGAATAAAAATAGGTATTAGTCCAGTACTTCAAAGCTAAAACCAGAACATGGTCTATATTTTCCTCTGATCTTCTGCATTGACTTGTTGAATATGCGTCTCTGATTACTCCGGCTCTGGAAGACTCTGTGTCACACGCCTGTTGAACCCTGGGGCTGTTTTGCATGAATGGCTCCCCTGCTGATGCTGGAAGTACAACACAGCTTTTGGCGGCTTTTCAGAGGTTTAAAGTTGATCTTCAGCGAGATTCAAAACAACCACAGATTTATCCCAAAACAGCGGGTCAGCAGGGGGTTAATGGACATTCCTTTGAACAGCGACGTGACGGGACTGTGAAAAGACCCAGGGCTTAGCCTGTGTTATTAAAGAGCCTAATCAAAGAGGCTTTTCTGTATTAGATGTTTTATAATGAAACATCTAATAAACGTAAACCAGTAATGCTAATGAGCCTGGATTAACAAAAAATAACAAAAAAGCTCATTAAAAAGTTCTCAAGGCTCTGGAAAATTCAATATATATACATATATACAGCTCTGGAAAGAAATAAGAGAGTACTTCAGTTTCTGAATCAATTAAATTATGTTTGAGTAAAATGAACATGGTTGTTTTAATCTATAAACTATGGATAACATTTCTCCCAAAGTTTCAAATAAAAATATTGTCATTTACAGCGTTTATTTGCAGAAAATGAGAAATGGCTGAAATAACAAACAACACGCAGAGCTTTCAGACCTCAAAAATTGCAAAGGAAAACAAGTTTATATAACAATATTCACATATAGTTTTAAGAGTTCAGAAATCATTCAGGAATTCATTCAGGAATGTAAACTAAAGCCCACCAGAGATGCATTTTATTTTATTTATTTTTCATTATCTTTCATTATAGTTCAAACATAAATGCTTGTGGGCCACATTTAAATATTTTTCTCTATGTACATTATATGTCTGATAATTCTGACTAAAATGTTTACTTCTCCAACATATTCTCCAATATTTATTCAGTTATATTTGCATATTATAATCTCGTTCAGCTATGCTGTATAGTCAAAGACAATAAAGGTCACTTTAAAAACTTTTGACTGGTACTGTAAATAATAATATAACATAATAATATTATTAGAACTTAATTCTAAAAATCTATATTATTAGAACTTAATTCTGGATATTAATTTTATTTTTAATCTGGTCTTCAGGCAGAGCAATGAAGTGGGAATCTGGCGAAGACATTCCTGGGAAACTCCTGCTGTGAGTGTCTGAGCATTATCCTGCTGTAAAAAAAATTCCAGTTGGAATGTTATTTAAACTTAATTCTGGATAGTAATTAATTTAATTCTGATAGTTCTACATGCTGTAGAAGCTCAGGGTTTCATGAAGTAATTCAGCATCATCCCAAGAGCTGCGTGGAAAGGTCAGAACATCATGCTGATTGTCCAGCTACAGGCAGTGTGTCAGAGTGATGTCAGAGGCTGGATTAGGTTCTTTGCTGTCTGACCCTGCATGCGTTGGTGGTGTGGGCAGGCAGCAGGAGTTTTCAACCATCTGGAGCTTACTGTGTGCACCACGTCTCCACAAGAGCATTACTGTAATCCTGCCTGGAGATGGGAAATTCCTGCTCAAAGCTCCTTTTCATGAGTTTCCCTTCCACAGCAATCGGTCGTGTACAGTGTGAGGACCAGCTGCCCGGGTGGTATTTGCTTTTTCTTTGAAAGATATATGCACTAGTTTTGAAACCATGCTTAAGTTGAAGAAACGGCATTTAACTCAGTCATTTTAGTTGACAACCTCCCACAGTACCCAGCAGGATTAGCCAGCAGACTTCTTCTGAGGGAGGGATCTGTACTACTTCTGTTCTAAGTCAAAATTCAAAAAGTAACAGGGTGAGCTGCACTGGTGATGACACTGGTGATGTTTGGATATAAAGGCATACGCCACCCCTCACCCGTCAAGCCCCACCAGATCCCACCAAGGATTTGATAAGACTATATAATATGAACTGTACAGAATATCCATTTACACTGCTGTACAGTTTAACACTAGGGAAACTAGTAAAAAAAAGGAAAAATATAGCAATATGCCAAATTCTCTGCAAAAAATATACAGCGTGTAAAAGTTTACAATGTTTGTGTATTTTTCGGTACCACTTTATAATAAGACTACCTTTACAAAGCGTTTATAAATGGTTCACAATTAGTTTATTAATGGTTACTAATTAGATTGCAAATGCCTTAAAAATCATTAATAATCAGTTATAACACATATATAGAAAGAGCAACAATATAGATGGATGTGGGTTCACTATTTGGCAAACAACAGGTCATTGTTGCCCTTTCTACGTATGTGTTATAACTGATTATTAAGGATTTTTAAGGCATTTACAACCTAACTAGTAACCATTAATACACTAATTGTAAACCATTTATAAACCCTTTATAAAGGTAGTCTTATTTTACCGTGGTACCGACTTTTCTAGCAAACACACCACCAGGATAGTTACACATTTTTGCAAAAAATGTGTAACTATCCTGGTTGGTTAGTTATTTGGTTTGTTGTACTTTCATTTACAAAAACTAAGAAATATTGTAAATGTTTACCTGTGTGGTCTGATGAAAACTGGACCTTGCGACAATAGGGCGTAAAAAGCCCTTTAAAATGATTCTTTTACTTTTTTCACACCTGATTTAACTAATCAGCTCATTAAGAAGCCCTTTCACAGATGCAAGAGTTGGGTTAAAGCAGGGAAACCAATAAAATGTGCATTGCAGGATGCCTACAGGACCAGGATTGAGAAACACTGCTGTTTACAACAATTCAAAAAGGCTACATGACATCTATAGTACGAGTCTCTCACAATGAATGTTGCTAGGGAACTACAGGTAGTTGCTCTGACAGTTGCTATGATGTTCCCAAGGATTGCTGTGGTGTCAGGAATCATATTCTTCTATGAGCTTTGTGGATGGCTACCTTATTGTGATGTCACAATAAGAAAACGTGCATAGAACCACTCTTGCAACAATCACTAGATAAGCTAAAGAAACAGCATTTCGGTCATTTCGGTTAAAAACATCAGACAGCGCACAGCAGGATTAGACATTAGACTTTTTTTGATGGAGGGATCTGTACCTACTGTCCGGTGATGTCAGCAAGTCAGCAGATGAGGGAGATGTAAGTACTTTCAAATTGTTTTTTTTTTTTTGCCAAATGGCGCACAAGCTACCACCAACGTGTGGTAAGCATTCGGCATGTATATGGCGAGATGGCCAGCAATGGCCAGCTTATTTGCATTAGTCAAGTTTGGACATATTTCTGCTACTACTGTGAGGTTAAGGGTCAGGACAGGGAATCTACTCTTCATTTGGGTTTGGATAAAAATAAATCAGTGCTAAATAAAGCCTTACAGGGGACAAACTCTGCAAGCTAATCCTATGATTCATATGTACAATGTGTGATTGGGTTGGTGCTGCAATGTTGGAGCTGTGTTTGGTCTGCAAGGTGGCCGATTCCTCTGATTAATTGCTCTTGGCACTGCTGTTTTCTCGCTGGTGGTGGCGGTAGGCCTTGGCTGAAGAGTGTGTGCAGTTGGTTCTCCAAGATTAGCAGTAATTAATGGCTTGACCCTCATGTGCCGATTGCAACTTGGCTTCGGGCCTTCTTTGTGGCCAGGCGTGAACCACTCTGCTATGGGAGTGTGTGAGTGTGTGTGTGAGTAACTGTGAACATGGGTGACTAGAATACTAACCCAGCCCTTCTGTTCGGTATCTATGTGTGTGTGTGTGTGTGTGTGTGCATGTTGAAAGGGCACAGATCAACTCTGTTCTTTGCTGCCACATGAAATGTAAGTAGCTTTGCCCAACGAAGCATTTAGCATGTAATCATTCGGTATGAGAGATTTTATCCAATTTTCTGAGTTGTAAGCCATGAAGTCAGGGCAGGTTATTGTATAATTGATGCTTTTAGACCGAACTGAGCCACTTTCATTGCTGGAGCGGCACACGGTCCTTACCTAAGTCCTCAAACAGATCAATTCTGTTAAATCTGGTTAAATAAGGTGAAGTTTATTATTCAGCTTGAGCTGATATAACAGTGTTGAGTTGGAGCTCAATATTGCATTAACCTTTTCAAATGGAAACCTTTAGATAAAACTAAAAAAAAAACTAAAAAAAAAAGGCTGGAAAGCTGTGTAAAATAAAAATAAGTGTTTAAACACTCTGACAATGTCAAATGTCACAGCTTTTTAAATTTAATGTGGAAATAAAAACATGAGCACGTGCAATTCGATTTTGGAATTTTCTAGTGTACTTTCAAGAAAAGAATTCCTCTTCAGGAATAGTTCATTAAAAGTCTAATTCTAATTCTAGAAACATTCATTCTCTTACCTGGATACGACAAGAGGCAGGATGAGCATTTTCAGCATCCTCATGAGCAGCTCTCCGGGGAACTGGAAGTACTTCACCTCCTTCAGAGAGAAAAAATACATAGAACACAATAGAAGAGTGAGCTGAATGATGATCCAGGAGCAGGACACTGACACTGACAGTCTGTGAAAAGGAAAAGTTTCTTAACCATTTAATTTCTGCTGATCCGTTTGGTAGGGCATGTTTAAATTGTATCCCATTTTCTCCTCAATTTAGAAGACCAATTACCTCATCTTCTAACCTACACTCCACTAGACAGGTGAAAGTCGTCCACCGCTTCTTTCTTTTTTAACTGCTGCCAACACTGAGCATTAGCGATTAGCCAGTGCACTTGGTGCACTTGGAGGAAAGCACAGCGCTACAGCTCTGATACAACAGCTAACAGAAGCCTGTGCCGAGCAGCATTACACTGGGAGTGTTTTTAGTGCTTTTTTTTTTTTTTGGCCAATTGCGCTCTCTCAGACTCTGGCTGCTGATGGCAAGCTGCATCCCCCGGGATTCTGCTGGACCACTGCAAACAATGTGCTGATGTTAAGCCAACCTGATGGTTGTTAATCAGTAGAAGTAATTCAAGGTAATAAAATCCACTTAAGGTATCTTTCAGAAGTCGTCTTTTTATCCACACACATAGATATTCATTATTTTCATGTTATTTTCATAACTGTTATTTATTCTGTTATTTTTAGTGTTATGATTTTAAGAAATGTGTTTTTTTAAACATTTGAGAGAGGTGTGTATTTGAAAAAATATAAATCAATCCATTTTGTACCAAAAAATCGAAAACTGGATTCCAATCCCAATGTTGCCTCAATTTTTTTTTTATTGAATGATGTAAAGAATTACTAGCCCTGCACTGGCAACCCCCACATTAACTGAATTTTAGATTATTAATTATTTTAAATCACTGTTTTTATTATCACATTGTTTTTGATGGGTTGACCATTGGTGAGGGGTGCCTTCTGTAGGGGGGTGGTGTACACAATCACATCCATTTTTCCTGTTTTATTCAGTATTGTGTCTTATTCCTAATAATGTATATTAATGGAAAATATAAATGGAATAAATGGAAATGCACATAAAAAAAGCATTAAAAATATATACAATTATATGTTTTTTTCCTTGTTGAGGAATTTTAAAGAGTTAAGACTTGACCCTGGCACTCAGAATTGTAGTTCTAGTCAGAACAGGCCTGCTCTCATTATATAATCATCATTAAAACGAATTCATTCTGTAATGACATTTCCGGCTTCATCTCAGGCCAAGAACCCTATTGTGTTGCATGAATAAATAATAACATTAAAATCAAGGAATGAATTAAATTACGAGGCAGACAGAGAAACTCTGATAAACAATACAAACGGTAGCAGATCTCTTCTGTAAACAAGCGTACAAACAATTACACACTGATGAGTCAGTAATTGAGTTTCGCTGTGTTTTGATGCTGTTTTATCAGAGCGTGTTGTGGCATGTTATCAAATGTTTTGATATACAGAAAAATAACTCCCTAAATCTGAACATTTCTGAGTTAAGGGGTTTTATCTTAACTACAGAACTTTGTATAAAGATACAGACTAATAGATAACTATGGAGGACTTCGCACTAAAGTGTGTAAATATAATAATTTTATTAGATTTTAGGCATTTTACCATATTCCTATTAAATATTCGGGCTAATGAAGAGTAAGAAGTCTTGCCCAGGTACTCTTATTGGTGTAGCACAGCATTTACTCACCCAGAGCAGGAATTGAACCACAGTCTCCCACATAATGTAGTAGCTTATTGGCAGAAAGTGGTGTTATCCACTGCACCACACCAACCACTATTTGAAATGTATGGCAGGATTAAGAGCCACCTCTAACTGGTAAGAGACTAAAACATCACTGGGGTTAGAAGATAAAACACTGCAAACATTATTTATTGTCAGGAAAATTAAGGGAGAATTGTTTAAAATAGATAAAATATCTATATCTGATTTTTTGCTTTAAGTGATTTTTTGTTGAGAAAGTGCATAAGAGCAAGATACATATTGGAAGCATAATTTTAATTTCTTAAAATATCTTTAAAGAAAGAAAAACAACAAAAAATAAGATGTATGGTTTATAGAAGGTTAAAATACAAAATAAAAAATGTAAACACATTAATATTAATACAAATATTTAAATTATAAAATGTTATGTAAAATATAAAATGAAATCAACCATACATTTAAACACAACCAAAAAAGTAATAGAAATAAGCATGTATTTAAAAAATAATATTGAATTAAGTCTACATATTCTACATATGTGTTAATTATTTATAAAAATGCAATACATAAGGAAATGTTATATAAAATAAATTAAAGTAAGTAAATAATTATGAATAAAATGTAAACATATAGCAAAATATAATATGACAATTAATTGTAATAATTCAAAAGAATTATAAATCAAAAACGAACTTATATAATGAAATATAATACTTATATTGTGTTCTACTGACCTACTGACAAACTTTAATGGAGTTTAAGGGGTTAAATCTTAAAAAAGAATGAAAGCTGTGTAAAGAATCCAGAATCAGTGTGATATATCTTCTGGTGTGTGTTGTTGTTGAAAGTCTAAATGTGCAGCAGTTCTAATAAACATAAATATGCATACATTAATCTGAGATTTGTATAATTTAAAAAGATGAATATCAGTGAACTCATTATGCTCAGACTGTGACTGCTGCTTCCGTCAGCGTCTGATTGGCTGGACCATATTGTGTGTAAGTGGAGATGGAGGGAACTGCTGCTGCTACTGGTGCTAAAGCGCTTTATGTGCTGTATTAAAAGGGGAGGGGCTAGTAAAGCTTAAGGTTCACTGCTTTAGATCAGGATCAGTGCTAACAAATGGCAATGCTACATGCTAACACAGAGCCTAATGCTTTAGAGCTGGCCTGAGGCCCAGCCCGGCATCTGCTGCTGAGACACCTGGACCCGGCCGGGCTCCGGGCCTCAGCTCTGCCCGTTCTGATCGGGCCGCCGGGAGCCAGCGCCTGATTGGTAAACATTAAACCAGTGTTCTGATCAGCAGGAGAGACTGAGACGGAAAATATATCACTTGGCCGAGGTTAACGAGAACATACTGGTGGTGCCGCCTGCCAGTCACCCAAATTAGTCAGTGGAGGAATTCATCAGTTTTGACTACATTAGAATAAATATACCCTCGATAAGCAGCCCAAGATCCGCTCAGTCATTCAGATCATGAAACTCTGTGGGTGGTTCTTCCCCAGGAGCAGCAGACTGGGAACAAATCTCATAAATGTCGACAAATGTTGAGTTTAAATATAAAACATGGTGTATAATATTAAACATTAGTAAAGTTGTAACACCGCTGACTCCAAACATCACTGTCTATAAACCTCCCGCCTACAATACCACTGTTTTACACCACTGACCCTAAAATCCCTGTGTAAAAAATACTTTCCCTTACACCACTGTCTACAACAGCACTGACCGAAACACCACTGACTGTAACACCACTGACAATAAGACCACTAACTGTAACACCACTGACCGTAACACCATTGACTGTAACACTACTGACTGTAACACTACTGACTGTAACACCACTGACCGTAACACCATTGACTGTAACACAACTGACGGTAACACCATTGACTGTAACACTACTGACTGTAACACTACTGACTGTAACACCACTGACTGTAACACCACTGACTGTAACTCCAGTGACAGCAACACCACTGACGGCAACATTGCTAGCTGCAACAGCACTGGCTCTAACTACACTGATCTTAACACCACTGACCTTAACACCACTGACTGTAACACCACTGACAATAAGACCACTAACTGTAACACCACTGACAATAAGACCACTAACTGTAACACCACTGACTGTAAAACCACTGACTGTAACACCACTGACCGTAACACCATTGACTGTAACACTACTGACTGTAACACTACTGACTGTAACACCACTGACCTTAACACCACTGACTGTAACACCACTGACTGTAACACAACTGACTGTAACACCACTGGAAAAAAATAAGAGATCACTTAAAAATGATGAGCTTTTTTGAGCAAAATCAAAAACCTCTGGAATATAATCAAGAGGAAGATGGATGATCACAAGCCATCAAACCACCAAACTGAACTGCTTAAATCTTTGAACCAGGAGTAAAGCATGTTATCCAAAAGCAGCGTGTAAGACTTGTGGAGGAGAACATGATGCCAAGATGCATGAACACTGTGATTAAAAACCATGGTTATTCCACCAAATATTGATTTCTGAAAAAATCAATAAAACTTGAATATGAATATGAACTTGTTTTCTTTGCATTATTTGAGGTCTAAAAGCTCTGCATTTTTTTATTTATTTCAGACATTTCTCATTTTCTGCAAATAAATGCTTTAAATGACAATATTTGTCATTTATTCATTTTATTCAAATATAAACCTATAAATAGCAAAATCAGAGAATCTGATTCAGAAACTGAAGTGGTCTCCTCATTTTCTTCAGAGCTGTATATATTTATATACAATTTATTGCCTGTGTCAGTTCTTTTATTTAGTGAAAGTGTTTGGAAAGCATTGCAGTAATCATTTTTTCAATCTTTCCCTTTAGGCCATACAAATACGTTCTTTCTTGCTTTGTTATGATCATCTGGGACGAGTGCCTTCGTGACACAAATGTTTTTATCACGGTGTCACAACAAATTGCAAGTCTAAGAATAGTCCCAGTTTACTACCTTTAATCATAGATGATCTTTTCAGAGTCTCCGTTTTGATGGGTCTAGGCTGACCGGTCATGAAGACCTTGATTGTTTAGAAATCTTTACATTAAAGATCTGCTCTCAGTCACAAAGAGCTGTAAAACGCAGACCTCGTCACTATGAAGAGGATTCTGAATAGAGAAAATAGAGAACAGAGGCAGGAGCAAAAGCTCCATACAAGCTTAACGTTTCAGCGCTTGCTCGATTCACTCGCCTGCGACATTTCTCTGCTCGGCTATTATGAAAAGCTCTTGTAGCAAAGCAATCAATTCAGTGGTATTTTGCTTTAGAGGTAATTTACTTGACTCTCTCATGCATTCAGATACTGTCTGGCGGAAACGTTTTGTGACATTCTGTGCTGGGAACTGAGTCATTACTTTGATGAACTTTAAAGTCAATTATATACATCCTGTCTTCCAATGCTACACCTTTTCACCCAATGTTTTATCTGAAATCATAACAGCCTCTATTCTTCTAATATATGGGAATATAACAGTAGAGAGGTGTTTCCATGTACAGGTGCATCTCAAAAAAATGGAGTATCATTGAAAAGTTACTTTGTTTCAGTAACTCAGTTCAAAATGTATTTCTTTTATTGTATATTGTAGAACAACTGGTACTTCTGGCAGTGTGGGCAGTGTGTCAAGTCCTGCTGGAAAATGAAATCCACATCTTCATAAAAGTTTTTATCAGCAGAGGAAAGCATGAAGTGCTGTAAGATTTTGTGGGAAAACAAAACTGCACTGACTTTAGACTTGATAATAAAACACAGTGGATCAACACCAGCAGATGACAGACATGACTCTCCAAACCATCACTGATCATCAGTAAATTTTACATTTCATTTAAAGTAAATCAAGGGAGCAGAGTCTGGAGGAAGAGTGGAGAGACACACAGTCCAAACTGCTCGAGGTCTAGTGTGAAGTTTCCACCAATCATTGATGGTTTGATGGAGAGACATGTCATCTGCTGGTGTTGATCCACTGTGTTTTATCAAGAGCAAAGAGTTCTAAGATGTCAACTAACCTTTGATTGACCAATGGCAGTCTAAATTTTTCATTAAGATCAGTCAAATCAACTGGTTTACATCTAATAGACTACTGTGTAGTGCTTACATTTCCACATATTTGAGGACAACACTGCTACTGAATGTGTTTTAAGCTATTTTAAATTGCACCCATTGCTGACACTGATGTGAAAAGGCACACACATAGCACATACCTGAAGTATTGCCAATAGAACAGGACTCTTTGGTGCAGACAAACATTAACCTATAGTGCCATGTCCAATGGTAGGAGTATGACAGCAGGCTAGCACTGAGCTGTGGAGCAGGGTAAAGTCTTCCCTGGACGGGAGAGACAGTTATTCCAACAAAGTCTACCATTTCAGTTTCTGAATCAGTTTCTCTGTTTTTTCTATTTATAGTTCTATAAATTTATATTTATACTTCAGAAATCAATATTTGGTGGGGTAACCCTGGTTTTTAATCACAGTTTGGCATCATGTCCTCCTCCACCAGTCTTTTGGGTAATAAAATGAAGCAGTTCAGTTTGGTTTGATGGTTTGTGATCATCCATCTTCCTCTTGATTATATTCTAGAGTTTTTTTTGTTTGGTAAAATCAAAGAAACTCATCATTTTTAATTGGTCTCTTATTTTTTCCAGAGCTGTGTGTGTAGTTTACCTAGTCCTACACTGTTAAAGTAGAAGTTCCTTGAGGAAATTTGAGGGTTTTTTCATTTTGAAACCCTAAAAGTTCTTTATGGAACCTGTTATTTGTGTGTCAGAGTCTGTCAGATCAGGGGAATACACTAGACTCTTTCCCTCCAAGGCCAGATTTAGGGGAGCACCACTGGGGAAGAGGGTGGGGAACCCATGGACTGACCTGCTCGGAGAGGTGTTTGGAGCGCAGGAAGAATCCCAGCAGACAGCCGACCACCACGGCCATAACAGACATGATGAGGAGGCCATTCTGCTGGCAGACATTCTTCACCCGGCCCCATACTGCACCCAGAGCCATGGTGATGAGTCTCCACGGTCCACCTCACTCAAGTTCACTCTTCACTCTTCACTCAGCCATGCACTTGACCCGGCTCAATGGTCCAACTGGTCCAAGGGAGGAGGTCACATGGAGAATGCACATGGAGAAGAAGTTCAGGAAGGATGATCTGAGAGAAGATCCTGCTGGAGAAGGTGGTTTCACGGCCCTATTTGAAGGACGCTGTTTATGGACAGTCCACTGTTGGTCACTCCTGGCAAGAATAAAGCCCATTACACTGTGGCACAGCTGCAGTCTATCTGATTTTCTTTCCCTCTGTCTCTCTGACTCCCTGTCTCTCTCTCTCTACCTCACCACACCCACTTCCTCTACTGTCACTGACCGGCCAATAGGGGGCTCTTCGACAGCTGGTGGTATTGTCCCAGGGTTAATACCAGCGATCCTATTAGGGCCGCACTGCATTAAGGGGATCTGGAGCTGGATTAAGGATCTTTGAACAATTGGAAAGGGGATTGTTTCAAACTACAGATGAAAAAAAGAAAGAAATGAGAACAGAATAGTGAAGCGAAGACAACAGAGCAAAAACTAACTACACTGCTTTTATGTAACTCCTGAGCTTATATATATACTACACAGCTGTACGATCACAGAATCACGGCATGCTGGGAAATCTTTGCTCTGGATGATCGTGCACACAGACTCTTGAAGCCGCTGGCTAACTGGACAATCTGCCCCGACAGACGTGCAACAGCTCCACCCACTGATCAGTGTGGCGGTTTGGGGAAATAATATCAACCCAGAGACCTACAGATCACTACTAATGAACTGTAGATCTTGGCTCAACACTGGCTCAACAAAATTGGATATGTTGGCATAGCATTGGCTAATCTCATTGGACCTACCAGTTCAAAACTTACTTTATTTCATTAATTCAGTTCAAAATGTGAAACTCCTATATTATATGGATGTATTACACGCAGAGTGATCTATTTTAAGCATTTGTTTTTTTTATTGTTGATGATAATGGCTTACAGTCAATGAAAACCCAAAAATCAGCGTCTCAGAAAATTTAACTTTTACATAAGATCAATTGGTACTTTTGGCAGTGTGGGCAGTGTGCCAAGTCCTGCTGGAAAATGAAATCTGCATTTCCATAAAAGTTGTCAGCAGAGAAAAGGATGACGTGCTGTAAGATTTTTTTAGGAAAACACTGCACAGACTTTGGACATGACATGGAACCAGTAACCAGTTTCTTTAGCGCGAACCATGACCGCTTCTGTTCTCCATTGCTGTGCAACACCCTCTGTTGATGATGTATCATATGACAGAATGGTGGACCAACACCAGCAGATGACATGTCTCTCCAAACCATCACTGATTGGTGGAAACTTCACACTAGACCTCGAGCAGTTTGGACTGTGTGTCTCTCCACTCTTCCTCCAGACTCTGCTCCCTTGATTTACAATTGAAATGTAAAATTTACTGATGATCAGTGGTGGTTTGGAGAGACATGTCTGTCATCTGCTGGTGTTGATCCACTGTGTTTTATCAAGTCTAAAGTCGGTGCAGTGTAGCACTTCATGCTTCCCTCTGCTGACAGATTGGAAAAAGATGCGGATTTCAATTACCAGCAGGACTTGGCTGGAGTTTATATCGGCCTGGTTTCAACTTTTACAAATGACTCAAATTATTTCTTGTCTCTCTTTCACGAGCAGGCCAGGCAGAGGATCTGTTAGCAGTCTGTTCTGTTGGTTGTTTGGATGCGTGTTTCATTTGTTTTCAGGATAAATCCCCGAACGACATCCCTCCCTCCCTCCTGCGTTCCGGCCAACTCAATTTGTTTGACGTCCCGAGCCTTCAATCATCATTCCACAGCAAGAGAGTCTTCTCCCAAAGAGCCTTGCCGTGAAGCTGCTCATCCTTTTCTTCTAAACGGCTTCAACTTCATCGATCAAGAGTCTGCTGCCATCTCTGTGGGCTGATGTTCCTTCAGCAGTGGAGAAATTAATTTCTCTGTTCTGAGAGCGTCATCAGCCAGGCCTGCAGTAAATAACCGCAGCCGTGCCACTGGAACTTCAACTTTTAATTCAATTTACACCAAGCTCATCTTCTTTTAATCAAACGGAGCCACGGCCGAGCTGAGGGGCCGAGCGTAAAGCCGAATGCCTTCATGTCCTTCATGTGTCAGATTAGCCTAATAGCATCGGGATCATCTGATGCCTTCAGGAAATCGAGAGTGCGCTTGTTCGCTAATATTAGGTTTCAATTAAGCGGAGTGATTTCGGTGTTGTGTGATTTAGTGCAGTGGTATATGCTTCAGTTATTCTGAATAAAATGTAATTTTGGGGGTGAAATGAAATAGCATTTGATTATAGCTGTGCTGCAGTCTGAGAAAATAGAGTTCTTTGAATGGTTACTGTACTGGAACCCTTTTTGCTGCTTGGCATCTCGCCATGAAGAAGTTTGAGGAACCCTGGTTAAAATTTTTGTTACTGTGAATATAAAAGTGAGGAAAAGATGAACTGATGAGAAAAAGACAAAGACTTAGATAAAAAGATAAAAAGATAAAGCATAATAGTGTTTAATATATTAAATAATGATGCTGACCTACTTTAAAATAACAAAAAAAGACAAAAAAGGGTCCAAAGCAAAGATAAAAACATTCTTCTTTCTTTCTTTCATTTTCACCATTCTTGAAGATTGTTCGTAAAGGTGTGATGTTTAATGTTTGCTTTCAGAATTTTCTGGCATTTAATTAACCTCTTGAAACCCTGCTTCATCATATAGATGTGGTGTCAGTTCAAATACTAGTTTAAGCTTGTATGTTTGATGGGAGGTAAAACCAATGTGGGGCAATGAAATAAAGAATGCATTATAAATAAACATCTCAGCCTAGGATTTCTGAATTAGAACTTAATTAGCTGTATATAAAAGAGCGTTTTTACACATTTACTTGGAGAGAGAAAACCTTATCATCAATATTCTATTCTGTAAAATATTCAATATAAAAAAGTATGTGTAGGTTCACATGTGGGTTTGAATAGTAAATGAGTAAAAAAGTTAAATTGCTATAACTTTTTTCTGTGTTGATAGTGTTAAAAAGTGTTAAAAGCTGCAATTACACATTTCACACCAAACACACTCTGAATGATTGTTGACATCTGAACCCCTAAACATGCAGAAACTTTGAATATCAATGTTGTTTTTAAATGTATGGACAAATTAAGCACAATTGTTGCTTTTCATATGAAATTCATGGCAGGCTGCCATCTGCTAAAAGTTGTAAGAACATAAAAAAAAAAGTCTGCGAGCCATATGGTGTGGGAAATAAAGCAGAAGTGCAAAACCAATTTGTTTGACTTAAGCTGGAGAAAACGAGATCCCTCAAGGTTCAGTGCTTGGTCATCTTTCATTCATGCAGGTTTTAAGCAGCATTCATTATTGCTTTATACAAAAAAAAATGTTTCCTTTTTGTAAACAACATATGTTTAGCTAATTAACACTCTCAGCAACAGTGTGTAATTGGCACTAACTGCAAACCAGTAAGTAGCTCCTGAAGCAACGTCCACAATCTACTAGATTTAGTGCAGATCACAAAGCTGCAATAAATATAAACGTTGCCCAGAATACAATATGCAAGTAATGGTCTGATTGTTGATTGTAATGCCTGTTCTTTTCTTACGGCTGCCTCAGATAATCACTGTTGAGTGCATATTTTATCCAGAACACCAGTAGGAAACCATCAATCATGACCACAATAAGCACTCTGTTGTAACGACAAGTGGCAGATCCACTCAGGCACTATATTTAAATTCCTTTTTTCTGTGATTTATTCACAAATAAAGAAAGATTAATACACTACAAAGTAAAATGTCTCTCAAGCAGGGAACAGGCTGGAATTGTTTGTGCAGTAGAGTCAAAAGTTGACCATTCTTCACCCTGATATTCATCTTATCTTATTATTTACAGGGAATCAGCTGTGAGTCAAAGTTTGAAACACTGTTAAAACCACCTACACCATGCTTGGAAGCTGTACCTCAGCTGCCGGAGCCCTGAGAGAGCACAACTGGCCTTACACTCTCTCTCTGGGTGGGTACAGTAGATGACGCTCTTTCTCCTCATCACTTCAAAGGGTGATGTGGATCAGCACAAGGCTGCATCTGTGAGCTGTTGTATCAGAACCGAGTCGCTGCTGCGCTTTCCTCCGAGCGTTAGCGCTGTGATGCTGCTCGGCAATGCTACAGCATCAGCAGCAGTTCAAAAAGAGGCGGAGTCTGATTTCACATGTATCGGAGGAGGCGTGTGCGAGTCTTTTCCCACTCCTGGTGTTGGAGCATCACTAGGGAAATCTCATTTGTTTCAATTAAAATAGAGCTGCATTGACCTGAATGCATCTTGACTTTGTAGTGCAGTCAAATATCCTTGATTAAGCGCATATATTGCCAGAGGTGTAGACTCCAGCACATCTGTTCACATCTGCAATCCTAATTGGAATATTACTTGCATTAGGAGTTAACACATGATTTTGTATACACTGTCAGGTTCACGTCTTTAGCAGTGAAATAAGCAAAATTACCCGCTGTCAGTTGCCAGGTCTTGCTAAAATGTGGAAAACATTCAACAAAACTAAAAAAAAAAAGAAGATGACCACCCTAGTGAAAAACGTAGATTGAGTATTAAAATATATTTTAATATACTGTACTACAACTTTTTGCGTTTATTTTTTTATTAATTGTAGTAATATTTATATTTACTTTTAAAAAAGTTACATGATACATTGTACTTTAGGTGAACTACTGTAACAGCTGTTTTTAACACACTTTGCTAAAACTGTACAAAAATATATTTGTAAATGAGTATTTTAGAAGTATATTGAATTATATTAAACTAAAAGTGTACTTCATAGTAGTTTATAGTGTTTTTACAATACACTATATTGTACTTATTAAAAAGTATGATCAAAGTTTACTTTGACTTTTAATTTGATGAAAGCTTAATAATAATGTACTTTTAATATATTTTAAGTAAGTTTTAAAAAATATACAAATATTTTAAGTAAATTAATTTTTTTTTTTTTTTTTCACCAGGGCAGCTCGACATCAGATGGGTAGTTTTGAAAGAACATGTGAGCAGGAATAAAAGACAGTGACATCCAAATATTCCTTGAATAGGAAAGCTCCAGAAGCACAAGGCCGCATTCTGATTTATCGTTAAAGAAAGAAAACATAATTAGCCTCACATTTCAGCAGACGCTGCTCTCTAGACACTAATGGCTGAGGCGGAGAGAGAACCTGTCAGATATCCAGGGTCTCTGTTTACCAGGCTTTTGTATTTTTGCCCTATATTCAGTAACTGGTGTTCTCACAGGTGTGCAGCTTTGTGCACGTCTGTGTTTAAACCTGCCAAAGAGAAAGATGCGCCCTCGTCGCTCGCATCTCATTTGTGTGAGTCGGTGGCGATGATTGAATTTGCTCCACAATATAAACATTCCATCAGGAGACAATAATGGAGTTGCGGCTGACGTTGTCGGAGCTGTTTACTGGCTGTCTTTCATCTGAAAGCTGGTATTATTAGATGTGACTTGGAAAGAGATTGGTTATGGTGAATGATCACGTCGATTGAATTAAATCCCTGAACTATTGTATATTAATGAGCGGTAGTGGTTCTACTGATTATCAATAGATAATAGTGCAGTGATTTTATACATTAGCTTTGTGAAATCGCCGCACAATGATTTCCACATTTAAAAGGTTTGGATGTGATTTCTGTGTCTACTTTGAATGTGCTGACGTATTTTCAGAGGATCTTGGCAAGTGAAATTACATCAGGTCTAGTCAAAGCTTAATCTCATTTTCTTTTTCAGACTGTTCATGTTTTAAAGCAACAGTCTGCAAAGTTTTTGGTAGGGATTTGTAGAACCCAACGTGCCATATTATATAGTAATGATAAGTAATGCTCTCTATAGTTACTCTGCGTTTATTTAATTTACACATATGTGTCATATATGAGCAGAAAAACAGTTAATTTGCAGTTCTGACATCACCATGTTTGCAGTAGCTCTTGCATCAGTACCATCAGCAGCACCATTAATGCTCAGGTAACCATCAAAAGCTGTCATGGCCAGAAAAAAACTTTTGAAAAACCTACTTTTTTTATTTTAGGAGTGGCATAAGGTCACCCAAAAGCAGTGTGTAAGACTGGTGGAGGAGAGATGCAAACATTAGGGCTGTTGTTTGCAAATTAATTGTTGTGTTGTTTTCTTTGCAGTATTTGAGGTCTGATAGCGACACTGCATCTTTTCTAATTTTCTGCAAATAAATATTATAAGAAGGTTGAGGACATTATGTTGATTCAATGTTGAAATTTTAACGTTTGCAAAAACATTTAACATTGTAACAACAACAGACATTACTTCAGTCATATTTTAACCACATTTTAATGTTGAAGGTCGGTTGTGTGCCAGCTGGGATAAAACAAATTTCTGTTGACTGTATGAAGGCAACAAGGTACCAAGTTCCTAAATGATGTTGTTGTCAAGGGGCGTGTCTCTGTTGCTAGGGGCGGGGCGACGAGCGCAGATAAAACTGAGCGCCAACCGGCGCACTGGAGTTCTCTGGTTCTCAGTAAGAAGTTCGTTGGTGAAAGTAATCATTAGAATAACGCGATTAAACCCTGAATAAAGATCAGAACCGGATTAATAAAGTGAGTGTGAACTCCGGCGGCGGATCAGGGGCGGCTGTGAGGGAGATGAACCGCCGGGAGAGGCGGGTCTGTCCGGTAGGATGAGCGCGGTGTGCTCGGGTTATTACACCCCGGAGAAAGCGTTCGTCCGCGGCTTCACCTGCCCGAAACCCGGCGGGGACCAGCGGGCCGCCTTCTGCTGCGGATTTAACGATATTAAATACTGCTGCGACGATCCCAACAGCTTCTTCCCCTACGAGTATGGATACATGTGGTGGCTAAGGTGCGCGCACCAGCTCCAGCTTCACAATATCTACCTCCTTCATTTTTACATTTTTACATCTCTCTTTTCAAGCCTCAATCTCCATCTCTCTTTTACCTTTTTTATTTCCTTTAGTGTCTTTCCATCACTCAACCCCCTTCTTTTTCTTTTTTCTTTCATTATGTGCTTTTGCTTCTTGGTTTTTATTTATATTTTCCCTTTGTTCTTTCTGCTTTACTTTTTTTTGCCTTAGTGTTTATTCCATCACTCAATCTCACTCTTTCTCCATCCTTCTGTACTTATGTTTTTCACTCCATCCTTCTCTGTTTCTTTCTTTCTTTTATTATTTGCTATTGCTTCTTGTTTTTTTCTTTATGTTTTTCCTTTTTTTATACTTTGTCTTCTCCCTTTATTTTTATTTCTCTTCATCATTTTTTTCTTGTTACTATTTGTTAATAATTTGCTTTCTTTCTCTTTATCCATTTTTGGTTCTTTTCTTTACTGCCATCGTTTCCACCTCTCTTTTTGTCTGTATCTTACTCTATTATGTCTTCTCCATCGTCCTTCACTCTTTCTTCTTCCATCATGCTGTCTGCCATCCTACCTTTCTTTTTATCTTCTCTTCCTCTCTCACTCTTTTTCTCTTTCATTTAGTGTCTTGTCTCTTTCATTTACTTTGTTTTTTCTCTCTATTCCTATCTACAGCCTTTTTACTGTTTTTCTCTGTCTTTCTTACATCTTCATTCTTCTGTATCTCACTCTTTCTCTTTCTTTCCTTTTTCATTGTTCTCTACTAATTCTTCTTTTTCCTTTTTTATATATTTTTTCTCTATCCCTATTTATTCTACTCTTGCAATCCTTATATCTCTTTTTTGATGTTTCCTTTACTGTCTATTATCACTCTCTCCATCTCTCTCTCTCTCTCTCTCTCTCTCTGGCTCTCTCTCTTTCTCAGTGTTGGGGCTCTGGTGGGTCTCTCGATTGCTGCGGTGGTCCTGCTGGCGTTCCTCGTGACGGTGTGTGTTCTCTGCTACC
Source organism: Astyanax mexicanus (assembly GCF_023375975.1). Lineage (NCBI taxonomy): Eukaryota > Metazoa > Chordata > Actinopteri > Characiformes > Acestrorhamphidae > Astyanax > Astyanax mexicanus. The sequence goes on from NC_064415.1 coordinate 56,490,331, forward strand.
TCTTCATCGCCACCAAACCCAGCCGGCTGGACAGTGGCCTTCCCCTCAGTGCTCCCGGTAATTTGATTATTTAGGAGTATTTTATCCTTTTTAGTAACACAGATGCTTGAAGTATCGTAGATTATTGTATTGTAATATACTGAGTATTGCAGAATCACATTATCATGATATCATCGATATCGTGGGCAATATTGTAAGATTCTCTAGTTCTCACTTTAATAATAATCCCACACTGTGGACATGGACAATAGAGAGAGTTTGTCTTAAAAATACTCATGATTTTGGAATAAAAACAGTAATTGAGCATCTGTCCCGATAATACATTTATCCATATAGTCTATGTACATTCATTTTTCCATTCATCTGGAATCGTGTAGGTCCAGTTTTCCACAGTTCTTTACTTTTTTTAAAGGGGCACTAAACCTCCGGATTTTTGCTGACTCCACCCTCAGCTCAAATTTGAAAAATGGGAGGGGTGGTTAGGAAGGGGCACTGGGTGATGTATGGGTTTAGGGGTGGGGCAAGAGGGAGAGCTGATTGGCTGAGCTGCAGCAGCAGCAGCAGGGTGCCTCTGATAGCGATAAGACCCAGATGGTTGGACGTCAGCAAGGGGGCCAAATTATTGATTATTATTGATTGACTGATCCGCATAATATGATGTATCTGCAAAAGTACCAAAGTACATATACACATCATCCTCGCCTATAGCTCAGTTGAACCTGAGAGGGCGCTGCAGAGACAGAAATTACAACAATAAAAGTGTTTTTTAAAGGTTAGGAAATGTCTATACAAAAATAAAGCATGGCTGGTATTTTTACTGTATTACTTTAAATGAACACATTTCAGCTATTAATGGAAAAAAGAAATGGTTTATGGTTTAGTGTCTCTTTAAATGAAAGGCAGAATGTCCCACATGCACTGTTTCATTTCTCTCATTTACAGCCAGTCAATCATAGTGTAAGATTTTGAGTTTAATAATAAAATAAAAAAGTTGAAATTGAATGCAGCCCCAAAGTCTGAATACCTTTTTGAAAACTGAATTATTTGTGTTAGGCTGATTCGCCTTTTTGACAAGACACCAGGGGACATAACAGAGTCTGAATAAGGACTATAATGAATGTAGTTTTATTTGTGGGTTTTATTGTGAGAATCGTTGCCCTTGCTTTTCAGTTACAAACAGTTATCAGCCCCTCTGTGTCCTGCCAATCAATTGAGAGGATCCGAGATTGGGCCACCACTTCTCAGCTATTATTAGATAGAATGATGGTCCATTTTTAGGCATACTTTTGCACAGCAGTGGCAAAAATTGAAGTGATTCCAAATCTTTTGTCAACATGTTTTGGTACACAGGCTTTTATCAGGGTTGAAAGGAAATGTGTCTTATGGCTCCGCCCCCTGGGACCATGTGCATGTTTGTTGACAAGACATCTGACAAGACAATAACGTCAGTGTCTCAAATCATGATTACAATCACTTGTTGAAATCGTCTGTTTAAAATCACATCATAATTTATTTTTAACAAATGTCTAGCCTTATATTTCACCAATTTTCTCAGCTCTGAATGCAGGAATTGATGTATATTAACATAATAATTAAATGATGTTAAGCAGACAAAACATGAAATCTTCATGTTCATAGTTCATATTGTCTACAATTAAAAAAGTCAAATGTAAGATGTAAAAATCTGTTGTATTTTGTTGTATTGTTATAATTTTTTTTTGTTAAAACATTGTTAAAGTGCTTAGTTTCCTTTACATAATGTTCTACAGGCTGATGCATCAAGCTATATTGAAATAATTGGCCAATATTCACACATTCTGACAGCTGGAAAAGTATTTTTTTGCTGAAGTAGATTTAAACCTGTAAGACTGGCTGTACAGAGTACAGTGATGCTAATGGAGAACAATGAAAAGCTGTGGGATTCACTGGCTGCGAGCTGAAGGCCGAGACAGTTTGAGAAGTTTCTAGTAAAAGAAGTTTATATGTGAATCTGTGTTACTGAAGAGGATAAAATAACAGTGCATTTAAAAAAATAGAATGTCATTGAAAAGTTACTTTATTTCAGTAATTCAGTCATTCAGAAGCCAAAAATCTGTGTTTTAGAAATGATGAATATTATATAAGACCAATTGGTGCTTTTGGCAGTGTGCCAAGTCCTGCTGGAAAATAAAAACCTCAATAAAATCTCCTTAAAAGTTGTTGTCAGAAGAGGGAAGCTGTAAGATATGAAGTGCTGTAAGATGTTGTGGGAAAATAAAACTGTACTGACTTCAGACTTGATAATAAAACACAGTGGATCAACACCAGCAGATGACAGACATGTCTCTCCATTAAACCATCACTGAATGGTGGAAACTTCACACTAGACCTCGAGCAGTTTGGACTGTGTGTCTCTCCACTCTTCCTCCAGACTCTGCTCCCTTGATTAGCAAGTGAAATGATAATAAAATTTACTGACGATATTACAGAAATTATATGATATATCATGATACTGATATATTGTCCCACCCCTATTCATGACTGTACACTTAACAATGTACTGATACAGTCTGAATTGATATGTCTTTCTATGCAGGACCAGAACCAAGTCCTGAGCCCAGCCATGCCAGTGGACCTCAGGGTTTCCGCCGAAACTTTCCCAACAGAAAACTGGACTGTGCCAATCAACCGGCCGAGCCTGAGCGCCTCTTCCAGCGCTGCTTCCTGGCCACCGTCGGCCGGGTGAACGCTGAAGGTCCTACATAGGAGATCTTTCTTTCTTGCTGTTCCTCAGGAAGCTTCTGGAGATTTTAAAGGATGTCTAGCAGGATGACCAACCGTGAAACATCAGAAAGGACTGAGATACAGAGTGAGATGATTAAGGGTTTCCAAAGTGATTCCAAAGATGTGTGGATAATTGGTCACCAAAATACCAGAAGGTCAGTGGAAGCAGACGGTGGTTGATGAACTATCGGCTTTAAAGCTTTTGAGAAAAGACACTCATCAGGTTCCCTGTTATTTTTAGCAGGATGTGTCCTGCCTTTGTGGCCTTCGAGCCAAAAATGAGTCATGCTCTGCAGAGCCTGCTCAGGTAGAATCCTACACCTTCTTTAAGAAGAAGTTAATTCTAAACTGAAACTGTGGTACTAGGAACCAACATCAGCTGACATGGAGTTTTTGAATATTTTTTTGTCTTTGGGATGAACGATAAACAGACTGAACAAGGATTTGGTCTAAAATTTGATGTGGTTTAGTGTGGGATTTATCCAAACTCATAATTGAACCTACCACCACCATGTGTCTACTGAGGTTTAAATATAATTATAATAATAATTATAAAGAGAAGTGGCAAATCTGAACATGTATATCTTCATTGGTTTTGAGTATTTTGCTTAAAAAACAATTGTGAACCCACAAAAAACATTAAACCAATTATTCATAACCATTTACCCCCCATCACTATTGCACTATTGTCTTCTGTCTCACAAATGTCCTTCTGTCTACTGTGTCCTTGTTGTATTGTACATATAGTGTCTCCTCCATTCTTTTATATTATATATCTATTTTCTGTACTTTCTGTCATTTTTGGGAAGGAGAGTAACATTATTTCAATTCTCTGTATGTCCTGTACATATGCAGTATTGACAATAAAACTACTTGACTTGACTTGATACAGCTCTGAAAAAATAAAAATAAAAATAAGAGACCACCTAAAAATGATGAGTTTTTGATTTTACCAAATTGAAAACCTCTGGAATATAATCAAGAGGAAGATGGATGATCACAAACCATCAAACCACCAAACTGAACTGCTTGAATTTCTGCACCAGGAGTAAAGCAGCATAAAGTTACCCAAAAGCAGTGTGTAAGACTGGTGGAGGAGGACATGATGCCAAGATACATGAATAAAAAACTGTGATTAAAAACCAACCAGGGTTATTCCACCAAATAAATATATTTAAAATTATTTCTTTTTTTAAGTTATGCTGTTTGTTCTGTCAGTATAATTGTCTTTGATTCACATTTAGATGAAGTGTGTAGAATAACATGTCAGTCACGTAAACCATAAATGCCTATTGTTCAAAAACGTGCAGATCACATCTGTGGAGCACTGAGACACGAATGAGTCTCAAATCACTGTTGGAGAGTTTTAAATATTCATCACAGCAGATTCAGAATATGAAAGAGTATTTTGGGGATGATGTGTAGCGAAGTGAATGCTAATAAGCTACAGAACGCTCCATATTACAGCATAAACACCCCTATTATGCGACAGAATGAAGTTTCTTTCTTTAGTTGTTGCTGTTATGAATAAAGTTATCGATAAAGTTATCCAAAAGCAGTGTGTAAGACTGGTGGAGGAGAACATAATGACAATATGCATTAAAACAGGGTTATTCCACCAAATATTGATTTCTGAACTCTTAAAACTTTATGAAAATGATTTTTTATTTTTCTTTGCATTATTTGATGTCTGAAAGCTCTGCATCCTTTTTGTTGTTATTTCAGACATTTCTCATTTTCTGCAAATAAATAAATGCTCTAAATGACAATATTTTTATTAGGAATTTGGGAGAAATGTTGTCTGTAGTTTATAGAATAAAACAACAATGTTCATTTTACTCAAACATAAACCTATAAATAGCAAAATCAGAGAAACTGATTCAGAAACTGAAGTGTTCTCTTCATTTTTTATTTTCAGAGCTGTAGATTTTGGGTCTCAAAGGAGATTTCTATGTATTTAGATTGCTGAACCACAATGCAATCAGACTGCACAGCAAGGGTTGGGTTTATGAACTTATGTCTTATTTTTTCTCTGCTTGTAAACAGTATTTAATTAAACATACTGTTATCAACTCTGCATATGTTTTATGTGTTTGTCAGTTCATCTCTGTAGCTGGTAAGAAAATGCAGATGTTTTTCTCCACTATTTCTGGTATTTCTGGCCACAAACAATAGATGTATTGTTATGTCTTGAGACGGGTGTTAATTCAGGGACAGTGGTGTCAGGACGTTCAGGTGCATCAGCTGCCACCCTCGCACTGCTTGATTGCTATATGCACCGAGCCTATATTCTTTATCTGCATGCGTCTCTGATTGAATTGCTTGCTTTGCTGAACTAAATTACCTGCCTTTCTTCTCACACACTTCAGGAAGAGAAGTTGCTTAAGAAGCATGCATAAGAAGCAGCGCTATGATGTCTCTATAGGTTATAATGCAGGTAGGAGGTAGGAGATAACATATTCATCTTCCTTTCTTATTCTTTTGCTCTGTTTGTTCCAAGAAGATCTGAAGACAAATAGAAGGTGTGCCCCAGGGATCTGTTTTAGGACCAATTTTATTCAGTATTTATGTAGACGTACTTGGTAGAAACATTCCTGATGCAAAATTCCATTTCTATGCAGACGATACAGTTATTTACTGTTGTGGTTCCACTCTTGCCAAAGCCATTGGCTATTTACAGACCGCTTTTAACCTTGTGGAACACCAGCTTACAGACCTAAAACTTGTTCTGAATGCTTCTAAAACCAAAGTGATGATTTTCTCAAATGGCAGGAAGATACCTGAGCCCTCTCCTAGTGTGTTTTCCCTACAAGGGACTGCAATTGAGTTGGTGCCTTGTTATAAGTATCTGGGTATCTTGATTGATCACAGACTTTCCTTTAGATCTCATATAGAAAATCTAGTCAAGAAATTAAAGCTGAAATTACACTTTTTTATCGTCATAGGACATGCTTCTCATTTGCTGCCAAGAAAAAGTTAGTTTCTGCTACTTTTCTTCCAGTATTGGATTATGGGGATTTTATTTATATGCATGCCCCTGCAACATGTCTGCAATCGTTGGACTCTGTGTATCATAGTGCCCTGAGGTTCATCACAGGTTGTAAAGCTCTCACCCACCATTGCACATTATATGGCAGGGTCGAATGGCCCTCACTGGCTGTACGTCGTCTCTCACATTGGCACATTTTTATTTATAAAGCCATCCTGGGGCAACTCCCTCAATATTTAAGTGGTTACATTTCGAGAGTCCAGAGTACTTATTCTTTACGCTCAAATGATTGCTATTTCCTCAATGTTCCCAAAGTTCGCACTGAATTCGGCAAACGCTCCTTTATGCATTCTGCACCTGCTGCCTGGAATTCATTGCAGAGTACTCTGAAACTGAAGGAACTTATTTCCCTTAGAACATTTAGAAATTTTGTAAGAAACCTGGAATCAGCCTCTTGTTTCTGTTCATGTTTTGTGTGAAGGTCCTGTTATTCAACCATATTGACCCATCCAGACTGTAAATTGTACATTACTGTTTGATTCCTTATTGTTTGATTCTTTGTTTTATGGCTTAACTGTGAACTGTCTGTTTTAAATGTTGAAACTGATGTTTAGGCTGCTGTCTTGGCCAGGCTTCCCTTGAAAAAGAGATCATTGTGTCTCAATGGGACCGACCTGGTTAAATAAAGGCTAAATAAAAAATAAAATAAAAGAAGAGGAGCTATTAGTTCTAAACAATAAAATCTACTCTTCAAATTCTGAAGTGAGTGAAGTGAGTAGACAATGTAGACACTCATTTATCTCAAAATATATTCAAATTACACTTACAAGTGATAATCAAAAGGGTCCAAGCACAGTGCACCATTATGGAGGCAGAAAAGCTCATATGCACTTTTCTAAAACGTGCTTTTAGCAGGGTTCGATGCCGTCGTGAAAAACCTGGAAAAGCCATTGAATTTAAAAATAGCAATTTCCAGGCCAGGATAAGTTTTGGAAAAATTAAAATACCCAGAAAGTTTTGAAAAAGTCATAAAAAATGGAATATCTGTTAATGAGTTAATTCAGTAATTTAGCCTCTACACAACGGAGCACTCAGGCTCTGACACACATTTTATTATTAAAAATAATAAAGTATAATTTTTTTACTATAATCAATTTATAGTTTTAGTTGATTTTTTTTTGTTTTATTATGCATGTCTGCACTGATGTTTTAGAAATCGTATGGTTTCGTATGGTCATGAAAATTTGAAAAAATCATGTAAATGTATTGGTTAAAAAGTGTATGAACCCTGTTATAGGCTGGCATATGTGTAATATATATATATATATGTGACGTATAGGGGGGTCAATATATATATATCAATATAACATATCGTCGCTGTCCAATGAAAACCATAAACATAACTTTCAATGGAAGTCAATGTAAAAAGAGTTTATTTCAGGTCATTTTGTCATTTTAGAGAATTTCTATTGGTCCATTCATAAAGAAACTTTGACACAGTGTACAGTTTGTGCTTAAATTATGTGGTAAACCAAAATAGAGATACTTGTTTTTTTTTTTTCGTTGGAAAGTGATGATATAATCTTCACTTTAAAAAAAAAAAAAATATATATATATATATATATGTTCAAGTTTTAACAATGTTTTCACTACAGTTATTAATTAATTAATTCATTTATTTATTATATATATAAAAAACCATATCATGCTGGGATAACCATCAGTGACATCCCAACTTCATACCGTTTTGCTTTAAAGTTGAAGTAAAGAAGTCACTTTCTGAATGTTCAGGAATTAATTAATTAATTAATATTTATCATATTGTGTCTTTAATAGCTGGAGTAAGGCTTAAGCTCTCTCTACCACTCTGTTGAGGTAAAAAAAAATATCGAGTAATTAAAATGATTTCTAAAAAATCTAAATCTTTATTTTTCAACAAAATAAAAGAGAAATAACACTGCCACCTCTGGGGCAGAGAGGAGAACTACACTCTGAGGAACCTGAAGCACAGCTCAAACACAGTTAAAACAAGTTGATTTTCAAAGTGTGTGTTCATTTGGTCAGAAAGAAAATGCACAACAGCGAGCGAGCGAGCGAGCGAGTGGTGCTGCAGCATGGAAGCTAGTAAGCTAAACCCTCTACGGTGGCCGAGAAAGCCCAACGCAGTGCAAATTGAAAAGCGCTGCAAAAGCACAAAACACATCCATCAAAATTACAACACAGGCGCAGCAAATAGAAAAACGCGCTGCAAAAAGAAAAACGCGCTGCAAATAGAACCACAACACAACGGAAGTGAGTCACAACACAACGGAATTTTCCCGGGGGATCTTAAAAGATGCTGTACCAGCTGTATACAAAGGACAATAAGTGGCAAACAAGCTTCTGAAAAGTAAGTTATGTTTATTACCTGTGATTACCACGGTTGTGTGCATATTATTAAAAGTTCTGCTTCACAAAACGCCTTGTTTGCCACTTATTGTCCTTTGTACACATAGTGAAGTCCGAGACGTTACTGAAAACGCAGCTTAGCTGGTACAGCATCTTTTAAGGTCCCCCGGGAAAATTCCGTTGTGTTGTGACTCACTTCCGTTGTGTTGTGGTTCTATTTGCAGCGCGTTTTTCTATTTGCAGCGCGTTTTTCTATTTGCAGCGCGTTTTTCTATTTGCTGCGCCTGTGTTGTAATTTTGATGTGTTTTGTGCTTTTGCAGCGCTTTTCAATTTGCACTGCGTTATAAAATGCAGATATTTTAGTACAGTATCCAAAATCACCTAAACTGTGATCATCAAAAGTTCATACATAAATCATATATATCTCTTTCACTAAGGATCTTATTATAACTGTACAAATCAAATATCAGCATTAAAATCTGTTCAAACGTGGATATCGCAGTTGTAGTAGAGTCACTTACAGACAAATTATACAGTTATAAAAGTTATTTATCAACTCAGCTCTGCTGGTACGTGCTACTCCTCCTTCAACCTTTGATCAAGATGTTTCTATAGAAGCTTCATGTCTGCTTTTCCACTCTGAGAGAAACTCTGCAGCTGATTTTTACTGTATGATCTGAAAGCTGAATTCAGCTGAAGTCGTCTGAAGTCTGATTCTGGGCTGTGTTTACTGGTATGTATTATTGTATTATGTTTTATCATTTTAAGAAAACAGTGTAATGTTGTTTAGGAAAGTTAACTATCATTTAGTCCAGTTCACATGATGGTCATATGACTGCGGTGACGAGCTCAGTTTCTGTTTTCAGATGATATATTTTACAGATTTGTTCTCTGTGTAGTTTGTTTGAGGTTTAATGTTTCTTATGAATTTATATAATATCTTTTAATTCTGCATTCATTGCTTGATCAAAATGCAATTTGTAATGAGTCTCAAAATATTTTGTATGATTTTATAGAAATTAACCAGAAGGTCCAAGTATATTTTCTCAGAAGTAAAGTTTGTATAGATTACATTTTAAAACTAAACACTTTGAACTTCAGTTTTCTTTTTCATTAAAAACAGCTGTACTGTACTCTCATAGTTATAAAATGTAAAGTGTAGCTAGAGCCATACAGACACTGTTGTGTATAAAATAATATGTGACATATAATAATAATTTTATGTCACTAAAGTGGCAAGTCATGGCTTTCATTATACAATTATAAAAGCCCATTTTTACAAAAATTGCTGTTTCTGGCAGCATTTTATCAAAATTCTGACAAAAAAGAGTGAAATCATGACTTTTCACAATTGACAGTAATTTGTCTCTTTGTCATCATTTTATTTGTATTAATAACATTTTATATGTTTTAACGTGTCTAAAATAATAAAACATCCTAAAATGTTATAAGGATGTCGGTATAAGTACAGTATGTTCTTGTTTGAGTTAGTATGGATAAATAATCAATAATATTTATGAAATAATGTGGAAATGTTGAAGTAATAATTTTTCTCATGTTAAAAAAAAGACTTTTAACATTATTCTAAAATTTTAAATTAATATGTGTTAAAAATGATCTTAAATAAAAAAGCAAAAAGCAATATTTCTATATGAATATTTCCTTGTTCCTACTGAAAGATTTTTTTGCACTGATACATATGTCTGCATGTTTTAAGCATAATTTCAACATCTGCCAAGACTTTTAGTAGATTAAATCACTTGAATCAAGTTTTTGTTTCAATCTTATATAAGTTCAAAAAGGAAAATATTTTATATAGAGATTGCATTTAGAAGGATTTTACTTTCTAAGATTTCATTTGTGTAGTGTAATTAATCTTTTCATAATTTTAAGACATTATTTCATTAAAAAAAGGTTTTCTAAGCTTTTACTGCTTTATTTCTATAGTTTTTGGTATTGTTAAAGTGTGATGGTATTGTTGGGGGACGGTCAGGTTTGAATGCAGGTGATTTAATCGACTCTACCTGGTGAAGATGAGCTTCAGGTTCTCAGAATTTTGTCTCCAGTCTGAACAGAGACTCATGGGCACTGTAGGTAATGGGCCTGTGCAGTTCTGGGCCTGTGTATCTGGGCCCAGTGTATTTGTATTTGTATTCTGGGCCCAGTTTAACCTGCTGGAGCATGCAGAAGAAACTGATTAAATCTCGAACTGTGACCTCTAGAAACAGACATTAAAGCATGAAAATGTCAGAAATAATGTGTTTCTAATCTTTCCACCAATCCCTTTTTACTAACAACACAAAAGGCTAATGATTTGGAATTTCAGAAAGTGTTTTTTTGCTCCTGTCTGACAGAAGAAATGCAGGGTGAGAGCATGCTGGGAAGATTACAGAGGAAACTGCTGGTGGAGGATGGAGAAAATTCTAAAGACGATTTTAATGGTAAAAAAGGAACTCTTATTACTGTCTGTTCTGCCTTTTCTGTGCTTTTATGGAATGAAGAGCAGGTTCTTTTATAATAATGCTGAATGATTAAAGCATTTTCTGCTCTATTGCATGTGCTTTTAAAGTATTGCTGAAACCTGCAAGAATAGACTTGGTCAAATTACATGTAGTCATGGATTTTTAAGACATGAATCATTTTAACTTATGGGTAAAAATAAAAAAAGACAGGAAGAAAAACATGGCAACACAGAATCATGGGTAGCCAGAGGCTGTTTAAAATGTCTTAGTAAGAGTAGAGATTTTCATTAAATACTCAGTATTTCCATTAAACTCAAGAAGAAACTGATTTTTATATTCAGATATGTTTTGTACAATACTAAACTTGAGTGTTATGTGAAGCCTTTAGCAAAATTAAAATATAATTTATAGATTTTTAGCCCTTTCCTTTGGATAGCTTTGCTAGTTTGTTCACTACGATAGTTGCACAATTGCTTAGACTCGAAAAGAGGGGGTGGAGCTATGTTAGCCTTGACTCTTCCACACTCAACTCAACTGTGATCTCCAGTCTCTAGACTTCACTACCCAGAACACAACACACACTGAAATCACACTTGTTCATGATCACATGACACTGCACTGGAAGCTCATCACCAGAATATTGAACACACCTGCTCTTACTTATACAAATAGACCATAACGTACTCATACAAAGCGTTATTCCATTGGCTGTTAATCCATTGGCTGTTATTCCATTAGCTCCCTTGTTTTTTGACCTTGGTTTGTATTTACCCACCCTGATTCTTGCCTGATCTCTGATACTGCTTTGCTGTGAATGACCTCTGGACTTTGTTTGTTCCTGGTATGTTTAATCCCTATTGCTGCTGTTTCTCAGTGTTGACCTTGCTCGTTCTGATTACCCCTTTATCTTATACTTTAATTAATTTGAATTATTTTAAAGTATACTTTGATTCGCATCTGTGTATGTCTGAGTACTGCCTGATTAAAACAGGGAAGATACAGTATTTATGAGATAGATTTACTTTATATATTTACACCAGGGATCAGAGAAGCCAAATGAACCCAGTTAGAAAGAAAACTCAGATTTAGTTTCCCTGTTCTTTAACATAAATTTTTCTGTGCTATTATATTCTAATCCAGCCTCCAACCCCAGGATGATGGAGGAGAACGTGGCAGGCTCGAGTCCCTGGCCGATACTCGTCGGTCTGCTGCTCTCAGTGCTGTCTGTGGCCTTCGTCATCATGCTGGTAGTTAGATACCGCATCATCCAGCGCTTCTTTGGAGGCTACAGTGAAGCCCTCCTGCCTGAGGGGGACACAGCCAGTCAGTTCAGCCACGCCGGGACCCTCGCGGCCCACGGGATGAGGGAGAGGGAGGTGTACACCATCGATCACGAGGAAGACGACGACGGATTCATCGAGGACAATTACATCTCCTCTGGTGAGAAGCAGAAAGTCGCTACAGACACGGAGGAGGAGGAGGTTCTAGACACAGACAGCGACGATGATCTGGACATTCATTTCTCTATTGAATGAACTGACGGCAGCACTGCAGCACTTAATACATCATTCAGATAATCTGGTTTATTTGTGTTCACACTGCTTCAGGTGTAATTTTTTTTTTTTAATATTATTTTTCATACAAAGTCACCAGTATCAGTCACATTAATAGTCAACCCCTTGTTTATTGAAAGTATAACTACATATAGGCACTAATTTAAGATACATTATTATTTTTTCTCTAGTGGACACACATTCGTTACAAATTTATTATAATTTATTACAAAAAAAAGGGCACTCTAAATGGTACTTTGTGATTTTTCCCATGCAATACGCAGCCAATTGAGTACTTTGTCTTGTTTTTGCCACTCTAAAGGGCACTTTAGCAAGGTTTTTTCAACCCTAGGGAACAAGGGGGGCTGTTTTAGGATAAGGGCCCACTCTTTTCTATTTAATTGTCTTCTTAGCTTATTCATAACAACTGTTTCAAATAGGAAATAATGACCAAAGTATCGTTCTAAAGAAAGCACTTGTTACTGAAGTTTAACTGAACTGAACAATCACGATTAATTTCCCCTGTAAGATAAACTGGTATACTTTGTATCTTTGGAAAGATCTTTACTATTATTATAATTACTGAAACATGTAATTACTGAAAATACCTATTTAAAACAATAAAACTATGAACAAATGATCCTTTTAATGAAGAAATAGGTCTAGATTGGATATTTCTATTGTGACGACTACCAGAGCACATTTTTCATAATTTAACTTTTAGCCTTTAGTTCTATTTTATTCAATATTATTTTTATATTATATTTTTAATATTATATGTACTACAGTATTGTTGTAAGATTTGTACTATTACTATTTACCAAAACTAAATACTTCTTCTCAACCACATTTTACAATTTTTATTCATATCTTACAAAAAACAAATTAGAATAATTAAAAAGAATAATTGTTGTAAAGAAAGCGCTTGTTACTGTAGATTCTCTGTAGAGTTTTGATGTATTTCAATAAAGAAATCACATTAGAAAGAGACTGGGGATTTATGATTTGTTCTTCTGTCCACATTTTGAATAAATTTCCTTCCACTAATATTTAATGGAAAATACTTTTCGATTGATGAAGCTCTTGCTGCAGTTCGTCAGTCTGACCACTAGATTGTGCTGCAACACAAGAAAAACATCAACACACAAAAAAAACAAACAAAACAAAAACAATCATCTTACTGCTTTTTTTTTTACTATTATGTCCACTAGAGGGCGGTAGAACGTATGACAGTCACAAGATATTGATAAAAAAAGAATCTTGAACTTTATTTTAAAACACATTTTTAAAAACTCATAGAAGAGCAGTACGAACACTGACCATAAACTCTTCAGAGGACGTCTTGAGAACGGCCACACCTGTATAATTTGTAAAGTATTATTATCCTGTGAACGAGGCTAAACACTTGACAACGTGCTCATGACAAGGCAATGTGAATAATCAGTCTGAGTCTGAGCCAGTGTTAGTGGGTGCAGACGGATGTGATATTTCATTTCTAAAGATGTATGGGCATCATAGAAGGCATCAACATCCGCTGTGGACAGCTGGTGTAGTGGGTGGTAATGATGGTGACCTGCGGTATCTGGCATTTAATCACAGTTTTTTTTTTTCATGCATCTTGGCCTCATCATGTTCTCTCCTCCTTAATTTCTACTTTTTCTACTTTTTTCATTGTCTTATATCAGACTTGCTTGGCTGGAGGCCGAGACTCTCCACGGTTGGCTCCTCTGTCCTGTGACTGTGTACACTCTCACCCTCCTTCTCCTCCTCACTACTCTTCTCCTCCTCATCCTCCTCCTGTTCCTACGTTTCTTTATAAACACCACTGTTCCATAGATCACCACAGCCAGAACCACAGCAGCCCCGCCGGACAGCAGCACCGTCCCGGACATCAGCGTCTCTGAGCGGCTGAGGCCCAGCAGCAGTGCAGCACCGCAGACCATCAGGGCCAGACCGGTGGCCAGCAGGAGCAGGGGGTCCATGAAGCCCCCGCTGCGCAGCTGCAGGATCCTCCTCCGGCTCCGGATGCAGCCCATGTCCTGCACGGCCGAGCTGAGCAGCTGCTTCAGCAGGACGGCCAGCGCCAGCAGGCAGAGCGTGGAGCCCACGGCCAGCCGCCACAGAGCCGAGGGGCCGGTGACGGAGCCGGCCGAGGACAGCACGAAGACCCCGGCCAGACCCAGGCCCAGAACCAGCGCCACGGAGGAGCAGTAACAGAGCAGGGAGACGCAGGGGTCACCGAACCACCACAGCTCCACCGGGTCCTCCGCATCCCGCCGCCAGTGCTGCAGGGTCGCCGCGAGGTGCGCCCTGGGCAGCTGCTCCAACTCAGACATCTCACACTGCTTCACTCTGCGTAAAAAAAGCAAAAGTTAGAGCGTAGAGCTATGATGCACTTTGGATAATAAGTCCTGTCTATTTTTACTCATCTCTTCCTCTTGCTCCACCCCTAAACCCATACATCACCCAGTGCCCCAAGCTACCCCTCTCATTTTATAGCCTTTTTTTAAAATTTGAGCTGAGGATGGAGTCAGATAAAATCAGCAGGTTTTGTGCCACCCAAAATTTTCATCTGGTGGGTCGGGACACGCTCTTACAGCCTGTAAAAAAATACTTACATTAAAAAACGTAACATTAAAAAAATATATAATTGCTCCTCTAATTTTGTACTCTTAGTCTTTTATATTGATTATATTGATGATTTATCTTATTAATGTACTCTGAATGCAGAGATATTTTGAAAAAAATCTGATTTGACACGTTCACACAGACATGAAAAAAACGTATCTAAAAGACATTGAGCAAAAAAAAATAATAATTAATTTGAGTCATTAAACGTATTCAGAAAGCAGTCTGGACATGGCAAACACCTACAGAAACATGCTTTTCTGCAGAAACAAAAAGCAAAATAAATTGAAATTGATTGAAGTTTCCTCACCTTCAGTCATTCCTTCTTCAGATCTGTCCATCCCTCAGGTCCAATACTGCAGCTCTCCAGAACTTCCTCTCTCTCATTCATAATAAAACAGCAGAGTATCTCAGGGTCACACTGTCCTTCTACAGCGACATCTCTCTGTATCTGTATCTCACTCTCACTCTGGCTGCTTTCTCTGGTGCCTGACACTCATGATGGACACACACACACCAAACACACACACACACACACTTGGTGTCGCTCCCTCTGGTCCGGCCTCCTGTCTCACAGCCCACAGTTCACAGTGCCAGTGCTATAGTTCTCATTACCCTACACTGTGAATAATGTGCCTGTAAACAGTGATCACACACACACACACACACACACATATAAAACACCCACCCAAAGACCACTCTGGGGGGCTCAGGAAGGCAGCGGGCAGACGCCACTCACTCAGAAGCAGTGAGATCTTTCAGGGCATTGTGGGAGACACAATAGGCCGAGTGGAGGAACATGCCGGCCTCCAGATCAGCCCTGATGTCACTGTGTTGAGCATAAAGGCCGGTCTGTCACCGCGTGGATGCGGTCACTCACGTGACCCAACCCCGGCTCTCTGAGACACTGCCGGGACCCCCTCACGCCTGCACCGCCTCATCCCTCAGCCTGAAACAGCACTTTTACTCAACAAAAGCCATCTGATCTCAGAGCGCGCCTGTTCTTCAACACGCCAGAAACACGGGTGACCCAGCTGTTCACATCAGCAACAACTGGATCATTGATGCACTGAATGTGATGAAAAAAAAAAAAAACACAGTACAGTGCATCAACACCAGCATGCTAAGTATTGTTGGCTGCTTAAAGCTGATGTCTGTAAGTTTTGGGATTTGTGGGATTTAGGGAATTTAGGGCCTTCTTTGGTGAGAATGGGTAATTGCACAGAACATGCGGAAGAATCATTTTTATCCTCTATGTGATGCGATGTGGTCTCCTTTAGGAGCGGAAGAATCCGATTCCAGGTTATGTTCAGTCAGAGAAAGAGAGAGAGAAAGAGGAGAGAGAGAGAGAGAGAGAGAGCTCAGTCAGAAACTTCACTCCTTCATTTCTTTGGTTTTACTATGAGTGAATGGAGGAGCTACTGAGCTCTGAGTTTCCTCTTCTGAAGTCTCCATTGCTCCACCAGCCGCTCGCGTTCAGTAAAACTGAGCCGGATCCTCTTTTAGAGGCTGTACGTATGACGTAAGTACGTAAAGACGTGTGACGTGGCCAGAAGAAGAAGAACTCCCACGAAAAGCGACCCAACACCCCAGTTTTTAGAATATATATACTGTATTAGGATTAGCAGGGATGGTGGTTCCAGCACACTGGTACCAATAAACACAATATTTTATCTTCTTCTCCACTCAGAAATGCTTCTGCTTTCAGTTAAGAAACAAAATAATACAGACTGACACTTTAAATAATATACATATATATATATATATATGATCACACTTGCTGAATGGCATACAGATCCCAAAGGATGCATTCATAAAGTATATATTATTATATGATGTTGTATGGCGTATAAATTACTGGTGTCAATTGATGAAAAATGAAATGAAAATAATACAATTAATCACAACAAAATTCTGTGATTAACTTCGATTAACCACACTAGTGGATATTCCAGATTAATCACATGCATTAACGCTTTAACGTTGACAGCAATAAATAGACAGCATAAATAGCCAAATTTTAATTTTCTAAAATTGTGAATCAAAACAATTTTTAGTAACTAAACTATAAAATGAAATTCTTAATTTTGCATCTAAATTACATCTAAATGTGAATTTTGTAAATTAAAAAATCTATCTGAATTATCTGAATCAAACCATTAACATATATATGAGGATAATTTTGGGATTTTTTTGTACCACTGATTTAGATTCAGGATTTTGGAAATTGAACTATCAAAACTATCAAAAATCAGGGGGTTTATTGCCTCTTTAAGCAGAGACTCATAAACTAAAACTCAGCAGTTACTTACCAGATTAAAATTTAGTTAACAGGTCAGGAATTTAAATTCTATATTTTAAATCATACATAAATAATACATCTGTGTTTATTTCTTTATTAAATACAGCAGGAATATAAGAGTTTAGAATTTGAATGCCAGTTTGTGTTTCGAGGTGATTTATGTGATGATGGTGGGCAGTTTGGTGCTGGATGAAGGGGTGGACAGAGCGAGATTCTGCAGCTCCTGCCTGAGCCTCTGGATCTCCACCCGCTGGAACTGGATAATCCGCTCAGCCTCCTCCTCAAACTTCAGCGCTGTCACTGTCCCTGCCGAGGCCGTCACTGAGGTGAGAACAGAGACAAGAAACAAGGTGAGGACCTCCTGTGAGGACATATACAGCATTAAACACCAGATACTTCCTGATTCTGGCTTACTGTTGATGTTTGTGGCGCTCTTGCACTTGTTCTTCTTACTAAGACCTTCTTGAGTCTCGTAGTTGTGGAGCTGAGCTCGGATCAGCCTCAGCTCCTTCCGCAAATCGTTGATCTCTTTAATCAGAAAGGCATTCTCCTACACAGGAGCAAAACACACAAGTTCAAGTTCACTACAAGCAGAATTCATTCTATAATCAGCCCAGAAAACAAAAACACAACACTCAGCTATTTAACCTGAAAAGAACCAATTAGAATGTGCACTAGGGGTGTATGAAATGGACAAAAATCTGCTGTATTATAAGGCTGTTGTATATCAATAAATATAAATTGAGTGGTCCAGCAGGCTAAGCGCTGGTTTAAATCCCAGTCATGCAGCTTGCCATCAGCTACCGGAGCCCTGAGAGAGCACAATTGGCCTTGCTCTCTCTGGGTGGGTAGAGTAGATGGCGCTCTTTCCCCTCATCACTCCTAGGGTGATGTGGATCAGAACCGAGTCGCTGCTCTTTCCTCCGAACACGCTGTGATGATACTTAATTTGTGCTTATTAAATGTTTATCCACACTTGGCTTGGTTGCACTTATTCATCCCAGACCTAGAAGCACTTTGGTGTGTGCGTTCACTATGGACCTCAAGCTTGTCATGTGATATAAACTAAAAAATAAAATCCATAATTTTGTATTTGTAATTTTGTAAATCAATCAATGCAATCAAATTCTGAACTTTCTGAATCAAACCACTAAAACACATTAAACTAAGCCATTAAATCAAATTCAAATTTAGTGAATACAAACAATTCTGTGAACCAAACTATAAAATGAAATTCCTTATTGAATTGAAAAAATTGAATTTTCTGAATCCAACTATTGAATTAGAGTTTGCATTTTGGGAATTTTACCACTGAATCAGATTTAGAATATTGCGAATTGAACAAACTAGTCAAACTAGTGTCTTAATTTTGTTTGAACAACAAAATAAAATGTAGAATAATGTGAATTAAATGTGAATTGACTCAAATTCTACATTTTGTGAATCCAACCATCAAATAAAATTCTTGTAACAAGTAATTAATTTAGGTTTTTAAGTAAATTCAAGGTGAATGTACTGTGCTTTGTTTTGCAGTTTGCCTGCTGGGACATAAAAAATGTTTTACACTGTAATATTGTAATTGCTTTACAATTGCTTGACAAAAGTGGCAAAATAAAATAATACGCAAAAAAAAAACTATATTATTTCAGTAACTGGTCTTTGGCCAAATGTAAAAGTACAGTAAAGGAGCAAAACAACTTTACTATGTTCTGTTATAAAAGAGTTCTCCAAATAAAAATGAATGAATATAAATGAAATAAACGCTCCCTCACTTTCATGGTCTTGACTTTGTAAGCTTGGTGGACGTTTGTGTCGTTGGACAGTTTCCTCTTCAGAGAGGCCACATTTCTCTCTAGATGCTCCTTCTGTCTGCTGTTCTCCCTCTGGATATCTGCATCCACACCAACTATCTCCACCTACCCCCCAAAAAACACACACTCAGTCTGTTAATCTGTTAATCTGGAGTTACTGGGCATGGCGGCTGTGTGTATATAAATGTGTATCTGTGTTTTACCACATCTGATTGCTGCACATAGCGTTCGTAGAGCGTTCGGATGCTGTCCTTTAGCTTTTTGGGTTCCTGAATAAACCCAACACAGTTGTGGAGGTCAGTCTTAATCCTCCGTACCAGAGCTTCCACGTTCCTCACCTGAGAAAACAAGAACATTATACAGGCTGTGGTGATGTTTCTGAATCTATTTAAATAATTAATCTTAAGAAAAACTAAAAATTGTTGCAGTATTTTGAATTATTACATTTTCTTATTTTTCACATCTACAGGGGTTGGAGAATGAAACTGAAACACCTGGTTTTAGAGCACAATAATTGATTGTGGTGACAGACAGTTCTGGTGGAAACAGGAGAGTTGAGGTGCACATTGAATTCTGCGTGATTTGTTCAGCCGTGGTTTTATATATTTTTTTGGATACAATCCGGGTTAGCACCCGAACATCCCTTTCAGACAGCTTCCTCTTACAGCGTCCACAGTTAATCCTGTTGGATGTGGTTGGTCCTTCTTGGTGGTATGCTGATATTACCCTGGATACCGTGGCTCTTGATACATCACAAAGACTTGGTCACTGTCTTGGTCACAGATGCTCCAGCAAGACGTGCACCAACACCAATTTGTCCTCTTTTGAACTCTTTTGGTATGTCCCCCATAATGTTATAGTGCGCATTGCAATATTTAGAGCAGAACTGTGCTCTTACCCTGCTAATTGAACCTTCACACTCTTACTGCTCTTACTGGTGCAATAATGTGCAATTAATGAAGATTGGCCACCAGGCTGCTCCAATTTAACCTAAAATCCCACACTAAAATGAGACAGGTGTTTCAGTTTCATTGTCAAACCCCTGTATTACTTATATTACATATTTATTACTCCTGTTTAATGCGTATTACTCATATTAATTGTGTATCATGTCAATGTCTTAAACTATAACATGATATTCTAGGTTGGGAAGAACACAAGAAAGTCATAACAAACCCTCTGCATCTCCTTGTGCATCTCTTTGTCCGTGGCTTTGAGTTTTAGCTTCAGATCAGCGATGGTCAGCTCCAGCTGAGTGTTCTTTTGCTGAAACTGAGCCAGTTCTCCCTCCATCTGACAAAAAACAGCATCTTTTGATCAGCAGTGAATAAAAAGCTGCTTTTCTAAGCTGGTTTACTCGCTGACACTTGACCACAGTTCAAAGGCACATGCTATAAATCTTGATGTTTGAGTTATTGTAGCTAGGAAGCCTAAAGTAGCGGTTGCTAACCGCAGTGATGCTAACTGTTTTTCTGAGCTGGATTATTCACAGATAGTTAATGATAGATTAATGTCACAAAAGTCTTCCTGTTTGATACGATGTGTTGTGTGTATCTTATTTTAATAAGTGCTTATAAGTTATGAAGCTCAGTTTAAATACATTAGTCACTGTTCAGAATAAATTATTGCTTTTTTAACCACAAATGCCTTTTTTAAAGTTTTATATAATTTTTTTTCACATTGTGCAAATGTAAAATTATTGTTAAATAATGGTCATTATTTTAACATCCCAATTAGCAATAATTTTATTATTGCTAATTATAGCATGTTGCTTGAGAAGCAGTTTGGAAGTGGATAGGGATGCTAGTACATTGTTTAATTTATTCAGGTTAAATTTTTTCGGCTTAAAGATGACATCTGAAGTAAAGAAATGTGAAATTTTAAGTCTATGCCAAAAAGTGATGAATGCCATTACTTTAGATTAATTCATCGATTTAATTATTATCCACTTAACCAAACTAGTTCTCACACATCTTATGCTGTTGTACAGACGCCTCCTAATAGACCTGTTCTCATTAGACACTCTTAGGCTATTCTCTGCACGCTAAACCCCCCACCTCTTGTGTCTGCTCCTTCATCTCTTTGATCACGTTCTCTCTCGGCTCGATCTGCTTCTTCAGCTCTGTGATTTTGTAGTCCAGCACAAACTTGAACTTCTCCAGCTCCTGGTTCTTGCTGTTTAGATCATAGATGTTCTTCTCCTGCAGGGACAGAAGAGACAGAGCTGTCTTAAATGCTTTATGGCTGGCTTATTCTGTTATGCTACGCAGAGCAGCCGCGGCCTACAGTAATTCATCACAGACAGGCATATTACATGCTGTATATGTGCCTCAGACTTTCTATTATAAGTCCTAAATGCTGAGGACCTTTATCATATGGAAAAACACTGTAAATATCATCCATCTCTTGATTTACGAGCAGAAACAGCAAACAGAAAACCATCAGACTCTTTCAGTTCTCTTTCAGTACAAACACTGAGCAGAAGTTCAGAGAGCTTTTCTGTTCATTTAGAACGGATCCTGCTACTGGTTAAAGCCATGCTTAAGCAATAATACACATTTGAGGTTTGTGCTATAATGTGTAATAATGGCACTGCTGTGCTGCGGTCGAAGGCATTATTACACGTTATAGCTCGAACCTTGAGTGTATTATTGTAATTATACCACAGTGCATTACCGGCTGATAACAGGCACTCATAGAACGCCTCTCAGCCAATCACATTGCAGGATTGTAACTACAGTAACTGTGGTATAATATGGTATATTGCATCTTCGTCCATTTTTAGAAGCACTTCATAGTCCTGGGATGTAAATAATTAGGCAACAAACTCACACACTAATGCTTAGCAGGCTGATTATTTTTTTTACAAGTGTTTTTTTCAACCAATTTGCAGTTATTCACAATGTTATCTCAACTTTTTCAGTGTGTTGTATCATGAAAACTTATGTTGTTTATAAAACGCTAAATTTAAAATAAACTAATATCGCTCATATTGCAATAAAAGCATAAGTTATCATATAGCCCTTAAATACAGTCATATGAAAAAGTTTGGCCACCCCTATTAATCGTAATCATTTTTAGTTGTAAATATTTGGGTGTTTGTAGCAGCCATTTCAGTTTGATATATCTAATAACTGATGGACACAGTAATCTTTCAGGATTGAAATGAGGTTTATTGTACTAACAGAAAATGTGCAATATGCATTAAACCAAAATTTGACCGGTGCAAAAGTATGGGCACCCTTATCATTTTATTGATTTGAATACTCCTAACTACTTTTTACTGACTTACTGAAGCACAAAAATTGTTTTGTTAACCTCATTGAGCTTTGAACTTCATAGCCAGGTGTATCCAGTCATGAGAAAAGGTATTTAAGGTGGCCAATTGCAAGTTGTTCTCCTATTTGAATATCCTCTGAAGAGCGGCATCATGGGTTCATCAAAACAACTCTCAAATGATCTAAAAACAAAGATTGTTCAACATAGTTGTTCAGGGGAAGGATACAAAAAGTTGTCTCAGAGATTTAACCTGTCAGTTTCCACTGTGAGGAACATAGTAAGGAAATGGAAGAGCACAGGGACAGTTCTTGTTAAGCCCAGAAGTGGCAGGCCAAGAAAAATATCAGAAAGGCAGAGAAGAAGAACGGTGAGAACCATATGACTGTATAAATCAATGTCACAAATTAACAGGTGTGATTAAAGTTTTATGATTGATATTAAGCATTTACCAACTTCAGCCTCAACGTTCTCTCGTATTTCACTAACAAACACTACAGTCCACTGGTTTAACTAGTTGTTCCCTCCCATCACCTTGTCATTGATGGTCACATCTCTCTTCTGGACCTCCCTCTTCAGGACCAGTATGTCCTTCTCCAGGGATTTGATGATCCCCTCCAGCTTGTTCTGCTCCAGCTTTAGCTTATCGATCTCCAGGTCCTTGTTCTTCAGCTCCCTCTGCAGGCTGTCGTGCTGCACAGCACAAAAACATCTGTATATTTATTTGACTTAATACAGATAAAGACCTGTATACACACATAGTGAAGCTTTATAGCTATATACCTTCTTCTTCATGACCCTGATCTCATCCTCGTGTTTGATGTTGGTCTCCTTCTCTTTGCGA
The DNA here is from genome assembly GCF_023375975.1 of Astyanax mexicanus. Lineage (NCBI taxonomy): Eukaryota > Metazoa > Chordata > Actinopteri > Characiformes > Acestrorhamphidae > Astyanax > Astyanax mexicanus. The sequence goes on from NC_064415.1 coordinate 56,513,348, forward strand.
AGCTTGTTCTCGTATCTGATGCGAATGTCCTGGAGCTCACGATCGCCGTCTTCCTCCGTCAGCTTTATCGTCTCCTCAAATTCTCTCAGCTGCTGTCGTGTCTCGTCCTGACACTGGAGGATGGAAGTGAAGGATGTCAAAACCAAGACGTAGACAGTTTTAGCAAAGATAAAATCAGAAATTTATAGACGAACATGGGACTAAGACTGTGTCACCTTCCCTTTTATTAAGAAGACGGAGCATACTTGCTGCAAAGAGGGGTGCTTTTCATGGCAGGGGTGCAGATTTCAGCACAACTATGGTGCCAAATTCAGCACCCCTGCCTGTATAAGCACCCCCTCTCGGGAGAGGCTGTGTAGCTTAAAAAAGTATCTTATTACTTTTAATTATTTAATTATTTAATTATGTAATTATTTTCTGTAAGTAAAGTTAAAGCCAAGAAGACGTGCGTGCGTGCATGCTCCTGAGAGGGGGTGCTTTTCCTGGCGGGGGTGCTGAATTCGGCACAACACCTTTTCGGCTTTACACGCGAGGTCAGTGATTGAGAGCAATGAATCGCAACAATAACAATAAAACAATATACTGCAATAAAAATGGCTTCTGGGTAATGTCTAGTTCTGCTAACAGACTGGGAGGGTTTGGGTGATCTAAAGTTTTTATTAACTGCTGCCAAAAATCTCTATAAAATGTAAAGTTACATTCTTTTAGCCTCCTGAGACCCAGACATTTGCTTGGTATGCAAGTATAAAAACCTTCCTGTCTTTGTTTTTGCAAAGATGATTTCCACATTAGGACATTAGTTTATTTTAATATTTAAAATAGTCCAAAAACGAAACAAATAAAGTAAAACATTTATGAGAATTTTAACCTGGCCCATGTTTCTTTCTGGACTGGCTGTAGAAACTTTTGACTGGGATTCCCGCAATCTTGTTTTAAATCAGTTGAGTGTAAAGTTTAAAAAAATTAAGCCTCATGGTGCAAAGAAGCAGAAATGAAATGTCTCCAGATGAGGACGCAGGGTCTAAAGAGGTTAGTAAAAGAACCCCATCGTAAGAAGTGCTTTCAGTAGATGAAACAATAAAAAATGTTTCCCACCCCAATGTCAAACCCACTCCTACGCCTTTGGCCAAGACCATAGTGTAGACCAGAGTTTCCTCCTCACCTGACCCAGCGCGCTGACTTTCTCCTGAATCTTAGCCTCGTAAAACTGTGTGAGCTTCTCCAGGGCGTGGACCTTACTGTCCTCCAGCTGCTGCAGCTTCTCCTCATAGCTCTCCTGCATCTGCTGCGACTTCAGCTGCAGCTCATGGTATTTATCGTACTCCAGCATCAGCTTCTGGTTGTTGTTGGACTCTGCAAATGTGAGATCCTGTTATTTCCTGTGTTATTTTATATCACAATTTGATATAAAGAAAAGACTAGTTTGTGTGGGTTTTTTTAGACACTTGAGGACCTACATTTGCTGTCATTCAGTACTTGATTCAGTTCTGATATTTTTATGCTAAACATGTAAGAGCTTATCAGACCAGACCAAAGAAACAACTGAACTGAATAAAGCTAAACCCCATTTTAACATGGTGAAAGTAAAATTTCTTATCTACCCAGGTCCTGCTGCTCTTTGCCGTGCTTCTTCAAGCCCTCTCTCAGAGCCTCCTTATGCGTCACGGCTTGCTTCTCCTTCTCAGTTTTCAAGACCTGCAGTGAGATAAAGAGATATGCACATTTTTTAATGATTCATTGAATTTAATGTGGTTACACTTCTGAATAATTAAAATATGGGATTCAGAGCTCTAACCTGGTTTTCTGTTTTCAGCGACTCAATCTGCTGGATGAACTCCTCGGTGAGCTCCCTGATCTTCTCGTTGTAGTTCATGTCCTTCAGACGCAGCTGGTACTCATTCTCCATCTTTAGCTCATCCACCCTGGTCTTCAGCTCCAGCATGAATTGATTCTGGATCACACACACACACACAAAAAACTAACGCGGGCTGACGAAACTCCAGCAGTAATCAATCAACCTTTATTTTCACATGGCAATACATTGAGGATAACCCCTTATTTTCAATGCATCCAAGCATTTACAACTGAAAAGGACTGAAAAATAAATTTATATTAAATTTAAAATCAAGTATTTAATCAGGTGAGCTAAAATAAGGAGTTTCATAAACAACAAAACAATAAAAATAATAAATGAATAAATAAAATAATTCAGAATGAACAAGCTAAAAAAAATAAGCAGATAAATAATTAGAATAACAACATATAACCACTAATAAAAAGTAAAAAATGAAGAGGTAGCTAAAATAACACCAGGATTATATTATAAAGAAAGTAAGTGATGGAAATAAATTAAAAGGTAAGATAGAAGATATAAGAATAAATAAAAGGACAAAAAATATATATTTAATTAAATAAAAAGGCCAAAATTTAAATAGGTGATAAAACAAATGAAAGAATGAAATGAAAAAAAGTAAATTAATTATATAAAAAAAGATCAAAGTAAAACAGAAAAGTAGATAAAAAAGACGAAATAAATAAAATAAATAAAAGGTAAAAGAAAAACTCAACTAAAACCTAAACTCAAGTTAAATGCTGTCTGAAGATGGTTAGAAACTAAAAGTTTAAAATTATTTTTAAAAAGCTTTGGAGTTTTAAAGTTTCTTGTAGTGAATTCCAGTTCGCTGCTGCTTTACAGCTAAAAGCAGATTTTCCCAGTTTAGTAAAAACTCTAGGAATCGAACAGCTGATCCAATCAGTAGAGAGTGTCTGATAATTACTGCTATTTCTAGAAATCATAGATAAGATATAAGATATAAGGCATATGGCTGGAGAGAGAGATATAAATGAATTAATAGAACTACTTTTGGTACATCCATGTGCACTCTTTACAACAGGGAATTCTTTAAGGGTTCCTTAGTAAAAAGCAACCATGACTCAAAGAACCATTGAGATATTACTATATTTACCTTTTCCTCTAGATCAGACTTGGTGATGAGGATTTCCTCTGCGTAACTCATTTCTTTCTCTCGCTTCAGCGCTCTGCCTTCCTTGTCAATTATTTTCCAGATAAGGAGACACCCGTCCTCTGAAACCGTCAGTAGAAACTGGTCATCAAACGTGACGACCATCTGTAGACAGATGACATCATTAGCATGGCAGTACAGAGGGAACAAACAGATTATTTTTAATCATTGTATCATCATATACGCACTTTGGTGATAGGTGCAGAATGAGCCTGGTACTCAGTCCAGTCCTTCTGCAGGGGTAAAGGGTATTTGATGGCCCTCACTGTGCCGAAAGCAGTCCCTGTGAAGAGAGCCCGTCCTGAGTGGGTCATTGCGATGGTTGTGTAAGCAGCATCATCCGAAGCCATTTCCCGTAGAATCTGCAAATAAATAAATATATATATATATATATATATATATATATATATATATATATATATATATATATATATATTTATATAAATGTTGCATAGGGTTGCATGCTAACAATTGCTTAAAACATACAGCAAACATAGTCTTAAAGTGATTGGTGTCGGGCTTTGCATTTCTGTGACTAAAAAAAAATAAATATATATAAATTTATATATACAGCTCTGTAAAAAATTAAGAGATCACTTCAGTTTCTTAAGAATCAGTTTCTCAGATTTTGCTATTTATAGGTTTATGTTTGAGTGAAATGAACATTTTAGTTTTATTCTATTAACTACACTCTAAACTACACTTTCTCCCAAATTCGAAATCAAAATATTGTCATTTAAAGCAATTATTCTTTGCAGAAAATGAGAAATGGTTGAAATAACAAGATGCAGGAGCTCAAATAACGCAAATAAAACAAGTTCATATTCATAAAGTTTAAAGAGTTTAGAAATAATCAATATTTGGTGGAATAACCTTGTTTTTTAATCACATTTTTTTTTTCATGCATCTTGGCATCATGTTCTCCTCCACCAGTCTTACACACTGCTTTTGGATAACTTTATGCTGCTTTACTCCTGGTGCAAAAATTCAAGCAGTTCAGTTTGGTGGTTTGATGGTTTGTGATCATCCATCTTTCTCTTGATTATATTCCAGATGTCTTCAATTTGGTAAAATCTGGGAAACTCATATTTTTTAAGTGCTCTGTTATTTTTATATAGTATATATTTCACAGTTCTAAGGTGGCATGACTGTCTAACTGCCTGATTATTAAAACAGGAGGTCATACTGTAGGTTTAAAACCCAGCGTATCAGACTGTACATACCTGGCAGTCCTGGATCTCCTTCAGTGTGCAGTCACTCCCCACAGCAAAGATGGTTTTATTGTCAGGGGAAAGGGTCAGGCCCGTGTAGCTGCAGGTCTTCAGCACACTCTCGGACTCCCGCTTTCCACTGAGAGCGTTCCACTCATACACGGCTCCATCCATCCCACAGGAGACCAGCCGACTGTCGTCTGCACTCCACGCCATCGACCTCACCTGAGGAGACCAGTCCAGTGAGAGCTTACTGTATATCTGTATTAATGGTCTTGATATATTATGCTTTTTAGAAGGAGCCTGTCTGGATGCTTTTGCTGAAGAGATAAAGATCAAGGGTGTTGGCGAGTAAATCATTAATTCATTAAAGACATTAATTTAGCTGCCTTTTTGCATTTAATAGGAGTGCTTTTAAGACTTTATTACGATACTGTCAAATAATGAATGAGCCTATCAAAGAGAGAGCGGATGGACAAAATAACAGAAACAACTTAAAGCGGTAATCTTTTTTCATGCCCATCAGTACGTCTTGCTGTAGTACTCATTCTCCATCTTAAACTCCTCCCCCCTGGTCTTTATCTCCAGCGCAATTTGATTTAAGATGGTGGAAAGTCCCAAATCAGGCTAAAGACCAGCAAAACTCACTGCGGTCCAAAGTACGTCACGACTAAGGAGACGATTCTCAATCTACGTTCTTGTTTGTATTTGTATTCTTGTGGACTCGGGAAACGTCATCAACGTCAACGAGTTGACAAGTTCACTACAAATACCCGCATGTGTTCTAGCTCCTCCCACATTATCAAGGATGCATGGAAGGTGACTTGTGTGGACTTCCTACTGTCCCATAACCCAGAATGACCTTGCACTAGTACTGGTGAAGGAGAAAGTTGGAGAAATCAATATTTGGTGGAATAACCCTTGTTTTTAATCACAGTTTTTTTTCATGCATCTTGGCATCATGTTCTCCTCCACCAGTCTTACACACTGCTTTTGGATAACTTTATGCTGCTTTACTCCTGGTGCAAAAATTTAAAGCAGTTCAGTTTGGTGGTTTGATGGCTTGTGATCATCCATCTTCTACTCGATTATATTCCAGAGGTTTTCAATTTGGTAAAATCAAAGAAACTCATCATTTTTAAGTGCTCTCTTATTTATTTATTTTTTCCAGAGCTGTATAGCTTTAATAATGGCAGCTGATTCATGTCAGATGGCAGAATTTGCTCTGTTGATCTTGTGCTATGTTAGGGGTCAGCCATATGGCACTGATGACTTTCTCAAAAACAGCTGAGCTGCCCTGAAACACATGGTCCTCCTCAGTGCAGCCAGATCTGCTCAGATCTGACGCATCCTTACACAACGGCTGAAGCTTATGAGCATTGTGTGCGAGTGTGTATGAGTGATGAAGCATTGTTACAGACCTTCCCGTTATGACCCTTCAGGTTCAGGACGTTTTCGAACGTAGTGGTGGAGTAAATATGGATGACGTTTCCGTTGACGGCGGCGAACATGTGTCCCCCGTGGCTGAAGGCGCACTGTGGACAGATAGAACGTTAGTCCCACCACACACTCAGGAATATACTGTATTAAATTGTATAAATAACAAAAAGTAAAATAAAGAAGTGTCACCTCTCGGCAGCCGCGCACTGTGAACTCCTTGAAGGTCCGGATGTCATCGATCAGCAGGTTCATGAGCCGGATCTTGTCTGAGAAGCCCACGAGTATGAAGAGCCCAGAGGGGTGGAGGGCCACACTGTACGATTCCTCCTGAAACTCCTTATACAGCTCCAGAGCACTGCAGCAAACCAACACACCTCCACTTACAGCATATTTTGAGCTCTTTAACCCCTGTGTGGTGTTCGGGTCTGTGGGACCCGTTTTCATTTTTCATCAAATGATACAAAAAAATTTTTTTTCTAACTCAAACTCATTGGCATTGGCTCATTTCTTGTGAAAAACATATATCAAAACACATTTTCCATAAACACACACTGTACACCCCCCCCCCCACACACATTTGTATTACATACAGTATGTTTGGCCAAGGGCTAATAAACATTGCTTCATTTGTACATTTGAAACTAAACAAATTTTCTACTCATATCTTGAGTTTCATTCATTTTCTTTTACATTTTATTTAAAAACTAATAAAAAAAGAGTAGCACTTTTTGAAAGAAATGTAACATAAGAAAGGTAAAGGGCAAATATTAACCATGTAAGCTGTTTATATTGCTTGCAATTTAGGTGAAGCAAACATGTGTAAAGCATTTTATTTTTATATCATGTAGAATTGCTTAATTTTGCTGAATTAAATACAAGTAACAAAGTAAAGGAGTAACAAAAATACGAACACCACACAAGGGTTAAGCAATAAAACACATGTTGACCAATTCTATTCCTTTCCATTTGGACAAGCAAAATTCAAGGAAAATGACAAAAAAAACCCTTTAATTGGTTGAGTTTCATTTTCTGTCAAAAATGGTAATTTGGTTGTGGAAGTTAGTTAAGTTGGGTGGAAAATTGTGTTCATTTTTTAAATGTATGTGTTTGATGTTCTGTGTCAACAATGTGTAAAGTCTATTCAATTCTCCAATCCATACATAGTACCATATTTCTCGGACTATAAGGTGCACTTAAAATACTTTAATTATCCCAAAAATCAACAGTGTGTTTTATAATCCAGTGCTCCTTATGTCTACATTCTATTAGTCAGCTATAAAAGAGCAGTATAGCCACTTTGCTGAAGTACAGTGCTAAAAAAAAGGAGTTTTCCTAAAGTTTCCCCAGCACAAAGGCTAGAGAAGTATTAGCATTAGCTGCTAACCGCAGCTTTAGCTCTTTTGATGTTCAGAGGTGAGTATATTGGACTGTAGTCTGCGAGTTTACTGTGTTAAAACAAAAAACATGGGTTACCAGAACACTCAGGGTTCCTCAGTTTACTAGCGCTAAGCGATGCTAACCGTGGCTAGCACTAAATGGAGCTAAAATACTGGAAATCTAATCTTACTGTAATTAAACGGAAGTGCTTTACTCTCAAAAGTAAACCGTTTTCAGGAGAGAAATTTGTGTAGATAAACATCTAGCACTCATTTGACTTTGAAAGAAAAACACCCCTGTTCCTTACTATTGTCACATAAAATGCACCTTATAGTCCGTAAAATACTGTATGATATTCTAGCTGCACCTTTGAGTGCTGAAGGAATGATTTAGTCTAGACTGTAGACTTCAGGCTCCATGTTCAATCAGCACATTCACCCCCATGTGTTCCCCAGAGGAGCTGAAATTCAATTGTAAAGCTATATCTGAGCAGAATGTTTCTGGTGGCAGCAGAAGCTCTCTAACTGCTCCATCAGACCAGAGAGCACAGACTCCGAATTAAACACATGAATTCTCTCTTACTGAACCTTGAGATGAATTAACTCTCAGAACTAAGTGCTGTCCGAAGAAATGAAGCGCCACCAGGAAACTGAGACAGCATGCTTTCCAGCCAGCTGAAGAAATTAAAATGGCCAGAAACCAGAAATGATAATAAACAGTGCAGGATCTCTCTAACAGAACCTCTGTCCTGAATTCTGTGCCAAGAAAACTCAACCAGAGCTGCTTATAAAAAAAATAAAAAAACACACACACTCGCTGCATGTGAGGATCTTACTTGGTTTCAAAGTTCCAGATGCGAACGGAATGGTCCAGTGAGCAGGTGGCGATCAGAGGTTTACGCATGCAGATGGAGAGACCAGTAATGATGCCGGAGTGAAAGGAGTGGGACAGGAACTCAAACTGGGCCTGTTCACCCTAAAAAAACAGCAGTGAAACAAAGAGGCGTTGGATAATTTGATCTAAATGCAAACATGATGCTACAGAAGATGAGAGTAGTGACCCTGTGACATTGATTAATTTAGTAAAAAATTAAAATTGTAGTTACAAGAACCCTAATTAATCCTCTAAATTTTATTCACATTAGAGGTGTTCCATATCGTATCATACTCAATAATAATCTCCAACATTTTTGAATATCACACTGCTGCAGCAGCTCAGCCAATCAGCTCTCAATCCAGCCCTGCCTCTAAACCCATACATCACCCAATGCACCTGCCAAACTACCTCTCACATTTTTTAGATTTTTCAAAATTGAAGTTGGAGTCTGAAATCAGGACTTTTTTTATACCCTTTAAAGTGTAAATTCATGGTTGTATGTGAGATTTTAATTACTAAAATGACTAAATAACAAATGAATGCAGAAGAGGTGTATTAAAATGTAATGTGGGAAGACGGGTCAGTCGGTCAGTACCCTGCTCATCTCCACTGAGGACAGAGTGATGTGGTAGAGCTGTCCTCGGTCAGTGCTGGCTGCTAGCGTCTCCTCTGAGGGGCTGATGCACAGAGTGCTGATCTCTTGCTGCTCTGCCTGAGTCGGGTCATTAAAGCAGGGGTCCGGGGGGATCTGGAGATTTGAGCAGAGGGGGGTTAAAGACACTGCAAAACTGAAGCCTGCAAGATAATGATGTTCATTTATATCCGAATATTATTCCAAGAATTGGAACAGGTGCGCCACTGACTGATTTAAACCCTGACAACAGTCAACAGTCAGTCCCCCAATCCTGTCTTAGCCATGCAGCATGCAAATGCAGCTTTTACTTCCACAATAAACAGAATAAAGAATAAAATAACATTACTGTTCCCTTAAATGAACTGCTGGCGTACATTCACAGCATGAACACTGAGACGCACAAATGATACAAATGCGCCAAAGTCAGAGCTCACCTGATATGAATTACGGTAATCAGTACGCTATACATCACTAAAATAGGGCCCCAAAGTAGGGTCTGAAAACTTTTAAATCAGTGCAAAAAAACAGACAAACTCAGCTTCTGTCACCTTTATTTCTCTGGTTTTCTTGTAACTGTCCTTCTCTTCCGTTTTTTCAAAAAGGCACACGGTTCCTGGGCCGGCTGAACAGGCGAATCCTTTAGAGTAGGGTGAGATGGCCGTCACTCTTGGCAATAAGGCCGGTGAAGAGGAGGTGTCCTCCGACTTCCTCCTGTCTGTTTTTCTGTCGGACAGCAAAGCAAGGCAAAATGTAGAATGGCAATGAGAAAAATGAAAGAGTAGTCAGTGTACTGTAGCATAACAGAAGAATAGGCTTTATGTCTATAAACTGTGTAAATAGTGGAAATAGTAGAAAGATAAAAGGAAGCAGCGGGAAAACAGATTCGATAGCTAACCATTAATGATAATTATACAGCTCTGGAAAAAATAAGAGACCACTTAAAATTATGATTTTCTTTGATTTTACCTAATTGTAAACCTCTGGAATATAATCAAGAGGAAGATGGATGATCACAAACCATCAAACCACCAAACTGAACTGCTTGAATTTTTGCAGCAGGAGTGTAAAGCATAAAGTTATTCAAAAGCAGTGTGTAAGACTGGTGGAGGAGAACATGATGCCAAGATGCATGAAAAAAACTGTGATTAAAAACTACCAGGGTTATTCCACCAAATATTGATTTCTGAACTCTTAAAATTTTATGAACTTGTTTTCTTTGCATTATTTGAGGTCTAAAAGCTCTGCGCCTAAGTTAGAATGGGAGATGCTAGGCTAACACTGCTAACAAGCACTGGATTGAGACAGTTATTAATATTAAACATCCTCTTACCTCTCTGGCTCCTGTGTGGAGGGTTTACTGGTGACGCTCAGGCTCCCGCGCTGGTCCCCTGACTCAAACACAAGCAGCCGTCCCGTCTCAGTTCCAGCAATGATCCTTTCTTTGGACATCCAGGCGTGAGACAGGATGTTATGTTGCTCCATTTTGACAGAGTTGGTCTGTTTTAAGGCCCCTTCAGTGTAACGGAAGATCTTGAACAAGCCGTTGCCGCTCACACAGATCTGCATGTTGTCCTGAGGGCTGAAGCTGACCTGTGAACGAGAGAAGAGCAGGACATGCTTAAACCAAATATCCATTTTTTTTACTAAATTCTTTCTTTAAAGCAATATTACACCATGCCTCTTTTTGATACATCAGCTCACAGATGCAGCCTTGTGCTCATCCACATCACCCTAGGAGTGATAAGAGGAAAGAGCGCCATCTACTGTACCCACCCAAAGAGAGAGCAAGGACAATTGTGCTCTCTCAGGGCTCCGGCAGCTGATGGCAAGCTGCATGAACAGAATTCGAAGCAGCGATCTTCTGATCATAGTTGCAGTGCTTAACATGGTTTCTTTTTTTGAGGAAATGCAGTTCAATCCTACCTGGTGGATGGGACCAGTGCTGGTGGTCTTCACCGTGGCCATGATTTTATGCTTCTCCCAAACCCAGTAGAACAGGGTCCACTCCGGTCCTCCAGCCTGACCTATGAGGTATTTAGAGTCAGGAGAGAAGGCCATGCAGACGAACTCCCGCACTGGAAGCTCTCCACCGGTCAGAACCTTCCTCCTGCGGCTCTGCTCGTGCTGCAGGTCATAAATGGTTATGGTAGCCTTCTCCTTGTGCTCTGCCACGGCCAGGTAGCGCCGGTTAGCGCTGATGGCCATAGCCTGCATGCTCTGGCTCCTCTCTGTACCTGTAGGAGGTAATGAAGAAAGAATTGATCAAAGTATCTGCATAATTAAATGGTTAAAATGTAAATTCAGAGTGGGTTTGGTGTGAAATGCTCTGTTCTAAATAAACTAACAGAAATATTTGTAGTAGTAGTGAACAGAACAAGATGCTCTAAAGCAGGGGTCGGAAATTAAGTTTGGCCATGGGCCAGATACAGTATTTTCCAAGCCATTATGTGGCAGGCCATAAAAAAATTGTTTAGGAAAATGAAGTGTAATGGGATGAAGTGCTACAGACTAGCAGCACTCCAGCCCAGAGGGTTGTTGAACCCAATTGTAGAACAGTTGATCTCAAAGCAGGTAAAACCCAAGAAGAAACGATTTTAAAAAATGAATAAATAAACTGCCACTACCCCGGCTAGTGAATTTGGACACAGCCAAGTCATAGGGAGCACGATAACGGGTGGAAAAACATGAACGGGCAGAAACTAAAGTCGCACCAAGCGCAACAGAGGGAGACGAGGGAGGTATGTAAACAAAAGCTCACCAGAGAAGCATTTTATCTATTGCCAACCCCTGCCCTAGAAGCTCTTTAAAAGAAGGTTACTATAGCAAAAGGTTATGAAGACACTGATGCCTAAGACATTGCTTTTTCAAAATGTTTGAGCAAATGTCAGATCTAAAGGGTGTCATCATCCCTTGTGTCCCATGTGTTAAATTAGGCTAAAATAGGTCTGTACTTAAGTTATGTTATTTTTTATAACCACTTATTCGATCTTAATTACTATTTGCATTAGTCCACTCACCTGGAATGAAACTCTGGCATGCCTGATCGAGGTCATAGCGCACACAGTTATTTCCACAAGGAAAAACCACAGTGTGTTCATCGAAAAACAGAAGGTTATTATTTACTCCAGTCCTCAGGCCAAAGATATGGTGAGACTGAGCCACTACTGCAGCCATGGCTCAAGAAATATCTGTGGAATTCAAGGAAAATGGAGAGAAGGGCAGTTTTAGACACAGTAAATCATAATACATATAATATAAAACACATGCTGGTTCTTAGTAAGTCAATATTAGTGTACAGAATAGTCTAAAACGGGGACAGACTAGCAAATATGGCAAATCCAGACCCATGAAACCCACATGTACCCACGTTCTGCACCTTAACCCTTTCAGACCCTGCATCTGTTGCAATGAACAACATCTGTTTTCTTATATTTTTGTAGTTTTGCATTTAATACAGATTGAGGCCTGTTGTCCAACATAATTGACATTAATCAGCCAATCAAAAACAGCACCTTAGCCTCAACTGCTGCATTGGACAAAAAAAAAAAAATGAGATTTTTTTTACTGTTTAAAAAAGTTATATAAAAGTTTCATAAAATAAAAATAAATATTTACATAAAAATATAAACAATCTACTTATATATATACATATATACATATATATATGTTTGGAGTGCATTGGTAGGTTTCCTGTGTTTTTTAATACACAGTTATGTCTGATAAAGTGCCTCAGTGCCTCTTGTTTAGTAGAGAAACTTACCGAATAAGAGCCAATCCAGCGGTAGTGAACAGAACCAGAACTTTTATAAACTCTTTAAAAGCACATAAAATAAAAAAAATCGCGAGATAAATCGCCTGCTAACAGCTAACAGCCACGGTTTACTGTAACCACGTTAACGCAAAGCTGCAGCGTTACTAGGCAACCCCACGCACACGTGATACAATAAAGTAAAGTAAAATGAAATAAAATAAATAACGAATAAATAATAACTTTAATAATAACATATCATACAAAATACTAATAAAAGGTTTGCCTAAAAAAAAAAAATAATTATTTAACGTTTAATTTTAAACATATAAATATAGTAATTGTATCATATTATATTATATTAAATCATATTATATCATATTATACAGCCTGTACAGCATCAACATTTATTTTATTATTTTGAAAAAAAAAAAATACGCACATTTTTTTTGCGTGTAAACAAAATAAAAGTATTTTATACTACAAAAAGTACTCAATACAACGTAGATTTAAAAAAAAAAGCAAAGATCATCTACAATTAAGATAGAAAGGAAAATATAGTACTGTTTATACATTTATAAATATTTTTAATTACGTTACAAGTGTTTAAAAATATTCATATAACAATAATTACTAGTTTATTTATGTTTCTAAATATAGAGCTATTAAAAAGGATACAACATTTAAATTTTATAGTACTCTAAAAGTATATTCCATAGCAAAAAAAACAATATTTAAACGTTTATGAAAAAAAGATCTAAAACATAAAAAAATAAAAGTCTTTATTAGTTTAGCGATATATATTTTTTTTCTTATATATTTTTTAAATATATTTAAAATGACCTACAATTAATATGGAAAGCAAAATATGGTATATACATTTATAGAATTGTTTAATACAAGAGTGTTATATTTATTAATTATTAACAAAATATTAATTATTTATGTTTCTAAACATTAAATACCTTTCAAAAGGTGACACAATTTTAATTTAAAAAAAATATTCCACAGCAAAAAGAAACAATATTCAAACTTTGAATAAAAAAGCGATATGAAACATTTAAAAATATAAAAGTCCTTTTTTTAAACCACTGGAGGAGCGCACTCGAGGTCGGAACTGTTCTCAGAAGAGTCTTGGTTCTACCCGGACCGCGATCTGTGCCGCAGCGTTGTTTGCCCACGCTGTGAGAGCTTGAATCACACGTGAAAAGAAACGATAGCCTTTAATAACGTGTTTTTTATCATCATAACGAAGTTTTTCAGTGTTAAAATGGTAGATATAGAGGAGGACAGTCAGCTGGGGCTGGAGTCTGAAGAGGAATATGAGGAATTATCTGATGGGGAGGTGAGAACTGTGTTGTTTAAAATGTTTTAAGGTAGTATTGTATTTCTATCGATGGTAATTGTTTTTTAAACGAGTCTAAAGTCACTTCGATAGAACGAGTTGTATTTTGCGACCGTTTTGGATGTCGTATAGATTTAAGTTTTGTTTATAATAACCAGCTTACTTTGTGTATTGTCAGTTCCACCTTAACTGGAGCTGCATTTAACTTACAGTAAGTGACTGCAGACCCATTTAAGGTGGAACTGGTAGATCCAACTGCAATCTAGCGAATATGAACAAAAATAAATAATGAACAGTGTGAACAAAAATCTTTACGACCTTCAGAGGAGTCTTAACACACATTATACATGTTTGATATGTAGTTTCTGATAGCCTAAGAGTCTCAGATATTGAAACTCAACACTAGAGGTGGGCAATATTATGTCGTATACAATATATCGTGACACATATTTATCATGATATTAAAAATCCATATCGTGATAAAAGGGATGCTTTGTCTTAAATGTAGTCTATTATTTACTGTAAAGCTTTAGGTGTATTTATTGTATAATTGTTTTAGTTTGCACTTTATATGCATGAAAATATTCTGCATTTTTTTTATCTGCATATTATTTTATGCTATTTTATTTATTTTGCCACATTACGATTATTCTGTTATACTATTATACTATATTCCTGAAATTAATGAATTGTTTTTCTGTTTTTCTATTTTGCCAAGTATATCGTTATTGCAAAAATACCCTTGCCTGGAATAATCCTATTTCTCTGATTTTCCATTGTGATTTTCAAGGACTTTTTAAAATTTTGGGCCATAAAAAAATACTCACCATTTTATTTTTACCAACTAATGATGTCACAAAGCAAACTCACTGAAATCCTGCAAATCTACGCTTTACCTAACCTTCTTCTCATCTCCATTCAGCTCCAGGAGGCTTTTGCCAAAGGACTTCTCAAACCTGGTTTAAATATTCCTCTAGAAGAACCAAAGAAGGCCGTCAACAACGTAGTGAGTTCCCTAATTTACTTATTATTACTTTATTTCTCTAGAGATACTATTTAGCAAAACCAACACACCTCTGTTCTGTTCTACAAGGAGGGGCTGAAGAAGTGCCTGGCTGACTTTAAGAAGAACCTGCCTTGGGTCGAGAGGCTGGACCTCACCAACAAACCAGTAGATGACGTTCTGGCCAAAGCTGAAGGAAGACCGAGCAACGACGACGTCAATCCTGAGGACGATTTTCAGAGGGAAATGTATTTGTAAGTATGAGTTCTGTTTAAAAAAAATCTCAAAGCTTTGGAGCCAAAGAATAAATATCCTTTGCTGTTGTTTTTAATAGTATAAATGATGTATATCTCTTACAACACTAGATCTATTTATTATAACTTCACCTTTATTCACCTAAACATTTAAAAACTGTTATAGAAGACAGTCACACATGCCAAATTATATATGGAGCATATTTTTTTTATAAGTATATGAGCTGGACTGAGGACTTTTATTATGAAGTCCTTGTATTATGAAGGCTTTTTAATCCCGCGCACTTTATGTATGAATTATTACCAGTCAGATATTAAGGAGCAGTAAAATCACTCTTAAAGGATGATTAATCTGGAGGTTTCTCTTTATTGTTGTGTTTCCAGCTATCGACAGGCTCAAGCAACTGTTCTTGAGGCCCTTCCAAAGTTAAAGAAGCTGAATATTTTTACTAAAAGGCCTGATGATTACTTTGCAGAGATGTCCAAGACTGATCAGCATATGCAGAAGGTAAGTTCTTGCCTCATTTTAGCTTCTATAAATGAACAGAGCGTGAGAACACAAGCGTACTGTCACTGTGCACTGTAGCAGTCTTGGTTCATTCTGTGCTAGCATAGTAGTTCAATATTCAATGGACAGAACAACATATAACATTGTTAAATGCATATAGATTACAAAAATAACATGCACAAACTATTAAAATATTTTTGCGATAATTATATTCTTCAGTGAAAGACAAAAACAGTGTAATTTTATTTATGTATTTTAACATTCAGCAGAACAAACAAATAAAAAGTGTTTTTTTTTATTAAAAAAAAAAGTATCCTTCCAAAATTGTAACAACATAATCTGACAGACAATAATGTTTCATAGAAACAGTGTAAAGTTAAGCAAAAAAATTATTATACAAAAAAAACCCTCAATGCTTATTAGTAATTAGCACGTATACACGTTTTTTTTTTTTTGTTTTTTTTTTCATGAACATATGATATGGAGCACCCCTAGCAAAAAAAACATTCATTAACAGCAGCTTCACTGAAAAAATGTATTATATGTACCATACAGTACTGATTGTCTTCTACTCTGTCTAAAACTCACCTCAACTTAACAAGCGAATCCAAGTTATGTCCAAGTGAATGTCCTAGTAGAAAATGTATTTATCATTGTGGTATTCCAATAAAATGTAAACACAGCACTGTCCTTATTAATTTGTCTTTTTCTTTCAGATCAGGAAGAAGCTCATGCAGAAGCAAGTAGCAATGGAGAATTCTGAAAAGGCCAAGAAGCTGAGAGAACAGAGGAAGTTCGGCAAAAAGGTCAGACCTCAAAACCGACGTTTATTTTAAAGTATTTAAACAGTTTGAGTTGTTGCTAAGGGTTTTTTGCTTTCTAGGTACAAGTGGAGGTTCTCCAGAAGAGGCAGAAGCAGAAGAGGGACATGATGACGGCAGTGAAGAAATATCAGAGAGGTTTGGGTTCTTTTTGTAGTACTAGTGCATCTAAAAAAAATAGAATATCATTGAAAAGTTACTTTATTTCAGTAATTCAGTTGTAAATGTAAAGATGTATTAACACAAAGTGATCTATTTTAAGCATTTATTTCTTTTATTGTTGATGATTATGATGATTATGGCTTACAGCCAATAAAAACCCAAAAATCAGTGTCTCAGAAAATTAAAATATTATACAAGACCACTTAATACTTTTGGCAGTGTGCCAAATCCTGCTGGAAAATGAAATCCACATCTCCATAAAAGTTGTCTTTATGCTTTCCTCTCCTGACAAGTGTTATAGGGATGTGGATTTCATTTTCCAGCAGGACTTAGCACACTGCCCACACTGCCAAAAGTACCAATTGGTCTGATATAATATTACAATTTTCTGAGACACTGATTCTTGGGTTTTCATTGGCTGTAAGCTTCATAATCATCAACAATAAAACAAAATAAACGCTTAAAATACATCATTCTGTGTGTAACACATCTATATAATATATGAGTTTCACATTTTCAACTGAATTACTGAAAAACAGTGACTTTTCATTGATATTCATCTCATATTTTCAGATGCACTACTCGAGGCTCTGTGGAACATCTTATTGTCTTACCTTAAAAATAACCTGTTTATTTTGAGAGTGTGTTTTATCAGTGTTTGTGTTCTTCAGGCATGACAGACAAGTTGGACTTCTTGGAAGGAGATAAGGAGGGAAAGAATGGACCCGCCTCATCCAAGAAACAGATGGGCAAAAGAGGAGGGTGAGCGTGATCTCAGCTGCGTCTGAACAGTTCCTGGTTCTGGAACCTAATTTTGAATGAAAGCATGCTCTAAATGCTATATTATATAATGTAATGTAATGTAAATGGAACTGATTTTTGCCGTTTACAGGTTAAAAACTGTGTATTTCCTTTTATACCACATTATACCTGTGGGCTGATGAGATTTGCTGTGGTTCTGTACTTGTAGATCTTTGCTGGAGGACCGTGTTCTGTTTTACTTAAAATCTGTTCTCTCTTTAGCCCAAGCTCTAAGAGGAAGTACAAGGACCAGAAGTTTGGCTTTGGAGGCAGGAAGAAAGGCTCCAAAAGGAACACGAAAGAAAGCCATGATGACGTTTCAGGATTCCGGGCTAAAGCAGCCCACGGGAAAGGGGGAAAGAAATTTGGCAAAGGAGGAAAAAATGTAAGACCCTTTTAATTCTGTTAACCGTTTTTCTTACTTATTTGTTGTAATTAGTGATTCTAGTAAAATCACTGTACAGCACAGCTTTGTGTTTGTGAAGTGGCAACAGGAAAACATTACAAGAAAGAAATTAAGAAAGAGTTCAGAAATCAATATTTGGTGGAATAACCCTGGTGGTTTTTAATCACAGTTTTAATCATGCATCTTGGCATCATGTTCTTCTCCACCAGTCTTACACACTGCTTTTGGATAACTTTATGCTGCTTTACTCCTGGTGTAAAATTTCAAGCAGTTCAGTTTGGTGGTTTGATGGCTTGTGATAATCCATCTTCCTCTTGATTATATTCTAGAGTTTTTCAGTTTTCTAAAATCAAAGAAACCCAACATTTTTCAGTGGTCTCTTATTTTTTTCTAGAGAAAACCATACAACACACTCTAAGAAAAGATCCCTCTTTCGGGTCACTTCCCTCTGCTTTTTCTTAATTTCTCACTGAATTTAACTCACCAGGCTTGGTTTATGCAGCAGTCCATATTATTCCCAAATCTATCAGTGTCTGGAGGAGATGTGCTGCTCTCCAGTATCAACAACACCATATTTTTCTAAAGTCATTGTTGCCTTTATTCAGCTTTAAAACTATTTTTTGTGGACTTTTTGTGGTTGTTGTGTAGATTTATAGGTATAGTTACAGTTTCTATTTTGTCATGCTTATTTATTGTCTGTCTGTTTGTCTTTTCACAGAAAAGACCAGGAAAGGAGACCCGGCGGAAAATGAAGTCCCGAAAGTGAGGGATTACTCCTGTTAGTTAGTTAGTTAGTTTCCCCTTATGTTTCTATGCAAGTGGACTTCTCTGTTAAGACACTTGATCATCCATGGCGTCCACATGGCCACCGCTCTGCTTCTCACCACCGTTCCACAGATTCTGCACATGCTAATGCAGCCGTGTGGTTGACTCGGACACTCGTCTGGTGAGAGGACTTGATTTGAAACGGCTCCTCCTTCATTAGTCGGCTTTTCCGGTGCCATTCGAGGATTCCCCTTGGATTTCTCCTTCTTTTTATGTCAGTTTTATTCTAAGCTGTGTTCTTTTCTTCCTTTTTCCCCCCTCTTTCTCCTTTTCTAAACTCTGCAACATGAACTAATTGGATATATAGTTTTTTTTCTCTGGTTACTGCTGTAAAAAATAATTTTGTAAGGAAAAGCTGTACCCCCCCATGGGCTGTTTCTGTTTCTCACAGTGTTAAGCTCAGTCCTGGATGGAGAAATAAATGTAGAGTGCCCACATTCTCATGACACAGGCGTCACACGCATTATGTGTTTTCCTCTGTAATTATAATACATATTTTATAATGAGTGCCTCTGAGAGTGCGTTTGTTTTCCATGAGCCAAACGGTGACACACAAACCCAAATTTCTGAATGACCTCGTCTCAATTTAGCAGCATTTTCACAATGAAACGGATGAATTTAGCATTTGCGCTTGGAACAGCCACTCCACTCACCCCCCCCAAAAAAAAAAGGAAACACTTACCATCGTAGACTTCATTTCCGTATCTGAAACTGACGTGCATAAATCTGCTTTAAATGCTCCGCACAGCCCTGCCAGAGGAGGATATTAATATTCATGGCAGTGTAATGGACTGCTGTGCTAATTGGCTTAGCCGCCCACTGCCCCGTTTGAAGTCGGTCGACAGGGCGGTTTGTGCGACAGCGGAGTCTAGATGCAAGTCAAGAATTTAATTCAGGAACCGTCAGATTTTCAGCTGAAGGAAAAGGTTTAAACATTTTCACTAAAGACAGAAGATGCAGGTTAAACAAGTTGGTTTTGTAGATGCGTGGAAGTAAAGAGTGGCATGGCTCAGGTTGGATTTTTAGCCAATCACAGAGCTGATTCTTAACATCTGCTGCCTTGTAGGGATGTTCTATAGCTCTGTAAGAAAAATATAAATGGAAATATTGCTTGATTGACATGAAATACTACCACATATCTATACACAAATACAGTTTAGGAAAATAGTGCTCCTGTAGAAGCAGCACTTTGATTTTGAAATTAATAATAATAATAATAATACTTTTATTTTTATATTGCTCTTTTCTAAAACCCACAGACGCTTACAGTCATCATTAGTGGAAACAAATAGAAACATTACACAACAAGTGGTGACCGACAATCAACATAGTATGAGAACAGGACAGCAGGGATAAGTGGTATAGCACATTAAACAGAGGGAAAGTCGTAGGCAAGAGAAAAGAGGTGAGTCTTGAGTGTAGATTTGAACAAGGAAAGAGAGGAGGAGTGTTTGACCGCAGATGGGAGAGAATTCCATAGTTGAGGAGCAAGTCTGGAAAAAGCCCGATCACCAAAGCCACGGAGTTTAGAGGCTGGGACTTTAAGACGTCCAAATTGTACGTGAAAAAAAGAGACATGTTAGTATGAATTTCTAAAAGACCATCACTTTTAAAGGTGTAAAGATTCTTTATTCATTTAAATGTTCAGCACATTTGTTCAGTCATTAAACTGCAGGTAAATCAGATTTGTTTCTTAAGTCAAACCAAACCAAAGTTCATGTAGTTTCTGGCTGTCTAGAATATTAAAAATCTTTCCAGATTAGGGGTGGGCGATATGGCTCTAAAATAACATCACGATATTTCATGGTATATTTGCGATAACGATACTCTTGGGTATATGTCAAAATACCCCTAGCTGAGATATTGAAAAATACAAGAATTCTATCAGATTCTATCAGATCTATCAGAATTCTATCTAACAGAAGTGAATGATCCGCAATAGCCAGTCAATAATACTAATAATGAAGTAAATTAAATGATACAGGACATATATAATCTGTCCCTAGTAGATATATATTGAGAAATGAGAATGGGAAGTTTGAATTTGTCTTTTGCTAAAAACACAGAAAAAGTACTTATTTTTTTGCTGGTTTTAAAAAATGCTGTTAAATTAAAATGAAACTAATGTTAATTTGAGGTGTTTGCACATTTAATATTTTAGCAGTAGAAGCGACTTTCATCAAAGTAAATGCAAGTAAACGACTGAGGAAAAAGTTGACCTTTTCTTGGTGACTGGTTACCATAGCCACCACTTTGGAAATGGCATTTTGTTCTGGGGTTATGGACAGAGCAGCTTTCAGAGAGTGAAGAACTGAGAGCAGAGCATTTCCTCAGAGCTCTGAAGTTCTTTCTCAAAGGCAGCATCCAACAGCTGGGTTTTATATTCCTTAAAACCAAGGTCCTGCAGCCAGGGGATCATTATAAAAGTCTACACTGGTCAATAGAAAATTCCAGCCAAATGCTAGTGGTCACTTCCCTGTTACCACCCACTCCATGATTAAATGCATGTATGCTAAGACAGACGTTTAACAAACGTACAAATCTTTATTGAGCATTTTAAAAGGGCATTTTACAAAATTTTCTTGGGAAATGTTTTTTTTTTTTTGGTGGCCAATGAAAACAGACATTAGCGGTTTTTAATTGCTTACATAGGTGGAGGTTTTCTTTGAGTGTGTTGCTCCTTGTTGGAAATATCAATGTCCAAGATCGGCATCGGCATCTCGTCCCTGGCTACATTGAAGCACCACTGCACAGAGAAAACAGAAAGAAATATGTTAAAGACATTGTGTGTGTTTACCTGCGTAAAAAAATCCATTAATCACTGGATTACTGCAAGAAAGTGGTAAAGTAAACAGCATACTCTGATTTGATCTGATCTAGAAATCTGATTAAGAAATCTAAAGAGCGCTAGATATTAGCTCAGTAATGGAATTTCTCAGTTCTGGAGCATCCTCAGTCTGCTCATGTGTAAAAAAAAAATAGACAGTTTTAACACAGAAAACACTAAAAATAAATAATTTAAATGGACATATTGTGGCTCAATGATGTCAAGTGTTTTTCAGTTGCAGTCCGAATGCACAAGTTTTATCACTGAGTAGCAGTGTGAAATATTTTTCACAGACGTCCCCCTGAGACACTAATCTCATTCCGATAATAGGGCTAATGTGTTTTATTACAATTAACAATTATTAGCCTCAGTCTTCAGGCCTGATTTTAAAATGTGAGCTGCAGTTCAGGTCAGAAACGTACCTGCGGGGTGCCATTGGTTGGAGGTGGAGGGAAACCGATGGCTTCTCCTGGAGGAGGCTGTTGGAGGCTCACAAAAAAAGCTGGGTACACAAAGCCGCCAGGATGCTGGTAACTCAGCAGCAGCGGCATCGTTACCATCTTGTATGAGTAAGGGATCTGCTGAGGGGCATCTGGGGTAAAATAGGTGGCTGGGTCTGAAAAAAAAAGTCTTTTAATGTCACTGAGAGTGCTGTTATACAGGATATTTCAGCTAAAGCATCAAAACACCACAGTCTGACTGTTCTAACAGTAAAGGTGAGCTGTTACCTGAGAGTTTACTAATATATTACACTGTACACATGGCTGAAATCCATATTATTGCCAACATGTAATTTTAGCTACATAAGACCCAGCAACAAAAGCAGAAGGAAAATTTAGCCCACATTAGCGCACCATAAAATGGTAAAATAACAGTCTGTCACCTGTCAATAACCAATTATGAAAGTATTGGTGCCAACATTGAACCAACCTGATGTTGTGGTTAAATCAACATTGAATTTGGTGTTAATTTAAATAGTGAATCAATATGGCATTGATATGGAATATTAATTTAATAAACCATAGCTCACAATCGAGATGCTCAAAATTGCATGGAAGAGGAAAAAAAATCCTGAATGTCTTAATAAAACTACAAAATAAAAGCTTTTATTACAACAAGTAGCTAAAAGTAGAAAATTCTCTGGTTAACAATTATTGTGTTAACAATAAACTTAAAGCTGAGTATAAAGAACCCACCACTATCAATCTGATTACTAAACATCTGATCTCAAAAACAGTAAAACTAACAGAGCATGAGCATTCCCCAAATATTTTTTAAGACACATTTTTAAATGACTTTTTAAAACAAATTAAGATCTTCTTTTAGACTTTTAAGACAAATTCAGATCTTTAAAAACTTTTTAAGACAAATAAAGATTTTTAAAAATATATTTAAAATTTAGCCTTAGCTAATATTTATATATATATATAATTTTGACAGAATGTTTATAAGACAGAATTACAGTGAAGATGTGGAATTACTAAAGATTATAGTAACTGTAACTGTAATTACATGCTGTTTAATAATATTTCTTTATTTAAAAATAAAAAAGACTCTCGTTTTAATCAATGTTCAGCCTTAATTAGGGTAGCATGAACATTAAAATAACGTTAATTTAATAAACCTGCATATACAACTTTAACCTACCAGTTATAACTGTAACTGCATGCTGTGTATTGTGATCTCTTTATTTTAAAAATAAATAATTCAATTAATATTTAATTATTTAATAAATGATTTAATAAATAATAAGACTTTCATTTTAATCAACGTTTAGCATTAATTGGGGTAGCATAAACATTTAATTAACGTAAATTCAATTAACTAACTTATATCTACAACTGTAAATGTTGTTTAATGTGTTTTATATATTTTTTAAATAAATAATTAAATAAATATTTATTCAATTTAATTAAATATTGAACAAATAATAAGACTTTCATTTTAATCAATGCTTAGCATTATTTAGGATAGCGTTAACATTTAGGTTAATGTTAATTTAATGAACTACCCTATATTTACAACTGTTGTTTAATGTGATTTATTAATTGTATAAATAAATCATTTGATAAATATTTAATAATTTAATAAATGATTTAATAAATAATAAGACTTTCATTTTAATTAGTGTTTAGTGTTCATTAGGGTAGCGTTAACATTTAACTAACGTTCATTTAATTAACTAACCTATACCCACTACCGTAAATGTTGTTTAATGTGATTTCTTTATTTACAGTAACAAGACTTTTATAATTGAATCGTTAAATATGTTTTTTATTTATTTTTTCTTAATAAAAATGTTTTACCGTAAACTCCCGCGCTGCTCCGGTAGGCGGCGGGCTCCGCGGGCCGTCTCGCGGGCTCGGTGTCTGTTGCTGTGCGCGCGGGCCGCTCTGCTCCAGTCGGTGCCGGCACCGCGTGGCCGGTCACCGGGGCAGCGGCGGCCGCGCTGTGGGCGGGGGCGGTCCGCCGGATCCGCCGCTGATTGGCCATAATCCGGGTTCTCTCGGTGATAAGCGAGCACTTCCAGCACGTGCACTCCAGAAACGCACATTTACCGGAATGGCCTTTTCGGTCTGCGGTAAAACCGTGATTGCGGCACCGCGAGCACTTCGGGCTTCGGGACGCTTTTCCCGTGTTCATATCAGCTGCCGTTAAACCGGATTTAGCGGTGATCTGATCCGGACCTGCACCGTACTCACACTGGTATCTCTAATGTTAAAACTGATTTTTTTTATTTTATTGCATTGAATTTATTCCACGCGCCAGTCTGGACGGCGCCGCGTTCATCAACACTGTAACATTTCTGACCTGGGAAAACTGCAGCCACGCTTTCCCACGGGTCACATTATTAACCTGATTGGGGTCAACTCAGGTCAATCAGTCAGATTTTGGGGATTTTCTAGGAAAAAGACCCCCTGAAGTCTGTAGACACCAGTCATCATCTGCAGCAGGTGTTCTCAGATACAGTACCAGCCCGTCCAACCCGTCCAGACTATGAAGGAACACATACAGGATCATGTAGTAACTTAAAAGTCTTGTTTCATCATTTTTTCATTCATTTTAAAATGTCTAGTTGTGTCTGTAGCATGAATGAATGCCATTTGCTCTGGTGATCTGGTATAACTCTGCTTTAGTCTGGTTGAGGAGTGGAGCTGGATTTCGGCTCTTGCTCATTATTATTCATACATGCAAACATATCGCCTCTGATTGGCTAACAACACTGCGATGAGGCAAAATTCTCAGAAAAATGTCTCTATCTCAGTTTGTAAAATATTTTAATGTAAAATATAAAACATATTCTGGTTTGTTTAACACTTTTTGGTTTACTAAATAATTCCATATGTTTTTCCATATGTCTTAATCTACAATGCAGAACATTTCAAAACAATTAAATAACATTAAATTTAAGGGGTGTCAAAACTTTTAAGTGGTACTGTATTTATAAAAAAAAAAATTAAAAGCATATTCAACTTAACCAGGCAGCACATTATAAAATATAAAAGTACAAAAATAATTTAAAAAAGTACTTTAAAGTTAAGGTTCACAGTCCTGTATATTTGTAATAATGAGTTGAATGAGTAAATCTTTAGACTTTATAAACAGCTATACTGTGGACACAAAAGGCACATTATATTGATATTAACTCTTTGATAATCCAAATTTGACAAACAGAATTACTGAAAACGTGCTACTGTTCAGCCGATATGGCTGTAAATGTACAGAAAATGCCACAAAATTCAAGAAACACAGTTTTTTCCTCACAGTTTTGGCTTTGTTTTAAAATGAAAAATACTACAGCCTTATTTGATTTTTTTTATCACATGCACTGGGTGGCTCTTTCATCTGGCGTGTTTTTTTATTGGAGCAGGTAATAAAAACAAATCAGCCCGTGGCATTTTTTCATTTGTGAGAGGACGTAAACACCACAATAGCTTTGACAGATGAGAAAATCCAGATGTGTGACATTCTGGACCCCAATCTCTTGGATGCTTTGGATAGAAGCCCAGTGGATTTTGCATTCTGAGTCTAAGCCACACGGACCTGGATGACCTTTTGTCTGCTTTTGACCTCTTTTTTTTAAACGTCTGATTTTTTTATTCTTCGCTTGGTGAAAATCGCTTTCCTTTTTATTTCCAACCCGGCCAACTTTCAAGGCTCATTTAACACAGATATGTCCATATAAATCACAGCCCTATGCATTCAGTCCGGTCACACGCGCATAATCTCTGCGCGCAGAAGGAACAGAATGCAATTCAGGACGCAATTCAGAGTAGATGCACACAAATGCTTTAATAATCATTATAATATATTTCTTTTAAAGTACATGAAAATGATGAATTTAACACATTATCAGGAGCTGTGTTCTGAGTGCAGTGGGAGCGGTGAATCGTTCCTGCCTCAGATGAGCTTTATTGTATTAGAAAGATGACAAGAGGAGAGCTGTGACTTATTAGAAAATCTGCTAAGGCCTTTTATTATCTGTCGACTCTCGTGTGTTAGTGTGTAGGAGGGGACGGCACGACATGACATTTCTTCTGCTGGGTTTTCCAGCTTCTAGGATTTTAGTGTTTTAGAAGTCTTTTTCTTTGGTACTTATAAAACTGGTATGTTTTTATTATAAGAAACATTCTTTAGTTTCTATAGTTCAGTCAGATATACAATATTGTGCAAATGTTTAAAAGCAGTGCAGCTTTTAAAGCCCTGTTTTCCTTAAAACATCTCCTAATCTCTCCTCCTAATCTGAGTTTAATAGAGTTATTTCTAGTTCTCATCATATTAATCAACACCTGGTTTGGTTAATTGGTAAGGTTGGTAAATCAGGTGAGCTGCTGACGGAACTGAACATAATATACACATGCTGGCTGAGGGAAATCATCCAGGTCAAATCTGGAGAAACTACATGACATTTCTATTGTTGAGTTTTCCAGCTTCTAGGATTTTTATGTTTTAGAAGTCTGTTTCTTTGGTACTTATAAAGCTGGTATGTTTTTATTATATGTAACATTCTATAATTTCTATAGTTCAGTCAAATATACAATATTGTGCAAATGTTTTTGGCACCTGTGGGAATTTCAGTAATAAAAAAGCTTCTAATCTGTGTAGTAAGTGTTTATCAGCTCAGTAAAACACAAAAACATTACAGCATTACAATAAATACAAACAGCAATTTTACAAAAAACAGTTACAGCTTTTACAGCCCTGTTTTCCTTAAAACAACATCTCCTAACCTCTCATCGCTCATCTGAGTTTAATAGAGTTATTTATTTCTAGTTCTCATCATATTAATCAACAGCTGGTTTGGTAAATTGGTAAGGTTGGTAAATCAGGTGAGCTGCTGACGGAACTGGACATAATATACACATTCTGGCTGAGGAGCATCCAGGAGAAATCTGGAGAAACAACACTTCGTTCTTTAGCTTCAGGCTCACAGGATAAAACATATCTTACATATCTTAGTTAAAAATGAGAATTCCTTGTTATGTTTTACTGTATTTATGTTTATTTGCATCTGTTCAAATCATATGTGGTGTTTTTTCAGGTAAAATGGATTAGTGTCATTTGCTTTGGTGCCTAAAACTTTTGCACAGTACCTTTTTTTAACCTTTTTTTATGGCCAATTTTTGCTCTCTCGGACTCCGGCTGCTGAGGTCAAGCAGCATGACCCAGGATTTGACCCCAAGACTGTTTACATATGTATCGATTTACACTTTTTGATTTTACTATTTGTTTTAATTGATTTATTTTAATATATCTCACAGGCACAACCTTTTGTAATTTTATCTGATATTATTATTTTATTTGCCCTTTTTACAGTTTTACAATTTGTATTATTGTATGTTATTTTATTTTATATTATGTATTATCTTTACTGTTAATTTTACATAAGCGTCAACAATGACTTATTCAGTCTGTTTTTGAGACCCAAATATTATTTTTTTTTAACTCCTGTAATTAAAATGAATCACCTCCTGTAATTATCATGTGCACCACTAGAGGGATTTGCATCATAGTTTGAATACCTATTACAAAACACAAGACAGCCATATATGTATATATTCACCATATACTTGTATTGCACACACAGATAAAACTGTGAAATCACAGCTAAGTGCTCAAGTTTTTATTATTCATATTCTATTTTTATGTTGATCTATTTTTATCTTTTATTTACTGTTATTTTAAAATGATTAAATGTAGTTATTAGTATTTTTGTCGTGTTAATCCCTGTTTTTGTAAATAATCAGCTATATTGAAAATAAGGGTTGCTCTTAATGTACTTAGTGTGAGTCAAAATAAAGGTTGATTGATTTCTATATATAAAAACAGTTAATCCACACAATCAGAGTGAACTATAAAACATTAAATTAATTAGATACAAAGATAATTCAATAAAATTAAATATTAATATTAAACTCTCTCTTGTATCATCTTCTGTTTGAGCAGACAGGTTTTGAGTAGCACTTGTTTGTTTCCCTTTCCACAGAGATTATTAATGCAGAAGCTGAAGGTAGACTCAGCCTGTTACACGCTGAGACCTTTTTCCATGAACTGGGAGCAGAACCCGGATCCCTCTGCGGCTGTAAATTGTCCTTTTTTTACGGAGAAATGAATAAAAGGTTGGGGGAAGGGTTCAGCTCCAGCTTACCATTATTAAAATGACTGATTATCCGTGGCCTAGTTTTGACTGACGGAATCTCTGGCGTTGTTGGAGAGCTCACTGCGCCTCCCATTGTTTTACTGAGCTGTAAATGTTGCCCTTGGGAAAGTCACCTTTAGCATGAGAAGTACTCAGCTAAGTGCTGAAGAACTCTTTCCTTATTCCATACAGCATTTATATCAGACTGTTTCATGTCTTTATCACTTGTTTTGCTTGTTTTTTGTTGGATATTTTGATTTGCTATAGCATACAAACACAAAAAAATGACAAAATTACAAATTATACTAATTAAATGAACAAAAACAAAGAAAGAACAGATTTTATACCTATAATTAATTTAAAAAACTGCAGCTAAGAAAAATGAGATGGCTTTATTTGTATTTATTTATGTATATACTGTACATATACATTCATTTCCTTAATGTAGTCAGGAAAGGATTAGCAGGTTTTATTAAACACTTCAGTGGTGTTATTAAAGGAAATTTAGTTAATTAAGAACCTCATCCCAATATGAATATTCGGGAACATATATCCCAATTAGGAGTTTCTGATTTCCTTTTTACTTCAATACTTTAATTTTATAGCAACAATCAACAAAATTTCTTTAAGCTACAGAGCATATTTATTTCTAAGACAAAGTTGCCAGAATGTATATTTAACCTATATTTAATATATTAGTGTACAGCACCAGTCAAAAGTTTTCTCCATAATGTTTCATGTTTTAGATTCTTCAAAGTAGCACCTCTTGCTAAGACGCCAGTTTTGCACATCTCTGCATTTTCCCATTTTTTACTAAAATAAGTACATTATATTACATTATATTCTATTTTACTTTTTCTATTTTTCTATTTTTTATAAGAATTAAGAGTTATCCTATTTAAATTGTTTGGACTTGGACATATTCGTTATGGCGATAAATTAATTTAAGATATATATTTTTAACACTATTTAAGGCTATTTTGTTCGAAAACTGAGGTTAAAATTGATTCTGCAAAGCTGTTGATATTTAGATTTGAATAAACCCCGCCCTTTATTTTAGCATAACCCCGCCCCCTGCGATGTCTAAGCACAGCTTTCCACAACGCTAACCGTTTAGGCGTATTTGCATAACGCCGTCCTGCGCTCTCTGATTGGCTACTGTCTGCATTGACTCCGCCCTCATGCTTCGCATTCCACGACCGAGGCATAAATAATAGATTAATAGATATAAAACTGATATCCCAGTTAAGGAATACTCTACTGTGATAGATGTGGAGAAATGTGTGGTCATTGCCTTTAAAATGTTTATTTTCCAAAATTAGAATTAAATTTATTTCTTACATTCTAATTTTGTTAATTTAAATTCTGTTACAAAATTCTTTTTCACTTTTATTCTAATCCATTTTGTTAATTTTCCTTATTTTAAATGTATATATATATATATATATATATATATATATATATATATATATATATATATATATATATATATATTTTTTTTTTTTTTTTAATCATGTTTGAATTATGTTTTATTCAAGCTTTATTCTAATTTATTTTTTATTATTTCCATTTTTATTACTTTTTTTATTCTCTTAAATGGTTATGTGACTCTCTTGTTGCTTCTTGATATACTTTTTACATATGTTCGTATTTTGTGATTAATATAAAATAAATAAATCATAAAAAAACTCACCGTTTTGGTGTTTTTGCATAAACCCCGCCCACATTTTTGCACAGCGCCCTCCCGCGCTCTCTGATTGGCTGTGGGGGTGAAGCAGCTCCGTCGGCGGAGAGCGGCTGTTATCCGGACCTGCTTTGTTTGTGGATGAGGAGCTGCAGCATCACCGCGTCTCCGAGATGTGGACTGTAATGGGAAAATTACTGTTTTTTCACTTGCTGACGACGGAGCTACACTCAGGGAAAGGTGAGAGGCAAAAACGAGGATTTAAAAATATGAAAATTAGTATATTTATGCTGCTGGACGCTGAGAAATGTGTGATTTGGCTTAATTTGCACTACCTTACTTTCTTGCAGCCCATGTGGTTGTAATAGATGCTAGCTACCTATCATCCACCATTATATACATTAAAACAAATAATAATATATTAATAATAATATCACTGCTATAAAGAGGAGCAGTGTGCTGTGAATGGTCTATTATAGGATGACTTATGGAGAAGAAACTGATAACGTTAAACTGCCAGTTATTGTTCCAGGAGCATCCTCATCTTCCCCTTCCTCCTCCTCCTCCTCATCCTCCTCTACTGGACCCATAATAATAATTGGTATATAACAATTAATGCACATTAGCTATCTGTTTATACTGTAAATGTTGTAGCTCACTGCATATTGTATATTCACTTATTGCTCATGAATGAATAGAGCAATAATAGGCAATACCAGCTCGTGCCACATGCATGCATTCATACAGGCTTTCCGGAGCTCGTGCTCGGTGCTAATGGCTCATTATTGCACTGTAACGCTTTGCATGACAGGGACTGAAGCAGAGTGTGAGGACGGCCAGTTTCAGTGCAAGAACCAGAGATGCATCATGAGCATCTGGAGGTGCGACGATGATGATGACTGCTCAGACAACAGCGACGAGGAGGACTGCTGTGAGTAACTGCTGATGAAGAGTTATGAGTCCACATCTGATCAGGGGCTGATTAAAGGAACAGCTGATGATGAAGAGTTATGTGATGGTGAATGAGGATGAGGAAGACCACTGTAAATCATTGGCTGATGAGGAAGGATGGTGTATGTATGGTTTTAACTGTGAGGAATATATATCACTGTGGTGTAATTCAGTGGTTGATGATGAGGAAGACTAGCACAAGGTAGCTAATTGGTGAGGAAGACTATCGTATAGCCATGATTGACTAGGGATAGTGTTGTTATTAGGGAGCGAGGAAGACTATAATAAGACTATAATAGAGTAATAGATGATGAGTAAGAGTGTTGTAGTAAAGTAGTGATTGGTGTAGTATAGTAGTAACTAGTGAGGAGGACTATCATAAGGTAATAGATGATGAGGAAGAGTGTTGTAGTTCATTAGCTGATGAGGAAGACTATCATAAGGTAATAGATGATGAGGGATAGTGTTGTTATTAGGGAGCGAGGAAGACTATAATAAGACTATATTAAAGTTAAGATTGATAAAGAAGAGTGTTGTAGTTTAGTTGCTGGTGAGGAAGACTATCATAAAGTCTTGATTGATGAGGGATGGGGTTGTTTTTAGGAAGCGAGGAAGACTGAAATAAGACTGTAAGGCTATAATATGGGAATAGATGATGAGGAAGAGTATTGTAATTCAGTTGCTGGTGAGGAAGACAATATTAAGGCTATCATAAGGTAATATATGATGAGGAAGAGTGTTGTAGTTTAGTAGCTGGTGAGGAAGACTATCATATAGTCATGAGTAATGAGGGATAGTGTTGTTATTAAGAAGCGAGGAAGACTATAATAAGACTGTAAGGCTATAATAAGGTAATTGATGATGAGGAAGAGTGTTGTAATTCAGTAGCTGGTGAGAAAGACTATCGTAAGGTAATAGATGAAGAAGAGTGTTGAAAAGAGTGACTAAAATAAGACTGTAAGGCTATAATATGGGAATAGATGATGAGGAAGAGTATTGTAATTCAGTAGCTGGTGAGGAAGACTATCATATAGTTTTGATTGATGAGGTATAATGTTGTTATTAGGAAGCGAGGTAGACTATAATAAGAGTGTAAGACTGTAGTAAGGTAATAGATGATGAGGAAGACTATCATAAGATTGTAGCTGGTGAGGAAGACTGTCAAATAGTTATAGTTGGTGAGGAAGAGTATAAAATGGTAATAAATAGTGATTGTAAGTCAATTCTCGATTAAGATTGATGAAACAGTAGAGTGTTGGAAGTCATTAGCAGATGAGGAAGATTATCAAAGGGTATTAACTTGTTTAGGAAGACTGTAACAAACTCATAGCTAGTGAGGAAGACTATCCAATCATTGTATTTGATAACAACTGGCAATCGTACGGTAATGAGGATGAGGAAGCCCAATTAAGTGGTACAGGTTGATGAGGAAGTCTATTGTAAGGCACTTACTGGTAAGGAAGTCTATCATAAGGTAATAGCTGGTGAGTAAGAGCGTCAAATGCTTGATGAAGATAGTTATTAGCATTATCAAAGAAAAATAGCTGGTGAAGCCTTCTTGGGGGACTATTCTTTGCCGCACAACACCCTAAATGTATCCTTCCACTGTACATTGTTTTAAAAAGTCTTTTAAGCCCCAAATCTTTTCAATGCTCTGGTAAAACCATGTCAACACCACAGTTACTCTAAATTAATGAAGATTATAATAAATGAAGATTGTTATAAATAGTAGCTGATGAAGATGCAGGTCTACAGCTGATGTAGAAGTGGTAAATGAGTAGCGAATCGTTCGTTAAGAGCTAATGACGAAGTTAACAGTGGTGAAAGTGGTGTAGGTTATGGCCGGATTAGGAGCACTGCTGGATGTAATAGCTGATGATGAAACCTGTCATAAGTAATTATTGTGAGATGATGGTTTATGAGGAGTGACACATTAATATTGGTCCTCTTCAAGAGGACCTCCATCCTCCAGTCTGTTTCACCAGGGCCCTGCTGGAGCATATTTTAGTGGGTTCCTCGCTTTAACACACCCACTGATACTCTGTCATTACTGATAATTAGCTGATTAGTTGAATCAGGTGTGTTGGGCAGAGAGCTTCAGGACCAGAATTAGGTGTTTGCTGCTGAAGGTTTCCAGTATTGGTGTTGTTTACTCAGTTCCAATCCACTTACTGATCCATATTCCATTCCACATCTTACCATGAACCTACAACAGCCTCTTTCTCTGAGTAAACAAGCATAGTATTAGCTGTTTGAGTAAAATGTTGTTTGTTTGGAGATGTTTTAGTCTGGAAACACCTAAAAAAAGCAAGACTCCTCTTGTAATGCGAGTAAAGCTTTGTTAAAAGAAGCTATGTGAGACAAACCGCTAGCTAATATTGGCTTGGCTACCGGAACATAAAGGGTTTCTCACAGTAGCATTTTTGGCGCTAGCAGTTAGCTGCTAATGCTAATGCTTCTGCACCCAGCCTTAGTGGAAATTTGGAAATCTAAGCTTGCTGCACATAAACATAAATGTTTTTTTAGTAGAGAAGTCTGTGTAGATTAACATCCAGTGCTGGGTTGAATTTAAAATATATATATATATATATATATATATTTTAGAATTACAGTTGTGTTTACTTAACTTAGCTTAGCTTTACAGGTCTTGTCACTCAGGTGCGAGACTTTACTAGTGTTGCCTAATGTGCCTTATAATCCGGTGCGCTTTATGTATGAACATAGACAAGAAAATAGATGTTTATTGATAGTGCGCCTTATAATCCGATGTGTCTTATAGTGTGAAAAATACGGTAATATTAAAAAATAATGTCCTTAAAATTGTTTTCTTTTAAATTTTAAGCCGTAGTATTTTTGAGTAGAAATAGAATAGAATATAATGTATAAAGAATAAATAGAAAATATTCCAATAAGTGGCATCAATATCAAAGCCAAATATCTTGACTCTAATAACAGAATAGTTTGGTAGATCACTCATCGCTAAACCAAGGAAAATTTACAGACTTTTGTTACTTTAAATAAGTAAAGAACATAAAGAGTATTTATCTAAAAAGAGCTATTATATATCTAGTAAGATAGAATATAGTAATATGTATTGGTATCACTGTGTATTGGAATTAGATTGGAACTGAATACTGTAAATTGTGCATTAGCCCATCACTAGTTAATTATTCGTGAACATCTGTAGCAGCAGCACATGACCAGCATTTTTTTTTTCACGACAAATCCAGTTTAATAGAGGTGACAGGAAATGTGAGCGGTCCAGGGCTGCTGGGAAGCGAACAGTTTTCTAATAGGGTCTGTGGTTTTCTGATGTGTGGATATTAGACTAGGGTTTCCGTTCCTGCCTTTAGGGACCCCCAGCCTGTCTACAGCCCACTCTAAACACACCTGAGGCCGGCAATCAAGAGTTTCAGGATGCTGATTACTGGCTCAGGTGTGAAAATGGAACAGGGAGGTAAATTTATTCCAGAAATGGCTGCAGTTGATTATGTGGCTAAGTTCCTGGCCTTGCACACGTGCCAGTCTAATTTCACCTTTGCATTAATAGTGTAAATATGTTAATATAGTAATGAAAAGGCTGATTGCTGGCTCAGGCTAGGTTCACACTACACGATTTTAGCCCAGTTTTTCAGTCGGCAGTAGTTTTCGGAGGCCAATCAGGCATCTCTTGGTGGCAAATATAAGGCATGCAAGATATCTGACCCAGTCGGCGACTGGGAGTCAGGAGCAGCAGCTACCTACAGCAAATGGAATCACAAATAAACCATTACCAGAGCCATTTATGGAGAGTCTGATCACTTTCTGCTCTTTC
This sequence comes from Astyanax mexicanus, assembly GCF_023375975.1. NCBI lineage: Eukaryota > Metazoa > Chordata > Actinopteri > Characiformes > Acestrorhamphidae > Astyanax > Astyanax mexicanus. The sequence goes on from NC_064415.1 coordinate 56,547,698, forward strand.
TGTTATATCAGTAAATGACTGTTGTGAGTCCTTTATAAATGAGTGTGAATGGAGCTAAAAGCTAAAAACTTTAAATTGCAAAAAATTGTATTGAACTTCTGAGTTCTGAGTAATTCTTTTTTTTTTAATTTTAAAAAGTAAAATAATGTATTTTACCAAAAAAAAAAGCAAAGAAAGCATATTTCAGTTCATCTACAGAAAACAGAAAAGGTTTTACACTGTAAAAAGTGCACTAGCATTATTGCTACTGTGAGCTGATTGGTTGGCAAGCTGATCCTGGAGATACAGGTAGAGCATGTTTAAAAGGTTTATAACTGGAGTTATGTCTGAGGACATAAGTACATATTTTAGTATAAAACTGATCAGACATTCATAAACCCTGATTTTGCTCTATTGATTCATATAAACCCGTTCATTTTGGACTCACTTTAAGTGCGTATTCTCCTCTATAGAGATTCTCTGGCAGGGTGTTGCTAGTTGTCGTGTGTTTAGTTCTGGTGTGTTCTCGTGACAAAACAGCCAGGTGAGTCTGTGATTTCCCACAGTGAGAAATTGTGTAGTTTGTCTCAACAACTGAAGATTAAAGACTCGTGATTAAAGCACAACCAGTGCTTGAGTGATGACTCAAAAAGTCGTATATTGTGAACCTGGTATAAAGTGTAGCTTGGCTGGGGGTCCCCAAGAGCGAGTTGGAAGGAAACCCCTGTTGTTAGAAGTCGGTCAGCACTTTTTGGCTTAAGACTGAGGCTTCAGTCGGGCCTTTTTCCAGGATTGGTGCCAATCAGACTCATCCGGTTAATTTATACCAAGTCCTGCCAGGCCTGTAGAGCTCGACATGTTACAGAGTCACGACTGTCTCACTTATAGCAGCTCTCAGAGCTTATCTTCTTCTGCTCAGTAATAAGTTTAGTTTTCACTTCTGCCGGTATGGAAGCCAGTGGTAAAAGTCTTCGCTTAATAATTGGAGTTTTATTGTGCTGAAGCATTGTGGGGAAATGTCATTGTGATTAAGGTGACATTCACTCGGCACTCGTTTAACTCGGCTATTATGGAGAAAATGAATGCTCGGCATTTATTGTTTTTTACTTCTGACATTTCAGATTTCATTGTTTGAGCGGCCGGGTTGAACACACACTGTGTGGAGTGTGGCGGGACTGCTGTGTAATAAGTTGAGAGTGTGTTCTGATAGTGCGCGAAAGTATTACATCTTCTGCTGCTGCTTTTCACGAGGATTCATCCATATTTTAAGATACCGTGTACTGATACCAACAATACCAAATAAGAAACAGGCTGAAGTGACTTAAATCAGAATTTTTTGGTCAATGTGGCTCAAATCAGATTTTTTCATGGCTGTGTGAACATGGCAAATCCATATGGGGTCCTAAATCAGATATGCACCAAATCCAATGACATGTGACTTAAATGTGAACGGTCAAATCATGTGTGGAATTCATGCGTCTTTTTGTTTTTACAAATTAGCATTAGCATTAGCGCTACGTGCTTCTCTCTCGAACCCACAACACATCTCTTGGTGCAGCTGTGCAGCTATAGCTGCAAAAAAAAACAGCAAAAGCAAACTGACGCCTGGGCTTTTTTCACCTCCTTGACCTGAGCATGAACTTCAGAGCAGCTGTTTCTTGTTTCTCCACTCCAGCAAAAGATGCTCCACATATGAGCTGCTAACTCATCCATTTATAACCCTTTCTAAAGCTACGAGTCTCTCGTCTCTCTAATATGATGATTTTTGTTGTTGTTGGTTGAAGAAGGAGGCGTTTATACAGGTATCACATGTTCAGCATGTGAGACGTTATAAGGGACAGATTCGTTCACATTACACACATTAGATACAGATCACTTACATTAAATCCGATCTGAGAAAAAAATCGGACTTGAGCAATGTGGATTGAAATGTGAACATAGCTTCTTTTTTTTCTGTTTCTCTCTCTCTCTCTCTCTCTCTCTCTCTCTCTCTCTCTCTGTCTCTCTCTCGCTTTCTCTCTTACTCTGAGCATGTGGCCTACATTTATTTGGCACAAAAACAAGCCAAACAAAAGAACAGCAGATTTCCCACTGAAACATCCCACCTCACTTTGCTTTGTTTCATTTCTCTCATGTTAAAAACTGTATCTGTGTTCGTGTGCTGTATGCTCTGTACTCCGGAGGACCGCGTTCGCTGGATAAAGGTCTGGGCCAAACACGCTTGACCACACCATCGGCGAATCACCGCGGCTCCCGGGGCCACGGGCTGAAAGCGGGTCATGGGGAGTGTTTGTTTTCTTACATAATTTATGTGTGAGCACATCACGGGCCTGTAGAGCTCGTTATTGTGACCTCTTGTTTAGTTTCCCGCAATAAAAGAGCAGCAAGGGCGCAGACGATTACGACAGGGAAGCCATCCAAACTGCTCTGCCTGAGGATTTCTTACGCTGTGTGCTCTGCCACTGGTGGCCCAAATTAAGGAGAAATTAAAACACTGATGCAGCTTCCGGTCTTATATAGGGTAAGGTGAAAAATATATATCAAGATATATCAAAGTATTGTTATTTATTATGTTTTGTAAAACTGTATGAATTCTAAAACACAGTATTGACTTTTAATTAAAAGAACACTAATCAATGCATTGGTGCCTCAGAATTGTCTTAATATGACGGTAATATTATTTATTACAACTATTTCTTGGACAATATATTGTCCAGAAGGATCTTAAACACTAGGCGTGCAATAGTGCCAAATTCACGATCACACTATGGGTCAGTTTCCTTTGCAGCATGTTCCATGAAGATTTTCCATTGAAATGAACATTAAGGGCCCTATTTTAACGATCTACAGTGTACTGGTCAGTTGTGTATCATGCAGCTGGATGCAGGGCATGTTGGTTTGTTTTTGGTATCATAAGGGTGCAAATACTAATTCTCTTAATTAATAATGGGTGTGTTTTCGCTGTAATTTGAAATAAACCAATCAGCACGTAAGATACTCTTAAAAAGTATCTTAAAAGCTTGAGTTTGTGCATGCATTTGTGGATTGGGTGGTTGACTGTTGACTGTTGTCAGGGTTTAAATTAGTCATTGGAGCACCTGAGCCAACTGAAATGAACCTGAACAGACCTCACTACCATGCCAGTGTAGATTTATTCCTAAACTCACCCATTACTTTAATAGCGTGAGGCAAAAGAAAAGCCTGAAAATAGACAGTTGACAAGCTGTAAGATAGCAAGGAGCATTGTGACACGTCTTGTGCAAGGTGTACAATAGGTCCAATAGTCTTAATCCTAGACATAGACTTGGCTTAATCCTGGTATAGGGACTTACCCTAAATGTTTAAATGTTTGTGGACACCCCTAATGAATGCATTCAGCTACTGTAACCTCCTGAACTCTTGCATGGCATGCATTTTTTATTTCTCTTTGCTATTTGGGATAGTTGGCACCTGATTAGTGTAAAAACAAAGAATGATCTTTTTACATGATGTAGCAGGATAAAACCTTTTAGTACTATTGAATTCAGAAAAACAGTGAATAAGCATTTGTCCCAATACTTTTGTCCATGTGCTATATATTTAAACCCCAGCAAAGGTCAGAGGCTGTGTTTTTAAGCTGCTGCTGATGCACTCGATGACCAAAAGACTAGCGGCTTTGTCGGTCAAAAGGCAGCAGGGCAGTTTGATTGTATGGTTGGTGTTGGCTCTGCCAGTGTTGTTTTTTCTAAATAAGATATATTGTAGATATGTTGTAGATCTATTGGTTTCACTAATGAATGTATTCCACTGAGATCTCTATCCAGTTCAGTTCAATTGCTGGTACACAAACAGCTGACCTTCCCCTGTAATATATTCCCCCTGATGTTTTCTCCTCCCATCCCCCCACCACCCTCTTTATTCCCCCAACAATGGCTCTCCTAACGGATGCGCGAGAGTACAGAGGGCTGGAGGTCGTGAAAATTATTCGGCGCTCTCGCGTTGCATCATTCCAGCGAGATTAAATGGCTCCTTCAGTAACTCTCACGCTTTCTAATCCGTTGCATGGAGATGAGTAATTTCTCCGCTTTGTTTACTGCGCTGACTCATAGACTCATAGAGCACAGGAAAGAGAAAAAAAAAAACGAGTCTGAAGAAGAACGAAAGAACCTTTATGTGATTGTTAGTAGTGGGGGATACGGTTACTAATGTAATTGCAAGACTAAATTGCAATTAGGCCTGTCACAAAATTTACATTATTGACTTACCGTACAATATATGGATATGAAGTCAATACTTTTGCTGACCACGGTATTGCCCATTATGTTTTTCATAACCATTTAAATACTAAAATAATATAAAAATGCGTTTTTCCACATGTAATGCACACAAAATAAGAAACTAATAAAATCATAAAATCAAATCCAGTTAAATTCAATTAACTAAAAATATATACAGTATATATTTTTAATTCTCCATTGTCACTTTCACTGTTGGAACCCTGTGTTAAAGACTTTTACTTTATATTTTATATAGACCTTCTTATGTCACAAACTTGGCTTTCCAGTGTAGTGGGCGGAGCTAAGCTTCTGTTTTATTTACTTGTATTATAGGTCCCCATTAGTGGTATTTGTGACACAATATTAAAAAAAAAAATTAAATATATGATGTCCATTGTAAAGGAGACATGGTTTGAAAGGGTTAAGAAGGAGAATGAGTCACTATTGTTCACTATTTTTATTTGTTTAGAATATTTTTATTCTAATTGCAGTTTTTGAATATTTCTTTGAACTTCTCTATTAAAATATATTGATATTATTATTATATTAGTGGCATTAACATTGTCTTAAAATGACAGAAATGTTGTTTACATACCTGTCAAGTCTCCCGTTTTGGCCGGGAAACTACCGTATTTTACTCCTCTTTCCCGCCGTCCTCCCGTATTAGTATTTTCCCGTAAATTTCCCGTATTATATTAAAATTAAAAAATGTATATTATTGAGGAGACAGGGCACTGACCGCGCTGTGTCTCTTAACCAATCGTGGAGCCGGTTCAAGGAGAAAGTCCCGCCTTTCAGGAGAAACAGCCAATCAGCTTGCAAGGAGGGTCAGTGTGGTGAAGCCCCCCGTCGCTGTGAGTTCAGGCAGCTAGTCGGAGCTGCTGATGTTAAAACAGATCTGGATATACAGCGATTTTTCTTAAAGAAAGGTAACGGTAGTCTAATCATGGAAACTGTGATGAGATTTTTCTGATAGCTGCTTAAAAATACTCCGAAATAAAACACACAGATTAAACCTCTTAAAATAAAAAAAATTACAGCTTGTGACTCAGTTTAACTAGAAATGTGGAGAGGACCGACATTAACTGAATTGATCAGGGGTGGAGTGATCAAAAGAAAGAAGTATTAATTAAAAATTATTAATTGTGTAGGCCACTTAGGACTAATTTTTACTGATGGAATATATCTGGTCCATGTCCTTTTAGTAAAAGCTCATGATACTATTTTTAGGTCACCTACAGTCATTTTGCAGAATTTGTGCACTCTTTGTTAAATTTTACATCCATTAAATAAATAGAAAAATATATAATATAAAAGAGTGCATTTATCCCAAAAAAGACATGAAATCTTTTAAATATCTAGAAAAGGGTAATTAGGCTGTATTAAAAGAATGACATATGTAGGAATGTCCACAACATGTTCAGATTCTGATAATCTAATTGTAGTCTGTAAAAGGTTCACATGTGGTTATTTTAGATTTTTTGTAAACCTGTTTTAAAATGTAAGAGATACTGAACCTTCGTTGGGCTGGTGGGACGGCTTTAAGCGGACAGAGGAAAATATCCCTTATTTTTAAATCTAAAACTTGACAGGTATGGTTGTTTATTGTAGGTGTTTTAGGAAAAATATTAGTGAATATTGCATTATCCAATAAAGAGGATTCATGGTATGATTCTTAGTATGATAATCATCTCAGAAAATATAATGGTATAAAGCATTAACAGAATATTATTACTTAATACTAATACTACTACACATGCACTGAATGGCTGATATGGGATTGAACTGTGTGTGTAAACAAGTGGATTTAAAATGTTTTCTGTGTTTGATTTGTGCATTAGCAGATATGTTGGTCCCAGATTGGTGCATCCCTACTAATAATAAACCAAAGTCCATGGTATTCCATGGCATTTAGTCTGTTTTAGCCATGTTCCTGATTAGCACCCATTCACTCCTCGTTCAGCTCGTTCACTTTTGCATATCTTTTTGGTCATCATCCAAGTACAAGAAAGATAAAATGATATTTGAGACCATGTTCACACATCCCCCCCCCCCCCCCCGCGGAACAGTTGGCATGTGGCAGGGTACGCGCTGGGTTCAAAGGAGCGCTGCGCTATCTGAAAGCTCAGCTTATTTATTCCGCCATCAAAGCTGATGTCAGTTATTTGGGATATTGCGTAAGTGGGACAATGGCAGCAGGGGAGAGCTGGTTTGTTTTTTTCACGCCGCATCAGAAAAAACAACCGTCTCTGGCAGCAGCAGCAGCAGCAGCTCACGCACATTCAGATACCGGGCACTTCTGCAGCCGTGTGATTGGTCGCTGGTCTTCATCTCGCTGTAATGAGCCAACCATCAAACAGAGCTCACGCTCAGCATGCTTCCTTTTCCACATGTGGACTATTGATCAAGCTCTATAGAGGGATCTAAGCTTGAATAGTGATGTAAACACAAACAGGCCATTTTTATTGCATATCGTCGATGTCCTATGAAAAACACTTATCTCCAATTTTGTCGATTTTTAGTTTACTACATAATTTGAACAGACAAACTGTCTCTTACACTGTGCCAAAATTTCTTGATGAAAGGATCAATAGGAACTCTTCAAAATTACCTGAAATAAACTCTTTTTACATTGACTTCCATTGAAAGTTTACAAGGTTTTTTCTCTCTCCTGTAAAGTTGCTGTTTTGGAGGAAAGTGTTTTTCATTGGAGAGCGACGATATGCAGATAGGCTTTTTTGTACTACTTGTAAAAAAAAACATTAACAAAAAATATCACATCATATAATTCTACAATTCTGTCATTTCTGTAAACTCCTTAAAATACTATTATAGGAACTCGGGCTGTCAGTGTTAAAGCATTAATGCACTTGAATCATTTGGAATCAGTAACGCCTCATCATTTTTTTTATGCCTCTATAGTCAGGAGATCGCTGGTTCAAATCCTGCAATTCAATTCATGCAGCTTGCCATCAGCTGCCAGAGCCCTGAGAGAGCACACAATCGTCCTTGCTCTCTCTGGGTGGGTACAGTTAGTAGATGGCGCTCTTTCCCCTCATCACTCCTAGGGTGATGTTGATCAGCCCAAGGCTGCGTCTGTGAGCTGGTGTATCAGAACCGAGCTACAGCATCAGCAGCAGTTCAAAAAGAGGCGGAGTCTGACTTCACATGTATCGGAGGAGGTGTGTGCTAGTCTTCTTAACCCTCCTGGTGTTGGGGCATCACTAGTGATAGGAGGAGTCCTAATGAGTGGGTTAGGTAATTGGCCTAGTAATTGGACAAATGATCTTTACTGTAAATTAATTCGTAATTTTTAATACTTTGATGAGAATCCTTTGTAGGCAATGACTGCCTGAAGTCTGAAAGTCATGGACATCACCAAACGCTGGGTTTCCTCCTTTATGTTGGTTTGCCAAGCCTTTATTGCAGTTGTCTTCAGTTGTTGCTGGTTTGTGGGTCTTTCCACTTTGAGCATGCTTGATTTGGGCATGCAGAGCCCAAATTATGAAGATTGAGTCCCTGTCCAAATATTTCTAGACTAATACTGTAGTAGGACGAGTTTAATTTGATGATGTGCATCAAAAACTGAATCTAAATCACAGTGCTGTGCATGAGTGAATAATTCAATAGCCTTTTTTTTAAGTATCTGCCACTGCTGATGCATTTTGTCTGTGGGTCAAAACATTGAGATAAACATTGTGTATGATGAAATTGTTTTTAAATATCAGAATATATATTTTTTTACCATAAATCCTTGGTGTAATGAACCCTGACAGATCAATAACACTGTACTATCCATTGTTTCCACCTAATAACATTGGTTACTGTCCTTTTCAGTAGATACACATTCTCAGAGCTCTGTATTCTGTATTTCTGTATCAGTGGAAGTTTTTGGATTGGGCTGTGGAAGTCATTAGGCACTATCACAGCTATTTGGCGTTTGAAACTGACTTCACAGTCCAAACGGTCTGGAGGAGGTTCAGATAATGAAGCGCCTGTGTGATGCTGTTCTCATCTTCCTGACCTTGCTGATGTTAATTGCTTCGTTTCCTCTGCAGTTCAGCACGAGCGGGTCTGCATAATTTACCGCAGATGGAACAAAATCACAAATTTGCGAAAGGGCCGGAGTTAATGTGCCTCGTTTAGCAGCATATTTGTTTCAAAATATGATCATCACTCTCACATCATCAACACTGTGTGCATGTGTGTGTGTTGTGTTGCATCGTGAGTCCATGTCTTACTTATTAATGAAACTGGAAGGCGCAGAGTGTTCCAGTGCTCCAAAAACGATGCCACTACGATCGGAATATCACTGGTTCGAATCCTGGTCTTGCAGCTTGCCATCAGCTGCTGGAGCCCTGAGAGAGAGCACAGTTGGTCTTGCTCTCTCTCTCTGGGTGGGTACAGTAGATGACACTCTTTCCCCTCATTAATCCTAGGGTGATGTGGATCAGCACAAGGCTGCATCTGTGAGCTGGTGTATCTGAACCGACTTTACATGTATCGGAGGAGGCGTGTGCTAGACTTCACCCTCCTTTACTAGTGATATGGGATATACAGCTGAGTAGCAGCTGAATGAGTGGTACAATTGGTTTAGCTAAATGTTAAAGGGACTGAACGACACATTGGGGAAATCAGGGAATTGGGGAAATTGGGAATATTGCGTCCAGAACCGTTCAGTCTCATAGCGTAGGGTTTAGCAAGCCAGGCTGATCTCTCCTGATGCGCAGAAAACAGAAACACAACCGTGCTGAAAAATCCTGTGACTGGTTTCAGATGGTCAAAGCTGGTCTTTTTTTAAGGTGGTTAAATTAAGCACTTAATAATACACTTGAGGTTCGTGCTATAACGTGTAATATTGGCACTGCTGTGCTCGTATACACGTTATAGCACAAATTATTGAGATTATTCCTTAGTTCCATTTTTGCTGTTTATTTGGCCATTTAAAATAGTTCCATTGCTGCTCTGTTTATTGCTGTGCTGTTTGGTTTGTAAGCGCTGCATCGTTGCTATGTTACCTGAATGTGGCGGAGTAATACATGGATAGTAGGTCTGTCATGATAACAATTTTTTGCGAACGATATGTTTCCCAGAAATTATTGCGATTAACAGTATTGTTGGCATTTTAAGACTATATAATGATAATATAATATAGTAACAAAGAAATTACACCCTTTTAAAGAATATACAGAATATACACATTGCGAAGGGTGGAGGCAGAGGAAGCGTGGGTCTGTCCCAGCTGGCCCACATTGGACCGGTATAAAGACCCTGCCTCAGCCTTTATTCGATCTTTATTCGGTTGAGGAAAAAGTACCTAAGAAACACTAAAGTTAAGCGACTAGAGCCGCACTGGGCTGTTACTATGTTTCTTTAAGTTAGTTTTAGGTGTTGATGGAGGCCATTTTTCCTAATAATGGTTTGTTTTGAGTTAATTCACTCCCTGTGTCTGTGTCTCTCGGTGCTTCCTATCCGCAGGGGCACATTTACAGTATATGTCCACAAAATGGACGATATCACGATTAATAAATTGTATATTTATTGAACGATAAATCGATAATGAAATTATTGTGACAGGCCTAATGGATAACTTTAGACCTTGCCTGACCCCTAATGGTAAACATCTCAGCCTGATTGTAAGGATTTCAGAATTTTAAGCAGACGCACCACTTGGGCAGCAGCAACTACCAACTAAATAAGTCGTAGGTGTAGAGTTCGGACAATTAAGCACACCCCTATAATTGATTACAGATCATGGTAAAAGGTTTAGAGTGGAGTGGTATGCCTTGCCTCTTTTACCTCTCAGTTATCTCCCATATTCAGCTGTTTATTACTATTTGAAATGGCTGATTAGCATGCAGCAGAAGTACTTTCAATGCGGTACATTTATTACAGGCTTTTATGATTGTCAAATTGCTGAGGAGTTGTGATTAATATGTGATGAATCGTGCAGCCTCGGGAAGCCAAATAGCGAAACAGAACCATATCAGATGAGACAGAATCGGAAAAAAAAAAAGACGAGAAACGAGAAAAACAACAAGAAGGAGAAATAACTGGAGCGGCATCAAGAAGCGAGAGACCTGCTTTCCTGATTTCTCCGCAGGACTTTAAAACTTTTTCTGCTTTTTTCTGAAGAATGGCCTTAACTTGTGCTGCTGATTCCACACAGTGGTGAGAAGTGAATCCCAAACCATGCTGAAGAATTCATGAGGTATCTTCACGTCTCCACTTTAACATCCTGCCCCATTACTTATCCTCCACTGAGGGGATTCCTGTTCCACGTAACTGGGCCAAAGAGGATGTAGCGCTAACACTAGTTTACAAGACCATCTGCGCACGAACTCCTTCACCTTCATTACTCATTCCCAACTCCAAATTCCCAGAAACTACAGAACGCTGCAGTTTCCCTCCTGTTTAACGCTCCTGTGAACTTACAGCTCGTGTAATGCTAACAAACACATGCTAACGCCACTCACTTCTGCTGCTCTTAGCCTCGTGCTTCGGCTCAGTCGGCTAAATCATCCCAGATGTTCAGTTTCCACTTCAGAACCTCCTCTAACCCAATTCCTCCTTTCCCTGACACATTTCACAGCTAACCACGGCATCTTGATCCGACACTTGATGCTCAGTCTGCAGTTCCAACCCCAAAACGACTTAATCCTTGAACTTTCATGGGGTTAGCATCCCTGCGCCGCAGATTAGCAGTATATAAGATGCGTCTGCTGTCTCTCTGGGACTTCCTGTTTTGTCTAGCAGCTTGAAGCAGCCCCTAGCGTGGTTATTAGGGACTCCACACTTTAAATCCAGCCATTATCTGCGATTAGAGAGAGGGACTCTTAGGGAAGATTAGCGAGTGCTCAGCGCGAGAGAGAGAGAGAGAGAGAGAGAGAGAGATTAACACTGTAGTCGAGGGTACATGTCTGTAACCTCTTCCTAAGGGCCGAGATTTCCCACCACTTTCCTCGGGCCGGGTCGGGTCGGGCTCAAGAAAATGATCTGTGACGTAGACGTCTGTTTTTTAAAGCTATTATTTTTATTATTTATATGTATATATATATAGCTATGGCGTGACAATCACAATATAGAAAAGTAACAAATTAAACAGCGTTTTAAATAAAAGTTGCATAAGATCAAATGTTTTAATCATGCTTAAAAGTTAAAAACAATTTAAATTTGTCCAGAAAAGGTTTTTAATATTCTTAAACATTGTTCTATTATTATTCTATTAAAGTACACAAAAGTCATTGTAAATTTTGCTATTGTTTTTGGCCTATTTGGGTTTAATGTTTAATGTGCAGTGCATAGCCGTACTGCTGTTTTTTGTGTGTTTTTACACTTAGTCTATGACCTCAATATTAAATTGTGTTTGTGTAGAACGTATTTTCTATTCTTAACCCATGTTAATTTATATTAGAATAGAGAAAAGTCATTCAGACATCATACTTGTACTTTAATTTAGCGACATTTAGGCCTGTGGATCATTGTTCGCATTACTAATTGTATATGTTGTATATGTTGAAATCTGGTTAAAATTCCTGTTTTTCAATATTGCACTATACAGCTCTGAAAAAAAAGACCACTTAAAAATGATGAGTTTCTTTGATTTGACCAAATTAAAAAGCTCTGGAATATAATCAAGAGGAAGATGGATGATCACAAACCATCAAACCACCAAACTGAACTGCTTGAATTTTTGCACCAGGAGTAAAGCAGCATAAAGTTATCCAAAAGCAGTGTGTAAGACTGGTGGAGGAGAACATGATGCCAAGATGAATGGAAAAAAACCTGAACTCTTAAATCTTTATGAATATGAACTTGTTGTTTTCTTTGCATTATTTAAGGTCTGAAAGCTCTGCATCTTTTTGTTATTTCAGACATTTCTCATTTTCTGCAAATAAATGCTCTAAATTATAATATTTTAATTTGGAATTTGGGAGAAATGTTGTCTGTAGTTTATACGTCTATTTTCTGGTCTATTTTCGTACATAAATCACACCAGATTATAAGACGCATTATGTGAAACTAGTAAGGAACAGGGATTTTGCCATGTTTTCATACTAGAGTTGGGAGATTTATAGATAAACAGACATACGTAGATATTTTTTCTGGTAACATATTTTTGAGTATGACTTTTTTAAAGAGGCTCTTGAATGCTGCTCTATTCCAGTTCTCAAAGCTCCTACGACATTCTCAAAATTACCCTCTGAATCATCCTGCGAGGAGCCCAGAGTCTTTCTGAGCCCCGATGAGTCAGAGGATTTCTGAGACATCACAATACAACTGAATTCAATTACCAGCGAACACAGGAGGTGTCAGTGATGGATCCGGCCTCCCTCTTGTCAGGGATGTAGGAATGATGGGCTTTTCCCATGAAAACTGTGAACGGAAAGAATTTTTATTAGCAGAAGCATTTATTAGCAGAAAATAAGAAATGGCAGAGTTTTCAGACCTTAAATAATGCAAAGAAAACAAGTTCATATTCATAAAGTTTTAAGAGTTCAGAAATCAATATTTGGTGGAATAACCCTGGTTGGTTTTTAATCACAGTTTTTAATCATGCGTCTTGGCATCATGTTCTCCTCCACCAGTCTTACACACTGCTTTTGGATAACTTTATGCTACTCGCTCCTGGTGCAAAAATTCAAGCAGTTCAGTTTGGTTTGATGATCAGCTTCTGATCACCCATCTTCCTCTTGATTATATTCCAGAGATTTTCAATTTGGTCTAATCAAAGAAACTCATCATTTTTTAATGGTCTCATATTTTTTTTCAGAGCTGTATAAGTAAAAAAATATATTTGTACGTTATCTTTGTTGGGATTCAGATGCACATTGCAGATCCAGAGATTGGCTCAGCACAAGCGCAGCTGTAAACAGATTCTGCTGCAGCAGACGTGTGGGGTCATATAAAGTTCAGATGTTTTTAACTTTTGCGAGATGCACAGCAGATGAGATCTGTACTGTTAACAGAAGAGCAGTGGGTGTCTGGTAGTTCCCATTTTTTAATGGTATATTATGCAGGAAATGCTATTTTTTTCTGCTTCTGGACATGAAGAGCTGTATAATATACATATTTCTGCTCATAACTACTGAAAGTGGTAGAGCGTATACATTTTTTAGTTTGAAAACAGCTACACCTGTATTAGGTTTCTATGGTCTTAATCAGTTGATGAGTTTGTTTATTTGGAGCGTTTCTCCCTCTGTTTGGTTTGGTTTCACACAGGGAGTGTGTTGTTATCAGAGAAAACGCTGTGTGGAAGAAGCTGTGGGAAATTAGCAGCGTGTGTTTGTGTTTGTTGTGTTTGTTGGGTTGTTAATTTGTTGGGTGCCAAGAAAAACTTTGCCTAGGGAGCCAAATAGGTCGAAGCCATCGCTTGTAGAAGCTGCCAATCTCATAACGTCTCTCAGAGATCATAAATCTAATATCTGTGCTGTGTGTTATTCAGTTTGTGTGTACTGTAATTGCAGAGCAGCTGAAATTACGAGGCTGTGTTAGAGCGTACTGTTAGAGCAGCTCGCGGCAGATCAATAAAACACAGTCGCACGACTCAGAGCATCGCAATCAGTGAAATCAGGGAAAGGATGCTGGGAGGCTGAGGCTCTATACCAGGGGTGTCCAAACTACGGCCCGCGGGCCATTTGCGGCCAGTTTCCTTTTTTAGAAATAGAATGAATGTTGGCTCACTGTTAAGCAGGTTTTTATAATGTGAGATTCAAAGTTTGAATGCTAGGTGTCAGAAACGGGCCAAAGAGTCTAAAAGCGCATTTCTAGCGCAGAAAAATGGGCCAAAGAGTCTAAAAGCGGAGAGAGTGCGCATTTCTAGTGCAGAAAAATGTGCCGAAGAGTCTAAAAGCGGAGAGAGTGTGCATTTCTAGCGTAGAAAAACGGGCCAAAGAGTCTAAAAGCGGAGAGAGTGCGCATTTCTAGCGCAGAAAAATGTGCCGAAGAGTCTAAAAGCGGAGAGAGTGCGTGTTTCTAGCGTAGAAAAACGGGCCAAAGAGTCTAAAAGCGGAGAGAGTGCGCATTTCTAGCGTAGAAAAACGGGCCAAAGAGTCTAAAAGCGGAGAGAGTGCGCATTTCTAGCGTAGAAAAACGGGCCAAAGAGTCTAAAAGCGGAGAGAGTGCGCATTTCTAGCGTAGAAAAACGGGCCAAAGAGTCTAAAAGCGGAGAGGGTGTGCTTTTCTAGCGCAGAAAAACGGGACAAAGAGTCTAAAAGCGGAGAGAGTGTGCTTTTCTAGTGCAGAAAAACGGGGCAAAGAGTCTAAAAGTGGAGAGAGTGTGCATTTCTAGAGCAGAAAAACGGGCCAAAGAGTCTAAAAGTTGCTGTAATTAAGGAGTTTAATATTAAGAGACATCATGAAATGAAACATCAATTTGAAAAATCTTAATTTACACAACACTGTCACAGTAAAATGGTGTGTAAATGAAATAATCAGGAAAAAAGTATTATTTAAAGTGGTATATTTCATTATTTGTTTTATTATAGAGTCTGTGGCCCGTGACTTCAAATATATTTCTCCTTCTGGCCCCCAACAAAAAAAGTTTGGACACCCCTGATCTATACCCTTCAGCTGGCCTATTCCCATACGCTGCTATTAAACCCTTATTTCTCTCACAGAAGGCTGTGAAGCAGAGAGACGAGACCGTGTACGATGACAGATTGAGCCTCGGGCCGTCACACAGTTATCAGCCTGCTGTACTCGACAGGATTCATAAGAACGGTTTTTGAGATACCAAGAATGTTGTATTTTCTGCTGGATAGATTTGTACTGGAGAGCACTCTCAAAAAAAAGCTCTAATAAAACTGACATCTTGGCAGCTTCTTTTGTAACACGACAAACAGAAAGGATTACAAGCCCTTCATGAAAAGAGAGCTGGGGGGTGGGAAAAGCTCCATTCTGGTTCCTTACATGAAGGAACGATGAAAGAATGAAGGAATGCTTTGAACTGGTTCAATCAGATGAACTTTAACCAGTGTTCTCGGTTGAAGTTAAATTTATACTTGGTTTTAACCAACCAACCAGTTTCAGCCATAGAAAGAATAATAATTTTTTCAGTATCTTTTTGGAAATGTGGTTCATTGAAGAGAATATAATTAAATTAAATTATTTTATTATTATTTTAGTCACTAAACGTTCTTTTTCCAAATGCCGCACAGTTTAATTACACATGTGCATGCTGCAGATGGGATTTGCACCTCAGTTTCGTGTTTCATGGTTTACTCGTGTTTTCAGAGATTGAACGTGGATGACAGTTTTCTTCTCAATGGATGATACCCCTTTTGAACGAATGAATTAATTAATGAATTAAAGAAAGAAAGAAATTATATTATATAGAATCTTTCTAGAACCTAAGGATGCTTTAAGGATGCTTTACAGTCAACACACAGCATCACAAAGCAGCAGCCCAATTGATATCTGGAAAAGAATTAAGAAACCACTTCAGTTTCTGAATCAGTTTCTCTAATTTTGCTCTTTATAGGTTTATGTTTGAGTAAAATTAACATTTTTGTTTTATTCTATAAACTACAGACGATATGGTAGGTCAGCACTGTGGAGTCAAACGTTCCATCCTGTCTTAAACAAAAATGAGAACATCACTTTATCTGAGGAGCTCCTGCTGCTGTTCCTTACTATATGAGTGTTTTAATAAGAATAAAATAGGAAACCAACAGCAAACAGCAACTAGAAAATTTAGAAAAAAGACAAATAAAATTACACAATCGATCCACAGCTCTGAGAAAAGTTCTTCTCATCCCCCTTTATTCAGCACAAGTGATGTTATTTCTCCCAAATTCCAAATAATTCATTCTTTAACCCTTTGAAATGGTTACTGGTTACTCTGGTCACATAAAAACGATGAGTTACTTCGATTTTACCAAATTGAAAACCTTTGATAGATGATTACAAGCCATCAAACCAAACTGAACCGCTTGTGAATTTTTGCAGCAGGAGTAAAGCAGCATAAAGTTATCCAAAAGCAGTGTGTAAGACTGGTGGAGGAGAACATGATGTCAAGATGCATGAAAAAACTGTGATTAAAAACCAACCAGGATTATTCCACCAAATATTGATTATTTCTGAACTCTTAAAACTTTATGAATATGAACTTGTTGTTTTCTTTGCATTATTTGAGGCATCATTTTTTGGTTATTTCGGCCATTTCTCATTTTCTGCAAATAAATGCTCTTTACCTAGTTTAAACTTAACGAACAAAAACGTGATTTTCGTGTGGACGGAAAGGCCATAACAGAGCAAAAACATCAGAATTTGTGTGGACAGGGCTTTAATCTACTGACCTAGTTGTGTCTTATTACCTCATCTACAGCTTACAGATTGCTTTGCAGAAACTATGCAAATGAGAGTGTGTGTAGAAAACAGCTGGTGTGTTTTGACACGTGTAGATTGACCCCGAGGGGCGGCTCCACCGATAGACCCCATGAATAGTTAATGTGGTATTAATGAATGTCTGTTACAGCGGTATGATGTTGCTAAGGAGCGGCGCTGTCGGAGAGAGGACACGCCCCCTCGGATCTGTAAATTTGGGGTACGATGTGAAGATTCTCCGACATTGAGAAGCTCTGCCGTGGAGATGGACGGGGTATTTCTGTCTTGTGGACTCAGTTCTTTATTCTCTCTGCTGCTTTAGAGGTCAAGGTGCTAAACAGGTGCTGGATAATAGAGAAACTATACACACACACACACACACACACAGTCTGTGTTCAGAGCTGTGAAATACACTGTCCGCCTACATGTCTCTGTACTGCATGTATCTGAGAGGGGAAGGCATGCTTTAGCTGCTCTATCTTCTGAAATCTGCTGATATATACTCTATAGCTGCTCTATCGACTGAGAAATACTCTAGCTAGATCTAGATCTATCTAGATATTCTCTAGTTTTCAGAAAGATGCTCTGTTCATCAGAAGGTACTGTACAACTGCTCTAGATACTATCTTCTGAGAGACACTCTAGCGGCTCTATCTTCTGAGAGATGCTGTAGCTAATCTGTCTGCTCATATATTCTCTAGCTTCTTTGTCTGCTGAGAAATTCTCTGTCTGCTCTGGCTGATGACATATGCTCAAATGGCTCTGTTTGCTAATGAAATATTCTTTAGTTGTTCTATCTGCTCATATATCCTCTAGTTTCTTTGTCGGATAAGAAATACTCTGGCTGCTCTGACTGATGAAATATTCTCTAGCTGCTCTGTCTTTTGAGAGATGCTCTGTCCAGTGAGAAGTAGTGTAACTGCTCTAGATACCCAGCTGCTGAGATGTGATTTAACTGGACTATTTGCTAAGAGATACTCTACTGACTCTATATTTTGACATATTCTCTAGCTGCTCTGTTTGCTGAGATATTCTCTAGCTGCTCTGTTTGCTGAGATACTGTCTAGCTGCTCTATTTAATGAGATACTATTTAGTTACTCCATCTGCTCAAATGATCTCTAGCTTCTTCGTCTGCTAAGAAATACTCTGGAAGCTCTATTTGCTGAGATGTTCTCTAGCTGCTCTGTCTGTTGATATATTTGTCTTCCGAGATCTGCTCTATCCATCGAGAGGTACTGTGACTGTTCTAGATGCTAAGAAAAGGTCCAGCTGCTGAAATGTGATCCAACTGGACTATCTGCTGAGAGATACTCTAGCGATCTTCTGAGATATTCTCTGGCCGCTCTGGCTGATGAAGTATTCTCTAGCTGCTCTGTTAACTGAGATATTCTCTAGCTGCTCTGTCGTCTGAGAGAGGATCTATCCATTGAGAGGTACTGTAACTGCTCTAGATGCTAAGAAACGGCCCAGCTGCTGAGATGTGATTTTACTGGACCATCTGCTAAGACAGACTCTACTGGCTCTATCGTCTGAGATATACTCTAGCGGATCTATCTTCTGAGAGATACTCTAGTAGCTCTATCTTCTGAAATATTCAGTTGCTCTATCTGCTCATATATGCTTTAGCTTCTTTATCTTCTGAGAAATACTCTGGATCTTCTGAGAGATACCCTAGCGGCTCTATCTTCTGAGAGATGCTTTAGCAGCTCTATCTTCTAAGAGATACTTTAGCTGCTCTATCTGCTAAGAGAGGCTATTACTGCAGAGATTCTGCTGTAATGCAGGAGGCGAGATGGCAGATGGCTCCTGACTCCCTGCAGTGTCGTGTCCGACCCCCCGTGTTTTGAGCACCCAGTGATCAAAGATGGTGCTGAGCTCTGCTGTAGGAGGACGGCTCTGGGCAAGCTCTCAGCTTGGATTTAAGTAGAGGATGAACAGGGAAGAATTCTGCCGTTTTTAAAACCAAATTGTGTCCAGCATAAGAAGATAATAACAGGCCATATTTGCGATGGGTGGAAATTAAAACCACCAAAGAGGCAGATACAGCTCGCTAGCTGACGCTAATCAGTTAGCATAACAAGCTAAAACACCGGAGTGATTGTAGGCCAGCACTGTGGAGTCAAATGTTCCATCGTGTCTGAAGAAGAAAGAGAACAGCACTTTATCTGAGGAGCTTCTGCTGCTGTTTCTCACTGTTTGAGTGTTTTAATCTGGGTAAAATAGAAAAACAACAGCAAACAGCAAATATTCACTCAGAAATAAGACAAGTGGAATTGCACAAAGGGTAATTTTAATGTACACTGAACTGGAGAAAGAAAGGAATTGTGGCTGAATTTAATAATGTAATGCCTCTTTTGGCTTCAATAATAATATATTGTAAATTGATATTAAACTTGTGTCTTACTTGTGCAATAGAGCTTTTGGGAAATATCTCGTTTGAATACTTACATTTTGAGTATTTTAGGTCCATTTATAGTGTTTATGGAAATATTTAGTTTATAGTTTTTTTGAGGTCTATTGTTTGTATTCTTCAGCTGTTTTTCTGTTAATGAAGTCAGATTTTTTCATATATTGTGTATATATTTTGTGGGACAAAGTAAACCCAATGTTAAATAAAGCCTTAATGTTTTTTTTTTATTATATGTCCTCTTAACAATAGAGTAAGTCACAAACCTATATAAAAGCCCAGTCATGCAAAATCAAAAAAATATAAACAAAATATAAATAAATAAATACTGTGAAATACTGTAGAACTGTCAGAATCTTGAAAAATACCATAATATACATTTTTGGTCATACCGCCCAGCACTAGATTATAGCAAAGTTTTTTAATCTGTACACTAAAACTGCAGTGCGAAACCAAAAGCTGGACTTTCAGGTGAGACACTTACTGTAGATCTGACAGGGTTAAATAGGGATATAGTGGAAAAGTGGAAAGTCCTGATTGTGTGGCCACATGAAGACGCTGCACATGAAAGTGAATGTTGTTCTGTGACTAATACGCTGTGCTCCACTCTGAGCAGCTACTGGCCGCAGTCCAAATGCCTTCCAGCATCCTATTGTGCTCAAATCAGGAGCCGGAGTGTGCTACATAGAAGACACTGAGAGTGTCCATGGTGATCTTACCTCAAATCCTGATTTCTGAAACTAAAATAGAAGAGGAGATTGATTTGGAGGACACTGCCTTTCTTTTGGACTAATCACGAATGTGTGTCGTTTGTCTTTTTTGGATGCAGTGACGTCCAACCAGGCTGAAATGGTCCATCTTGTGTTTAGCCAGTGTTTGTCTTTTGAGTTAGAGCTGCATGATATATATATGTATATATATATATATATATATATATATCGTTTAAGCATCATCATTGCAACGTTCGCATGCCCACTTAAGGCAATTAAATCAAACACTTCATGTTGCAATGTTTTGATTCCCGACACAAGAAGTAGATACACAGCGCTGTCTCTGTGTCTGTGTGAGTGACAGGCTGCTGCTGCCTGAGAAGCACAAGGGGGAGGGGGAGGTAACCAGCATGGCCTCCATCCACATGGTTGGGCACGTGCTTGTAAACGTGAGCACGTGTGGAAAGCTGTGCACCACATCTCGTTGGAAAATGTGAGCATGTTTGCGGCGCTTTATTGAGAACAAAAATTATTGCTTGAGCTTAAACTACAAATATTTTTTGTACACAAATTGCTTTATGCATTTCAGTTTTAAGAGTTCTTTTAAAAAAAATATCAGAATTACATTGAAAAAATATAGAAAATTATATTAGAGGTGTTAATCACTTCTAAAATGAATTAGAATTACATTCCTTTTTTACTGCTGATAATTCCCTGTATTTTTGATAAAGGGTGGCAGTAATAATAGTGCCAATAATGCAAAGTATCAAAATGATCTCAGATCAGTTTATGTTTAAAATGCAGGTCTTGTGCACTCGTGTCAGTCAGTGCTGAGATTTCGACTCCTGACTCGTGTGCACAGTTAACCCCCTCCCCTTTAATTACCTTTACATCCTCACCTGCTGCTCTAACCTCGACTCCGGGAGCTGAGAGCTAATCGTTCGGGTCTGTTTCTAGTTTCTAATGAAGCAGGAAGTTTTGGGAAAAAGCATTAATTCCTTTAACCCTCATGTACAGCTGAACACATCACCACTGCAGTTTTTAAGAAAAGAAACTAATTTGTTTGATTTCTGTTTTCAGGATGGTCGGAATGATAGCTTAACTTTATACTCCTCTATATATTATATTAAAACAACTATATTACCAATAAAATCTATAATTTCACTTTCCTAAATGAAGGGTTTTAAAAAGACACATGATTCTCATGTCTATCATTGAAAATGTTTACAATTCTACTAGAGACAGACTCACTAATATCGCAAACCGAACACATTTTTCATTCAATATTTTCCATTGAATCAATGTTTTACTTTTAAAGGAAATTACAAAACTGTCCTTTAAAAATACATATTGAACACCAACAAAGCACAATACATTTACCTCAGCAGTGCTATTCTAATCGTTAATTGTAGTGTGAGCTTATTGTTAATGTACACACCGAAATAGGGTTTACAGCTCTGGAACCAAATAAGAGACCACTTAAAAATGATGAGTTTCTTTGATTTGACTAAATTGAAAACCTCTGCAATATAATCAAGAGGAAGATGGATGATCACAAACCATCAAACCATCAGCACCAGGAGTGTAAAGCAGCATAAAGTTATCCAAAAGCAGTGTGTAAGACTGGTGGAGGAAGAGAACATGATGCCAAGATGCATGAAAAAAAAACTGTGATTAAAAACCAACCAGGGTTATTCCAGCAAATATTGATTATTTCTGAACTTGATTTAAAACTTTATGAATATGAACTTGTGTTTTCTTTGCATTATTTTTTTGTTATTTCAGCTATTTCTCATTTTCTGCAAAATAATTGCTCTATAACAATATTTTTATTCGGGATTTTGGAGAAATGTTGTCCGTAGTTTATAGAATATATATATATAATAAGTTTGTGAATAGTTTGTGAATATAACATGCATTGTGACGTGTGCATTGAGATGTAATCTAGGCATCTGTTGCTGTGTTATTTCCCTGAGCGACTTAATGGAATCGTTTGCTCAGTGAAAGTCTTAAATTCCCCAATACCAAGATGTGATATTGATTATTCAGTGAAATATAATGGATCGGGCAGGGAGCCAGCGCGGCTCTCGTAGCTTTTCCTTCCATTCCTGCTGCTACAGCGGGTTGGAGGCTCAGAGGTTGGAGCCGGAATAAAGGTGCAATGGTCACATCATTCTCCTCATTAGTGTGTGATGGAGGAGATGAATTTAAATGTGCTGAAAAGTGGACATCTGGGTGGACCAGACAGATATGAAGTTTTTACATTTCTATATTTTTTATAATTATTTATTATTTAAGTATTTTTTACGTTTTCAAAAGCAGAGTCGTGTTAAAGACCATTAGAAACCTGCAGAAAAATATTTTATTCAAGATAATACAAATACTATATCAGAATTAGAGGTGAGATAACATCAATATCATATTATAGCGTATTTTATCGATACTGGCTGTCAAATATAGATATTTTTATTAAAACATAGAAGATCTCTCTTAGACTCGCCTCACAATTAGGTTTACTAAAGTTACTGCTTCATTACTCCACATGGTGGCGCTATAATCATGAATGAACAATGAATAGGGTTAATAAACCTGCGGTGAAGAATATTGGTTGTTACCAATAAATACTGGTAATAATTCCTGGTATTTGATTAATTAAGAGGATTGTACCCTCTTCAGTAAGACAGTAGAGATTTATTTATTGTGATATATCGAGTATTGCAGAATCACAGTATCGTGATTTAATCGTTTTCGTAGGCAAGATATGACGATTGTAATACACCGCTAATTGTAATATTGTGTCTGCTATGTAGGTTATCATCTGCATACTATTTATTCTTCTTACATCTCCTTCATCTGCTGACTAGCCACGGACAGTAGGTACAGATCCCTCCCTCCGACAAAGTCTGCTGGCTAATCCTTTTATGTTGTGAAATATCGAGTATTGCAGAATCCCTGTGAGATGCCCTGTGATTCTCACCTCCATTTGTAAGATTGTGTCTGCTATAGGTTACAGATCCCTCCCTCCGACAAAGTCTGCTGGCTAATCCTGCTGTGCACTGTCTGAGGTTCTCAACCAAAATAACCAAAATCACAGATCTTCAGCTGATCTAGTGGGTGGGGCTGTAGCAGGAGTTGATGGATGAGGGGTGCAGCCAGGGTGGTTCTTTGCAGGTTTCCTTATTGTGACGGTACATTAAGGGAACATCCAAAAAGCTTGCAAAGGTATAGGTTACATCTCAGTAGGTACAGATCCCTCCTTCCAACAAAGTCTGTCTGCTAGCTAATCCTGCTGTCTGATCTCGTGTGTGAGGTTGTAGCAGGAGTTGATGGATGAGGGGTGGAGCCAAGGTGGTTCTCTGCAGGTTTTCTTTTCCCTATTGTGACGTCACAATGAGGGAACATTAAAAAAGCTTGTAAAAAGTGATTTTTTGCACAATATGCCTCCTCTTTATCCATGTACAAAACTGGGAAATGATGCTCTTAAGGTCAGATTTGAGATTTGTAAAATCCCTTTTCTCTTATTGACTTTAGAGAGAGTTGTAAGAATGAGTGAAACAGAGAAGAAGTATGAGAAATAAATTCTGGAGGGAGAACGAAGGAATTTATTCAGTCAAATCAATCAGTGTAGTTTCATTCATCAGCAGCTGGGATAATGCAGTGTAGGCTTTAGTTCCACTGAGCCAGATATTGATTGAGTGGGTTTAAGAGGAGAGACGGGTTTTGCGGGATATTTCAGGCGGTTTGACGGAACATTCGCTCAGGTTTTCATCAGTTTCTCTGTAAGAGTCTGTAGGAGCAGCAGGCTGGAGTCAGGCAGCCACTCACTGCCAGACAAATCTTCATCGTTAAGAATAGAAAGGGAAAGCCTGGCATTGACTGCAGGTCAGCAAAGATTAGCTTCAAGCTATAAATTGTCTGAGGTTCACATAAAGGCTTAAATACTGGACACAGTTATAGCCCTGCTGAAAAAAACACAGTCTGAACACTGAATAAAGCTCTTGACCAGAGTAGCACAGGGGCAGATTGAAGCTGTTTAAAGGGCAGCGGCGAAAAGAAAAATAATAAAAAATGTCGTGTTTAAAATATCTAAAATCCCCCCAAACTCACCATCGTCATCTTTAGGGACTGTAGGAAAAATACCAGAGAAAGCGAGTAATGAATAAATCTATTTAACTTCCTTAAAATATGACCATATGATGTCAGTCCAACAGTAAAATGCTAAATATGCAGATACAGCTCTAAAAAAATTAGAATATCACTTCAGTTTCTTAATCAATTTCTCTGATTTTGCTATTTATAGGTTTATGTTTGAGTAAAATGAACATTGCTGTTTTATGATATAAACTACAGACGTTTTATCATGAAAATCATTGTCATTTAGAGCATTTATTACAGATTATTACAGAAAATGAGAAATGGCTGAAATAACAAAAAAAAAGATCCAGAGCTTTCAGACCTCAAATAATGCAAAGAAAACAACAAGTTCATATCCATAAAGTTTTAAGAGTTTAGAAATAATCAATATTTGGTGCAATAACCTTGGTTTTATTTTCTCCTCCACCAGTCTTACACACTGCTTTTGGGTAACTTTATGCTGCTTTACTCCTGGTGTAAAAATTCAAGCAGTTCAGTTTGGTGGTTTGATGGCTTGTGATCATCCATCTTCCTCTTGATTATATTCCAGAGGTTTTCAATTTGGTAAAATCAAAGAAACTCATCATTAAAAGCACTTAAATGCTTCTTCACAGAGTATTTTGCTTTGTTTAAGACTTTTAAGTTTATTTCCGGGTAGAACAGGTAAATAATAAGCTGGCAGGTTGATCAGGGAGGTCCAGAAACCCCCAAAACAATGGAGTGTTAAATGTACATGATGTTAAAGCTAAGCAGAAGAACACAGAGGTTACTGAGAATCAAACGACATCTCCTGCGAGCTCAACGAGCAGCTTATAAAGCAGAAGCAGTTATTTAATCAATGTTATAAATCATTCAGTGTTAGCTCGGTGTTACTAAGCTCTTCTGAGGGGTGAACAGTCACAGCAGTGGTTGGAATATTGAGCTGTTTGTGGAAATATTATCTTGATTTATCCTGATACATCACTGCAGATCGCTGCATGAACGTATTTAAAATGTGATTGAGCAGCCTGAGAGAGAGCTGAGAGGATCTAAGACTCAAAAGGAGTTGCTCTCTGAGATAGAACCAATGAGAAGATACATACTCTTTAAGGACATTGTGAAGAACTGGGACCAATAGAAGAAACATTATGGAAACATGAGAAAGAATCACCAAGACGAACCAAGACTCAAAAAAGAGAATTTCCTTAAGATAAATAATAATAAAAAATCTGCTGAGAGGAACTAAAGCCCTATCTGGATGGGATTTTTCTTTTTTCTGAGGTAATTTTCTTTTTTATGGGGATACTCTGTGATTTTATTCCCGTCCAGAACGACCATGTATGCGTTTTATTTTCTCAGACGTCCTTTGAGAAAATTACAGGCTAAATTATCTACTGTTTTTCTCTGAACTCCGTGCTCCTCTGGTAATTTTAGTCCCATCCGGACGCACATCTCTGAGTTTCGTCTCCTCGCATTTAATAAAATAGCTATTTGTCCACTGCCGCGCACCGTAATTATACATTGGGCGCTTGGGCGTTTCCACAGAGATCTAGTAAAACACAACTGCGAGTGGAAATGGAGGAGCTACTGAACTCCGCGATGTCATGTGACCGAGAAAGCCCAAAAATTCACTGGTCCTCCTGTTTTTTTAATTGCAGTTTAGATGTTATCACTGAGTAGAACTATGTGACTGTGTGCCCAGATATGGACTATGGCACTCTGTCTTGGGTAAAATGTTGTAGTGCTGGATGCAGTCCTTCAGGTGGACGGTTGTTTCCGGTTGAGAGTAGGCTGTACGCTATTGGCTGCTGCTTAGTGAATGTAAAGCATCCTTGGGTTTCTAGAAAAGAGCTATAGTGAAGTGTTACTTCATTCATTCAGTCATTCATTCATTAATTTAAGAACCACTAAGTGGAATCAGGACTCAAAAGTAGAAATCTGTTGAGAGCTAGAGGAGGAACCACAAAACTACTGTTGCACAAATAGCTCTAAAGAGTTCATTCTTCAAATTAAGGTTCTGTTGAGTCTTCAGCAACAGTGGTGACCTCAGTTTACTCATTAGAACAGATAAAACCCAACAAATCCTGGCCTGACCAACTTTCTGAAGCCCTGAATGAACGTTTTTATAAAAGCAGGAGGCAATAAGAAATACTACACAAGATTTAAGCATGCAAATAAATCTTCTTAATCCCACAAAAAGGAAACACAAGCTCTGCCTTTCCTCCCTCACGCTCACTCACCTACACAGATGAACAAACAC